>NC_088397.1:23743190-24343190 GCF_034236695.1 Oncorhynchus nerka | reverse complement strand
GATTTGAATAAAGAAAGGGATGGCAAAGCTGTTACTGATCTTTATGATGATGACTTTTGTGCCTCAGATCAAACGGTTTAACATATTCTTCCCCATCACTGTATATGTTCTGTTTTTATAACCACTATATTGTTTTATAACCACTATATAGGTGTGAACTAGTTTTACATTAAACACATTTTAAAGTATAGGTATATATAATATTTTTATTACAAATATACAGTTATGCTAGCTTTGCCTTTTTGTTTAAGGTAACTATATGCATCTCTTGATTTAAATCAAATGTGGCCTAACATGATAAACAAATGAATCAAACATGATGGAATTCACAAATATAAATGAATAACACGCACTGTGGTAAACATGCACTGTTATTCCTTTGCGAAGAAAAGCATGCATTAACTACCATTAACAATGACAATGTCTCTAATTTTGTGATGCCATTTGCATAACTCAGGATGAAATATTTATCAGACATGTAGTTAAGTGCTTCATGACCGTTGGGCCATTCATCAGTGATATTGGTGTCATTCACAACACAATAAACTCAGTTTGTAGTCAGTATGTGTTCTGTTTATTCATTTATACAATTGCACAAATGGTTTTCATCAATATATGTACACAATATATTAAATTTCTTTAAGTACAGTATATTCCAGGACAACATTCATATTAGCTGTTAAGTGTTGCATTGTATAAAATACAGTGGCAAACATTTTAAAAAATGCATAAAAACAATTGTGAACAGCACTAGATTTAAAAAGTGACATTTAGCTCTAAAGTACACATTTTATACATGTTTTCCTGTGCAAGTATCCACTCTATGAAAAGTTCAGTGGGGCCCTCTTCATTGGACACGTCATGTTTCAGCTACTTTGTATCACGTCTGAGCTCTGGAACGCTTCTACTAGAAACCCCTTAGCGTGTTTCGCCAGGGTTACGTGAGTTTCAGCCCATCTGTGGTGGGTTTTAAAACCGATTGAGTAGTTGTGGCCACTCAACTGGCATTACAATGACATGTGCCCTCGGAAAAGGCTTATAGCTGTGTATGGGCGCAACTCATAGGATAGGGCCGGTAAGATCTGACATTAAACGTAGACTCAGCTATATGTCATATTGCTGAGTCTGCCTTTAATTCAAACCTACCAAAAGTACTGCTACAAAACATGCATAGCTATAGTATTCCCAATGAATATGACTTCCCTATATTCCATTTGCTCTGACTACAAAGTTATTTGTATATATGTTAATTGCTACATATGGGAGCATGATATGTGTTCATATTGTATCTGTCACTTCTTGGGCTGATACACAATTGAACCAAAACACTTAAAAATGATGGAATATTAAGTGTTCTCTTATAGAAACATTGAGTATTTATTACCATTGTTTATCATTTTATAACACCAGCTCTGCCCTTCATGATAAATCACAAACACGTTGTTTTGAAATCTGTTAAAACAAATTGCCAGCAGATGTTGATCCATGCAATACCACACATCTGACTATGTTTGTTTGTAAAATAAGTCAGAACTAAAATGACTTACTTTGCAACATGCAGAATCCGTCCATATTCAATACATTTACATTGCTGAATTGAATGCATATTATTCAGCTGAATAAATGTGTTTAGGACATCTGTGAAGGCTAATATAGGTTAGTAAAGCTAAGGCTAACGAGGGCTAAGCTGCTATCTCAGCCTGAATCTCTACGTTGTCGGTTTCTGACACCATCTCAGCATTGATTTTGTCACTTGGCTAGAAACAGCAATAAAATCAGTTTTCTTGGAATATAAATGGAAGCCCCTAAACATGCATGGAAAGAAGAATTTAAGCTTGTAAAGATTGTGGGGTACAGTACTTATGAAAGGTATTAATTAAAGGTAGACTCAGCGGGTTGACTTCCTGCTTATAGACAATCAAATCTGTCAAACTGCTATTGGCTCTTCCTTTGCATGATTGGCAACGGACAATAGTGACTGATTACAATGTGGTAGTTGATTTCTGGAACTTGGATGTTTTTATGATGAAGTCATACTGCTATGTCTACTGTACCTTTACATAATTGGTTACATGTAACTACTCAATAACTCGTTAGGAAAATGAAATAGAATTTGGCCTGATTCCTCTTATTACAATTCAAAAAAGATATCTGAGCAATTCACCTTTAGAGAGTTGCTATTCATTGTAGTTTTCTACATCTGAACATGTGTTGCGTTAAAACTCCTTTTATACAATGATATGCATTTCGTTAAGTGCTGGCCCTTTCAAGAGAGAAAGGATCCTGCACATCGATTACATATCGGGAAAAAGAATCGTTAGTCCACCCTGTTCATGCCCCTGTGTGTGTCATTACAGTAATACAATACCAAAAAAACTATGCATACACTTCCCATCAAATTATTTTTTGACAATATTTTCAATGGTAAAACATATTCAGTGATTCAGGGAGGAAAGTAGCTATATCAAGTGGATAAGTATCCCTTTTTGTAAATTCAAATATACAGTAGAGACCATTTGCATTTTTTTTTTTTTTTACAAGAATACAGAACTTGAAATACAGTCCTTTAGTTTCTGTTTTAGTTGATGCCATACACACTTTAAAGACCATTTTGACTTTTGGGCTTCTACCCGTGTTCATTTCTAGATTTAATCAAATATGTATATTATTCATGTGTGTAAATGAATGTTTTAATGTTGTCGTTATTGCTTTCATGGCCCCATGAAAGAGACTTGTGGTGCAAAGTGATCACAAATAAACTCTCCCAGGAATACTTTAGCAGTGTACGGGATACTTTGTAGAAGAGCTTTCCCAACCATTTAAATCATATTCATTTGCATATCTGTGTATTTATAATCCAATAGAATAATGTATTTTACATAGTGGTTCTTTGTCTCTTATGATCAGATGACTTTTTGAAAGACATGTGGAGGGTAGGTACTTAGACACAGTATACGATGAAATATTATCGTATATCATGTCGGACGTGGAGATTGTTAATTAGCCAAGTGCATTACATGGTGTCTGTTTGATAAGGTCATTTAACGCGATGAGTTTAAAACCGCACACTTATTTTCAGATTGCAAATGCCTTTGAAAGAGAGTTTCACGTGGCTTTGTCCCCATCGATTGGGAATAATTATATAACGGATACTCATTACTCTGAAAGCATGCCGACCTCACACCATGACTGTGCAGTGCATGAGATGGTGTTGTGTTTTGAACATGCAACAGAAATCACTTCCAAAACATGCATTTTTCTCTCTTGGAAGAACAAGCATGTTAGGTGCCTTTGTGTTGCTGGCAGTGTTACATCTGAAATATGTACATGGTAGATAATTACAGATATTAGTAATATACAGTATAAATACCGCTGTATAAATGTACTATATAACACATCTAAATCAGAGATCGGCAGAAAATATTGGAAAAGGAGTGGAAGAAAGTCGACAGTATTCCTTGCATATACAGTCTCCTTCTAAGACCCTGAGTCAAACTTTGAGAGAAGCCCTAGTTTTCCGTAGTGAGAAAGAGGGGCGCAGGTAGGCGAAAGGGCCTACCTTCCCAGAAGCCCAGGGTCGGATACCGGCCTGTGGAGTCCTGACGTTTCTGAATTTTCAGGTGATGCGTCGGGGAGCGAGGCTTGTCTGGCAGAGGGGAAGAGGGCACTAGGTTGTTGTTGTTTCTCCAGAGAGTCAATTTTGTTTTGTATGTGTCTGGGCTCTGTGTCCTTCTCTAGCAGTCCCGCCCTGAGGTCCTCTTCTGGGGGCATTTCCGTGGGACCCTGGCCCGACATAGATTCTTTGGATTTGTTCAGAGGCTTCTCCATGTCAGGATTCTGTGAAGCAGTAAGCACAACCTGGTCTCAGAGCAAAATGTATTATATTCAAAACAATCTGTGCCACTCCATTTAGTATGATATGTTACTTTACGTTAGGTTACATTACATTGGCCGACCAATGTAATAACAGCCGTACAATAAAATAATTGCATGACGTATAGTATCCTACGTCTTGATTGCATTTTACCCGTTTAGTATGATATATTATGCTTGACTGCTTTAGTATGATATGCCACGTTAGGTTAGGGGTTAAGGTTCGAGTTAGGTTATAGGGTTAGGGAAAGGGTTAGTGAACATGCTAATTAGTGGCAAATTCGCTAAAAAGTAGCAAGTAGTTGCTAATTATTTAAAATACAAAAGTTGTCTGTGATGAGGTTTGAATATGCAATATTTAGGTTGCTAGACGTTCCTTTCGTTTTTGTAATTTACTGTCCGTACCAAACGTAACATATCATGCTAATTTGAGTGTCCCGGATTTACGTTTACTATGTTATGTATAGTCAATGTAATGTACCCTAACATAAAGTAACATATCAAACTAAATGGATGGCATGGATTTTAGTCAAATATAATAAGTTTTGCTCTGAGACCAGGCTGGTCAGCAAATAATGTAACCATCCGTCAGTATACAGAACAGACAGTGATAATGCACCTATAGACCAGTATATTGACTGGGGAGTGTAATGTGCCTAGCCAGTATATACAGAGCCATTATGCATAACACAGTATACAGCTCTGAGGGCTAGTGTAGACTTGGCTGGTTCAGTATACCTGAGCCAGTGGTGAAGCAGGGTTGAGGCTGTGTTGAGGCTCTGAGATCCTGATGGCAGAAACAGGCTGCACCCTGATGGCAGGCCTCTGGTACTTTGGGCTGGAGGTGACGATGCTGTAGGCTGGGGGAACCACGGTGCTCTGCCTTTGCAGCAGCTGGAGGATGGCCTTGATGTCTGATGTCATCTGGAACTCCAGCCTGGATGGTGGGTGGGGGGAGTCAGGGAGACAGCATAAGGGGTGGGTCCTAGCTTGCGATCCACATGCGTCACTCACATTTTAAAAATAAATCTGCCACTTACGTCAATGCGTGATTTATGTAAAAGTCTGAGCACCTTAAAATAGGTCCTCAGTGTATTAGCTATGTATTAGCTTAAGCTACTGTTGGTTTCGTTTTATGCATGTGTCTGGGGTTGTATTGGGAGAGTGCAGACAGTAATACTCAATGCAAACACTAGAGGGAACCCCAACCCATACAATTCAGAGAAGACACTAACGCTGCAAACCTGTCCAAAAGCACATCTTTATCTGTTTCAGATCTTTCCACGCCAAGCAAAATGTCATCACAATTTCAATTATCTTTCTATTTTGTGAATGATAATTTCTAGATTTTTCTAAATTTTTGCTTACAACACCTTCAAGGTTTCGAAAAGCTAATATTGAAATATATCACTTTAATGGATTTATTGCCAATGACAAACACACAGACCTGTGTACTGTATCTAGAAACGGCACACCCATACTGCCTTCAGAGCACTGCGGACAGAGAACAAGCCAGTGAGACAATCTGAGCCGATCAACACCCCCGGAAGGCGTGCTCCAGCTAGATGAGGCAGGGTAGTGTGGCCGCCATGTCTGTTGAGTGGCCAGGCGTCTGCCCATTACCTCCCTAAAGCAGGAGAAATGAGAGCGACGTACGCCTGCAAAGAGCCTGAGGTGGCCAGTCTGTAACCGGCACTTCCAGTGGAAGAAGGGATATGGGAGGGAAGATACAGTAGAGAGAGAGAAAAAGTGAAAGAGAGCATAGGCTATATATAGATGGAACGTATATATATATATATATATATATAGAGAGAGGCAGTGAGAGAGAGAGAGAGAAAAAGAGAAAGAGTCGGACTGACTCAGAGGCCTCCTCCCACTTTTTGGCTGATGTGACCCCTCCCTCCGTCTGCTGTTGCCCCGCACCATCTCCCAACCCTCCCCTCCAAACTCTGCCGTGACGTCTGCTGTCTTTGTGTTGCGATTGCGTCTCACGGGCGTCAGCTAAAAATAGGCGATGCTGTCTGCTGTCTGTAGCAGCTGGATCCCTTCCATATAGAACATATGCAGAAGTCGACTCTCTGTGTTATATAGTGAGCCTTACTTTACAAGCAATGCTTTACCGTGGACCGTGGATGCGTACGGTAAACCCAGTTGTATTCTGATGGCTGTTGTACTGGAAAAACCTTGCTGTGTATCTAGTCTATAGTGCAGTGGGATGTAGTGATAGTTGGGCTGGGGTTATTTGAAGACGGTGTAGTCTGTTTACCACCAGAACGGCTTGGTTAAAGTTGTGTTTTTTTTAACGATCAGATCAGAATTTCGCATCTCCCCTTCACCTGTTTAGGTGCTCTTGCAGCAGGTCCAGACGTTGCTCCACCTCTCCGTAGGTGTTGTCCGGCTCACTGTCCTCCTCTATGACCCCACTTCGGGAGTCCTGGGCCGACTCCTCCAGGACCTCCCTGGGCCGCACGCACCCCCACTCCTCCCCACGCAGGTCTAGACACACACATGCACAAACGCATTTAATATACCATTATATATACAACTAAATCACAGCACCAATCATTTCCCACAGAACATTGAATCCTTTTTAGTTAGGTATGATCCTTTGCCAACAATATTGTCTGATGACCGTAGTGGCTTGAGAAGGTACAGAGTACTAACCACCAATAGATAGCGGTCCCTCATCCATACCAGTCCTGTCAAAGGCAACCATTTAATTGATCAATGGGTACATTAGGCCCACTGTATAACCAGCAGTTATAGCATCAATCACTCTCTCCCTCACATTGTTACCTGGTTGTTAGATACTGTAATTGCAGCACTGTGTCCAGAATCATTTCCCCCTCAGGCACAAAAAAAGTTGGTCTAGTCTTTTACAGCTACTGAGTGGGTGTCGATAGGAATAGTACACACCTGATAGATGTCTACCACTGTGTTATATCGCTATAATGCCAACAATGTTCTTCAGTCCTAGTACTGTGGACCCACAGGGGTGCACCGTTTTGCTCTAGCCCAGCATTAGCAAATCCGATATAGAAAGAAATACCACAATCATCCAGCCCTTGATTCTTAAAGCAGGTATGTTAGTGCAGGGCTAGAAGTAAAACCTGCACCTTTGTTGGATTAAATTCCAGTCCTTGGGTACCCCAAAAGGTTGCACATGTTTGTTGTAGCCCAGCAGTAAAACAACCAATTCAACTAACCAACAGCTAGATATGTAGATGTGTTACTGCTGGCCTAGAACAAATATGTACTCTAACCTTAACCCAGTGCAAGGCTAGAGACATTGGGTTGTAACTAGAAACCTCAGCCACAATGTCAACATTGGCTATGTCGTAAAAATTCATGAAAACCAAAATGTTATTTTTGGTCTTAATTTAAGGTTAGGGTTAGGAATTAGGGTTAGCAGTGTGGTTAGGGTCAAGGTTAGGTTTAAAATCAGATTTTAAGTGGATAAATTGTAGAAGGGTAGGCAGGGTTTATGAATTTGTGGCTGTGGTGACTAGTGATGACCGAAGCACTGCACTAGACTCAGTGATTGAGTTGATCATGCTTGGAAGATAGCTTTTACAGTAATGAAAGATGTCAAGAACAGAAGCTACCATTTATTTTGCCTCCATGCTGGGGTGATTACAGGAATCAATATCCAGCAGTCAACACTGCCTGCCTCCTACTCAAACCAGGAATCATCATCATCCGCTTAAGAACTGAATTACAGCATATTACTCTCAAATCACCACATGCTGACAGGAATGTTCATCACGGAGCGCAATACTCTGGAGACGCAAATAGAAACGTGTCATTTCATTTTCCCAATTGTTATTGTTACAGTGGCTATGTGAATATCGAGGCAGTTTTAATCATTTTTACCACATTGATGTTAACATATTAACAAAGTAGTTGAGGATTTTACAAAGAAAGTAGTTATGTTAGGGATAATTATTTGTGAAAGTCGTGTTTGGGGGAGTAGAGAAAGTATGTGTGTCTCTCTGTGTGTGTGTGTCATAGGTGTGTAGGGCCGATAAACCAAGCATTAAACAAACAAGCTAAGCTCATGATCTCTTTCACAAGCTGGTCACCATAGATCCTGCCATCTTTAATGCCAACCAGGCATCAACAAGGTAATGAGCTGGCATCTGCTGGCAAATTGGCGAGGGATAAAACATGAACAGGATTTTCCAACAAACCTGTAAGAGTGCCAGGTCTGAAATTAACCTCGGCAAGACGGAGCTGCTCTTCCTCCCGGGGAAGGACTGCCCGTTCCATGATCTCGCCATCACGGTTGACAATTCCATTGTGTCCTCCTCCCAGAGCGCTAAGAACCTTGGCGTGATCCTGGACAACACCCTGTCGTTCTCAACTAACATCAAGGCGGTGGCCCGTTCTTGTAGGTTCATGCTCTACAACATCCGCAGAGTAAGACCCTGCCTCACACAGGAAGCGGCGCAGGTCCTAATCCAGGCACTTGTCATCTCCCGTCTGGATTACTGCAACTCGCTGTTGGCTGGGCTCCCTGCCTGTGCCATTAAACCCCTACAACTCATCCAGAACGCCGCAGCCCGTCTGGTGTTCAACCTTCCCAAGTTCTCTCACGTCACCCCGCTCCTCCGCTCTCTCCACTGGCTTCCAGTTGAAGCTCGCATCCGCTACAAGACCATGGTGCTTGCCTACGGAGCTGTGAGAGGAACGGCACCTCAGTACCTCCAGGCTCTGATCAGGCCCTACACCCAAACAAGGGCACTGCGTTCATCCACCTCTAGCCTGCTCGCCTCCCTACCACTGAGGAAGTACAGTTCCCGCGCAGCCCAGTCAAAACTGTTCGCTGCTCTGGCCCCCCAATGGTGGAACAAACTCCCTCACGACGCCAGGACAGCGGAGTCAATCACCACCTTCCGGAGACACCTGAAACCCCACCTCTTTCAGGAATACCTAGGATAGGATAAAGTAATCCTTCTCACCCCCCCCTTAAAAGATTTAGATGCACTATTGTAAAGTGGCTGTTCCACTGGATGTCTTAAGGTGAATGCACCAATTTGTAAGTCGCTCTGGATAAGAGCGTCTGCTAAATGACTTAAATGTAAATGTAAATGTAACCTATGGCCTGTAAGAAGCCAGCCTCACCAGTCCTGTCTTCTTCTTACTCACTGGGAAGAAATGGTCTGGGATCAGTGCTAGGATTTACCATGTAGGGCCTGAGGTTTTCCTGACCATGTTTCCTAACCAGGGAAAATCCTTGCCACAGGAGCTTAATTCTATTTTCATAGCTAGTTTACCTCCTGTTTCGCTTGGTTTTAGATGACGCCTTAACACTGTGCTAGAACAGTAGAACAATAGATACTGTGTCAGTCGAAGGACTCTGCTTTAATATTAGCATTGATGCATTTTCTACCACTGAATAACAGTATATATACAGTAAATGAAAACATCTAACAGAGTGTGTTCGAAACCCTGCATTTCCAGACCAATGACCCTGGTTGGATTGTCGGATATAAATAATCCTCTTATAATGGTAGTTGCCGTGGCGATGAGCCCTAATCCTTGTTTGGATTTTTAATATGTGTGACATCCTGCTCCAGTGGCCCAGGGTAATTTCCTTTATCCAAATTAATTACAGTACAGTTACTCAATATTCTGTAGAAAAGGGCTTGAAAGGACATGTCTTGTCGTGTGACCATTGGTTGTTTTGGGCCCTCTGGCTTCGGTGCTGTGCTACCCATACACTCACTGAAGGTTATTTCTGGTATGGACATTTTACCAGGTCGTTGTTGCAAGATAAAATGAGTTATTTTGATCTTTTAATGGTTATGGAGCTCATTTGAATTGGTGGGTCAGCTTTTGGTCTAGCCAAAATGACCTAGCCATTAAAAGCATTGTTGTAGGGATTTTTAGAGGCTTCTAACTGTACCTTTATAAGACTGGCTCCTCTCCACATTGTCTCCTCCCCCCGACGCGTCCGGAACAACGTCCCCCAGCCCAAATCCCAAGGTGTGGTCCCTCACCAAGGGGTAACCCTGCCCCCCCGAGCACAGAGGCCTCTGCTCCTCCCCCTCCCCTCCCTCCTCCTCCTCTTCTTCCTCTTCCCTCTCCTCCTCTGAGTCTCTCCTCTCCTCCACCACGGTGGCTACAGCCTGGGAGGTGGGGTAGAGCTGCCTCTCCCGCTCACCACCATCGCAGAACACCGACGTCTCTTTGATCTGGGTCCCTGTGGGGAAGGAGGAGGGCAATCAGGATGAGTGTGTCTGTGCGTGCGTGTGGGCATCCATGCATGTCTGTGTGTGTGTGTGCGTGCATTTGGGCATGCATGCATGCATGTGTGTGTGTGCATCCATGCATGCATGCATGTGTGTGTGTGCATCCATGCATGTCTGTGTGTGTGTGTGTGTGCGTGCATTTGTGTGTGAGTGAGTGTGTGTTGGAGGAACACTGGGTTCTTTGTTACAGACAGCTCCTCTGGGAGGCAGCAGCTCGGCAGATCAAACAATAGGAAGGTGTCGTGCTCTAAACGCTCCCCACCAGATCTGCTGCTGCCTCAGAGCCTTGCTGCCGTAAAGATACTCTATATATTTCATTGTGTGCTTGCAACTTTGCCTTTACAGAAGCAGAGGGAAGGTGAGCGGAGAGGGAAACTGTCAGTAAATGTGAAGGAAAATAAGTACAGGAGAGATAACATCCAATGGCATGCATTGAAGGATATGATATGGCTGAAAAATGTAGAACATTAATTGCCATACTTTTAATGTGGTATAATCTGTCTGAATTAGACAAAAACACATTTGGACAATCTACAGTACAGGTCAACATGACATGGTGGGAGAGGGGTTTATTTTAGGAGATGGAACTGTATTCTGAAAAACCGTAACCATGGTGACCACTTTAATTAGTTTGAATGGATACCAAACTGTTGAGTGGTGTGTTGCAACAATGCCTCCCAAACTTACATAGCTCTTAGAAGCCACATGAAAACTATTCCCTGTGTAGGAATACAGTCTTCTCAAACTTGGAGACACTTTCATGAAGTGAAAGGTCGCTGGTTTGAATCCCAGAGCCAACTAGGTGGATAATTTTCTCTCTCTCGATGTGCCCTTGAGCAAGGCACTTAACCCTAATTGCTCTGGATAAGAGCGTCTCCTAAATAACTAAAATGCATGATATTGTATAAAACAGGCTGGCTCAGTTGAACTGTTTGAAAAAGAGTTGTCATAAAAACCACCTCAACTCACCTGCGGAAGATTTCCTCTTGTTAGTGAGCCTTCTTCTGCATTTGATGTCATCCCCATCAGAATCACTGGGGGAGGGGTAGACTGACTCTGCATTCTGAGGCTGCATACAAAAAAATACACCACTTAAAATTTTATCTGTGCTGCCTACCGGTCGCATGGTCCATCCATCCACCCACCAATCCATCCATCCTTCTTTCCTTCCATATGTGTCTGTCTGTCAGTCCGTCTGTATTTACCTTGCCACTCTCGTCTCGGAGGTTAAAGGTCAGCTCCAGGTTGCTGAGGAAGTAGTCGGCGAACTCGGGGTACATGTCAAGCACCTCCAGGATCTCCTCCCTCTGGATGGTGTGCAGGTCACAGTAGCTGAGCGCCCGCACGTCCGCGTTGGCCTTCCCCGGCTTGGTGTACAGGTGGATCATCTCCCCAAAGATGTCATTCTTCCCTGGAAGAGAGAGAATGAGGAGAGAGGGGGAGAAAACGAGAGGGAGGGAGGAGAGAGGGAGAGAGGAGGGGAGGTAGAGAGATGAAAGGGAGAGGGAGGTATGGAAGGGAGAGGGGGAGTGGGTAGAGAGATAAAGGGGGAGAGGTAAATGGAAGGGAGAGAGGGAGAGAAAGAGAGATAAAGGTTTGATAAACATGGTGAAATATAACATGCACATAATGACACACATGCCTTGACCCACAAACAGCTGAACCACCTGGTGTATTTCCCATAATGCAGCTCAGCTGTCTGTTGAGGTCATCTAACAGTGCATTTTGAAAGTATTCAGACCCCTTTTCCACATTTTGTTACGTTACAACCTTATTCTAAAAACTATATTTTTTATCACATCAATCTACACACAATACCCCATAATGACAAAGCGAAAACAGGTTTATCGAAAAATAAAAACAGAAACGCCTTATTTACATAATTATTCAAACCCTTTGCTATTAGACGTGAAATCAAGCTCAGGTGCATCCTGTTTCCATTGATCATCCTTGAGATGTTTCTACAACTTGGAGTCCACCTCTGGTAAATTCAATTGATTGGACATGATTTGGAAAGGCACACACCTGTCTATATAAGGTCCCACAGTTAACAGTGCATATAAGAGGAAAAACCGAGCCATGAGGTTGAAGGAATTGTCCGTAGAGCTCCGAGACAGGATTGTGTCCAGGTACAGATCTGGGGAAGGGTACCAAAACATTTCTGCAGCATTGAAAGTGCCCAAGAACACAGTGGCCTCCATCATTCTTAAATGGAAGAAGTTTGGAACCACCAAGACTCTTCCTAGAGCTGGCTGCCCCGGCCAAACTGAGCAATTGGGAAAAGGGCCTTGGTCAGGGAAGTGGTCACTCTGACAGAGCTCCAGAGATCCTCTGTGGAGATGGGAGAACCTTCCAGAAGGACAACCATCACTTATGGTAGAGTGTCCAGACTGAACACATGACAGCCTGCTTGGAGTTTGCCTAAAGGTATCTAAAGGACTCTCAGACCATGAGAAACAAGATTCTCTGGCCTGATGAATCCAAGATTGAACTCTTTGGCCTGAATACCAAGCGTCACGTCTGGAGGAAACCAGGCACCGCTCATCATCTGGCCAATACCATCCCTACGATGAAGCATGGTGATGGCAATATCATATTGTGGGGATGTTTTTCAGCTGCAGGGACTGGGAGACTAGTTAGAATCGAGGGAAAGATGAATGGAGCAAAGTACAGAGAGATCCTTGATGAAAACCTGGTCCAGAGTGCTCAGGACCTCAGACTGGGGCGAAGGTTCACCTTCCAACAGGACAACAAACCTAAGCACACCGCCAAGACAATGCAGGAGTGGCTTCGAGACAAGTCTCTGAACGTCCTTGAGTTACCCGGACTTGAACCCGATCAAACATTTCTGGAGAGACATGAAAATAGCTGTGCAGCGATGCTCCCCATCAAACCTGACAGAGCTTGAGAGGATCTGCAGAAAAGAACGTGAGAAACTCCCCAAATACAGGTGTGCCAAGCATGTAGCGTCATACCCAAGAAGACTCAAGGCTGTAATCGCTGCCAAAGGTGCTTCAAAAAAGTACTGAGTAAAGGGTCTGAATACTTATGTAAATGTGATGTTTTGTAACGTGTGCGCTGGAAGTCGGGAAGCAAGTTCAGGGAGTGAAACATTTAATCAATAAATGAAACACCATTCAAAA
This sequence comes from Oncorhynchus nerka, assembly GCF_034236695.1. Lineage (NCBI taxonomy): Eukaryota > Metazoa > Chordata > Actinopteri > Salmoniformes > Salmonidae > Oncorhynchus > Oncorhynchus nerka. The sequence continues at coordinate 24,329,920 of NC_088397.1, read as the reverse complement.
CAAGAAACACAAACAACACACAGACATGAAACTGAAACAGGAACAATAACGCCTGGGGAAGGAGCCAAAGGGAGGGACATAAATTGGGCAGGTATTCATGGAGGTGATGGAGTCCAGGTGATTGTCATTAGGTGCTGACGCGCGTGACAGGTGTGCGCCATAATGAGCAGCCTGGTGACCTAGAGGCCGGAGAGGGAGCACACGTGACATGTTTCAGTTTTCATATTTTAAAGACACAAGCAAAAATGTATAAGAACGTGTTTATTTTATTTTATTTTTTATTTTAATTTTACTAGGCAAGTCAGTTAAGAACAAATTCTTATTTTCAATGACGGCCTAGGAACAGTGGGTTAACTGCCTGTTCAGGGGCAAAACGACAGATTTGTACCTTGTCAGCTCGGGGATTTGAACTTGCAACCTTTCGGTTACTAGTCCAACGCTCTAACCACTAGGCTACCCTGCCGCCCAGCTATTTTCATGTCTCTCCAGAAATGTTCGATCGGGTTCAAGTCCGGGTAACTCAAGGACGTTCAGAGACTTGTCTCGAAGCCACTCCTGCATTGTCTTGGCGGTGTGCTTAGGTTTGTTGTCCTGTTGGAAGGTGAACCTTCGCCCCAGTCTGAGGTCCTGAGCACTCTGGACCAGGTTTTCATCAAGGATCTCTCTGTACTTTGCTCCATTCATCTTTCATCTGTCGTTATGGGGCATTTTGTAGCTCTGTCAGGTTTGATGGGGAGCATCGCTGCACAGCTATTTTCATGTCTCTCCAGAAATGTTCGATCGGGTTCAAGTCCGGGTAACTCAAGGACGTTCAGAGACTTGTCTCGAAGCCACTCCTGCATTGTCTTGGCGGTGTGCTTAGGTTTGTTGTCCTGTTGGAAGGTGAACCTTCGCCGCAGTCTGAGGTCCTGAGCACTCTGGACCAGGTTTTCATCAAGGATCTCTCTGTACTTTGCTCCATTCATCTTTCATCTGTCGTTATGGGGCATTTTGTAGATTAATGACGTGAATGAAAAAGGAAACCGCACACGGCTCTTGGTAGTATCACCGATCTTTAATAAGCTGACGTATCGGCCACACGGCCTTCGTCAGAGCTCTGAGATCGGTGATACTATCAAGAGCAGTGTGCGGTTTCCTTTTTCCTTCGTCTTGTTCAATTGTTGCCATGCACCTGCAAATTAGATTGCTCAGAGTGCCTTTTGAATTTTGTAGATTAATGACGTAATAACTATTTCATCCATTTTACAATAAGGCTGTAATGTAACAAAATGTAGAAAGAGTGAAGGCGTCTGAATCATTTCCAAATGCACTGTTAAATTTATACCTGTCCATCTGCCACTTCCTTATAGGACAACAGGGAGGCCGTGTGAATGTCTATAGGGTTGTGACTATATGACAACAGGGAGGCAGTGTGAATGTCTATAGGGCTGTGACTATATGACAACAGGGAGGCAGTGTGAATGTCTATAGGGCTGTGACTATATGACAACAGGGAGGTAGTGTGAATGTCTATAGGGCTGTGACTATATGACAACAGGGAGGTAGTGTGAATGTCTATAGGGCTGTGACTATATGACAACAGGGAGACAGTATGAATGTCTATAGGGCTGTGACTATATGACAACAGGGAGACAGTATGAATGTCTATAGGGCTGTGACTGTATGACAACAGGGAGGTAGTATGAATGTCTATAGGGCTGTGACTATATGACAACAGGGAGGCAGTGTGAATGTCTATAGGGCTGTGACTATATGACAACAGGGAGGTAGTGTGAATGTCTATAGGGCTGTGACTATATGACAACATGGAGGTAGTGTGAATGTCTATAGGGCTGTGACTATATGACAACATGGAGGTAGTGTGAATGTCTATAGGGCTGTGACTATATGACAACAGGGAGGTAGTGCATGAATGTCTATGACAACAGGAGGCTGAATGAGGGCTGTGACTATATGACAACATGGAGGTAGAGTGAATGTCTATAGGGCTGTGACTATATGACAACAGGGAGGCAGTGTGAATGTCTATAGGGCTGTGACTATATGACAACATGGAGGTAGTGTGAATGTCTATAGGGCTGTGACTATATGACAACATGGAGGTAGTGTGAATGTCTATAGGGCTGTGACTATATGACAACATGGAGGTAGTGTGAATGTCTATAGGGCTGTGACTATATGACAACAGGGAGGTAGTGTGAATGTCTATAGGGCTGACTAAATGACAACATGGAGGTAGTGTGAATGTCTATAGGGCTGTGACTATAATACAACATGGAGGTAGTGTGAATGTCTATAGGGCTGTGACTATATGACAACAGGGAGACAGTGTGAATGTCTATAGGGCTGTGACTATATGACAACATGGAGGTAGTGTGAATGTCTATAGGGCTGTGACTATATGACAACATGGAGGTAGTGTGAATGTCTATAGGGCTGTGACTATATGACAACATGGAGGTAGTGTGAATGTCTATAGGGCTGACTAAATGACAACATGGAGGTAGTGTGAATGTCTATAGGGCTGTGACTATATGACAACATGGAGGTAGTGTGAATGTCTATAGGGCTGTGACTATATGACAACAGGGAGGTAGTGTGAATGTCTATAGGGCTGTGACTATATGACAACAGGGAGGCAGTGTGAATGTCTATAGGGCTGTGACTATATGACAACAGGGAGGCAGTGTGAATGTCTATAGGGCTGTGACTATATGACAACAGGGAGGTAGTGTGAATGTCTATAGGGCTGTGACTATATGACAACATGGAGGTAGTGTGAATGTCTATAGGGCTGACTAAATGACAACATGGAGGTAGTGTGAATGTCTATAGGGCTGTGACTATATGACAACAGGGAGGTAGTGTGAATGTCTATAGGGCTGTGACTATATGACAACAGGGAGGTAGTGTGAATGTCTATAGGGCTGTGACTATATGACAACAGGGAGGTAGTGTGAATGTCTATAGGGCTGTGACTATATGACAACAGGGAGGTAGTGTGAATGTCTATAGGGCTGTGACTATATGACAACAGGGAGGTAGTGTGAATGTCTATAGGGCTGTGACTATATGACAACAGGGAGGCAGTGTGAATGTCTATAGGGCTGTGACTATATGGCAACAGGGAGGTAGTGTGAATGTCTATAGGGCTGTGACTATATGACAACAGGGAGGTAGTGTGAATGTCTATAGGGTTGTGACTATATGACAACAGGGAGGTAGTGTGAATGTCTATAGGGCTGACTAAATGACAAAATGGAGGTAGTGTGAATGTCTATAGGGCTGTTACTATATGACAACATGGAGGTAGTGTGAATGTCTATAGGGCTGTGACTATATGACAACATGGAGATAGTGTGAATGTCTATAGGGCTGTGACTATATGACAACAGGGAGGCCGTGTGAATGTCTATAGGGCTGTGACTATATGACAACATGGAGGTAGTGTGAATGTCTATAGGCCTGTGACTATATGACAACATGGAGGTAGTGTGAATGTCTATAGGGCTGTGACTATATGACAACAGGGAGGTAGTGTGAATGTCTATAGGGCTGTGACTATAATACAACATGGAGGTAGTGTGAATGTCTATAGGGCTGTGACTATATGACAACAGGGAGGTAGTGTGAATGTCTATAGGGCTGTGACTATATGACAACAGTGATACAGTGTGAATGTCTATAGGGCTGTGACTATATGACAACATGGAGGTAGTGTGAATGTCTATAGGGCTGTGACTATATGACAACATGGAGGTAGTGTGAATGTCTATAGGCCTGTGACTATATGACAACCTGGAGGTAGTATGAATGTCTATAGGGCTGTGACTATATGACAACATGGAGGTAGTGTGAATGTCTATAGGGCTGTGACTATATGACAACAGTGATACAGTGTGAATGTCTATAGGGCTGTGACTATATGACAACATGGAGGTAGTGTGAATGTCTATAGGGCTGACTAAATGACAACATGGAGGTAGTGTGAATGTCTATAGGGCTGTGACTATATGTCAACATGGAGGTAGTGTGAATGTCTATAGGCCTGTGACTATATGTCAACATGGAGGTAGTGTGAATGTCTATAGGGCTGTGACTATATGACAACATGGAGGTAGTGTGAATGTCTATAGGGCTGACTAAATGACAACATGGAGGTAGTGTGAATGTCTATAGGGCTGTGACTATATGACAACATGGAGGTAGTGTGAATGTCTATGGGCTGTGACTATATGACAACAGGGAGGTAGTGTGAATGTCTATAGGGCTGTGACTATATGACAACAGGGAGGTAGTGTGAATGTCTATAGGGCTGACTAAATGACAACATGGAGGTAGTGTGAATGTCTATTGGGCTGTGACTATATGACAACATGGAGGTAGTGTGAATGTCTATAGGGCTGTGACTATATGACAACAGGGAGACAGTGTGAATGTCTATAGGGCTGTGACTATATGACAACATGGAGGTAGTGTGAATGTCTATAGGGCTGTGACTATATGACAACATGGAGGTAGTGTGAATGTCTATAGGGCTGTGACTATATGACAACATGGAGGTAGTGTGAATGTCTATAGGGCTGACTAAATGACAACATGGAGGTAGTGTGAATGTCTATAGGGCTGTGACTATATGACAACATGGAGGTAGTGTGAATGTCTATAGGGCTGTGACTATATGACAACATGGAGGTAGTGTGAATGTCTATAGGGCTGTGACTATATGACAACAGGGAGGCAGTGTGAATGTCTATAGGGCTGTGACTATATGACAACAGGGAGGCAGTGTGAATGTCTATAGGGCTGTGACTATATGACAACAGGGAGGTAGTGTGAATGTCTATAGGGCTGTGACTATATGACAACAGGGAGGTAGTGTGAATGTCTATAGGGCTGTGACTATATGACAACATGGAGGTAGTGTGAATGTCTATAGGGCTGACTAAATGACAACATGGAGGTAGTGTGAATGTCTATAGGGCTGTGACTATATGTCAACATGGAGGTAGTGTGAATGTCTATAGGGCTGTGACTATATGACAACATGGAGGTAGTGTGAATGTCTATAGGGCTGACTAAATGACAACATGGAGGTAGTGTGAATGTCTATAGGGCTGTGACTATATGACAACATGGAGGTAGTGTGAATGTCTATAGGGCTGTGACTATATGACAACAGGGAGGTAGTGTGAATGTCTATAGGGCTGTGACTATATGACAACAGGGAGGTAGTATGAATGTCTATAGGCCTGTGACTATATGACAACATGGAGGTAGTGTGAATGTCTATAGGGCTGTGACTATATGACAACATGGAGGTAGTGTGAATGTCTATAGGGCTGTGACTATATGACAACATGGAGGTAGTGTGAATGTCTATAGGGCTGACTAAATGACAACATGGAGGTAGTGTGAATGTCTATAGGGCTGTGACTATATGACAACATGGAGGTAGTGTGAATGTCTATAGGGCTGTGACTATATGACAACAGGGAGGTAGTGTGAATGTCTATAGGGCTGTGACTATATGACAACAGGGAGGCAGTGTGAATGTCTATAGGGCTGTGACTATATGACAACATGGAGGAGTGTGGCAGTGTGAATGTCTATAGGGCTGTGACTATATGACAACAGGGAGGTAGTGTGAATGTCTATAGGGCTGTGACTATATGACAACAGGGAGGTAGTGTGAATGTCTATAGGGCTGTGACTATATGACAACATGGAGGTAGTGTGAATGTCTATAGGGCTGACTAAATGACAACATGGAGGTAGTGTGAATGTCTATAGGGCTGTGACTATATGTCAACATGGAGGTAGTGTGAATGTCTATAGGCCTGTGACTATATGTCAACATGGAGGTAGTGTGAATGTCTATAGGGCTGTGACTATATGACAACATGGAGGTAGTGTGAATGTCTATAGGGCTGACTAAATGACAACATGGAGGTAGTGTGAATGTCTATAGGGCTGTGACTATATGACAACATGGAGGTAGTGTGAATGTCTATAGGGCTGTGACTATATGACAACAGGGAGGTAGTGTGAATGTCTATAGGGCTGTGACTATATGACAACAGGGAGGTAGTGTGAATGTCTATAGGGCTGACTAAATGACAACATGGAGGTAGTGTGAATGTCTATTGGCTGTGACTATATGACAACATGGAGGTAGTGTGAATGTCTATAGGGCTGACTAAATGACAACATGGAGGTTGTGTGAATGTCTATAGGGCTGTGACTATATGACAACATGGAGGTAGTGTGAATGTCTATAGGGCTGTGACTATATGACAACATGGAGGTAGTGTGAATGTCTATAGGGCTGTGACTATATGACAACATGGAGGTAGTGTGAATGTCTATAGGGCTGTGACTATATGACAACAGGGAGGCAGTGTGAATGTCTATAGGGCTGTGACTATATGACAACATGGAGGTAGTGTGAATGTCTATAGGGCTGTGACTATATGACAACATGGAGGTAGTGTGAATGTCTATAGGGCTGTGACTATATGACAACATGGAGGTAGTATGAATGTCTATAGGCCTGTGACTATATGACAACATGGAGGTAGTGTGAATGTCTATAGGGCTGTGACTATATGACAACAGGGAGGTAGTGTGAATGTCTATAGGGCTGTGACTATATGACAACAGGGAGGTAGTGTGAATGTCTATAGGGCTGTGACTATATGACAACAGGGAGGTAGTATGAATGTCTATAGGGCTGTGACTATATGACAACATGGAGGTAGTGTGAATGTCTATAGGGCTTTGACTACATGACAACATGGAGGTAGTGTGAATGTCTATAGGGCTGTGACTATATGACAACAGGGAGGTAGTGTGAATGTCTATAGGGCTGTGACTATGACAACATGGAGGTAGTGTGAGTTTCTATAGGGCTGTGACTATATGACAACAGGGAGACAGTGTGAATGTCTATAGGGCTGTGACTATATGACAACATGGAGGTAGTGTGAATGTCTATAGGGCTGACTAAATGACAACATGGAGGTAGTGTGATGTCTATAGGGCTGTGACTATATGACAACATGGAGGTAGTGTGAATGTCTATAGGGCTGTGACTATATGACAACAGGGAGGTAGTGTGAATGTCTATAGGGCTGTGACTATATGACAACAGGGAGGCAGTGTGAATGTCTATAGGGCTGTGACTATATGACAACAGGGAGGTAGTGTGAATGTCTATAGGGCTGTGACTATATGACAACAGGGAGGTAGTGTGAATGTCTATAGGGCTGACTAAATGACAACATGGAGGTAGTGTGAATGTCTATAGGGCTGTGACTATATGACAACAGGAGACAGTGTGAATGTCTATAGGGCTGTGACTATATTACAACATGGAGGTAGTGTGAATGTCTATAGGGCTGTGACTATATGACAACAGGGAGGTAGTGTGAATGTCTATAGGGCTGTGACTATATGACAACATGGAGGTAGAGTGAATGTCTATAGGGCTGTGACTATATGACAACAGGGAGGCAGTGTGAATGTCTATAGGGCTGTGACTATATGACAACATGGAGGTAGTGTGAATGTCTATAGGGCTGTGACTATATGACAACATGGAGGTAGTGTGAATGTCTATAGGGCTGTGACTATATGACAACATGGAGGTAGTGTGAATGTCTATAGGGCTGTGACTATATGACAACAGGGAGGTAGTGTGAATGTCTATAGGGCTGACTAAATGACAACATGGAGGTAGTGTGAATGTCTATAGGGCTGTGACTATAATACAACATGGAGGTAGTGTGAATGTCTATAGGGCTGTGACTATATGACAACAGGGAGACAGTGTGAATGTCTATAGGGCTGTGACTATATGACAACATGGAGGTAGTGTGAATGTCTATAGGGCTGTGACTATATGACAACATGGAGGTAGTGTGAATGTCTATAGGGCTGTGACTATATGACAACATGGAGGTAGTGTGAATGTCTATAGGGCTGACTAAATGACAACATGGAGGTAGTGTGAATGTCTATAGGGCTGTGACTATATGACAACATGGAGGTAGTGTGAATGTCTATAGGGCTGTGACTATATGACAACAGGGAGGTAGTGTGAATGTCTATAGGGCTGTGACTATATGACAACAGGGAGGCAGTGTGAATGTCTATAGGGCTGTGACTATATGACAACAGGGAGGTAGTGTGAATGTCTATAGGGCTGTGACTATATGACAACATGGAGGTAGTGTGAATGTCTATAGGGCTGACTAAATGACAACATGGAGGTAGTGTGAATGTCTATAGGGCTGTGACTATATGACAACAGGGAGATAGTGTGAATGTCTATAGGGCTGTGACTATATGACAACAGGGAGGTAGTGTGAATGTCTATAGGGCTGTGACTATATGACAACAGGGAGGTAGTGTGAATGTCTATAGGGCTGTGACTATATGACAACAGGGAGGTAGTGTGAATGTCTATAGGGCTGTGACTATATGACAACAGGGAGGCAGTGTGAATGTCTATTGGGCTGTGACTATATGACAACAGGGAGGTAGTGTGAATGTCTATAGGGCTGTGACTATATGACAACAGGGAGGTAGTATGAATGTCTATAGGGCTGTGACTATATGACAACATGGAGGTAGTGTGAATGTCTATAGGGCTTTGACTACATGACAACATGGAGGTAGTGTGAATGTCTATAGGGCTGTGACTATATGACAACAGGGAGGTAGTGTGAATGTCTATAGTGCTGTGACTATATGACAACAGGGAGGTAGTGTGAATGTCTATAGGGCTGACTAAATGACAACATGGAGGTAGTGTGAATGTCTATTGGCTGTGACTATATGACAACATGGAGGTAGTGTGAATGTCTATAGGGCTGACTAAATGACAACATGGAGGTAGTGTGAATGTCTATAGGGCTGTGACTATATGACAACATGGAGGTAGTGTGAATGTCTATAGGGCTGTGACTATATGACAACATGGAGGTAGTGTGAATGTCTATAGGGCTGTGACTATATGACAACAGGGAGACAGTATGAATGTCTATAGGGCTGTGACTATATGACAACAGGGAGGTAGTATGAATGTCTATAGGCCTGTGACTATATGACAACATGGAGGTAGTGTGAATGTCTATAGGGCTGTGACTATATGACAACATGGAGGTAGTGTGAATGTCTATAGGGCTGTGACTATATGACAACAGGGAGGTAGTGTGAATGTCTATAGGGCTGTGACTATATGACAACAGGGAGGCAGTGTGAATGTCTATAGGGCTGTGACTATATGACAACAGGGAGGTAGTGTGAATGTCTATAGGGCTGTGACTATATGACAACATGGAGGTAGTGTGAATGTCTATAGGGCTGACTAAATGACAACATGGAGGTAGTGTGAATGTCTATAGGGCTGTGACTATATGACAACAGGGAGATAGTGTGAATGTCTATAGGGCTGTGACTATATGACAACAGGGAGGTAGTGTGAATGTCTATAGGGCTGTGACTATATGACAACAGGGAGGTAGTGTGAATGTCTATAGGGCTGTGACTATATGACAACAGGGAGGTAGTGTGAATGTCTATAGGGCTGTGACTATATGACAACAGGGAGGCAGTGTGAATGTCTATTGGGCTGTGACTATATGACAACAGGGAGGTAGTGTGAATGTCTATAGGGCTGTGACTATATGACAACAGGGAGGTAGTATGAATGTCTATAGGGCTGTGACTATATGACAACATGGAGGTAGTGTGAATGTCTATAGGGCTTTGACTACATGACAACATGGAGGTAGTGTGAATGTCTATAGGGCTGTGACTATATGACAACAGGGAGGTAGTGTGAATGTCTATAGTGCTGTGACTATATGACAACAGGGAGGTAGTGTGAATGTCTATAGGGCTGACTAAATGACAACATGGAGGTAGTGTGAATGTCTATAGGGCTGTGACTATATGACAACATGGAGGTAGTGTGAATGTCTATAGGGCTGACTAAATGACAACATGGAGGTTGTGTGAATGTCTATAGGGCTGTGACTATATGACAACATGGAGGTAGTGTGAATGTCTATAGGGCTGTGACTATATGACAACATGGAGGTAGTGTGAATGTCTATAGGGCTGTGACTATATGACAACAGGGAGACAGTATGAATGTCTATAGGGCTGTGACTATATGACAACAGGGAGGTAGTATGAATGTCTATAGGCCTGTGACTATATGACAACATGGAGGTAGTGTGAATGTCTATAGGGCTGTGACTATATGACAACAGGGAGGCCGTGTGAATGTCTATAGGGCTGTGACTATATGACAACAGGGAGGTAGTGTGAATGTCTATAGGGCTGTGACTATATGACAACAGGGAGGTAGTGTGAATGTCTATAGGGCTGTGACTATATGACAACATGGAGGTAGTGTGAATGTCTATAGGGCTTTGACTACATGACAACATGGAGGTAGTGTGAATGTCTATAGGGCTGTGACTATATGACAACAGGGAGGTAGTGTGAATGTCTATAGGGCTGTGACTATAATACAACATGGAGGTAGTGTGAATGTCTATAGGGCTGTGACTATATGACAACAGGGAGACAGTGTGAATGTCTATAGGGCTGTGAATATATGACAACATGGAGGTAGTGTGAATGTCTATAGGGCTGACTAAATGACAACATGGAGGTAGTGTGACTGTCTATAGGGCTGTGACTATATGACAACATGGAGGTAGTGTGAATGTCTATAGGGCTGTGACTATATGACAACAGGGAGGTAGTGTGAATGTCTATAGGGCTGTGACTATATGACAACAGGGAGGCAGTGTGAATGTCTATAGGGCTGTGACTATATGACAACATGGAGGTAGTGTGAATGTCTATAGGGCTGTGAATATATGACAACAGGGAGACAGTATGAATGTCTATAGGGCTGTGACTATATGACAACAGGGAGGTAGTATGAATGTCTATAGGCCTGTGACTATATGACAACATGGAGGTAGTGTGAATGTCTATAGGGCTGTGACTATATGACAACAGGGAGGCCGTGTGAATGTCTATAGGGCTGTGACTATATGACAACAGGGAGGTAGTGTGAATGTCTATAGGGCTGTGACTATATGACAACAGGGAGGTAGTATGAATGTCTATAGGGCTGTGACTATATGACAACATGGAGGTAGTGTGAATGTCTATAGGGCTTTGACTACATGACAACATGGAGGTAGTGTGAATGTCTATAGGGCTGTGACTATATGACAACAGGGAGGTAGTGTGAATGTCTATAGGGCTGTGACTATAATACAACATGGAGGTAGTGTGAATTTCTATAGGGCTGTGACTATATGACAACAGGGAGACAGTGTGAATGTCTATAGGGCTGTGAATATATGACAACATGGAGGTAGTGTGAATGTCTATAGGGCTGACTAAATGACAACATGGAGGTAGTGTGACTGTCTATAGGGCTGTGACTATATGACAACATGGAGGTAGTGTGAATGTCTATAGGGCTGTGACTATATGACAACAGGGAGGTAGTGTGAATGTCTATAGGGCTGTGACTATATGACAACAGGGAGGCAGTGTGAATGTCTATAGGGCTGTGACTATATGACAACAGGGAGGTAGTGTGAATGTCTATAGGGCTGTGACTATATGACAACAGGGAGGTAGTGTGAATGTCTATAGGGCTGACTAAATGACAACATGGAGGTAGTGTGAATGTCTATAGGGCTGTGACTATATGACAACAGGGAGACAGTGTGAATGTCTATAGGGCTGTGACTATATTACAACATGGAGGTAGTGTGAATGTCTATAGGGCTGTGACTATATGACAACAGGGAGGTAGTGTGAATGTCTATAGGGCTGTGACTATATGACAACATGGAGGTAGAGTGAATGTCTATAGGGCTGTGACTATATGACAACAGGGAGGCAGTGTGAATGTCTATAGGGCTGTGACTATATGACAACATGGAGGTAGTGTGAATGTCTATAGGGCTGTGACTATATGACAACATGGAGGTAGTGTGAATGTCTATAGGGCTGTGACTATATGACAACATGGAGGTAGTGTGAATGTCTATAGGGCTGTGACTATATGACAACAGGGAGGTAGTGTGAATGTCTATAGGGCTGACTAAATGACAACATGGAGGTAGTGTGAATGTCTATAGGGCTGTGACTATAATACAACATGGAGGTAGTGTGAATGTCTATAGGGCTGTGACTATATGACAACAGGGAGACAGTGTGAATGTCTATAGGGCTGTGACTATATGACAACATGGAGGTAGTGTGAATGTCTATAGGGCTGTGACTATATGACAACATGGAGGTAGTGTGAATGTCTATAGGGCTGTGACTATATGACAACATGGAGGTAGTGTGAATGTCTATAGGGCTGTGACTATATGACAACAGGGAGGTAGTGTGAATGTCTATAGGGCTGTGACTATATGACAACAGGGAGGCAGTGTGAATGTCTATAGGGCTGTGACTATATGACAACAGGGAGGTAGTGTGAATGTCTATAGGGCTGTGACTATATGACAACATGGAGGTAGTGTGAATGTCTATAGGGCTGTGACTATATGACAACATGGAGGTAGTGTGAATGTCTATAGGGCTGTGACTATATGACAACAGGGAGGTAGTGTGAATGTCTATAGGGCTGTGACTATATGACAACAGGGAGGTAGTGTGAATGTCTATAGGGCTGTGACTATATGACAACAGGGAGGTAGTGTGAATGTCTATAGGGCTGTGACTATATGACAACAGGGAGGTAGTGTGAATGTCTATAGGGCTGTGACTATATGACAACAGGGAGGCAGTGTGAATGTCTATAGGGCTGTGACTATATGACAACAGGGAGGTAGTGTGAATGTCTATAGGGCTGTGACTATATGACAACAGGGAGGTAGTGTGAATGTCTATAGGGCTGTGACTATATGACAACAGGGAGGTAGTGTGAATGTCTATAGGGCTGACTAAATGACAAAATGGAGGTAGTGTGAATGTCTATAGGGCTGTTACTATATGACAACATGGAGGTAGTGTGAATGTCTATAGGGCTGTGACTATATGACAACATGGAGGTAGTGTGAATGTCTATAGGGCTGTGACTATATGACAACAGGGAGGTAGTGTGAATGTCTATAGGGCTGTGACTATATGACAACATGGAGGTAGTGTGAATGTCTATAGGCCTGTGACTATATGACAACAGGGAGGTAGTATGAATGTCTATAGGGCTGTGACTATATGACAACATGGAGGTAGTGTGAATGTCTATAGGGCTTTGACTATATGACAACATGGAGGTAGTGTGAATGTCTATAGGGCTGTGACTATATGACAACAGGGAGGTAGTGTGAATGTCTATAGGGCTGTGACTATATGACAACAGTGATACAGTGTGAATGTCTATAGGGCTGTGACTATATGACAACATGGAGGTAGTGTGAATGTCTATAGGGCTGTGACTATATGACAACATGGAGGTAGTGTGAATGTCTATAGGGCTGTGACTATATGACAACAGGGAGGCAGTGTGAATGTCTATAGGGCTGTGACTATATGACAACAGGGAGGTAGTGTGAATGTCTATAGGGCTGTGACTATATGACAACAGGGAGACAGTATGAATGTCTATAGGGCTGTGACTATATGACAACAGGGAGGTAGTATGAATGTCTATAGGGCTGTGACTATATGACAACATGGAGGTAGTGTGAATGTCTATAGGGCTGTGACTATATGACAACAGGGAGGTAGTGTGAATGTCTATAGGGCTGTGACTATATGACAACAGGGAGGTAGTGTGAATGTCTATAGGGCTGTGACTATATGACAACAGGAGGTAGTATGAATGTCTATAGGGCTGTGACTATATGACAACATGGAGGTAGTGTGAATGTCTATAGGGCTGTGACTATATGACAACATGGAGGTAGTGTGAATGTCTATAGGGCTGTGACTATATGACAACAGGGAGGTAGTGTGAATGTCTATAGGGCTGTGACTATATGACAACAGGGAGGTAGTGTGAATGTCTATAGGGCTGTGACTATATGACAACAGGGAGGTAGTGTGAATGTCTATAGGGCTGTGACTATATGACAACATGGAGGTAGTGTGAATGTCTATAGGGCTGTGACTATATGACAACATGGAGGTAGTGTGAATGTCTATAGGGCTGTGACTATATGACAACATGGAGGTAGTGTGAATGTCTATAGGGCTGTGACTATATGACAACATGGAGGTAGTGTGAATGTCTATAGGGCTGTGACTATATGACAACAGGGAGACAGTGTGAATGTCTATAGGGCTGTGACTATATGACAACATGGAGGTAGTGTGAATGTCTATAGGGCTGACTAAATGACAACATGGAGGTAGTGTGAATGTCTATAGGGCTGTGACTATATGACAACATGGAGGTAGTGTGAATGTCTATAGGGCTGTGACTATATGACAACAGGGAGGTAGTGTGAATGTCTATAGGGCTGTGACTATATGACAACAGGGAGGCAGTGTGAATGTCTATAGGGCTGTGACTATATGACAACAGGGAGGTAGTGTGAATGTCTATAGGGCTGTGACTATATGACAACAGGGAGGTAGTGTGAATGTCTATAGGGCTGACTAAATGACAACATGGAGGTAGTGTGAATGTCTATAGGGCTGTGACTATATGACAACAGGGAGACAGTGTGAATGTCTATAGGGCTGTGACTATATTACAACATGGAGGTAGTGTGAATGTCTATAGGGCTGTGACTATATGACAACAGGGAGGTAGTGTGAATGTCTATAGGGCTGTGACTATATGACAACATGGAGGTAGAGTGAATGTCTATAGGGCTGTGACTATATGACAACAGGGAGGCAGTGTGAATGTCTATAGGGCTGTGACTATATGACAACATGGAGGTAGTGTGAATGTCTATAGGGCTGTGACTATATGACAACATGGAGGTAGTGTGAATGTCTATAGGGCTGTGACTATATGACAACATGGAGGTAGTGTGAATGTCTATAGGGCTGTGACTATATGACAACAGGGAGGTAGTGTGAATGTCTATAGGGCTGTGACTAAATGACAACATGGAGGTAGTGTGAATGTCTATAGGGCTGTGACTATATACAACATGGAGGTAGTGTGAATGTCTATAGGGCTGTGACTATATGACAACAGGGAGACAGTGTGAATGTCTATAGGGCTGTGACTATATGACAACATGGAGGTAGTGTGAATGTCTATAGGGCTGTGACTATATGACAACATGGAGGTAGTGTGAATGTCTATAGGGCTGTGACTATATGACAACATGGAGGTAGTGTGAATGTCTATAGGGCTGACTAAATGACAACATGGAGGTAGTGTGAATGTCTATAGGGCTGTGACTATATGACAACATGGAGGTAGTGTGAATGTCTATAGGGCTGTGACTATATGACAACAGGGAGGTAGTGTGAATGTCTATAGGGCTGTGACTATATGACAACAGGGAGGCAGTGTGAATGTCTATAGGGCTGTGACTATATGACAACAGGGAGGTAGTGTGAATGTCTATAGGGCTGTGACTATATGACAACATGGAGGTAGTGTGAATGTCTATAGGGCTGTGACTAAATGACAACATGGAGGTAGTGTGAATGTCTATAGGGCTGTGACTATATGACAACAGGGAGGTAGTGTGAATGTCTATAGGGCTGTGACTATATGACAACATGGAGGTAGTGTGAATGTCTATAGGGCTGTGACTATATGACAACAGGGAGGTAGTGTGAATGTCTATAGGGCTGTGACTATATGACAACAGGGAGGTAGTGTGAATGTCTATAGGGCTGTGACTATATGACAACAGGGAGGCAGTGTGAATGTCTATAGGGCTGTGACTATATGACAACAGGGAGGTAGTGTGAATGTCTATAGGGCTGTGACTATATGACAACAGGGAGGTAGTGTGAATGTCTATAGGGCTGTGACTATATGACAACAGGGAGGTAGTGTGAATGTCTATAGGGCTGACTAAATGACAACATGCAGGTAGTGTGAATGTCTATAGGGCTGTGACTATATGACAACATGGAGGTAGTGTGAATGTCTATAGGGCTGTGACTATATGACAACATGGAGGTAGTGTGAATGTCTATAGGGCTGTGACTATATGACAACAGGGAGGTGTGAATGTCTATAGGGCTGTGACTATATGACAACATGGAGGTAGTGTGAATGTCTATAGGGCTGTGACTATATGACAACAGGGAGGTAGTATGAATGTCTATAGGGCTGTGACTATATGACAACATGGGAGGTAGTGTGAATGTCTATAGGGCTTTGACTATATGACAACATGGAGGTAGTGTGAATGTCTATAGGGCTGTGACTATATGACAACAGGGAGGTAGTGTGAATGTCTATAGGGCTGTGACTATATGACAACAGTGAGGTACAGTGTGAATGTCTATAGGGCTGTGACTATATGACAACATGGAGGTAGTGTGAATGTCTATAGGGCTGTGACTATATGACAACATGGAGGTAGTGTGAATGTCTATAGGGCTGTGACTATATGACAACATGGAGGTAGTGTGAATGTCTATAGGGCTGTGACTATATGACAACATGGAGGTAGTGTGAATGTCTATAGGGCTGTGACTATATGACAACAGGATACAGTGTGAATGTCTATAGGGCTGTGACTATATGACAACATGGAGGTAGTGTGAATGTCTATATGTGACTAAATGACAACATGGAGGTAGTGTGAATGTCTATAGGGCTGTGACTATATGACAACATGGAGGTAGTGTGAATGTCTATAGGGCTGTGACTATATGACAACATGGAGGTAGTGTGAATGTCTATAGGGCTGTGACTATATGACAACATGGAGGTAGTGTGAATGTCTATAGGGCTGTGACTAAATGACAACATGGAGGTAGTGTGAATGTCTATAGGGCTGTGACTATATGACAACATGGAGGTAGTGTGAATGTCTATAGGGCTGTGACTATATGACAACAGGGAGGTAGTGTGAATGTCTATAGGGCTGTGACTATATGACAACAGGGAGGTAGTGTGAATGTCTATAGGGCTGACTAAATGACAACATGGAGGTAGTGTGAATGTCTATAGGGCTGTGACTATATGACAACATGGAGGTAGTGTGAATGTCTATAGGGCTGTGACTATATGACAACAGGGAGACAGTGTGAATGTCTATAGGGCTGTGACTATATGACAACATGGAGGTAGTGTGAATGTCTATAGGGCTGTGACTATATGACAACAGGGAGACAGTGTGAATGTCTATAGGGCTGTGACTATATTACAACATGGAGGTAGTGTGAATGTCTATAGGGCTGTGACTATATGACAACAGGGAGGTAGTGTGAATGTCTATAGGGCTGTGACTATATGACAACATGGAGGTAGAGTGAATGTCTATAGGGCTGTGACTATATGACAACAGGGAGGCAGTGTGAATGTCTATAGGGCTGTGACTATATGACAACATGGAGGTAGTGTGAATGTCTATAGGGCTGTGACTATATGACAACATGGAGGTAGTGTGAATGTCTATAGGGCTGTGACTATATGACAACATGGAGGTAGTGTGAATGTCTATAGGGCTGTGACTATATGACAACAGGGAGGTAGTGTGAATGTCTATAGGGCTGTGACTATATGACAACATGGAGGTAGTGTGAATGTCTATAGGGCTGTGACTATATGACAACATGGAGGTAGTGTGAATGTCTATAGGGCTGTGACTATATGACAACAGGGAGGTAGTGTGAATGTCTATAGGGCTGTGACTATATGACAACAGTGATACAGTGTGAATGTCTATAGGGCTGTGACTATATGACAACATGGAGGTAGTGTGAATGTCTATAGGGCTGTGACTATATGACAACATGGAGGTAGTGTGAATGTCTATAGGCCTGTGACTATATGACAACATGGAGGTAGTGTGAATGTCTATAGGGCTGTGACTATATGACAACATGGAGGTAGTGTGAATGTCTATAGGGCTGTGACTATATGACAACAGTGATACAGTGTGAATGTCTATAGGGCTGTGACTATATGACAACATGGAGGTAGTGTGAATGTCTATAGGGCTGTGACTAAATGACAACATGGAGGTAGTGTGAATGTCTATAGGGCTGTGACTATATGTCAACATGGAGGTAGTGTGAATGTCTATAGGCCTGTGACTATATGTCAACATGGAGGTAGTGTGAATGTCTATAGGGCTGTGACTATATGACAACATGGAGGTAGTGTGAATGTCTATAGGGCTGACTAAATGACAACATGGAGGTAGTGTGAATGTCTATAGGGCTGTGACTATATGACAACATGGAGGTAGTGTGAATGTCTATAGGGCTGTGACTATATGACAACAGGGAGGTAGTGTGAATGTCTATAGGGCTGTGACTATATGACAACAGGGAGGTAGTGTGAATGTCTATAGGGCTGACTAAATGACAACATGGAGGTAGTGTGAATGTCTATAGGGCTGTGACTATAATACAACATGGAGGTAGTGTGAATGTCTATAGGGCTGTGACTATATGACAACAGGGAGACAGTGTGAATGTCTATAGGGCTGTGACTATATGACAACATGGAGGTAGTGTGAATGTCTATAGGGCTGTGACTATATGACAACAGGGAGACAGTGTGAATGTCTATAGGGCTGTGACTATATTACAACATGGAGGTAGTGTGAATGTCTATAGGGCTGTGACTATATGACAACAGGGAGGTAGTGTGAATGTCTATAGGGCTGTGACTATATGACAACATGGAGGTAGAGTGAATGTCTATAGGGCTGTGACTATATGACAACAGGGAGGCAGTGTGAATGTCTATAGGGCTGTGACTATATGACAACATGGAGGTAGTGTGAATGTCTATAGGGCTGTGACTATATGACAACATGGAGGTAGTGTGAATGTCTATAGGGCTGTGACTATATGACAACATGGAGGTAGTGTGAATGTCTATAGGGCTGTGACTATATGACAACAGGGAGGTAGTGTGAATGTCTATAGGGCTGACTAAATGACAACATGGAGGTAGTGTGAATGTCTATAGGGCTGTGACTATAATGACAACATGGAGGTAGTGTGAATGTCTATAGGGCTGTGACTATATGACAACAGGGAGACAGTGTGAATGTCTATAGGGCTGTGACTATATGACAACATGGAGGTAGTGTGAATGTCTATAGGGCTGTGACTATATGACAACATGGAGGTAGTGTGAATGTCTATAGGGCTGTGACTATATGACAACATGGAGGTAGTGTGAATGTCTATAGGGCTGACTAAATGACAACATGGAGGTAGTGTGAATGTCTATAGGGCTGTGACTATATGACAACATGGAGGTAGTGTGAATGTCTATAGGGCTGTGACTATATGACAACAGGGAGGTAGTGTGAATGTCTATAGGGCTGTGACTATATGACAACAGGGAGGCAGTGTGAATGTCTATAGGGCTGTGACTATATGACAACAGGGAGGTAGTGTGAATGTCTATAGGGCTGTGACTATATGACAACATGGAGGTAGTGTGAATGTCTATAGGGCTGACTAAATGACAACATGGAGGTAGTGTGAATGTCTATAGGGCTGTGACTATATGACAACAGGGAGGTAGTGTGAATGTCTATAGGGCTGTGACTATATGACAACAGGGAGGTAGTGTGAATGTCTATAGGGCTGTGACTATATGACAACAGGGAGGTAGTGTGAATGTCTATAGGGCTGTGACTATATGACAACAGGGAGGTAGTGTGAATGTCTATAGGGCTGTGACTATATGACAACAGGGAGGTAGTGTGAATGTCTATAGGGCTGTGACTATATGACAACAGGGAGGCAGTGTGAATGTCTATTGGGCTGTGACTATATGACAACAGGGAGGTAGTGTGAATGTCTATAGGGCTGTGACTATATGACAACAGGGAGGTAGTGTGAATGTCTATAGGGTTGTGACTATATGACAACAGGGAGGTAGTGTGAATGTCTATAGGCTGTGACTAAATGACAAAATGGAGGTAGTGTGAATGTCTATAGGGCTGTTACTATATGACAACATGGAGGTAGTGTGAATGTCTATAGGGCTGTGACTATATGACAACATGGAGGTAGTGTGAATGTCTATAGGGCTGTGACTATATGACAACAGGGAGGCCGTGTGAATGTCTATAGGGCTGTGACTATATGACAACATGGAGGTAGTGTGAATGTCTATAGGCCTGTGACTATATGACAACAGGGAGGTAGTATGAATGTCTATAGGGCTGTGACTATATGACAACATGGAGGTAGTGTGAATGTCTATAGGGCTTTGACTACATGACAACATGGAGGTAGTGTGAATGTCTATAGGGCTGTGACTATATGACAACAGGGAGGTAGTGTGAATGTCTATAGGGCTGTGACTATATGACAACAGTGATACAGTGTGAATGTCTATAGGGCTGTGACTATATGACAACATGGAGGTAGTGTGAATGTCTATAGGGCTGTGACTATATGACAACATGGAGGTAGTGTGAATGTCTATAGGCCTGTGACTATATGACAACATGGAGGTAGTATGAATGTCTATAGGGCTGTGACTATATGACAACATGGAGGTAGTGTGAATGTCTATAGGGCTGTGACTATATGACAACAGTGATACAGTGTGAATGTCTATAGGGCTGTGACTATATGACAACATGGAGGTAGTGTGAATGTCTATAGTGCTGACTAAATGACAACATGGAGGTAGTGTGAATGTCTATAGGGCTGTGACTATATGTCAACATGGAGGTAGTGTGAATGTCTATAGGGCTGTGACTATATGACAACATGGAGGTAGTGTGAATGTCTATAGGGCTGTGACTATATGACAACATGGAGGTAGTGTGAATGTCTATAGGGCTGACTAAATGACAACATGGAGGTAGTGTGAATGTCTATAGGGCTGTGACTATATGACAACATGGAGGTAGTGTGAATGTCTATAGGGCTGTGACTATATGACAACAGGGAGGTAGTGTGAATGTCTATAGGGCTGTGACTATATGACAACAGGGAGGTAGTGTGAATGTCTATAGGGCTGTGACTAAATGACAACATGGAGGTAGTGTGAATGTCTATAGGGCTGTGACTATATGACAACATGGAGGTAGTGTGAATGTCTATAGGGCTGTGACTATATGACAACAGGGAGGTACAGTGTGAATGTCTATAGGGCTGTGACTATATGACAACATGGAGGTAGTGTGAATGTCTATAGGGCTGTGACTATATGACAACATGGAGGTAGTGTGAATGTCTATAGGGCTGTGACTATATGACAACATGGAGGTAGTGTGAATGTCTATAGGGCTGTGACTATATGACAACATGGAGGTAGTGTGAATGTCTATAGGGCTGACTAAATGACAACATGGAGGTAGTGTGAATGTCTATAGGGCTGTGACTATATGACAACATGGAGGTAGTGTGAATGTCTATAGGGCTGTGACTATATGACAACAGGGAGGTAGTGTGAATGTCTATAGGGCTGTGACTATATGACAACAGGGAGGCAGTGTGAATGTCTATAGGGCTGTGACTATATGACAACAGGGAGGCAGTGTGAATGTCTATAGGGCTGTGACTATATGACAACAGGGAGGTAGTGTGAATGTCTATAGGGCTGTGACTATATGACAACAGGGAGGTAGTGTGAATGTCTATAGGGCTGTGACTATATGACAACATGGAGGTAGTGTGAATGTCTATAGGGCTGTGACTATATGACAACAGGGAGGTAGTGTGAATGTCTATAGGGCTGTGACTATATGACAACATGGAGGCAGTGTGAATGTCTATAGGGCTGTGACTATATGACAACATGGAGGTAGTGTGAATGTCTATAGGGCTGTGACTATATGACAACAGGGAGGTAGTGTGAATGTCTATAGGGCTGTGACTATATGACAACAGGGAGGTAGTGTGAATGTCTATAGGGCTGTGACTATATGACAACATGGAGGTAGTGTGAATGTCTATAGGGCTTTGACTATATGACAACATGGAGGTAGTGTGAATGTCTATAGGGCTGTGACTATATGACAACAGGGAGGTAGTGTGAATGTCTATAGGGCTGTGACTATATGACAACATGGAGGTAGTGTGAATGTCTATAGGGCTGTGACTATATGACAACAGGGAGACAGTGTGAATGTCTATAGGGCTGTGACTATATGACAACATGGAGGTAGTGTGAATGTCTATAGGGCTGACTAAATGACAACATGGAGGTAGTGTGAATGTCTATAGGGCTGTGACTATATGACAACATGGAGGTAGTGTGAATGTCTATAGGGCTGTGACTATATGACAACATGGAGGTAGTGTGAATGTCTATAGGGCTGTGACTATATGACAACAGGGAGGCAGTGTGAATGTCTATAGGGCTGTGACTATATGACAACAGGGAGGTAGTGTGAATGTCTATAGGGCTGTGACTATATGACAACAGGGAGGTAGTGTGAATGTCTATAGGGCTGTGACTAAATGACAACATGGAGGTAGTGTGAATGTCTATAGGGCTGTGACTATATGACAACAGGGAGACAGTGTGAATGTCTATAGGGCTGTGACTATATGACAACATGGAGGTAGTGTGAATGTCTATAGGGCTGTGACTATATGACAACAGGGAGGTAGTGTGAATGTCTATAGGGCTGTGACTATATGACAACATGGAGGTAGTGTGAATGTCTATAGGGCTGTGACTATATGACAACAGGGAGGCAGTGTGAATGTCTATAGGGCTGTGACTATATGACAACATGGAGGTAGTGTGAATGTCTATAGGGCTGTGACTATATGACAACATGGAGGTAGTGTGAATGTCTATAGGGCTGTGACTATATGACAACATGGAGGTAGTGTGAATGTCTATAGGGCTGTGACTATATGACAACATGGAGGTAGTGTGAATGTCTATAGGGCTGACTAAATGACAACATGGAGGTAGTGTGAATGTCTATAGGGCTGTGACTATATGACAACATGGAGGTAGTGTGAATGTCTATAGGGCTGTGACTATATGACAACAGGGAGGTAGTGTGAATGTCTATAGGGCTGTGACTATATGACAACAGGGAGGTAGTGTGAATGTCTATAGGGCTGTGACTATATGACAACAGGGAGGTAGTGTGAATGTCTATAGGGCTGTGACTATATGACAACAGGGAGGTAGTGTGAATGTCTATAGGGCTGTGACTATATGACAACAGGGAGGCAGTGTGAATGTCTATAGGGCTGTGACTATATGACAACAGGGAGGTAGTGTGAATGTCTATAGGGCTGTGACTATATGACAACAGGGAGGTAGTGTGAATGTCTATAGGGCTGTGACTATATGACAACAGTGATACAGTGTGAATGTCTATAGGGCTGTGACTATATGACAACATGGAGGTAGTGTGAATGTCTATAGGGCTGTGACTAAATGACAACATGGAGGTAGTGTGAATGTCTATAGGGCTGTGACTATATGACAACATGGAGGTAGTGTGAATGTCTATAGGGCTGTGACTATATGACAACATGGAGGTAGTGTGAATGTCTATAGGGCTGACTAAATGACAACATGGAGGTAGTGTGAATGTCTATAGGGCTGTGACTATATGACAACATGGAGGTAGTGTGAATGTCTATAGGGCTGTGACTATATGACAACAGGGAGGTAGTGTGAATGTCTATAGGGCTGTGACTATATGACAACAGGGAGGTAGTGTGAATGTCTATAGGGCTGACTAAATGACAACATGGAGGTAGTGTGAATGTCTATTGGGCTGTGACTATATGACAACATGGAGGTAGTGTGAATGTCTATAGGGCTGTGACTATATGACAACAGGGACACAGTGTGAATGTCTATAGGGCTGTGACTATATGACAACATGGAGGTAGTGTGAATGTCTATAGGGCTGTGACTATATGACAACATGGAGGTAGTGTGAATGTCTATAGGGCTGTGACTATATGACAACATGGAGGTAGTGTGAATGTCTATAGGGCTGTGACTATATGACAACATGGAGGTAGTGTGAATGTCTATAGGGCTGACTAAATGACAACATGGAGGTAGTGTGAATGTCTATAGGGCTGTGACTATATGGCAACATGGAGGTAGTGTGAATGTCTATAGGGCTGTGACTATATGACAACAGGGAGGTAGTGTGAATGTCTATAGGGCTGTGACTATATGACAACAGGGAGGCAGTGTGAATGTCTATAGGGCTGTGACTATATGACAACAGGGAGGCAGTGTGAATGTCTATAGGGCTGTGACTATATGACAACAGGGAGGTAGTGTGAATGTCTATAGGGCTGTGACTATATGACAACAGGGAGGTAGTATGAATGTCTATAGGCCTGTGACTATATGACAACATGGAGGTAGTGTGAATGTCTATAGGGCTGTGACTATATGACAACAGGGAGGCCGTGTGAATGTCTATAGGGCTGTGACTATATGACAACATGGAGGTAGTGTGAATGTCTATAGGCCTGTGACTATATGACAACATGGAGGTAGTATGAATGTCTATACGGCTGTGACTATATGACAACAGGGAGGTAGTGTGAATGTCTATAGGGCTGTGACTATATGACAACAGGGAGGTAGTATGAATGTCTATAGGGCTGTGACTATATGACAACATGGAGGTAGTGTGAATGTCTATAGGGCTGTGACTATATGACAACATGGAGGTAGTGTGAATGTCTATAGGGCTGTGACTATATGACAACAGGGAGGTAGTGTGAATGTCTATAGGGCTGTGACTATATGACAACATGGAGGTAGTGTGAATGTCTATAGGGCTGTGACTATATGACAACAGGGAGACAGTGTGAATGTCTATAGGGCTGTGACTATATGACAACATGGAGGTAGTGTGAATGTCTATAGGGCTGACTAAATGACAACATGGAGGTAGTGTGAATGTCTATAGGGCTGTGACTATATGACAACATGGAGGTAGTGTGAATGTCTATAGGGCTGTGACTATATGACAACAGGGAGGTAGTGTGAATGTCTATATGACTATATCAGTGTGAATGTCTATAGGGCTGTGACTATATGACAACAGGGAGGTAGTGTGAATGTCTATAGGGCTGTGACTATATGACAACAGGGAGGTAGTGTGAATGTCTATAGGGCTGACTAAATGACAACATGGAGGTAGTGTGAATGTCTATAGGGCTGTGACTATATGACAACAGGGAGACAGTGTGAATGTCTATAGGGCTGTGACTATATGACAACATGGAGGTAGTGTGAATGTCTATAGGGCTGTGACTATATGACAACAGGGAGGTAGTGTGAATGTCTATAGGGCTGTGACTATATGACAACATGGAGGTAGTGTGAATGTCTATAGGGCTGTGACTATATGACAACAGGGAGGCAGTGTGAATGTCTATAGGGCTGTGACTATATGACAACATGGAGGTAGTGTGAATGTCTATAGGGCTGTGACTATATGACAACATGGAGGTAGTGTGAATGTCTATAGGGCTGTGACTATATGACAACATGGAGGTAGTGTGAATGTCTATAGGGCTGTGACTATATGACAACATGGAGGTAGTGTGAATGTCTATAGGGCTGACTAAATGACAACATGGAGGTAGTGTGAATGTCTATAGGGCTGTGACTATATGACAACATGGAGGTAGTGTGAATGTCTATAGGGCTGTGACTATATGACAACAGGAGACAGTGTGAATGTCTATAGGGCTGTGACTATATGACAACATGGAGGTAGTGTGAATGTCTATAGGGCTGTGACTATATGACAACATGGAGGTAGTGTGAATGTCTATAGGGCTGTGACTATATGACAACATGGAGGTAGTGTGAATGTCTATAGGGCTGTGACTAAATGACAACATGGAGGTAGTGTGAATGTCTATAGGGCTGTGACTATATGACAACATGGAGGTAGTGTGAATGTCTATAGGGCTGTGACTATATGACAACAGGGAGGTAGTGTGAATGTCTATAGGGCTGTGACTATATGACAACAGGGAGGCAGTGTGAATGTCTATAGGGCTGTGACTATATGACAACAGGGAGGTAGTGTGAATGTCTATAGGGCTGTGACTATATGACAACATGGAGGTAGTGTGAATGTCTATAGGGCTGACTAAATGACAACATGGAGGTAGTGTGAATGTCTATAGGGCTGTGACTATATGACAACAGGGAGGTAGTGTGAATGTCTATAGGGCTGTGACTATATGACAACAGGGAGGAAGTGTGAATGTCTATAGGGCTGTGACTATATGACAACAGGGAGGTAGTGTGAATGTCTATAGGGCTGTGACTATATGACAACAGGGAGACAGTGTGAATGTCTATAGGGCTGTGACTATATGACAACATGGAGGTAGTGTGAATGTCTATAGGGCTGTGACTATATGACAACATGGAGGTAGTGTGAATGTCTATAGGGCTGTGACTATATGACAACATGGAGGTAGTGTGAATGTCTATAGGGCTGTGACTATATGACAACATGGAGGTAGTGTGAATGTCTATAGGGCTGTGACTATATGACAACATGGAGGTAGTGTGAATGTCTATAGGGCTGTGACTATATGACAACATGGAGGTAGTGTGAATGTCTATAGGGCTGTGACTATATGACAACATGGAGGTAGTGTGAATGTCTATAGGGCTGTGACTATATGACAACAGGGAGGTAGTGTGAATGTCTATAGGGCTGACTAAATGACAACATGGAGGTAGTGTGAATGTCTATAGGGCTGTGACTATATGACAACATGGAGGTAGTGTGAATGTCTATAGGGCTGTGACTATATGACAACAGGGAGACAGTGTGAATGTCTATAGGGCTGTGACTATATGACAACATGGAGGTAGTGTGAATGTCTATTGGGCTGTGACTATATGACAACATGGAGGTAGTGTGATGTCTATAGGGTGAATGTGACTATATGACAACATGGAGGTAGTGTGAATGTCTATAGGGCTGTGACTATATGACAACATGGAGGTAGTGTGAATGTCTATAGGGCTGTGACTATATGACAACATGGAGGTAGTGTGAATGTCTATAGGGCTGTGACTATATGACAACAGGGAGGTAGTGTGAATGTCTATAGGGCTGTGACTATATGACAACATGGAGGTAGTGTGAATGTCTATAGGGCTGTGACTATATGACAACAGGGAGGCAGTGTGAATGTCTATAGGGCTGTGACTATATGACAACATGGAGGTAGTGTGAATGTCTATAGGGCTGTGACTATATGACAACATGGAGGTAGTGTGAATGTCTATAGGGCTGTGACTATATGACAACAGGGAGGTAGTGTGAATGTCTATAGGGCTGTGACTATATGACAACAGGGAGGTAGTGTGAATGTCTATAGGGCTGTGACTATATGACAACATGGAGGTAGTGTGAATGTCTATAGGGCTGTGACTATATGACAACATGGAGGTAGTGTGAATGTCTATAGGGCTGTGACTATATGACAACATGGAGGTAGTGTGAATGTCTATAGGGCTGTGACTATATGACAACATGGAGGTAGTGTGAATGTCTATAGGGCTGTGACTATATGACAACAGGGAGACAGTGTGAATGTCTATCGGGCTGACTATATGACAACAGGGAGGTAGTGTGAATGTCTATAGGGCTGACTAAATGACAACATGGAGGTAGTGTGAATGTCTATAGGGCTGTGACTATATGACAACATGGAGGTAGTGTGAATGTCTATAGGGCTGTGACTATATGACAACAGGGAGGTAGTGTGAATGTCTATAGGGCTGTGACTATATGACAACATGGAGGTAGTGTGAATGTCTATAGGGCTGTGACTATATGACAACAGGGAGGTAGTGTGAATGTCTATAGGGCTGTGACTATATGACAACAGGGAGGTAGTGTGAATGTCTATAGGGCTGTGACTAAATGACAACATGGAGGTAGTGTGAATGTCTATAGGGCTGTGACTATATGACAACAGGGAGGTAGTGTGAATGTCTATAGGGCTGTGACTATATGACAACATGGAGGTAGTGTGAATGTCTATAGGGCTGTGACTATATGACAACAGGGAGGTAGTGTGAATGTCTATAGGGCTGTGACTATATGACAACATGGAGGTAGTGTGAATGTCTATAGGGCTGTGACTATATGACAACAGGGAGGTAGTGTGAATGTCTATAGGGCTGTGACTATATGACAACAGGGAGGTAGTTTGAATGTCTATAGGCCTGTGACTATATGACAACATGGAGGTAGTGTGAATGTCTATAGGCCTGTGACTATATGACAACATGGAGGTAGTATGAATGTCTATAGGGCTGTGACTATATGACAACAGGGAGGTAGTGTGAATGTCTATAGGGCTGTGACTATATGACAACATGGAGGTAGTGTGAATGTCTATAGGGCTGTGACTATATGACAACATGGAGGTAGTGTGAATGTCTATAGGGCTGTGACTATATGACAACAGGGAGACAGTGTGAATGTCTATAGGGCTGTGACTATATGACAACATGGAGGTAGTGTGAATGTCTAATGACTATATGACAACATGGAGGTAGTGTGAATGTCTATAGGGCTGTGACTATATGACAACATGGAGGTAGTGTGAATGTCTATAGGGCTGACTAAATGACAACATGGAGGTAGTGTGAATGTCTATAGGGCTGTGACTATATGACAACATGGAGGTAGTGTGAATGTCTATAGGGCTGTGACTATATGACAACATGGAGGTAGTGTGAATGTCTATAGGGCTGTGACTATATGACAACAGGGAGGCAGTGTGAATGTCTATAGGGCTGTGACTATATGACAACAGGGAGGTAGTGTGAATGTCTATAGGGCTGTGACTATATGACAACATGGAGGTAGTGTGAATGTCTATAGGGCTGTGACTATATGACAACATGGAGGTAGTGTGAATGTCTATAGGGCTGTGACTATATGACAACATGGAGGTAGTGTGAATGTCTATAGGGCTGTGACTATATGACAACAGGGAGGCAGTGTGAATGTCTATAGGGCTGTGACTATATGACAACATGGAGGTAGTGTGAATGTCTATAGGGCTGTGACTATATGACAACAGGGAGACAGTGTGAATGTCTATAGGGCTGTGACTATATGACAACATGGAGGTAGTGTGAATGTCTATAGGGCTGTGACTATATGACAACATGGAGGTAGTGTGAATGTCTATAGGGCTGTGACTATATGACAACATGGAGGTAGTGTGAATGTCTATAGGGCTGTGACTATATGACAACAGGGAGGTAGTGTGAATGTCTATAGGGCTGTGACTATATGACAACAGGGAGGTAGTGTGAATGTCTATAGGGCTGTGACTATATGACAACAGGGAGGTAGTGTGAATGTCTATAGGGCTGTGACTATATGACAACATGGAGGTAGTGTGAATGTCTATAGGGCTGTGACTATATGACAACATGGAGGTAGTGTGAATGTCTATAGGGCTGTGACTATATGACAACATGGAGGTAGTGTGAATGTCTATAGGGCTGTGACTATATGACAACATGGAGGTAGTGTGAATGTCTATAGGGCTGTGACTATATGACAACATGGAGGTAGTGTGAATGTCTATAGGGCTGTGACTATATGACAACAGGGAGGTAGTGTGAATGTCTATAGGGCTGTGACTATATGACAACAGGGAGGCAGTGTGAATGTCTATAGGGCTGTGACTATATGACAACAGGGAGGTAGTGTGAATGTCTATAGGGCTGTGACTATATGACAACATGGAGGTAGTGTGAATGTCTATAGGGCTATGACTATATGACAACATGGAGGTAGTATGAATGTCTATAGGGCTGTGACTATATGACAACAGGGAGGTAGTGTGAATGTCTATAGGGCTGTGACTATATGACAACAGGGACAGTGTGAATGTCTATAGGGCTGTGACTATATGACAACAGGAGGTAGTGTGAATGTCTATAGGGCTGTGACTATATGACAACAGGGAGACAGTGTGAATGTCTATAGGGCTGTGACTATATGACAACATGGAGGTAGTGTGAATGTCTATAGGGCTGTGACTATATGACAACAGGGAGGTAGTGTGAATGTCTATAGGGCTGTGACTATATGACAACATGGAGGTAGTGTGAATGTCTATAGGGCTGTGACTATATGACAACAGGGAGGCAGTGTGAATGTCTATAGGGCTGTGACTATATGACAACATGGAGGTAGTGTGAATGTCTATAGGGCTGTGACTATATGACAACATGGAGGTAGTGTGAATGTCTATAGGGCTGTGACTATATGACAACATGGAGGTAGTGTGAATGTCTATAGGGCTGTGACTATATGACAACAGGGAGGTAGTGTGAATGTCTATAGGGCTGTGACTATATGACAACAGGGAGGTAGTGTGAATGTCTATAGGGCTGTGACTATAATACAACATGGAGGTAGTGTGAATGTCTATAGGGCTGTGACTATATGACAACAGGGAGACAGTGTGAATGTCTATAGGGCTGTGACTATATGACAACATGGAGGTAGTGTGAATGTCTATAGGGCTGTGACTATATGACAACATGGAGGTAGTGTGAATGTCTATAGGGCTGTGACTATATGACAACATGGAGGTAGTGTGAATGTCTATAGGGCTGACTAAATGACAACATGGAGGTAGTGTGAATGTCTATAGGGCTGTGACTATATGACAACATGGAGGTAGTGTGAATGTCTATAGGGCTGTGACTATATGACAACAGGGAGGTAGTGTGAATGTCTATAGGGCTGTGACTATATGACAACATGGAGGCAGTGTGAATGTCTATAGGGCTGTGACTATATGACAACAGGGAGGTAGTGTGAATGTCTATAGGGCTGTGACTATATGACAACATGGAGGTAGTGTGAATGTCTATAGGGCTGACTAAATGACAACATGGAGGTAGTGTGAATGTCTATAGGGCTGTGACTATATGACAACAGGAGGTAGTGTGAATGTCTATAGGGCTGTGACTATATGACAACAGGGAGGTAGTGTGAATGTCTATAGGGCTGTGACTATATGACAACAGGGAGGTAGTGTGAATGTCTATAGGGCTGTGACTATATGACAACAGGGAGGTAGTGTGAATGTCTATAGGGCTGTGACTATATGACAACAGGGAGGTAGTGTGAATGTCTATAGGGCTGTGACTATATGACAACAGGAGGCAGTGTGAATGTCTATTGGGCTGTGACTATATGACAACAGGGAGGTAGTGTGAATGTCTATAGGGCTGTGACTATATGACAACAGGGAGGTAGTGTGAATGTCTATAGGGTTGTGACTATATGACAACAGGGAGGTAGTGTGAATGTCTATAGGGCTGACTAAATGACAAAATGGAGGTAGTGTGAATGTCTATAGGGCTGTTACTATATGACAACATGGAGGTAGTGTGAATGTCTATAGGGCTGTGACTATATGACAACATGGAGGTAGTGTGAATGTCTATAGGGCTGTGACTATATGACAACAGGGAGGTAGTGTGAATGTCTATAGGGCTGTGACTATATGACAACATGGAGGTAGTGTGAATGTCTATAGGGCTGTGACTATATGACAACAGGGAGGTAGTATGAATGTCTATAGGGCTGTGACTATATGACAACATGGAGGTAGTGTGAATGTCTATAGGGCTTTGACTACATGACAACATGGAGGTAGTGTGAATGTCTATAGGGCTGTGACTATATGACAACAGGGAGGTAGTGTGAATGTCTATAGGGCTGTGACTATATGACAACAGTGATACAGTGTGAATGTCTATAGGGCTGTGACTATATGACAACATGGAGGTAGTGTGAATGTCTATAGGGCTGTGACTATATGACAACATGGAGGTAGTGTGAATGTCTATAGGGCTGTGACTATATGACAACATGGAGGTAGTGTGAATGTCTATAGGGCTGTGACTATATGACAACATGGAGGTAGTGTGAATGTCTATAGGGCTGTGACTATATGACAACAGGGATACAGTGTGAATGTCTATAGGGCTGTGACTATATGACAACATGGAGGTAGTGTGAATGTCTATATGCTGACATGACAATGGAGGTAGTGTGAATGTCTATAGGGCTGTGACTATATGACAACATGGAGGTAGTGTGAATGTCTATAGGCCTGTGACTATATGACAACATGGAGGTAGTGTGAATGTCTATAGGGCTGTGACTATATGACAACATGGAGGTAGTGTGAATGTCTATAGGGCTGACTAAATGACAACATGGAGGTAGTGTGAATGTCTATAGGGCTGTGACTATATGACAACATGGAGGTAGTGTGAATGTCTATAGGGCTGTGACTATATGACAACATGGAGGTAGTGTGAATGTCTATAGGGCTGTGACTATATGACAACAGGGAGGTAGTGTGAATGTCTATAGGGCTGACTAAATGACAACATGGAGGTAGTGTGAATGTCTATAGGGCTGTGACTATATGACAACATGGAGGTAGTGTGAATGTCTATAGGGCTGTGACTATATGACAACAGGGAGGTAGTGTGAATGTCTATAGGGCTGTGACTATATGACAACATGGAGGTAGTGTGAATGTCTATAGGGCTGTGACTATATGACAACATGGAGGTAGTGTGAATGTCTATAGGGCTGTGACTATATGACAACATGGAGGTAGTGTGAATGTCTATAGGGCTGTGACTATATGACAACATGGAGGTAGTGTGAATGTCTATAGGGCTGTGACTATATGACAACATGGAGGTAGTGTGAATGTCTATAGGGCTGTGACTATATGACAACATGGAGGTAGTGTGAATGTCTATAGGGCTGTGACTATATGACAACAGGGAGGTAGTGTGAATGTCTATAGGGCTGTGACTATATGACAACAGGGAGGTAGTGTGAATGTCTATAGGGCTGTGACTATATGACAACAGGGAGGTAGTGTGAATGTCTATAGGGCTGTGACTATATGACAACAGGGAGGTAGTGTGAATGTCTATAGGGCTGTGACTATATGACAACAGGGAGGTAGTATGAATGTCTATAGGGCTGTGACTATATGACAACATGGAGGTAGTGTGAATGTCTATAGGGCTGTGACTATATGACAACAGGGAGGTAGTGTGAATGTCTATAGGGCTGTGACTATATGACAACATGGAGGTAGTGTGAATGTCTATAGGGCTGTGACTATATGACAACATGGAGGTAGTGTGAATGTCTATAGGGCTGTGACTATATGACAACAGGGAGGTAGTGTGAATGTCTATAGGGCTGTGACTATATGACAACAGGGAGGTAGTGTGAATGTCTATAGGGCTGTGACTATATGACAACATGGAGGTAGTGTGAATGTCTATAGGGCTTTGATGACAACATGGAGGTAGTGTGAATGTCTATAGGGCTGTGACTATATGACAACATGGAGGTAGTGTGAATGTCTATAGGGCTGTGACTATATGACAACATGGAGGTAGTGTGAATGTCTATAGGGCTGTGACTATATGACAACATGGAGACAGTATGAATGTCTATAGGGCTGTGACTATATGACAACATGGAGGTAGTGTGAATGTCTATAGGGCTGACTAAATGACAACATGGAGGTAGTGTGAATGTCTATAGGGCTGTGACTATATGACAACATGGAGGTAGTGTGAATGTCTATAGGGCTGTGACTATATGACAACATGGAGGTAGTGTGAATGTCTATAGGGCTGTGACTATATGACAACAGGGAGGTAGTGTGAATGTCTATAGGGCTGTGACTATATGACAACATGGATGTCTGAATAGGGCTGTGACTATATGACAACATGGAGGACAGTGTGAATGTCTATAGGGCTGTGACTATATGACAACATGGAGGTAGTGTGAATGTCTATAGGGCTGTGACTATATGACAACATGGAGGTAGTGTGAATGTCTATAGGGCTGTGACTATATGACAACATGGAGGTAGTGTGAATGTCTATAGGGCTGTGACTATATGACAACAGGGAGGTAGTGTGAATGTCTATAGGGCTGTGACTATATGACAACATGGAGGTAGTGTGAATGTCTATAGGGCTGTGACTATATGACAACATGGAGGTAGTGTGAATGTCTATAGGGCTGTGACTATATGACAACATGGAGGTAGTGTGAATGTCTATAGGGCTGTGACTATATGACAACATGGAGGTAGTGTGAATGTCTATAGGGCTGTGACTATATGACAACATGGAGGTAGTGTGAATGTCTATAGGGCTGTGACTATATGACAACATGGAGGTAGTGTGAATGAATGTGACTATATGACAACATGGGGCTGTGATGTCTATAGGGCTGTGACTATATGACAACATGGAGGTAGTGTGAATGTCTATAGGGCTGTGACTATATGACAACATGGAGGTAGTGTGAATGTCTATAGGGCTGTGACTATATGACAACATGGAGGTAGTGTGAATGTCTATAGGGCTGTGACTATATGACAACATGGAGGTAGTGTGAATGTCTATAGGGCTGTGACTATATGACAACAGGGAGGTAGTGTGAATGTCTATAGGGCTGTGACTATATGACAACAGGGAGGTAGTGTGAATGTCTATAGGGCTGTGACTATATGACAACATGGAGGTAGTGTGAATGTCTATAGGGCTGTGACTATATGACAACAGGGAGGTAGTGTGAATGTCTATAGGGCTGTGACTATATGACAACATGGAGGTAGTGTGAATGTCTATAGGGCTGTGACTATATGACAACAGGGAGGTAGTGTGAATGTCTATAGGGCTGTGACTATATGACAACATGGAGGTAGTGTGAATGTCTATAGGGCTGTGACTATATGACAACAGGGAGGTAGTGTGAATGTCTATAGGGCTGTGACTATATGACAACATGGAGGTAGTGTGAATGTCTATAGGGCTGTGACTATATGACAACAGGGAGGTAGTGTGAATGTCTATAGGGCTGTGACTATATGACAACATGGAGGTAGTGTGAATGTCTATAGGGCTGTGACTATATGACAACATGGAGGTAGTGTGAATGTCTATAGGGCTGTGACTATATGACAACATGGAGGTAGTGTGAATGTCTATAGGGCTGTGACTATATGACAACAGGGAGGTAGTGTGAATGTCTATAGGGCTGACTAAATGACAACATGGAGGTAGTGTGAATGTCTATAGGGCTGTGACTATATGACAACATGGAGGTAGTGTGAATGTCTATAGGGCTGTGACTACATGACAACATGGAGGTAGTGTGAATGTCTATAGGGCTGTGACTATATGACAACATGGAGGTAGTGTGAATGTCTATAGGGCTGTGACTATATGACAACATGGAGGTAGTGTGAATGTCTATAGGGCTGTGACTATATGACAACATGGAGGTAGTGTGAATGTCTATAGGGCTGACTAAATGACAACATGGAGGTAGTGTGAATGTCTATAGGGCTGTGACTATATGACAACATGGAGGTAGTGTGAATGTCTATAGGGCTGTGACTATATGACAACAGGGAGGTAGTGTGAATGTCTATAGGGCTGTGACTATATGACAACAGGGAGGTAGTGTGAATGTCTATAGGGCTGTGACTATATGACAACAGGGAGGCAGTGTGAATGTCTATAGGGCTGTGACTATATGACAACAGGGAGGTAGTGTGAATGTCTATAGGGCTGTGACTATATGACAACAGGGAGGTAGTGTGAATGTCTATAGGGCTGTGACTATATGACAACAGGGAGGTAGTGTGAATGTCTATAGGGCTGACTAAATGACAACATGGAGGTAGTGTGAATGTCTATAGGGCTGTGACTATATGACAACAGGGAGGTAGTGTGAATGTCTATAGGGCTGTGACTATATGACAACAAGGAGGCAGTGTGAATGTCTATAGGGCTGTGACTATATGACAACATGGAGGTAGTGTGAATGTCTATAGGGCTGTGACTATATGACAACATGGAGGTAGTGTGAATGTCTATAGGGCTGTGACTATATGACAACAGGGAGGTAGTGTGAATGTCTATAGGGCTGTGACTATATGACAACATGGAGGTAGTGTGAATGTCTATAGGGCTGTGACTATATGACAACATGGAGGTAGTGTGAATGTCTATAGGGCTGTGACTATATGACAACAGGGAGGTAGTGTGAATGTCTATAGGGCTGTGACTATATGACAACAGGGAGACAGTATGAATGTCTATAGGGCTGTGACTATATGACAACATGGAGGTAGTGTGAATGTCTATAGGGCTGTGACTATATGACAACATGGAGGTAGTGTGAATGTCTATAGGGCTGTGACTATATGACAACATGGAGGTAGTGTGAATGTCTATAGGGCTGTGACTATATGACAACATGGAGGTAGTGTGAATGTCTATAGGGCTGTGACTATATGACAACAGGATACAGTGTGAATGTCTAATGTGACTATATGACAACATGGAGGTAGTGTGAATGTCTGACTAAATGACAACATGGAGGTAGTGTGAATGTCTATAGGGCTGTGACTATATGACAACATGGAGGTAGTGTGAATGTCTATTGGGCTGTGACTATATGACAACATGGAGGTAGTGTGAATGTCTATTGGGCTGTGACTATATGACAACATGGAGGTAGTGTGAATGTCTATAGGGCTGTGACTATATGACAACATGGAGGTAGTGTGAATGTCTATAGGGCTGTGACTATATGACAACATGGAGGTAGTGTGAATGTCTATAGGGCTGTGACTATATGACAACAGGGAGGTAGTGTGAATGTCTATAGGGCTGTGACTATATGACAACAGGGAGGTAGTGTGAATGTCTATAGGGCTGTGACTAAATGACAACATGGAGGTAGTGTGAATGTCTATAGGGCTGTGACTATATGACAACATGGAGGTAGTGTGAATGTCTATAGGGCTGTGACTATATGACAACAGGGAGACAGTGAATGAATGTCTATATGACAACATGGAGGTAGTGTGAATGTCTATAGGGCTGTGACTATATGACAACATGGAGGTAGTGTGAATGTCTATAGGGCTGTGACTATATGACAACATGGAGGTAGTGTGAATGTCTATAGGGCTGTGACTATATGACAACATGGAGGTAGTGTGAATGTCTATAGGGCTGTGACTATATGACAACATGGAGGTAGTGTGAATGTCTATAGGGCTGTGACTATATGACAACATGGAGGTAGTGTGAATGTCTATAGGGCTGTGACTATATGACAACAGGGAGGTAGTGTGAATGTCTATAGGGCTGTGACTATATGACAACAGGGAGGTAGTGTGAATGTCTATAGGGCTGTGACTATATGACAACAGGGAGGCAGTGTGAATGTCTATAGGGCTGTGACTATATGACAACAGGGAGGTAGTGTGAATGTCTATAGGGCTGTGACTATATGACAACAGGGAGGTAGTATGAATGTCTATAGGGCTGTGACTATATGACAACATGGAGGTAGTGTGAATGTCTATAGGGCTGTGACTATATGACAACAGGAGTGTGAATGTCTATAGGGCTGTGACTATATGACAACATGGAGGTAGTGTGAATGTCTATAGGGCTGTGACTATATGACAACATGGAGGTAGTGTGAATGTCTATAGGGCTGTGACTATATGACAACATGGAGGTAGTGTGAATGTCTATAGGGCTGTGACTATATGACAACATGGAGGTAGTGTGAATGTCTATAGGGCTGTGACTATATGACAACATGGAGGTAGTGTGAATGTCTATAGGGCTGTGACTAAATGACAACATGGAGGTAGTGTGAATGTCTATAGGGCTGTGACTATATGACAACAGGGAGTAGTGTGAATGTCTATAGGGCTGTGACTATATGACAACATGGAGGTAGTGTGAATGTCTATAGGGCTGTGACTATATGACAACATGGAGGTAGTGTGAATGTCTATAGGGCTGTGACTATATGACAACATGGAGGTAGTGTGAATGTCTATAGGGCTGTGACTAAATGACAACATGGAGGTAGTGTGAATGTCTATAGGGCTGTGACTATATGACAACAGGGAGGTAGTGTGAATGTCTATAGGGCTGTGACTATATGACAACATGGAGGTAGTGTGAATGTCTATAGGGCTGTGACTATATGACAACATGGAGGTAGTGTGAATGTCTATAGGGCTGTGACTATATGACAACAGGGAGGCAGTGTGAATGTCTATAGGGCTGTGACTATATGACAACAGGGAGGTAGTGTGAATGTCTATAGGGCTGTGACTATATGACAACATGGAGGTAGTGTGAATGTCTATAGGGCTGTGACTATATGACAACATGGAGGTAGTGTGAATGTCTATAGGGCTGTGACTATATGACAACAGGGAGGTAGTGTGAATGTCTATAGGGCTGTGACTATATGACAACATGGAGGTAGTGTGAATGTCTATAGGGCTGTGACTATATGACAACATGGAGACAGTGTGAATGTCTATAGGGCTGTGACTATATGACAACATGGAGGTAGTGTGAATGTCTATAGGGCTGTGACTATATGACAACATGGAGGTAGTGTGAATGTCTATAGGGCTGTGACTATATGACAACATGGAGGTAGTGTGAATGTCTATAGGGCTGTGACTATATGACAACAGGGAGGTAGTGTGAATGTCTATAGGGCTGTGACTATATGACAACATGGAGGTAGTGTGAATGTCTATAGGGCTGTGACTATATGACAACATGGAGGTAGTGTGAATGTCTATAGGGCTGTGACTATATGACAACATGGAGGTAGTGTGAATGTCTATAGGGCTGTGACTATATGACAACATGGAGGTAGTGTGAATGTCTATAGGGCTGTGACTATATGACAACATGGAGGTAGTGTGAATGTCTATAGGGCTGTGACTATATGACAACATGGAGGTAGTGTGAATGTCTATAGGGCTGTGACTATATGACAACATGGAGGTAGTGTGAATGTCTATAGGGCTGTGACTATATGACAACAGGGAGGTAGTGTGAATGTCTATAGGGCTGTGACTATATGACAACATGGAGGTAGTGTGAATGTCTATAGGGCTGTGACTATATGACAACATGGAGGTAGTGTGAATGTCTATAGGGCTGTGACTATATGACAACAGGGAGGTAGTGTGAATGTCTATAGGGCTGTGACTATATGACAACATGGAGGTAGTGTGAATGTCTATAGGGCTGTGACTATATGACAACAGGGAGGTAGTGTGAATGTCTATAGGGCTGTGACTATATGACAACAGGGAGGTAGTGTGAATGTCTATAGGGCTGTGACTAAATGACAACATGGAGGTAGTGTGAATGTCTATAGGGCTGTGACTATATGACAACATGGAGGTAGTGTGAATGTCTATAGGGCTGTGACTATATGACAACAGGGAGGTAGTGTGAATGTCTATAGGGCTGTGACTATATGACAACAGGGAGACAGTGTGAATGTCTATAGGGCTGTGACTATATGACAACAGGGAGGTAGTGTGAATGTCTATAGGGCTGTGACTATATGACAACAGGGAGGTAGTGTGAATGTCTATAGGGCTGTGACTATATGACAACATGGAGGTAGTGTGAATGTCTATAGGGCTGTGACTATATGACAACATGGAGGTAGTGTGAATGTCTATAGGGCTGTGACTATATGACAACAGGGAGGTAGTGTGAATGTCTATAGGGCTGTGACTATATGACAACAGGAGGTAGTGTGAATGTCTATAGGGCTGTGACTATATGACAACATGGAGGTAGTGTGAATGTCTATAGGGCTGTGACTATATGACAACATGGAGGTAGTGTGAATGTCTATAGGGCTGTGACTATATGACAACATGGAGGTAGTGTGAATGTCTATAGGGCTGTGACTATATGACAACAGGGAGGTAGTGTGAATGTCTATAGGGCTGTGACTATATGACTAGACAGTGTGAATGTCTATAGGGCTGTGACTATATGACAACATGGAGGTAGTGTGAATGTCTATAGGGCTGACTATATGACAACATGGAGGTAGTGTGAATGTCTATAGGGCTGTGACTATATGACAACATGGAGGTAGTGTGAATGTCTATAGGCTGTGACTATATGACAACATGGAGGTAGTGTGAATGTCTATAGGGCTGTGACTATATGACAACATGGAGGTAGTGTGAATGTCTATAGGGCTGACTAAATGACAACATGGAGGTAGTGTGAATGTCTATAGGGCTGTGACTATATGACAACATGGAGGTAGTGTGAATGTCTATAGGGCTGTGACTATATGACAACAGGGAGGTAGTGTGAATGTCTATAGGGCTGTGACTATATGACAACAGGGAGGTAGTGTGAATGTCTATAGGGCTGACTAAATGACAACATGGAGGTAGTGTGAATGTCTATAGGGCTGTGACTATATGACAACATGGAGGTAGTGTGAATGTCTATAGGGCTGTGACTATATGACAACAGGGAGGTAGTGTGAATGTCTATAGGGCTGTGACTATATGACAACATGGAGGTAGTGTGAATGTCTATAGGGCTGTGACTATATGACAACATGGAGGTAGTGTGAATGTCTATAGGGCTGTGACTATATGACAACATGGAGGTAGTGTGAATGTCTATAGGGCTGTGACTATATGACAACATGGAGGTAGTGTGAATGTCTATAGGGCTGTGACTAAATGACAACATGGAGGTAGTGTGAATGTCTATAGGGCTGTGACTATATGACAACATGGAGGTAGTGTGAATGTCTATAGGGCTGTGACTATATGACAACAGGGAGGTAGTGTGAATGTCTATAGGGCTGTGACTATATGACAACAGGGAGGTAGTGTGAATGTCTATAGGGCTGTGACTATATGACAACAGGGAGGCAGTGTGAATGTCTATAGGGCTGTGACTATATGACAACAGGGAGGTAGTGTGAATGTCTATAGGGCTGTGACTATATGACAACAGGGAGGTAGTATGAATGTCTATAGGCCTGTGACTATATGACAACATGGAGGTAGTGTGAATGTCTATAGGGCTGTGACTATATGACAACAGGGAGGCCGTGTGAATGTCTATAGGGCTGTGACTATATGACAACATGGAGGTAGTGTGAATGTCTATAGGCCTGTGACTATATGACAACATGGAGGTAGTATGAATGTCTATAGGGCTGTGACTATATGACAACAGGGAGGTAGTGTGAATGTCTATAGGGCTGTGACTATATGACAACAGGGAGGTAGTATGAATGTCTATAGGGCTGTGACTATATGACAACATGGAGGTAGTGTGAATGTCTATAGGGCTTTGACTACATGACAACATGGAGGTAGTGTGAATGTCTATAGGGCTGTGACTATATGACAACAGGGAGGTAGTGTGAATGTCTATAGGGCTGTGACTATAATACAACATGGAGGTAGTGTGAATGTCTATAGGGCTGTGACTATATGACAACAGGGAGACAGTGTGAATGTCTATAGGGCTGTGACTATATGACAACATGGAGGTAGTGTGAATGTCTATAGGGCTGACTAAATGACAACATGGAGGTAGTGTGACTGTCTATAGGGCTGTGACTATATGACAACATGGAGGTAGTGTGAATGTCTATAGGGCTGTGACTATATGACAACAGGGAGGTAGTGTGAATGTCTATAGGGCTGTGACTATATGACAACAGGGAGGCAGTGTGAATGTCTATAGGGCTGTGACTATATGACAACAGGGAGGTAGTGTGAATGTCTATAGGGCTGTGACTATATGACAACAGGGAGGTAGTGTGAATGTCTATAGGGCTGACTATATGACAACATGGAGGTAGTGTGAATGTCTATAGGGCTGTGACTATATGACAACAGGAGACAGTGTGAATGTCTATAGGGCTGTGACTATATTACAACATGGAGGTAGTGTGAATGTCTATAGGGCTGTGACTATATGACAACAGGGAGGTAGTGTGAATGTCTATAGGGCTGTGACTATATGACAACATGGAGGTAGTGTGAATGTCTATAGGGCTGTGACTA
The DNA here is from genome assembly GCF_034236695.1 of Oncorhynchus nerka. NCBI lineage: Eukaryota > Metazoa > Chordata > Actinopteri > Salmoniformes > Salmonidae > Oncorhynchus > Oncorhynchus nerka. The sequence goes on along the minus strand of NC_088397.1, from coordinate 24,287,764 downwards.
TATGACAACAGGGAGGCAGTGTGAATGTCTATAGGGCTGTGACTATATGACAACATGGAGGTAGTGTGAATGTCTATAGGGCTGTGACTATATGACAACATGGAGGTAGTGTGAATGTCTATAGGGCTGTGACTATATGACAACATGGAGGTAGTGTGAATGTCTATAGGGCTGTGACTATATGACAACAGGGAGGTAGTGTGAATGTCTATAGGCTGTGACTAAATGACAACATGGAGGTAGTGTGAATGTCTATAGGGCTGTGACTATATGACAACATGGAGGTAGTGTGAATGTCTATAGGGCTGTGACTATATGACAACAGGGAGACAGTGTGAATGTCTATAGGGCTGTGACTATATGACAACATGGAGGTAGTGTGAATGTCTATAGGGCTGTGACTATATGACAACATGGAGGTAGTGTGAATGTCTATAGGGCTGTGACTATATGACAACATGGAGGTAGTGTGAATGTCTATAGGGCTGACTAAATGACAACATGGAGGTAGTGTGAATGTCTATAGGGCTGTGACTATATGACAACATGGAGGTAGTGTGAATGTCTATAGGGCTGTGACTATATGACAACAGGGAGGTAGTGTGAATGTCTATAGGGCTGTGACTATATGACAACAGGGAGGTAGTGTGAATGTCTATAGGGCTGTGACTATATGACAACAGGGAGGTAGTGTGAATGTCTATAGGGCTGTGACTATATGACAACATGGAGGAGTGTGAATGTCTATAGGGCTGTGACTAATGACAACATGGAGGTAGTGTGAATGTCTATAGGGCTGTGACTATATGACAACAGGGAGGTAGTGTGAATGTCTATAGGGCTGTGACTATATGACAACAGGGAGGCAGTGTGAATGTCTATAGGGCTGTGACTATATGACAACAGGGGAGGTAGTGTGAATGTCTATAGGGCTGTGACTATATGACAACATGGAGGTAGTGTGAATGTCTATAGGGCTGTGACTATATGACAACATGGAGGTAGTGTGAATGTCTATAGGGCTGTGACTATATGACAACATGGAGGTAGTGTGAATGTCTATAGGGCTGTGACTATATGACAACATGGAGGTAGTGTGAATGTCTATAGGGCTGACTAAATGACAACATGGAGGTAGTGTGAATGTCTATAGGGCTGTGACTATATGACAACATGGAGGTAGTGTGAATGTCTATAGGGCTGTGACTATATGACAACAGGGAGGTAGTGTGAATGTCTATAGGGCTGTGACTATATGACAACAGGGAGGTAGTGTGAATGTCTATAGGGCTGTGACTATATGACAACATGGAGGTAGTGTGAATGTCTATAGGGCTGTGACTATATGACAACATGGAGGTAGTGTGAATGTCTATAGGGCTGTGACTATATGACAACATGGAGGTAGTGTGAATGTCTATAGGGCTGTGACTATATGACAACATGGAGGTAGTGTGAATGTCTATAGGGCTGTGACTATATGACAACATGGAGGTAGTGTGAATGTCTATAGGGCTGTGACTATATGACAACATGGAGGTAGTGTGAATGTCTATAGGGCTGTGACTATATGACAACATGGAGGTAGTGTGAATGTCTATAGGGCTGTGACTAAATGACAACATGGAGGTAGTGTGAATGTCTATAGGGCTGTGACTATATGACAACATGGAGGTAGTGTGAATGTCTATAGGGCTGTGACTATATGACAACAGGGAGGTAGTGTGAATGTCTATAGGGCTGTGACTATATGACAACAGGGAGGTAGTGTGAATGTCTATAGGGCTGTGACTATATGACAACATGGAGGTAGTGTGAATGTCTATAGGGCTGTGACTATATGACAACAGGGAGGTAGTGTGAATGTCTATAGGGCTGTGACTATATGACAACAGGAGGTAGTGTGAATGTCTATAGGGCTGTGACTATATGACAACATGGAGGTAGTGTGAATGTCTATAGGGCTGTGACTATATGACAACAGGGAGGTAGTATGAATGTCTATAGGCCTGTGACTATATGACAACATGGAGGTAGTGTGAATGTCTATAGGCCTGTGACTATATGACAACATGGAGGTAGTATGAATGTCTATAGGGCTGTGACTATATGACAACAGGGAGGTAGTGTGAATGTCTATAGGGCTGTGACTATATGACAACAGGGAGGTAGTATGAATGTCTATAGGGCTGTGACTATATGACAACATGGAGGTAGTGTGAATGTCTATAGGGCTGTGACTATATGACAACATGGAGGTAGTGTGAATGTCTATAGGGCTGTGACTATATGACAACAGGGAGGTAGTGTGAATGTCTATAGGGCTGTGACTATAATACAACATGGAGGTAGTGTGAATGTCTATAGGGCTGTGACTATATGACAACAGGGAGACAGTGTGAATGTCTATAGGGCTGTGACTATATGACAACATGGAGGTAGTGTGAATGTCTATAGGGCTGTGACTATATGACAACATGGAGGTAGTGTGAATGTCTATAGGGCTGTGACTATATGACAACATGGAGGTAGTGTGAATGTCTATAGGGCTGTGACTATATGACAACAGGGAGGTAGTGTGAATGTCTATAGGGCTGTGACTATATGACAACAGGGAGGTAGTGTGAATGTCTATAGGGCTGTGACTATATGACAACAGGGAGGTAGTGTGAATGTCTATAGGGCTGTGACTATATGACAACATGGAGGTAGTGTGAATGTCTATAGGGCTGTGACTAAATGACAACATGGAGGTAGTGTGAATGTCTATAGGGCTGTGACTATATGACAACAGGGAGGTAGTGTGAATGTCTATAGGGCTGTGACTATATGACAACATGGAGGTAGTGTGAATGTCTATAGGGCTGTGACTATATGACAACAGGGAGGTAGTGTGAATGTCTATAGGGCTGTGACTATATGACAACATGGAGGTAGTGTGAATGTCTATAGGGCTGTGACTATATGACAACAGGGAGGTAGTGTGAATGTCTATAGGGCTGTGACTATATGACAACATGGAGGTAGTGTGAATGTCTATAGGGCTGTGACTATATGACAACATGGAGGTAGTGTGAATGTCTATAGGGCTGTGACTATATGACAACATGGAGGTAGTGTGAATGTCTATAGGGCTGTGACTATATGACAACAGGGAGGTAGTGTGAATGTCTATAGGGCTGACTAAATGACAACATGGAGGTAGTGTGAATGTCTATAGGGCTGTGACTATATGACAACATGGAGGTAGTGTGAATGTCTATAGGGCTGTGACTATATGACAACAGGGAGACAGTGTGAATGTCTATAGGGCTGTGACTATATGACAACATGGAGGTAGTGTGAATGTCTATAGGGCTGTGACTATATGACAACATGGAGGTAGTGTGAATGTCTATAGGGCTGTGACTATATGACAACAGGGAGGTAGTGTGAATGTCTATAGGGCTGACTAAATGACAACATGGAGGTAGTGTGAATGTCTATAGGGCTGTGACTATATGACAACATGGAGGTAGTGTGAATGTCTATAGGGCTGTGACTATATGACAACAGGGAGGTAGTGTGAATGTCTATAGGGCTGTGACTATATGACAACAGGGAGGCAGTGTGAATGTCTATAGGGCTGTGACTATATGACAACAGGGAGGTAGTGTGAATGTCTATAGGGCTGTGACTATATGACAACATGGAGGTAGTGTGAATGTCTATAGGGCTGACTAAATGACAACATGGAGGTAGTGTGAATGTCTATAGGGCTGTGACTATATGACAACAGGGAGGTAGTGTGAATGTCTATAGGGCTGTGACTATATGACAACAGGGAGGCAGTGTGAATGTCTATAGGGCTGTGACTATATGACAACAGGGAGGTAGTGTGAATGTCTATAGGGCTGTGACTATATGACAACAGGGAGGTAGTGTGAATGTCTATAGGGCTGTGACTATATGACAACATGGAGGTAGTGTGAATGTCTATAGGGCTGTGACTATATGACAACATGGAGGTAGTGTGAATGTCTATAGGGCTGTGACTATATGACAACATGGAGGTAGTGTGACTGTCTATAGGGCTGTGACTATATGACAACATGGAGGTAGTGTGAATGTCTATAGGGCTGTGACTATATGACAACAGGGAGGTAGTGTGAATGTCTATAGGGCTGTGACTATATGACAACAGGGAGGCAGTGTGAATGTCTATAGGGCTGTGACTATATGACAACAGGGAGGTAGTGTGAATGTCTATAGGGCTGTGACTATATGACAACAGGGAGGTAGTGTGAATGTCTATAGGGCTGACTAAATGACAACATGGAGGTAGTGTGAATGTCTATAGGGCTGTGACTATATGACAACAGGGAGGTAGTGTGAATGTCTATAGGGCTGTGACTATATGACAACAGGGAGGCAGTGTGAATGTCTATAGGGCTGTGACTATATGACAACAGGGAGGTAGTGTGAATGTCTATAGGGCTGTGACTATATGACAACAGGGAGGTAGTGTGAATGTCTATAGGGCTGTGACTATATGACAACAGGGAGGTAGTGTGAATGTCTATAGGGCTGTGACTAAATGACAACATGGAGGTAGTGTGAATGTCTATAGGGCTGTGACTATATGACAACAGGGAGGTAGTGTGAATGTCTATAGGGCTGTGACTATATGACAACAGGGAGGTAGTGTGAATGTCTATAGGGCTGTGACTATATGACAACAGGGAGGTAGTGTGAATGTCTATAGGGCTGTGACTATATGACAACAGGGAGGTAGTGTGAATGTCTATAGGGCTGTGACTATATGACAACAGGGAGGTAGTGTGAATGTCTATAGGGCTGTGACTATATGACAACATGGAGGTAGTGTGAATGTCTATAGGGCTGTGACTATATGACAACAGGGAGGTAGTGTGAATGTCTATAGGGCTGTGACTATATGACAACAGGGAGGTACAGTGTGAATGTCTATAGGGCTGTGACTATATGACAACATGGAGGTAGTGTGAATGTCTATAGGGCTGTGACTATATGACAACATGGAGGTAGTGTGAATGTCTATAGGGCTGTGACTATATGACAACATGGAGGTAGTGTGAATGTCTATAGGGCTGTGACTATATGACAACATGGAGGTAGTGTGAATGTCTATAGGGCTGTGACTATATGACAACAGGGAGGTAGTGTGAATGTCTATAGGGCTGTGACTATATGACAACAGGGAGGTAGTGTGAATGTCTATAGGGCTGTGACTAAATGACAACAGGGAGGTAGTGTGAATGTCTATAGGGCTGTGACTATATGACAACATGGAGGTAGTGTGAATGTCTATAGGGCTGTGACTATATGACAACAGGGAGGTAGTGTGAATGTCTATAGGGCTGTGACTATATGACAACATGGAGGTAGTGTGAATGTCTATAGGGCTGTGACTATATGACAACAGGGAGGTAGTGTGAATGTCTATAGGGCTGTGACTATATGACAACAGGGAGGTAGTGTGAATGTCTATAGGGCTGTGACTATATGACAACAGGGAGGTAGTGTGAATGTCTATAGGGCTGTGACTATATGACAACAGGGAGGTAGTGTGAATGTCTATAGGGCTGTGACTATATGACAACAGGGAGGTAGTGTGAATGTCTATAGGGCTGTGACTATATGACAACTAGTGTGAATGTCTATAGGGCTGTGACTATATGACAACATGGAGGTAGTGTGAATGTCTATAGGCCTGTGACTATATGACAACAGGGAGGCAGTGTGAATGTCTATAGGGCTGTGACTATATGACAACAGGGAGGTAGTATGAATGTCTATAGGGCTGTGACTATATGACAACAGGGAGGTAGTTTGAATGTCTATAGGCCTGTGACTATATGACAACATGGAGGTAGTGTGAATGTCTATAGGCCTGTGACTATATGACAACATGGAGGTAGTATGAATGTCTATAGGGCTGTGACTATATGACAACTGTGGGAGGTAGTGTGAATGTCTATAGGCCTGTGACTATATGACAACATGGAGGTAGTATGAATGTCTATAGGGCTGTGACTATATGACAACAGGGAGGTAGTGTGAATGTCTATAGGGCTGTGACTATATGACAACATGGAGGTAGTGTGAATGTCTATAGGGCTGACTAAATGACAACATGGAGGTAGTGTGAATGTCTATAGGGCTGTGACTATATGACAACATGGAGGTAGTGTGAATGTCTATAGGGCTGTGACTATATGACAACAGGGAGGCAGTGTGAATGTCAATAGGGCTGTGACTATATGACAACAGGGAGGTAGTGTGAATGTCTATAGGGCTGTGACTATATGACAACAGGGAGGTAGTGTGAATGTCTATAGGGCTGTGACTATATGACAACAGGGAGGTAGTGTGAATGTCTATAGGGCTGTGACTATATGACAACAGGGAGGTAGTGTGAATGTCTATAGGGCTGTGACTATATGACAACATGGAGGTAGTGTGAATGTCTATAGGGCTGTGACTATATGACAACATGGAGGTAGTGTGAATGTCTATAGGGCTGTGACTATATGACAACATGGAGGTAGTGTGAATGTCTATAGGGCTGTGACTATATGACAACATGGAGGTAGTGTGAATGTCTATAGGGCTGTGACTATATGACAACATGGAGGTAGTGTGAATGTCTATAGGGCTGTGACTATATGACAACATGGAGGTAGTGTGAATGTCTATAGGGCTGTGACTATATGACAACATGGAGGTAGTGTGAATGTCTATAGGGCTGTGACTATATGACAACATGGAGGTAGTGTGAATGTCTATAGGGCTGTGACTATATGACAACAGGGAGACAGTGTGAATGTCTATAGGGCTGACTATATGACAACAGGGAGGTAGTGTGAATGTCTATAGGGCTGTGACTATATGACAACATGGAGGTAGTGTGAATGTCTATAGGGCTGTGACTATATGACAACAGGGAGGTAGTGTGAATGTCTATAGGGCTGTGACTATATGACAACATGGAGGTAGTGTGAATGTCTATAGGGCTGTGACTATATGACAACAGGGAGGTAGTGTGAATGTCTATAGGGCTGTGACTATATGACAACAGGGAGGACAGTGTGAATGTCTATAGGGCTGTGACTATATGACAACATGGAGGTAGTGTGAATGTCTATAGGGCTGTGACTAATGACAACATGGAGGTAGTGTGAATGTCTATAGGGCTGTGACTATATGACAACATGGAGGTAGTGTGAATGTCTATAGGGCTGTGACTATATGACAACATGGAGGTAGTGTGAATGTCTATAGGGCTGTGACTATATGACAACAGGGAGACAGTGTGAATGTCTATAGGGCTGTGACTATATGACAACATGGAGGTAGTGTGAATGTCTATAGGGCTGTGACTATATGACAACATGGAGGTAGTGTGAATGTCTATAGGGCTGACTAAATGACAACATGGAGGTAGTGTGAATGTCTATAGGGCTGTGACTATATGACAACATGGAGGTAGTGTGAATGTCTATAGGGCTGTGACTATATGACAACAGGGAGGTAGTGAATGTCTATAGGGCTGTGACTATATGACAACAGGGAGGTAGTGTGAATGTCTATAGGCTGTGACTATATGACAACATGGAGGTAGTGTGAATGTCTATAGGGCTGTGACTATATGACAACATGGAGGTAGTGTGAATGTCTATAGGGCTGTGACTATATGACAACATGGAGGTAGTGTGAATGTCTATAGGGCTGTGACTATATGACAACAGGGAGGTAGTGTGAATGTCTATAGGGCTGTGACTATATGACAACATGGAGGTAGTGTGAATGTCTATAGGGCTGTGACTATATGACAACATGGAGGTAGTGTGAATGTCTATAGGGCTGTGACTATATGACAACAGGGAGGTAGTGTGAATGTCTATAGGGCTGTGACTATATGACAACATGGAGGTAGTGTGAATGTCTATAGGGCTGTGACTATATGACAACAGGGAGGTAGTGTGAATGTCTATAGGGCTGTGACTATATGACAACATGGAGGTAGTGTGAATGTCTATAGGGCTGTGACTATATGACAACATGGAGGTAGTGTGAATGTCTATAGGGCTGTGACTATATGACAACAGGGAGGTAGTGTGAATGTCTATAGGGCTGTGACTATATGACAACAGGAGGTAGTGTGAATGTCTATAGGGCTGTGACTATATGACAACATGGAGGTAGTGTGAATGTCTATAGGGCTGTGACTATATGACAACATGGAGGTAGTGTGAATGTCTATAGGGCTGACTAAATGACAACATGGAGGTAGTGTGAATGTCTATAGGGCTGTGACTATATGACAACAGGGAGGTAGTGTGAATGTCTATAGGGCTGTGACTATATGACAACAGGGAGGCAGTGTGAATGTCTATAGGGCTGTGACTATATGACAACAGGGAGGTAGTGTGAATGTCTATAGGGCTGTGACTATATGACAACAGGAGGTAGTGTGAATGTCTATAGGGCTGTGACTATATGACAACATGGAGGTAGTGTGAATGTCTATAGGGCTGTGACTATATGACAACATGGAGGTAGTGTGAATGTCTATAGGGCTGTGACTATATGACAACAGGGAGGTAGTGTGAATGTCTATAGGGCTGTGACTATATGACAACAGGGGAGGTAGTGTGAATGTCTATAGGGCTGTGACTATATGACAACAGGGAGGTAGTGTGAATGTCTATAGGGCTGTGACTATATGACAACAGGGAGGTAGTGTGAATGTCTATAGGGCTGTGACTATATGACAACAGGGAGGTAGTGTGAATGTCTATAGGGCTGTGACTATATGACAACAGGGAGGTAGTGTGAATGTCTATAGGGCTGTGACTATATGACAACAGGGAGGTAGTGTGAATGTCTATAGGGCTGTGACTATATGACAACAGGGAGGTAGTGTGAATGTCTATAGGGCTGTGACTATATGACAACAGGGAGGTAGTGTGAATGTCTATAGGGCTGTGACTATATGACAACAGGGAGGTAGTGTGAATGTCTATAGGGCTGTGACTATATGACAACATGGAGGTAGTGTGAATGTCTATAGGGCTGTGACTATATGACAACAGGGAGGTAGTGTGAATGTCTATAGGGCTGTGACTATATGACAACAGGGAGGTAGTGTGAATGTCTATAGGGCTGTGACTATATGACAACAGGGAGGTAGTGTGAATGTCTATAGGGCTGTGACTATATGACAACAGGGAGACAGTATGAATGTCTATAGGGCTGTGACTATATGACAACAGGGAGGTAGTGTGAATGTCTATAGGGCTGTGACTATATGACAACAGGGAGGTAGTGTGAATGTCTATAGGCCTGTGACTATATGACAACATGGAGGTAGTGTGAATGTCTATAGGCCTGTGACTATATGACAACATGGAGGTAGTATGAATGTCTATAGGGCTGTGACTATATGACAACAGGGAGGTAGTGTGAATGTCTATAGGGCTGTGACTATATGACAACAGGGAGGTAGTGTGAATGTCTATAGGGCTGTGACTATATGACAACATGGAGGTAGTGTGAATGTCTATAGGGCTGTGACTATATGACAACAGGGAGGTAGTGTGAATGTCTATAGGGCTGTGACTATATGACAACAGGGAGGCAGTGTGAATGTCTATAGGGCTGTGACTATATGACTATAGGGGAGACTATATGACAACAGGGAGGCAGTGTGAATGTCTATAGGGCTGTGACTATATGACAACAGGGAGGTAGTGTGAATGTCTATAGGGCTGTGACTATATGACAACAGGGAGGCAGTGTGAATGTCTATAGGGCTGTGACTATATGACAACAGGGAGGCAGTGTGAATGTCTATAGGGCTGTGACTATATGACAACAGGGAGGCAGTGTGAATGTCTATAGGGCTGTGACTATATGACAACAGGGAGGCAGTGTGAATGTCTATAGGGCTGTGACTATATGACAACAGGAGGCAGTGTGAATGTCTATAGGGCTGTGACTATATGACAACAGGGAGGCAGTGTGAATGTCTATAGGGCTGTGACTATATGACAACAGGGAGGCAGTGTGAATGTCTATAGGGCTGTGACTATATGACAACAGGGAGGTAGTGTGAATGTCTATAGGGCTGTGACTATATGACAACAGGAGGTAGTGTGAATGTCTATAGGGCTGTGACTATATGACAACAGGGAGGTAGTGTGAATGTCTATAGGGCTGTGACTATATGACAACAGGGAGGCAGTGTGAATGTCTATAGGGCTGTGACTATATGACAACAGGGAGGCAGTGTGAATGTCTATAGGGCTGTGACTATATGACAACATGGAGGTAGTGTGAATGTCTATAGGGCTGTGACTATATGACAACAGGGAGGTAGTGTGAATGTCTATAGGGCTGTGACTATATGACAACAGGGAGGTAGTGTGAATGTCTATAGGGCTGTGACTATATGACAACAGGGAGGTAGTGTGAATGTCTATAGGGCTGTGACTATATGACAACAGGGAGGTAGTGTGAATGTCTATAGGGCTGTGACTATATGACAACAGGGAGGCAGTGTGAATGTCTATAGGGCTGTGACTATATGACAACATGGAGGTAGTGTGAATGTCTATAGGGCTGTGACTATATGACAACATGGAGGTAGTGTGAATGTCTATAGGGCTGTGACTATATGACAACAGGGAGGTAGTGTGAATGTCTATAGGGCTGTGACTATATGACAACAGGGAGGCAGTGTGAATGTCTATAGGGCTGTGACTATATGACAACAGGGAGGTAGTGTGAATGTCTATAGGGCTGTGACTATATGACAACAGGGAGGTAGTGTGAATGTCTATAGGGCTGTGACTATATGACAACATGGAGGTAGTGTGAATGTCTATAGGGCTGTGACTATATGACAACATGGAGGTAGTGTGAATGTCTATAGGGCTGTGACTATATGACAACAGGGAGGCAGTGTGAATGTCTATAGGGCTGTGACTATATGACAACATGGAGGTAGTGTGAATGTCTATAGGGCTGTGACTATATGACAACAGGGAGGTAGTGTGAATGTCTATAGGGCTGTGACTATATGACAACAGGGAGGTAGTGTGAATGTCTATAGGGCTGTGACTATATGACAACAGGGAGGTAGTGTGAATGTCTATAGGGCTGTGACTATATGACAACATGGAGGTAGTGTGAATGTCTATAGGGCTGTGACTATATGACAACAGGGAGGTAGTGTGAATGTCTATAGGGCTGTGACTATATGACAACAGGGAGGTAGTGTGAATGTCTATAGGGCTGTGACTATATGACAACAGGAGGTAGAATGTCTATAGGGCTGTGACTATATGACAACAGGGAGGTAGTGTGAATGTCTATAGGGCTGTGACTATATGACAACAGGGAGGTAGTATGAATGTCTATAGGGCTGTGACTATATGACAACAGGGAGGCAGTATGAATGTCTATAGGGCTGTGACTATATGACAACAGGGAGGTAGTGTGAATGTCTATAGGGCTGTGACTATATGACAACAGGGAGACAGTATGAATGTCTATAGGGCTGTGACTATATGACAACAGGGAGACAGTATGAATGTCTATAGGGCTGTGACTATATGACAACAGGGAGACAGTATGAATGTCTATAGGGCTGTGACTATATGACAACAGGGAGGTAGTATGAATGTCTATAGGGCTGTGACTATATGACAACAGGGAGGTAGTATGAATGTCTATAGGGCTGTGACTATATGACAACATGGAGGTAGTATGAATGTCTATAGGGCTGTGACTATATGACAACATGGAGGTAGTGTGAATGTCTATAGGCCTGTGACTATATGACAACATGGAGGTAGTGTGAATGTCTATAGGGCTGTGACTATATGACAACATGGAGGTAGTGTGAATGTCTATAGGGCTGTGACTACATGACAACATGGAGGTAATGTGAATGTCTATAGGGCTGTGACTATATGACAACATGGAGGTAGTGTGAATGTCTATAGGGCTGTGACTATATGACAACAGGGAGGTAGTGTGAATGTCTATAGGGCTGTGACTATATGACAACAGGGAGACAGTGTGAATGTCTATAGGGCTGTGACTATATTACAACAGGGAGGTAGTATGAATGTCTATAGGGCTGACCTGGAATGACCAAGAGGCTCAGTTATATCATTATTTCACGCCTGACTTTCCTTTGCGCAGACCTGTCAGTTTACAGTGTTGGTATGGTAGTGATATCCTGTCCTGTCACCTCCAGAGATACCAACATGTGTGTGTGTGTGTGTGTGTGTGTGTGTGTGTGTGTGTGTGTGTGTGTGTGTGTGTGTGTGTGTGTGTGTGTGTACGTGCCCCACAGCATGCCCTGGCTCTTGGCCTAGATCTCCATGGTCAAATGAACGAATACGGTGTTGTCCAAACCTGGGCAGGCGTTAAGGTGAGAGTAAGGACAAGCACCTAGTCTTTCATGGTCAGTTCACCATTTTAACTTCAAAAGCTCGATGCCACATCTATTTTACAGATACAATTCATTGTATATTGCTCTCTGTCGATTACACACTAATTGCAATTACTAATTCACAATAGAATTTGCATAGAAATACTTGACTAGCATTTGTGTGACTACCGTTGGTAAACGAGTCCTTATTAACCCATCTCATTCAACACACCTGTGGTTTTTCCCCTGCTCAGCTGTTGCATGTGTCAACCAATGGTTACCTGCCATGTCATCAACTGTAACGTCAGCCATCAGATTGCTATAACATACTGTATAATCTGGTTGATGCGCAAAATACTTATCCAGGAGTTGTAAGATCTGGCATGCATCAGCAATGTCTGAGCAGGGAACACGACCGCCGTCTTCCCATGACCCTATTGTGTCGCTGCGTTTTGCTGAAGCTCATTGGCTGAGTGAGAAATGAGCAGTTTATACAATGCTTAGCCTGTTACACTTGCTTGGCGCTGGGCTGACGCCGAGAAAGAGAGAGAGAGAGAAACGGAGAGAGAGAGAGAGATAAAGGAGATGGGAAAGAAGGAAGGAGAGATGAAGGAGAGATTTACTCTGATTACATCCCAGGGATGTCAATATCTCCTGCGAGCAGCGACTGCTAACCCCACCAACACTCCATCACCCTCAGCAGGCAATTAGATAGCATAATACATGATCCAATAAACCACCCTACATTCCCCTCTCTCCCTCCACCCACGCTCTACTCTCTCTGTCCCCCCTCTCTCCCTCCACCCACGCTCTACTCTCTCTGTCTCCCCCCTCTCTCCCTCCACCCACGCTCTACTCTCTCTGTCCCCCCTCTCTCCCTCCACCCACGCTCTACTCTCTCTGTCTCCCCCCTCTCTCCCTCCACCCACGCTCTACTCTCTCTGTCTCCCCCTCTCTCCCTCCACCCACGCTCTACTCTCTCTGTCTCCCCCCTCTCTCCCTCCACCCACGCTCTACTCTCTCTGTCTCCCCCTCTCTCCCTCCACCCACGCTCTACTCTCTCTGTCTCCCCCCTCTCTCCCTCCACCCACGCTCTACTCTCTCTGTCTCCCCCTCTCTCCCTCCACCCACGCTCTACTCTCTCTGTCTCCCCCTCTCTCCCTCCACCCACGCTCTACTCTCTCTGTCTCCCCCTCTCTCCCTCCACCCACGCTCTACTCTCTCTGTCTCCCCCCTCTCTCCCTCCACCCACGCTCTACTCTCTCTGTCTCCCCCTCTCTCCCTCCACCCACGCTCTACTCTCTCTGTCCCCCCCCTCTCTCCCTCCACCCACGCTCTACTCTCTCTGTCTCCCCCCCCTCTCTCCCTCCACCCACGCTCTACTCTCTCTGTCTCCCCCTCTCTCCCTCCACCCACGCTCTACTCTCTCTGTCCCCCCCCTCTCCCTCCACCCACGCTCTACTCTCTCTGTCTCTCCCCCTCTCTCCCTCCACCCACGCTCTACTCTCTCTGTCTCCCCCCTCTCTCCCTCCACCCACGCTCCTCTCTCTGTCTCCCCCCCTCTCTCCCTCCACCCACGCTCTACTCTCTCTGTCTCCCCCCTCTCTCCCTCCACCCACGCTCTACTCTCTCTGTCCCCCTCTCTCCCTCCACCCACGCTCTACTCTCTCTGTCTCCCCCCCTCTCTCCCTCCACCCACGCTCTACTCTCTCTGTCCCCCCCCCTCTCTCCCTCCACCCACGCTCTACTCTCTCTGTCCCCCCCTCTCTCCCTCCACCCACGCTCTACTCTCTCTGTCCCCCTCTCTCCCTCCACCCACGCTCTACTCTCTCTGTCCCCCTCTCTCCCTCCACCCACGCTCTACTCTCTCTGTCCCCCCCTCTCTCCCTCCACCCACGCTCTACTCTCTATGTCCCCCCTCTCTCCCTCCACCCACGCTCTACTCTCTCTGTCCCCCCTCTCTCCCTCCACCCACGCTCTACTCTCTCTGTCCCCCCTCTCTCCCTCCACCCACGCTCTACTCTCTCTGTCCCCCCTCTCTCCCTCCACCCACGCTCTACTCTCTCTGTCTCTCCCCCCTCTCTCCCTCCACCCACGCTCTACTCTCTCTGTCCCCCTCTCTCCCTCCACCCACGCTCTACTCTCTCCCCCCCTCTCTCCCTCCACCCACGCTCTACTCTCTCTGTCCCCCCCCTCTCTCCCTCCACCCACGCTCTACTCTCTCTGTCCCCCCCTCTCTCCCTCCACCCACGCTCTACTCTCTCTGTCCCCCTCTCTCCCTCCACCCACGCTCTACTCTCTCTGTCCCCCCCTCTCTCCCTCCACCCACGCTCTACTCTCTCTGTCCCCCCCTCTCTCCCTCCACCCACGCTCTACTCTCTCTGTCCCCCCTCTCTCCCTCCACCCACGCTCTACTCTCTCTGTCTCTCCCCCTCTCTCCCTCCACCCACGCTCTACTCTCTCTGTCCCCCCTCTCTCCCTCCACCCACGCTCTACTCTCTCTGTCCCCCCCCTCTCTCCCTCCACCCACGCTCTACTCTCTCTGTCCCCCCCTCTCTCCCTCCACCCACGCTCTACTCTCTCTGTCCCCCCCTCTCTCCCTCCACCCACGCTCTACTCTCTCTGTCCCCCCTCTCTCCCTCCACCCACGCTCTACTCTCTCTGTCCCCCCCCTCTCTCCCTCCACCCACGCTCTACTCTCTCTGTCCCCCCCCTCTCTCCCTCCACCCACGCTCTACTCTCTCTCTGTCCCCCTCTCTCCCTCCACCCACGCTCTACTCTCTCTGTCCCCCTCTCTCTCCCTCCACCCACGCTCTACTCTCTCTGTCTCTCCCCCTCTCTCCCTCCACCCACGCTCTACTCTCTCTCTGCCCCCCCCTCTCTCCCTCCACCCACGCTCTACTCTCTCTGTCCCCCCTCTCTCCCTCCACCCACGCTCTACTCTCTCTGTCCCCCCTCTCTCCCTCCACCCACGCTCTACTCTCTCTGTCCCCCCCTCTCTCCCTCCACCCACGCTCTACTCTCTCTGTCCCCCCCCTCTCTCCCTCCACCCACGCTCTACTCTCTCTGTCCCCCCTCTCTCTCCCTCCACCCACGCTCTACTCTCTCTGTCCCCCTCTCTCCCTCCACCCACGCTCTACTCTCTCTGTCTCCCCCTCTCACCCCCCACTCTTTATCTTCCCCTCTATCGCTCTCTCCTTTATCCTCTACCCCTCTCTCTCTTCTCCCAGCTATAAAACCCTCCTATACGGCGCTATTGTCTATCACAGTTTGTTCTTGGAGGGAGCCATGAGAATCTGTGCTCATTAGAGATGTCAGCTGCTCACCCAGGCATAGCAGAATAGCGAGACTAGCCTCTAATAAACAGTACACAGAGGATATACAGACACACACAGAGAGGCAAGAGACACACACACACACACACTTTGATGAGAAGTGCAGCACTGGGACACCTGAACTGTGCTGTTTTACTATTCATTTCCAGTACCGCTTGAACTGTTTAGAAACAAAAACAGTGTTTGAAAGTGTGCCTGCAGTGCTTCTGTTCTAAGACTGTTTCTCATCCAAACAGCCTGATTAAGCTGACCTTCAGGCAGAGGGAAATCATTAGAAGTGTTTGAGTAGTGTGAACATCCAGTAAGGAAGTATTCACACAGCCATAGGTATTCACACAGCCATAGGTATTCACACAGCCACATCTTCAGGATGTCAATTTACTGGAGAACAGCACACCTTCCACAGCCCGACATGAATACAAAGACAAAGGTATTGTTGCAGTAACTAGTGTCTGGCGTATATTTCGGTTGGGGACTTTTTTACAAAGCACAAAATACCTCTGAAGTGTCAAATGGATGTAAACAATGAAACTTGGTTTTAATTGCAACCTTTCATCCGGTTGTTCTCGTGTATTCAATAACCTACCAGGTTAAATAAAGATATATTAATCAACAATGTGAAACAATAAACAACATCCACATTTGAGTAGCGCATACCCAAAATGGCCACCACAATGTCTTCCTTGAGGATTTCGATGGACCCCCGGGACAAGAAGTAGAGGGCAGTAAGCACGTCTCCACAGTGGACTAGTGTGTCGCCCGGTGGGGAGTGCGTGGTCTTGAACCTCATGGCCAGGGCCCTCAGGCAGCCCTTAGTAGCCCCTTGGAATGCCTTGCAGCCCTGGAGCAGACTCGCGTTGAGGTGGAGGCAGATATCAGCCTGGAGACACTCTGGGAAACCCTTTAGGACCTGGGGGCGTGAAAAGACAGGCCACAGCAATAGGGGAATGGTCAGATAGGACTGGGACGGAAGTGTTTATGGTGTTATCAGAGGTGTGCTGTCAAACTAACTTGAGACGTCTTTGGGTGTGGGTTTGGTTTGAGTTTGCAAGTCAGATTTGGTTTGGAATCCAGTGGGTTGATACAATTGCCAAAGTGTTTTGGTCTTCTTCTCAAAATCTAAATACTGCATGACAATAGTGACTGTTTGAGGGGGTATTTTTATGGCATCTTTCCATAGTTTTTAATCAGAGTAATAGCAGGTGAGGTAAACAGATGGATATCCAACACTGCTATACAAGACACAACAAACTAGGAAAACATGGAAACAAACACGGAAACACACCTTCCCTTTGATCAAATAAATAAATACTGTAATTAGCACAAGTGTGCTCATGAGGGAACTTTCTATCTTCGTTGGGTATCATTAGTGTCTGTGATTCAGATTTATTATAAAAATGAATAAATAAAATACTTACCTCAAAACTGAATTAACCTGTCATGTCATTTAGAGTTTAAGGATCAGAGTGACAAAAGTATTTCAACTATTTCAATTACTACATGCTTAAATGCAAATAGTATCACTGGAAAAAATGTCACCTAAATGATTCAGTGACATTAATGCCCTCAATTGGACAACAAGTAATTTACCTGGGACTGAACACCACACAGGGTCAAAGGTTACAGGTTAAAGGTCATGAGATGACTGTAAACAGAGGATCAAATCTTGAACTGTGAAATCACAGAGGACCAGAGGGCAAGGGAAGGCTTCAAACACACAAAAGGGGAAAATAAAACAATAAAACATTCTTAACTCTATATCACATACAAAACAATGACCTTATTAACAAAAAACTCATCTGGACAAATCTACAAAAAGACAGGCTATTTTTCAATAGTTGGGGAATAAAATCATAGCAGAAGATTTTGGAAAGGAGAGATTGAACAACATTTGGCAAGTGCAGGTGCAATATCGCTGGACATGTGTGCCAAGCCTCCCACATGGAGGGAAACCTGGCAGTGCCAGGCTGTCTGTGCCTCTAACTGCCATATACAATTATGTGATTGTGTTTGAACACACAGATTTCGTGCAAACGGCGACCTTGTGGCAAGCCACATGCAAGTCAATCTGTGATGGACAATATGGGCTGCTAGAAGCACTGAGGGTTATACTACTGGCTGGCATGCAATAGGGAAGTCAGTATGTACACTGAGTGGACAAAACATTAAGAACACCTGCTTTTTCCAGGTGAAAGCTATGATCCCTTATTGATGTCACATGTTAAATCCACTTCAATCAGTGTAGATGAAGGGGAGGAGACAGGTTAAAGAAGGATTTTTAAGCCTTGAGACAATTGAGATATGGATTGTGTATGTGTGCCATTCAGAGGGTGAATGGGCAAGACAAAATATTTAAGTGCCTTTGAACGGGGTAATGTAGTAGGTACCAGGCCCACCTGTTTGAGTGTGACAAGAACTGCAACACTGCTGGGTTTTCACGCTCAACAATTTCCCATGTATATCAAGAATAGTCCACCACCCAAAGGACAAAGGACATCCAGCCAACTTGACACAACTATCGGAAGCATTGGAGTCAACATGGGCCAGTATCCCTGTGGAAAGCTTTCGACACCTTGTAGAGTCCATGTGCTGACGAATTGAGGCTGTTCTGAGGGCAAAAGGGGGGTTGCAACTCAGTATTAGGAAGGTGTTCTTAATGTTTTCTATACTCAGTGTACACGGCATGATCTAGAGAGGGCTACAGTATTTAAAAGTAACTGGGGAGCATGCCTTCAAATTATCATGCTTTTTTCCTAGACTATAAAGACAAAGTTATGGATTTTAATAAATGTATTCTTTGATTTCCGTCTTGGTCAACGATTTACTACACTTTGCCTTTTTTTTAAAACAACACGTTTCTTTGAACACAGTACCTCCTGCTCTTACCAGAGTGATGAAGTCATTCCATTTGACATGAGGCAGACAAGGAAAAGACACATTTAAATAAGTACAGTTAACATCACCAGGGGAAAAGCCGGTTTACATACAGTATCCATGGCTTTTATTCTAGAGTTTAGAATCCTAATCAAGATCATAATAATGTCATATAACCATGTCGCTAAGGGAACACACTGGGCTATATGTTAATGGTAAGAACCGTCATGGAGACAAGGTTGTTTAAGGTCAGAAAAAAACATTGAACAGCTTCACCGAGAAGCTAAGTACTGTAGGAGAAACACAGCAAGGCAGTAGCATAACCGCATCGTCAAACTGTGGGGCTGAACATGAAAAACCTATCGAAGAACAGCAGCAATCTGAATCATCAATCTGAGACTTAACCATTATATATTCCCTTATCCCACCATATGACTAACATTATGTCCCAATATGAGCATTTTCTTTTGCCAAAGTCTCACTTGGAAGACTTATTAGCCCCACACACACACACACACACACAGCCTCCCTTACACCCCCCCCCCCCCTCCTCCCTACACCCCCCCCCCATTCGCACCATGTTCATATCGATGCCGTTGGTGTAGTTCCAAGCGTGTTGGAAGTACTCCTCCAGGCGTTGCCTCAGTGGGTTGGGGATCTGGTGGAAGCGGATGAATTCTTTGACCCGGAGCATCTGCAGGTGGTACCGCGCCGTACCAGAGTACAACCGCTGGATGATGGCCGACACATTACCAAAGATACTGGCGTACATCAGGGCTGCGAGAGGGAGAATCACACCAGACAGGTGGTCATCATGTCGTCATCACTGTTAGCAATATTCTAATTTCCCTTAATTAATCAGTAGCTAGGAATATAGTAGTACAATAACTTATTGAGTAGTACTACTTGGCTTTACAGTAATAGTGATTCATTGTAGAAATATGTATAATGTATTCATTTGTTTGTTCGTTCATTCATTCCATCTGTTTTCAGTCTAAACACTCACAGCCAATCAGCATGACACAGATGGAGAAGATCTTCTCGGAGTTGGTGTTGGGGGAGACGTTGCCAAAGCCCACGCTGGTCAGACTACTGAAGGTAAAATAGAGGGCCGTGACGTATTTGTCCTTGATGGACGGGCCAGAGCTGGGGTCACTGTAGTTGTACCTAGGGGGTGAGACAGTACACTCAGTTCATGGTTCGATACATTTCACTGTATTTTCTCTACAGTATTATCCCAACATAATAATGGGGAAAGTTTTTTTTTTATAAATCTGATTTTGTACCAATATTTCTTAGTGTAATTAACAAATCCTAAAGTTATTTCCGATCATTCAACTGCATCGTTATTAAAGAGTCATGTGATACAGTAAATAGTATTGGGGTACATTGAGGCACAAGTCCATGGTACATGTTGTTATGATATTCAGTAATTCAGTATATTTTGGCTTGCCTAGTACCTCTTTCCAATGGACACACCCAGGTTATCCAGCCAGCCAATCTTGTGCTCCAGATAGGGCTTCTCCACATTGCCGATGGCGTACCAGATGCAGGCCAGCCAATGGGCAATGAGGGCGAAGATGCACATGAGGAGCATAAGGACGGCGGCGCCGTACTCTGAATATCGATCCAGCTTACGGGCCACGCGAACTAGTCGGAGCAGCCGGGCGGTCTTCAGCAGCCCAATCAGAGTTGTGGTCTGAGGGGACATAGAAGTAAACAGAGCTGTGATTGGCTGGGGGTTTGAGTGTTGCAGTACAGTCCAGGCAAGTTATTTGTTAATTGGATGCACCACAACAGGAAGCAATTTGTTGTTATTAGGGGTAACCTTAAGGTCAGATCAAAGGTTAGGAGTTAGGGTTAAGATAGTACTGTTTACAATCAAGCTTGGCTAAATGACCACGATCCAGTTTCTAATTCCAGTTTCTAAATCACTGAACATGACAGCATGTCAATGGAAGGGAACTCTGCAAAAAATAGACTGCTGTCTAAACCAGCAGAGAACAGTGGCAATAATACGAATATAACATAACATATTTCCGTCATTCTAAAATGTTGTTAGGAGGAATGAGGGGAAAGTGGGATTTATCAAGCCTACATGCTACATATTAAGACGACTGCAGAAAAAAATATGTTTTTAAAGAACAATAAAAAAAAGAAAAGTCTTCCAGCCAGGCAGCATGAAAGCAAACACCACGCCTCTCCTGTCCTCCCACCCCTCCTTCTGTTCAGTTTCATTTAAACAGTCTCCATCCTGGCATCTCTCCATCTCGGTTCCTGCCCAGCTAAATTAACACGGTGACAACAACAACCAAAACGACCACGGCCTGCCATGAGATAAGAGCTGATTTATTCGTGTCGCACAGTCTGCAAACAGCATAAGTGAGTCTTAGGGAAATTCTCATAGTTTGTTCCTCGTCTCCTCAGGACCAACGATTATAGTAATATCCTGAGGGAAGTCATTACTACTACTGTTTCTTGTCCTCTACAGTCACTCAGCTCTCTGCACCTGCACACGTTTATTTACAGGGTGCTTCTCCCGTTTACACATGAGACTCAATTTGACAGTGACTATGGTTCCTTGTCTCATAGAAGGGGGTCTGATTTATGGCGCAACACTGACTTGACTCTGTCACGGGTGAATGTGCTCTGGTGAGGGTCTGAAAGCTCCATTACAAACCGCCCTGGCCATCCGCCCAGATCTTCCCTCTAGATCGCTGCAATCATTTACAGCAGATTTAGTCTACTTTACTCTTAGAACAAAAGGTGTTATCTAGAACCTAAAAGGGTTCTTTGGCTGTTCCTGTAACGTCTGCTTCCAACTCACACTCTCAAACACGTAGATCCCCTGAATGTAGCTCACTCTCCAGATCCCAATCACCTGAATTCTGATCACCTGTTCACACACCTGTATGTCATTATCACACACTATTTAGTTCAGTTCTTTGCACCCCATCTTTGTGAGGTATTGTTTGTTTTGTGACACACTTCTAGTTGGAGCGCTGGTTTCCCCATAATGTAATCCTCCAGTGTATGATAGTTTCTGCCTGCCTCACTAACGACGCCTTTTGCCTATTCCCTGCCTGTACTTTAGCCGGATTTCCTGTTATCAACCTATTGCCTGATCTCCCAGACGACGTTATTCGACTTTTCCCTGTCTGTACTGTTGCCTTTTTGGACCCCCTGTGTATGACCTTCTGCCTGCCCCTGGACCCAACTACTTGACTCCTTCTGTGGTCCTTTACAATAAACATCTGCTGTGCCCTGCGCTTGAAACCAGCTCTCTGTCTCCGAAAGTGTTCATTAAAGGCTCCTAAGGAGAACGCTACGAAGAACACTTTTTGGCTCCAGGTAGAACCCTTTTGGGTTGCATGTAGTACCCTGGAACCAAAAAGGGTTCTCCTATAGGGACAGCCGAAGAACCCTTTTTTCTAAGGGTGTACTTCTCAACCGGGAAGAGAAATCAGTCTCAGACAGACAGGGCATATCCTAAATCAATCAGAAATTCTTTCCGGGTTTTTAGAATTGGTCCTAACTGTTGATCTTGACTGGAATGTCGGATGTGCAGAGTGAAAAGGGGTGCTTTAGTAGGCTATATTAGTGTATGGTTGATTAAAGTACTTGCTTAAGTCTGCAGTGCTTGTGAGTTGAAGAGTGGAGAGCTAAAGCTTCTCCCTAACAACCCTGATGATAAATCCGGGGATGGGGTTTGCTAGTCATCTGTGTTGGCCTGTCCACTCTACACAACCCCTGTTAGGCAGACAACACGTGATGGCTTGTGGTCTGAAATAGAAGACATAATCCCATAGGCTACTGGCTACAACAGGGTTTTCTAACTACGTTCCTGGGGCCCGATCCCGATTTAGGAATTGATGCCTTTCCTACGCAATCAATCAATCAAATGTATTTATAAAGCCCTTCTTACATCAGCTGATGTCACAAAGTGCTGTACAGAAACCCAGCCTAAAACCCCAAACAGCAAACGATGCAGGTGTAGAAGCACGGTGGCTAGGAAAAACTCCCTAAAAGGCCAGAACCTAGGAAGAAACCTAGAGAGGAACCAGGCTATGAGGGGTGACCAGTCCTCTTCAGCCTGTGCCGGGTGGAGATTATAACAGAACATGGCCAAGATGTTCAAATGTTCATAAATGACCAGCATGGTCAAATAATAATAATCACAGTGGTTGTCGAGGGTGCAACAGGTCAGCACCTCAGGAGTAAATGTCAGTTGGCTTTTCATAGCCAATCACGCACGCCTTTCCTATGCACTCATCAGTATTTGGTATACAGATTTACCTTATTTAGTTGTCTACCTTGCACACTTTGTATACATTTAATTAAACTGCTGAAAACCTTCCCACTTGCTGGCCAACATATTTTCTCGTGGAGTTTTCATTCAATGGGATTTTCAGTACATGTATCTCTTTAAATAAGGGTTTAATTACAATTGTCAACAGACTCAATAGAATACATTAAGAGAACAGGTTCAGAATATGGGGATCAATGAAAGAAAGCCATCTATGCATATTGTTCTCCGTTTCAGTACCAACTAGATTTAAAAATACTCTTGCAGATTATTTCGGCACATTTTAGGGTTAGGAAAGTATGTATGAATCATACATTTTTTGGGGGTGTCTACGCACTAAATACTGGATATTAATGAATAAGAATACAGTGGTTTGATTCATCCTGAAAGCTGTCATATTCAAATTCAATCCATGAAATATTGGAAGAAGGAAAAAGGAGTTACCTTTTTGCATAAATATAACCTTAATTCTCACTAATCATGGAAATGTATGACAACGGTCTAGTCGCTGTGAGCCTTGTGCCAGGCTCCAGGTTTAACCGGCTGGTCTGAGTTCCATAATGATTCAAATAGGCTACATGTCCCAAAATATTGCGCAACGTTAGCCAGATATGATCCACTAATGCTAGCGACCCTCAAGAAAATGAATGATGCGAAAATAAATCCATATGGGTATTACTGACTGTGGCTCCTGGTAGTGGCTAATGTTTTATCATGATACAAACTGGAAAATAAAACAGAGAAAAGCCTGGGTATATAATCAAAACATTATAAAGTGTATACATCAACTCGGGAGGTCCAACCCTACAGAAGCCTATAGCTTGGGTCTCCAAATTTCATCCATGCAAATTATGAGGGAACACAATAACAATTCTGAATAACGGCACAGCTATTTATATCTTATTTCACTGTGAAAAATATGATTTTCAGTTTTCTTCCATATGGCTGGTTTCACATTCGTCTCCAGGGACCATAAGGAAAAATCATCGAAAAACCAATTGCTATGTGTATTTACGATCCCCTTCTCCAAACGGATTAGTCATTTACCTAGCTCGTATCAATAGATCCTGCCAAGTTGTAAACTACAGTGCACGGAGAACGGTACTATTTCTATCAGAAACAAATGAAGTAGATGCATTTTCCACTTGGAACCGGTAAATTCGCTAGACCTTGTTCATGGTTTCATTGCGCGTCAAGGTGGTGGAATTATGAGGGAATTAGGTAAAGGTCAGAATCTGTAGACACACTTCCTCCACACCTTCATTTATTCTAGCTCCACCTCAAACAAATAGTGGGTGAATAGCATGCTATTGTCATGTTTCAATTTAAAGTAAGACTACGCATAGAGAGAAAAGGCCATAAAAAGGCAACTACGTTGCATTTACGCATGTTCAACTCGGGCATGAATCTGGGTTCTGGAAAACTACTGTCTGGGTATGCAGGCTTTTGTTTCAGCCCAGCACTGATACACACCTCGTTCAAATGATCAACAAATTCAATTTGGACGTCAATTTTCTTAATTGGTTGTTGCTGCAGGACTTACACAAAAAGCCTGCACGTGTTATCATAAAATGTAGCCTCTGCTGCTTATTTCCTGAAAAGTGAGAAACACTATATTACTTTGGACACACGCTGTGGCATGGCACCACTCGTCTGTCTGTTCCACTTCCTCTTCCTGCCATTCACTGACAACCCCAGACTTGGGGCAACTCTCTGGTACAAGACACCTGATGGTAAATAATGACTCGACAAATCACTGCTCTGACACACCACTGCTCCCTACACATGCTCACTTGTCATCATTTTGCAGGAGACATCTTTTTTTTTTTTTCTGGAACATCATGTACCCTGTCCCGTCCCGCTATGTGACGTGCCAGCAAGGGACACACTTAGCAGTCGCTGCTCGGCTGAGATATTGACATCCTGTGGGTGTAATCAGAGTAGATAAATCGCCCTCTCTCTTCCTCTTTCCCTCTCATACGCAGGAGCACATCTCTCCCTCTCACTGCAGTTCAACAATCTTTCTTTTAATCTGCATCTTTCTTGCTCTGTCTTTCCCTCTCTCCTTTTCTCGAGTTGAGAACTTGGAAAGCTACTGTTCCACCTGATGGGAGCCAAAAGCAACACAGACAAATGAACAACAACAAACTGCAGTTTAGCAGTTCAGTCATAGCTATTTGAGAGGCAGACGCCATTCAACAGTTTTAGGACGCCCGAGGCAATCTGCCATAGCTACAGACTGAGACCAAATCAGATGTGAAAACGAGAGGCGTCTGACTAGCGAAACCTACAGGGGCACCGTCATGTCGACGAGGACCCTGAGGTTGTCTGACGTGTGCCTGTGAGTAAGTGACTAAGCGACTTTAATTCAAACATTTCAGAGAATGAGGGAAAACTAGAGGAGCACCATGTCATCACGACTTGGGCCCGAGGCCTAGTGACACGTGTCTGTGAGTAAGCGGCTAAGTGACTAATGCCCGATTCACTCGATTAGGCCGATGTAAATGGCTCTTTCAAGCACTGTTCCCGTAACTATGGTGGATATGTAACCAGGCCAACACAGCATAGTACAGCTCGGTTTGACTCAGTTTCAGCTTGGCTTAGTAGTGTAAAAAGAGTCTACGCGTTTTCTCTTACTTCCTCCGATCCCGAGCCGAAGATGAGCAGATCAAAGGGGATGGCAGCCACCATGTCGATGAGGAACCAGCCCTTGAAATAGTGGATGGCTATCTTCGCCGGGTGGCTGACCACCTCCTCGTTGAGATTCACATAGGTTGTCCTGAAGTTGATCAATATGTCCACGATGAACATGATGTCCACCATGAGGTCGACCACGTTGAGCGGCGAGCACGAGTAGCCGCACTCCCTCCTCTTCTGCTCCTCTAGGTCGTTGAGGAGGAAGGCGGCGGAGTAGGGCGTGAAGATGGCCGTGTAGATGACCAGCAGCAGGATGAGCCAGTCCCACACCGCTTTGAAGGGGCTGTAGTGGAGGATGGTTAACTTGTCCATGCGGGGCGTCTGGAGCTTGTACTCGGGAAGCACATCTGCGCCCAGGGATAGCACCTGAGGAGGAAGGAGGGAGGAGTTAAGAGGACGTGAAGTGAAGACATTAAGAAAATGGTGGCTTGGATCAATGTATTAGAAGAGCAAATGAATCCTATAGAATCCTAAGGAAATACTTTGAAATTCAAGCTAAATATTGTATAGGGGCCTAGCGCAAAAGCAACAATGCAAATGTTGCATTCAAATATTCTATAACACTATTTAAAACACTATTTAAAACTACATATGTGGGCTATTATGGATACATACTGTACATGTATATGGCCTATAGTCTATACTGTATATAACATGAATAAGTTAATTATATGGATGAAAATCCACAAAGGTTAACAAATCAAATCAAAATCAAATCAAATCAAATTTATTTATATAGCCCTTCGTACATCAGCTGATATCTCAAAGTGCTGTACAGAAACCCAGCCTAAAACCCCAAACAGCAAACAATGCAGGTGTAAAAGCATCATCAGCTTGCCCTTTGTGCTTGGCTGTAGGGAGGATAACTATACATTTGTACATTCATATACAGGTCGCTTATCCTCCTCAGGCACACTATTCATTCTTTATGAGTCGATCACTGGACACTACCGTAAACACCGCTGAACTCCCAAGAGGAAATCAGTCACGTGGAAATATTGATGGAAGAACAGTGTCTTAACCACCCGTCCAGAACTACAATACCCATTAGCCACACATACAGTACATTCTTCAAGAAGTTCATGTTAGCTTAGTATCTGACAATATCAGCCAGCAAATTGCAAACAAGTAATAAGACAGGAATGTCCTTGTATGGGGCTTCTATGTGGGAAAAACACTATTTAAGGAATGTTGAATTGCATCAATATCCCAAATATTCCAGTTGCAGTATGGCCTGTCCCTGGATAACTTTTAATATCAATATCACAGAGCAGATAGTAGTCTCAATGACACTAAGGTGATTATCATTGTGGCATATAGTCATTCATTCTGCAGCTTGACACTTCAATGCCAGGGAAGACATTTCTGTCTCTGCTTCTCATGGCTGATTATCACTGTGGCGAGAGGGAGGGAGAGGAGGAGAGAGAAAGGTAAAGTGCTTCACCCAAGGGCAGAGAAGTAATTATTGTAGATGGAGAGAAGCGTGAGCTGAAATAGAGCCTTGGAAATGGAATTAGGGCTCCATTTTGGCCGCCTTCACCATAGAACTAGAATTACTAGAACGGGAATCCCCATTCAAGTCGATGCTCCATGACGGTCCATTCAAGTAATTATTTCCAATTATTTCCTCCATCATCTAGGCCTACTCCTAGTCGCACCCTGGCAGGGATCGCCTCGGCAACCCCTGTGTTTGAGTGGGATGAAGGGCGGCGGGCTTAAGTGATTATAATGAAATTGGTTATTAGATGTCTTCTGTCCCCTCCCCTGTGTGATTACAGGTCAATAGAACAACCCTCCACTATATCACACCCTTTAAAGCAAATCACCAAATAAAGGGCAGCGAGAGAAAAAAGCTTTTCATTATTCATGTCCAGCTACAGTAGTTATCTTCATTAAAAGTTTTGGTAAGTAGGCTACAGGCAGTTTTATTTATTTCATCAAACTGCCCTTTGCTCAAAGTGGAAAAGAAGCAAAAGGCAGTGATTGTCACGAGAAACCTCTTTTTGAACGAACATGCTGTTTTGTGACTCTTGATGACATACTAAATCAGGCAGAATCACATACCATGTGGATAGATTAGTCGATGTGGCCTACTGGGCTGCTGCATTCGTAAGGAGTTGGTAAAAGGAGTACCTAATCTCTGATTCAATGTCAGACGTTTCTAGGCCTATATATGATCCTGTTAATCCATTTTGGGTTGGGTGATCTGATCCGATATCTGTGGTTAGTGGCAACATCTAATTTGAGCCATACGGTTACATAGATAAACTGTCTCTGAGCCTGCTGGCAAGCCCAGGGAGGAGTCAATTTGCAGAATGAGAGCTCAGTTGAGCACGTCGTTCCCCCTGATCTGTTACTAAATAAATTATTCAGACATAATCATTTGATGCACCTAGTGTGGATTCAAAGGAACTCTCTCATCTGGAATAACGGTATGCAAATGAGTGGTCTGTTCATTTCACCCTCTCACGTTATTTGTTTGTATTGTTGGAGTATTTAGAATACTGGAGTGTCATTTCCTGTCTTGGCCAGTGCTGTTTTGTCATGTGACCCACAACATGTATTGTTGACAATAAATAAAAATAGGCTAAACTGAAGCGAAGCCATGACATAACGACTGGTAAAACTGAAGCAAACCCATCAAAACCTGGAGAAATAAAACCTCATGGAGCGAACATTAAGTATCAAACGTGTTGTTTTATATAGAGCATCAACATGCATTGATGCCGCTTAGCAATCTACAGCACAGACTCATGTCAATCATCCATCTGTTTAGTCTGGTTGAGTTGTGTGTTTATTCTGCAGCCTAGAGCACGTCTCTCTACACAAACTCTGGAGAGACTTGGTCTCCAGACATCGCCCGGAACAGTGTGAGCCTCACAGCCAGACAACAAGGGAACAGGGAACAGGAGCTTGGGATGTCACATCCAGACAACAGGGGATAAACAGGGAACCGGAGCTCAGGGCGTCACATTCAGACAACAGGGGAGGAACAGGGAACAGCAGCTCAGGGCCTCACAGTCAGAGAAATATATAAAATACTAAAGAAACAAGCAACTGTCTAGTTTGATCAAATGACAGAATGAGATGGTGAAAAGGAAAAAAACATGTTCAATGTAATCTGTTCAATAGTAAGCAGCAGATGGTTGCTAACCAAACGTACAACCAGGAAAGAGAAACAAGAGGCTGTTATGAGTCTAGATGATCAACTATAACTCTATCTGACATAGGCCTGCTGTATAACAACAATGTTCCACTGCAGTAGGTATATCCAATATGAACTATATCAGGGATGGCAACTCCATTCCTTGGGGGCCTGATTGGTGTTACACTTTTGCCCCAGCCTCAGCTAACACACCTGACTCCAATAGCCAACTAATCATGATCTTCAGTTTAGAAAGCAATTAGTTTAATCAGCTGTGTTTGCTAGGGATGGGGGAAAGGTGTGACACTGCTCTGGCCCCCTGAGGATTGGAGTATCCCATCCCTGAACTATATAAATAATCACAACAAATACTAAGATCCGGTTGGAAAATACAAGCTGCAACCCACTATTGAGATGTGTGACACACACACACACACACATACGTCACCAAATAATTGATTAAAACACACTGTTTTGCAATGAAGGTCTACAGTAGCCTCAGCAGCACTCTGTAGGGTAGCACCTTGGTGAATGCCGGAATGCAACTAGCATCTGTCCTCCTCTTGGTACATTGACTTCATTACAAAACCTAGGAGGCTCTTGGTTATCACCCCCTTCCATAGACTAACACAGTAATTATGACAACTTCCGGAGGACGTCCTCCAACCTATCAGAGCTCTTGCAGCATGAACTGACTTGCTGTCCTCCCTATCAGAGGATCAGAGAATGAATCTAGTACTGAAAGCAGAAGCTAAAGTGAGCTAGAACTGCAGTGTATAAAATGTTGTGAGTAGTTGTCTTAAAGAGAGAAAGACCATAGTTGAACAGTTTTGAACAAGTTAATTTCTTCCAATATTAAGGAGACGCAAGAGAGAGAGAGAGAGAGATTTGGTTGTATTTTTTTAAACATTCGCTTTCACTTAGCTAGCGAATGCAGCTAGCTAGTTTAGCCTACTCAAACACCTGGCTCAAACAGAGAGGGATGCTACGTTAGCTAGCTGGCTATAGCTATCCAACACTGGAACTCTTCCAAGTCAAAGTAAGCTTTGGTTTTATTCATGTATTGCCACCGTGGCTTGCCAGTGTAACTGATCAACTGTACACTGTACTGCATGACTGTAGCGAGTTTACTAACGTGTTAGTTTTTTATTTTATTTTAATTTTACCTTTATTTAACTAGGCAAGTCAGTTAAGAACAAATTCTTATTTTCAATGACGGCCTATGAACAGTGGGTTAACTGCCTGTCCAGGGGCAGTTCTAGTTAACTATGATGTGACAACAATGTAGGCTGTGTGTAGAGGTAAGCGGTCATTGTATTAAGGTTTGGCTTGGAAAGGCTTTTTCGCCTGGTCACAGACAGCTACTGTGTTGTACACATAGTTTTGAGAAGGAATTACATCTACAACGAGCAAAGTGATCATGATGTTATTATGTGGCTGCTATGAAAGTGAACTGTTTGCGTGTGATCAGGTGTGTATTCATTCCACCGATTCTGTTGAAAAACATTTCGCAAACGTAACAAAATGGGGATAAATATATCTGAATTTGTCCAATAGAATCTCTAATTTGCAATTGTTGGACTAATGATTACACCCTACATTAGCTAGCTGTAGGCAAGAGTGTGCAAGGCGGTATTGAATGTGTCACTGCCTCTCACCTTGACTGCTCAAAATTCCCTCGGCCTATGCACGTTGTAAACTTTAATTCATAGGCTAGGTTGTAGCAACCTTATGATGGGTACAGTATCATGTAGTAGGCTAAACCTATCGATGTTACATTGAACTGGGTGTATGGAATATGAATGACTGTCATCCAATATTCTGTAATAGAATAAGGCCATGCTCATAAAATTAAAATAATCATCCTCCCTCATCTTAAACCGACTGCCAACTTTATACACATTATCAGTAGAAAAAGCAACATCCTCATCTGTTCTGGACAAAGTGGCCCTGACAGATCTTAAAGGTCAACCAGCTCTGCCATAGTGACACACCCAGACACACAGACAAACAAGCACGCAGGCAGGAGTACACACAGGCAGCCTGGTTTCCCTCCTCCCCCAAAGGGACCCACACAAGGAGGCGTCAGTGTACTGCGCACACACACTCACCACGGGGAAGACAGACAGACAGACAGACAGACAGACAGACAGACAGACAGACAGACAGACAGACAGACAGACAGACAGACAGACAGACAGACAGACAGACAGACAGACAGACAGACAGGCCTGGAGGCCTGGAGGCCGGCAGACAGGATGGTGAGGATGACCTCTAACCTGTGTGTAACTAGAGTGTATCCCTGAGCCCTGGTAAGAGAATCTGTCCTGACCCCCCCTATGGGTGATATACACCTTCACCGGTTTACTTATTAAAACAAGCCGCTTGAGTTTCAATTAATTAGATAACGTCAGACAGTAACAACAGAGCAGCGTGTACAGACACTGTGTTCTGACCTGGTGGTGTTCCGTGTGTGTGTGGGGCAGGGGATAATTACCGCTCTCTACTGTATAACATTGGGGCACATGACTATTCATGTGATTATTCTATGAGGTAATAGTACATCCAGCTACAGCACACGATACATCTGTAACTGTATGTACAGAACAAACACACAGAAAAGACATGTCCTCTGTATGGAACAGATTCTAGAGAATGGATTCTAACTCCAACATTATACTTGATTGAGTGAAGCTCCAACATCTTGGCTTATGTCAGTGAGCACCAATGCTACTGAGCACAAGGCACAGGGCCTTTCATTACCTCTTACCTGTGTGACCTTATCGGTGACGTTGTGCGTTCGGTCCTTGACCTTTGGGGCGATGATGGCTTTCTCGGAGGACGGAGGGGAGGGGCACTTCTTGTCGTTGTTGGCCTCTGAGAAGTTGAGCGTGATGAGG
Organism: Oncorhynchus nerka; assembly: GCF_034236695.1. NCBI lineage: Eukaryota > Metazoa > Chordata > Actinopteri > Salmoniformes > Salmonidae > Oncorhynchus > Oncorhynchus nerka. The sequence goes on along the minus strand of NC_088397.1, from coordinate 24,256,041 downwards.
GGGATCTTGTTAATGGTGCTGTATCTGTTGAGGTGAGAGTCAGACGTGGAGCCCAGAAGACTGGATTTGATCTGGTTGAAGGGTCCTGGAGGAGAATTTAATGGAGAGAGAGGTTTGGAAATGGCTAGCGCTGTGATGCTAGGCTAGGCTAGAGCGGCAATGCTATGGTAGGCTAGTGCGGTGATGCTAGGCTAGGCTAGCAAGGTAGTGCCTGACACAGCTTGAGAGTTTGACGGTATGCTAAAAAGGGGACCTCAAGTGCAGTTCATGTGGTAGGTGTGTCAATAGGCTGCTGTGTCTATTTGTTATGCGTGGGAGCGTGAGTATGGAACTTTTTTTTTGCTTTTGAGTGAACTCAATTGCTGTCACAAGACAAGTGAACAACCACAGGACAACAGTAGAAATACAACAGTCAAACAGATCCACCCTAACCCTCTGCTTGATCCTGTTACCTTCCATTCAACAGCTGTAGAAATGACAAACTTGGTGTAATGAACCATTTTTGTGAAATAATTACGTCCACGAACAAAGGAAATGTATACTTATATACTTATATCTCAGTCAAGGTTTTGACTCAATGACACCATATGGATATGGCTTTCGTGATTCAAACATCCACAAATACTCTATGTTACTATGCGAAAATACAGTACAACAGTGCCATAAAACCTCACCACGTTGAACAACATACACACTGTCACACATAGTAACTACTGTGGGCAATATGGAGAAGACAGGGAATGTGTCAACTGCTGATCCAAAAGGAGAAGATGGAGGGATGACTCATTCTCCCATTTTCACAAACGAGTGTTGAGACTACAGTGAGTGATACTTACACACACAAAAGACATGCGCAGCTTGAATACATGCTACAGCAGCATTGTACGGTACAGTATGTGTGCATTACAGACATATAGGAAAAGCTCAAGCCATACCCCCAGCCATCCAGGACCGAGACACTAGCGAATCAGGAGAGAGAGAGGGAGGGAGGTAGAGAGCAGTGTAAAGAGGAAGTGACCTCAGAGAGAGGGGAGGGGTCAAAGGTCAGGATAATTCTGCTGGCACTTCCTGAGTGTCATGTTACATTTATTTTAGCAACGTCAGAGTGATTTTAGGTTAAAAAATCTGGCCACTATGTTATGGTAATGAAAAATATCCTGGAAATCGGAGACATGATGTCTAGTTAAGATTACAAAATGATAGCGGATAACATTTATCAGATGCTCCTCCAAATGGAGTAGGTATCAGTGGAGGATGGTGGGAGGCGCTGTAGGAGGAAGGGCTCATTGTAAATGGAATATTGGAACAGTATCAAACACATCAAACATATGGAAACCATGTCTGACTCCGTTCCATTTATTCCATTCCAGCCATTACAATGAGCCCGTCCTTCTACAGCTCCTTCCACCAGCCTCCTCTGGTAGGTATTGATTCAGAATGCACTTTTAGGCTCATAAAGAGATTGATTTCAGAGGAAAGTACAGTCATTTCATTTATTTCTGGAGGTTAAAAGGCTCTTGGATATTTGATAACATTCCATTGACGTAGAATTCAGTGGAGGCTGCTTAAGGGAGGACAGATCATAATAATGTCTGGAATTGTGCAAATGGAATGGTATCAAACACATGGTTTCCATGCATTAGCATTCAACACAGGCTTATGTTGTTGTTGAATGGAAAAATCCATGCAGCAAGCAGTTCAGGCCATATACTCTATATTCGTGCTATGTTCAAGGAACGTGGGGTTGTTACCTTTGATATTACGACCATTGTCTGCGATTGGATAGTGTTGAGGGAGAGAGAGGGGGATGGGAGTAAGGTGGAGGAGTGAGAGGAGATTCCAGATCTGTACGTAGCTAGCTAGTGATGAGAGACGACCCACATAAAAGCCCTATCGCCGTCACACCATTCATTATCATGAAGTAGATGTATTACAGTGTCAGCCGCAGGGGCTCTTGGAATGAGAAATGCAGATACAATGGTGTAGGGAAGGATAGAAATATTAGCTAGGTGCAGAGACAGGGAGATTCTGAGGCTGTACTGTACCCCTCTTGTTGACTGTGGGTGGAAAGGTGATATGTGATGTGACTTAAATGTAGATGTGGTAATTCAGAAGTCAGGATAGATGTGGTAATTCAGAAGTCAGGATAGATGTGGTAATTCAGGAGTCAGGATAGATGTGGTAATTCAGGAGTCAGGATAGATGTGGTAATTCAGGAGTCAGGATAGATGTGGTAATTCAGGAGACAGGATATATGTGGTAATTCAGAGTCAGGATAGATGTGGTAATTCAGAAGTCAGGATAGATGTGGTAATTCAGAAGTCAGGATAGATGTGGTAATTCAGAAGTCAGGATAGATGTGGTAATTCAGAAGTCAGGATAGATGTGGTAATTCAGGAGTCAGGATAGATGTGGTAATTCAGGAGTCAGGATAGATGTGGTAATTTCAGGATAGAGTAATTCAGGATCAGATGTGGTAATTCAGGAGTCAGGATAGATGTGGTAATTCAGTAATTCAGAGTCAGGATAGATGTGGTAATTCAGAAGTCAGGATAGATGTGGTAATTCAGAAGTCATGTGGTAATTCAGAAGTCAGATGTGGTAATTCAGAAGTCAGGATAGATGTGGTAATTCAGGATAGATGTGGGAGTCAGGATAGATGTGGTAATTCATGTGGAGTCAGGATAGATGTGGTAATTCAGGAGTCAGGATAGATGTGGTAATTCAGATGATGGTAATTCAGAGTCAGGATAGATGTGGTAATTCAGGAGTCAGGATAGATGTGGGATAGGATAGATGGTAATTCAGGAGTCAGGATAGATGTGGTAATTCAGGAGTCAGGATAGATGTGGTAATTCAGGAGTCAGGATAGATGTGGTAATTCAGGAGTCAGGATAGATGTGGTAATTCAGGAGTCAGGATAGATGTGGTAATTCAGGAGTCAGGATAGATGTGGTAATTCAGGAGTCAGGATAGATGTGGTAATTCAGGAGTCAGGATAGATGTGGTAATTCAGGAGTCAGGATCAGAAGTCAGGAGTAGATGTGGTAATTCAGAGAGTGATAGATGTGGTAATTCAGGAGTCAGGATAGGATAGATGTGGTAATTCAGGAGTCAGGATAGATGGATAGATCAGGATAGATGGTAATTCAGATAGAGTCAGGACAGATGTGGTAATTCAGGAGTCAGGATAGATGTGGTAATTCAGGAGTCAGGATAGATGTGGTAATTCAGAAGTCAGGATAGATGTGGTCAGGAGTCAGGATAGATGGTAATTCAGGAGTCAGGATAGATGTGGTAATTCAGGAGTCAGGATAGATGTGGTAATTCAGGAGTCAGGATAGATGTGGTAATTCAGGAGTCAGGATAGATGTGGTAATTCAGGAGTCAGGATAGATGTAGTAATTCAGGAGTCAGGACAGATGTGGCGCTGCCTGATGACTAAGAGTAGGTACAGTTGAGCTGGGGGAGCTACCCTCATTCACTGATCCAAGGTCAGCTTTGATTTGTACCACATGATAACAATGGTTGGGATTGGGACCAAATCTACTGTGTAAGAACAGCAAGGCCAAATTGATTTAATATAACATAACATCTCAGGGTGAGGCGGATGGGGGAGACAAGCATTTCTGACCATGGAGGTGGTGTTGACTTACATACCTTCACTTGCATGTCGGTCCCTGAAGGCCATCTTGGAGTTGGAGCCAAAACCCTCCATGTCCTGAGCAGAGGAGGCCCTCCGGATACTACACACACTCTCCCTGGACGCGGTGGGGGTCAGGCCTGGGATGGAGGGGGCCAGAGGGCCCACAGTCTGGGGCTGGGCCTGGGGAACCGCTTGAGGAACCAGCCTGTCCCAGAAGGGCCCCTTGGGGGACGAGTGGTCCAGGGATCCCGACACAGGGGTGGAGCAGTGGCTGGGGCCAATGAGGGCCCGCGTGTCGTTGGCGTAGGAGGGGCTGCAGCTCTCCCGGGTGGGCAGTGACTGGAAGTCGCGGGTGGCCACCGTCTCTTCACTGCGGCGGGGCGAGTCGATTATGACGGCGTCAGGGTCCTGCTGAGGGAGGGACTGCTTACTGATGCCCAGGAGGTGTAAGGCTGGGAGCCGGAAACAAAACAATCTACCTTTCCCTGGAGAGAGAGAAAGAGATAGAGAGAGTACATTTTTTCAACAGTGATGCTTGGAATATTTCCAACAATAAGAGAAATAATTTTTACAAAACTGCGCTTTTCAGAGTGGTTCGTGATGACTTCATTCATTGCGGAGGAATTCTTCATTTGATTGTGACTAGGTAGAAACAAGTAGGGGAAGATGGTGAACTGGAGGGATGCTCTGTAGCTCATGCTAATCCTCAGTTTCCAGCTCACTCCCCAGATATCAAGCAGTGAGTGCCAATGTTGTTCAAAAGGAGCTATTTCAACAAGAGCAGCAAGATCAAAACAAATGCCTCTTATCCCAACGGCCTAGCTTCCACCTTCAGCTTCCTTCAATTATTCAGACGTTTGACGAAATAAAGCAACCGCCATATATATATTAGAGTCCCATAAAATATAAAATTACAACAGGTTTCCGATGATTGATTAATACCCTTGGAGAAAGAGATCCTCTTTGTCCAAATGATGTTACTAATGAATCTGTCAATGCGTTATGAGTACAGTTTCTAGGAAGTCTGAAGTGGAGGCATCTTGCGTTCAAGGACATTGGGGACCTTGTCAGAAGATCTCATTTCAAATGTATAAGATGTTCCTGGGGTGACCTAACACATACACAGATATACAGTGGCTATACACACAAACATGCACAGGTGCACGCACACACACATACACGCACGCTCGTGTTTGAAACTACAATCCCAGTCAGAACTATGAGGCATGCGTGTTTTCTCCTCCTAGTCTGTAGAAACCATCATTAGTCTGTGCACACAGTTAACATGTTACAGTACATGTGTCGTACTGTATGTGAACACGACACCGCACCATGGCAACAGAACGTATAGTACATACATTGATGATGCCAGATCGTGCCACCTGAGGGCCATTGAGTCTAGTGAAGCATTCTTTCCTGGAACAAAAATCCCATGTTATTACCAGTGGTCTTCTCAGCCTCATCCATGCACCCTTACAGAAGCTACCTAACACTGAGTAATGGAAAAAAGGGAAAATGGACAATCTATATACTGCTGGAGACATTGACGTCTTTATTTCTGTAATTAAAACAGTACATTTTCTATTAAAAACTGAAAACATAAGAGAAGAATTTCATAAAATAACACAACTTCCAAAAGTAATTTTCCTGATGAAGTATTACTTTACTCTATAAATCTAAAAGTGAATACAAAAAAACAAGCTTAAACTATGAAAAAGAAAATACTCTCCGCTCCATATCCCTCTTGATATTTGGGCTTTAGTGAGTTAACGTGCCTGCTACATGACATTTCAGAGGTTGAATTGTTAAAGGCAGTGTGGGGAATAGCAGAGAGATGATTGACAATGTTCAGCAGGCGTTCTTTTGTTGTGCCCATAGCTCGTTTTCTTTGTTGACACTCATGGCGAGGAGTAGAAAACCAGTTTTCGACACTGTCACGTGTACACTTGGGTCACTTACTTTGAAGGTGTTACTTTTACACACCAACTAGATTCCAATAAAAATTAACACATATTTCAGTGCATCTGGTTCTTGGTATTTTCATTTGTCAATGGTTTAATTGTATCTGTCCCTATCAAATAAATGAATGAAGAAGTGCATAATCAATATATTAATGGAAATATAGGAAAGACAACACATCTACCTCACCATAAGCATATCCACTTTATGTCCCTCCCCCCACACACACAAAAAACATAAATGACATGCTTTAAAGCAATACATTTTTGCCTTGTTAAGCTGTGTCTAATGACACCATTTCAAAAGGATAAAAACCTACAGGCTAAGAATCCCTTAATTGGATAGAAAATTAAGCATGCCGAATAATATGCCAATGTATTTGTGGCAAAAGAATATATGCATTGGCCTGTTATCATTTTTAAAGGTGACACTAGGAATGATGCTCCTTGCCCTGCTGAGTTCCACTGTAGGCCTTTCCTGCAGTCAAATGACCAAATGGCCCTTTAGTGGCCTCATGGGCAAAATGTTATTAATATTTTTCATAATTTCATAACTCGTAAACATAATTTTTTTTAAACAGCCGAAAATCTGGTGTTTCTATGTCAAACAGTTTTGTTATTTTTCAGTCTTCTGTGATGTGTAATATTGGGATGCAAACTCAAAATGTAATACATTTCAACTCTATATCTGACACGGTACAGGTGCAAGAAAGCAAAGGTAACTGAACTAAATGACTATCGCCCCGTAGCACTCATTTCATCATGAAGTACTTTGAGAGACTAGCCAAGGATCATATCACCTCTGCCTTACCTGACATCCTAGACCCACTTCAATTTGCTTACCGCCCCAATAGATCCACAGACAATGCAATCACCAGCGCACTGCACACTGCCCTATCCCATCTGGACAAGAGGAATACCTATGTAAGAATGTTGTTCATTGACTATAGCTCAGCATTCAACACCATAGTACCCTCCAAGCACACCATGAAGCTTTAGGCCCTGGGTCTGTACCCCGCCCTGTGCAACTGGGTCATGGACTTCCTGATGGGCCGCCCCCAGGTGGTGAAGATAGGAAACAACACCTCTACTTCTCTGATCCTCAAATCTGGGGCCCCACAAGGGTGCGTGCTCAGCCCCCTCCTGTACTCCCTGTTCACCCATGACTGTGTGGCCATGCACGCTTCCAACTCAATCATCAAGTTTGCAGATGACACAACGGTAGTAGGCCTGATTACCAACAATGATGAGACAGCCTACAGGGAGGAGGTGAAGGCCCTGGGAGTGTAGTGCCAGGAAAATAACCTCTCTCTCTACGTCAACAAAACAAAGGAGCTGATCATGGACTTCAAGAAACAGCAGAGGGAGCACCCCCCTATCCACATCGACGGGACCACAGTGGAGAAGGTGGTAAACTTCAAGTTCCTTGGCGTACACATCACTGACAGACAATGTGGTGAAGAAGGCGCAACAGCTCTTCTTCAACCTCAGGAGGCTGAAGAAATTTGTCTAAAACCTAAAACCCTCACAAACTTTTGCAGATGCACAATTGAGAGCATCCTGTCGGGCTGTATCACCGCCTGGTACGGCAACTGCACCGCCCGCAACCGCAGGGCTCTCCAGAGGGTGGTGTGGTCTGTCCAACACATCACCAGGGGCAAACTACCTGTCCTCCAGGACACCTACAGCACCCGATGTCACAGGAATGGCAAAAGGATCATCAAGGACAAGAACCACCTGAGCCACTGCCTGTTCACCCCGCTATTATCCAGAAGGCAAGGTCAGTACAGGTGCATCAAGCTGGGACCGAGAGACTGAAAAATAAGCTTCTATCTCAAGGCCATCAGACTGTTAAATTGCCATCACAGGCACATTAGAGGCTGCTGCCCTATATACATAGACTTGAAATCACTGGCCACTTTAATAATGGAACACTAGTCACTTTAATAATGTTTACATTATGTTTACATTTTGCATTACTCATCTCATATGTACAGTTGAAGTTGGAAGTTGGAGTCATCAAAACTTGTTTTTCAACCACTCCACATATTTCTTGTTAACAAACTATAGTTTTGGCAAGTCGGTTAGGACATCTACTTTGTGCATGACACAAGTCATTTTTCCAACAATTGTTTACAGACAGATTATTTCACTTATAATTCACTGTATCACAATTCCAGTGGGTCAGAAGTTTACATAAACTAAGTTGACTGTGCCTTTAAACAGCTTGGAAAATTCAAGGAAATTATGTCATGACTTTAGAAGCTTCTGATAGGCTAATTTACATCATTTCAGTCAATTGGGGGTGTACCTGTGGATGTATTTCAAGGCCTAACTTCAAACTCAGTACCTCTTTGCTTGACATCATGGGGAAATCAAAAGACATCAGCCAGGACCTCAGAAAAAAATAGTAGACCTCCACAAGTCTGGTTCATTCTTGGGAGCAATTTCCAAACGCCTGAAGGTTCCATGTTCATCTGTACAAACAATAGTATAAATACCATGGGACCACACAGCTGTCATACCGCTCAGGAAGGAGACACGTTCTGTCTCCTAGAGATGAAGTACTTTGGTGTGAAAAGTGCAAATCAATCCCAGAACAACAGCAAAGGACCTTGTGAAGATGCTGGAGGAAACAGGTACAAAGTATATTTATCCACAGTAAAACGAGTCCTATATCATCATAACATGAAAGGCCGCTCAGCAAGGAAGAAGCCACCGCTCCTAAACCGCCATAAAAAAGCCAGACTATGGTTTGTAACTGCACATGGGGGACAAAGATCATACTTTTTGGAGAAATGGCCTCTGGTCTGATGAAACAAAAATATAACTGTTTGGCCATAATGACCATCGTTATGTGGAGGAAAAAGGGAGATGCTTGCAAGCTGAAGAACACCATCTCAACCATGAAGCACGGGGGTGTCAGCATCCTGTTGTGTGGGTGCTTTGCTGCAGGAGGGACTGGTGCACTTCACAAAACAGATGGCATCATGAGGAAGGGATATTTATGTGGATATATTGAAGCAACATCTCAAGACATCAGTCAGGAAGTTAAAGCTTGGTCGCAAATGGGTCTTCCAAATGGACAATGACCCCAAGAATACTTCCAAAGCTGTGGCAAAATGGCTTAAGGACAACAAAGTCAAGGTATTGGAGTGGCCATCACAAAGCCCTGACCTCAATCCTACAGAAAATGTGTGGGCAGAACTGGAGGCCTACAAACCTGACTCAGTTACACCAGCTCTTTCAGGAGGAATGGGCCAAAATTCACCCAACGCATTGTGGGAAGTTTGTGGAAGGCTACCCCAAAATGTTTGACCCAAGTTAAACAATTTAAAGGCAATGCTACCAAATACTAATTGAGTGTATGTAAACTGGGAATGTGATGAAAGAAATAAAAGCTGAAATAAATCATTCTCTCTACTACTACTACTACTACATTTCACATTCTTAAAATAAAGTGGTGATCCTAACTGACCTAAGACAGGGTATTTTTACTTGGATTAAATGTCAGGAATTATGAAAAACTGAGTTTAAATCTATTTGGCTAAGGTGTATGTAAACTTCTGACTTCAACTGTATATACTGTATTTTATTATATTCTACTGTATCTTAGTCTATGCCACTCTGACATTGCTCGTCCAAATATTTATATATTCTTAATTTTATTCCTTTACTTAGATGTGTGTGCATTGTGTGTATTGTTGTGAAATGGTTAGATATTACTTGTTAGATATTACTGCACTGTTGGAGCTAGAAATATAAGCATTTTGCTACATCCGCAATAACATCTGCTAAACATGTGTATGTGACCAAGAATATTTGAGTTGGTTTGATTTGGTCTTCTTTTATTTAAAACCATAACCATGTGTGTGAGGTGTATACTTTTGTTTCAAAGTACATTTGTTTAAGACTAACAAGAATCACTCTTTGTGATCCTGATTTAGCCCACTGCAGTAGAACTACAAGCAGGGAGCATGGCACGCTCTCTGCAAACACACACAGATAACACTGCACAGCAGCCAGTGCATGCACAAACACCATCCCCCGTTGCTATGATACCAGCTAGTCGTAATATTTGCATTGAATATTAAATGGAACTCAGATCCCCCAGTCCTGAAGTGAAATGGTGACTTCATAATGAAATAATCATTTGGATGAAGTAAAAAGAGAGAGGGAAAACTAGAGATATGGTTCCAATCCTCACCGAGGCAGAATAGAAAGCATTTAAACAACTTGATCTCCTCCCTCAAGCTGTGATTCTGCTGAAGATGGATGGTTTAAAGGGGATATCCAGCCGTGCAGTTTAGGTGCTTAGTGCACTCATTCTGATTTCCATACAGCCTCTCCTTTTGGAGGATGTACACTGCCCCTTGGATTTCAGACCCCTTGGGTTTCGTCACATTTTATTGTGTTACAAAGTGGGATTCAAATGGATTACATTTTTGGTCAACAATCTATACAACATACTCTGTAATGTCAAAGTGGAAGACAAATTCGATTTTTTTGGGGACTAATAAAAATGTAATAAATTAAACATAAGTACTCATCTCCCTGAGTACAACGGTAGTAGGCCTGATCATGTTAGAACATCTTTGGCATTTATTACAGCTGTAAGTCTTATTGGGTAAGTCTCTAAGAGCTTCACACCTGGATTTTGCAATATTTGCCTACTATTATTTTCAAAATTCTTCCATCTCTGTCAAGATTTTGGCTAGACAGCTATTTCCAAGTCTTGACATAGTATTTCAAGCAGATTTAAAAACTGTCTGGCCACTTGGGAACATTCATTGTCTTCTTGGTAAGCAACACAGTGTAGGCCTTGTGTTGAAGGTTATTGTTCTGCTGTAAGATTCCTCTCCCAGTCTCTGGTGTACAGCCGTCTGAAGCAGGTTTTGCTCTTGAACTTTGCTTGTGCTTAGCCCTATCCGTTTCTTTTTATCCTGAAAAACTCCCCAGTATTTGCCTATGTCAAGCATACCCATACCAATATTCAGCCACCACCATGCTTGAAAATTAGATAGGAATTACTCAGTGATGTGTTGTATTTGTTACAAACATAAGGCTTTGTATTTAAGCCTAAAAGTGTATTCCTTTGCCATGTTGTCTTACTTTAGTGCCTTGTTGCATACAAGATGCATGTTTTGGAATATTAAAATGGTGTATATTTGTGTTATTCTTTTCACTCATTTAAGTCATTTTTGTGGAGTCACTACAACGTTGATCCATCCTCAGTTTTCTCCCATCAAAGCCATTGAACTCTGTATCGGTTTTACAATCACCAATGGCCTCATGGTAACATCCCTGAGCAGTCTTATTCCTGTCTTGCAGCTCAGTCTTTGTAGTTGAATCTGTGCTTGAAATGCAATACTTGACGTAGGGATTTTACAGATGGTGTATGTACAGTATGGGGGACAGAGGAAGGGTTAGTCATTTCAAAATCATGTCAACCCCTATTATTTCACACAAAGTGAGTTCTTACAAATTGTATGTGATTTGTTAAGCAGAATTTTACTCCTGAACTCATTTAGGCTTGCCTAAACAAAGGGGCTGAATACTTATGCATCGACTATATTTTATATTTAGTTTCCACTGAGCTAACCCGGACGCTTATAAGAAATCCCGCTATGCCCTCTGACAAACCATCGAACAGGCAAAGCGTCCATACAGGATTAAGATTGAATCCTACTACACCAGCTCCGGTGCTAGTCGGACTACAAAGGGAAGCACAGCCGCGAGACGATGAGCTAAATGATGAGCTAAATGGCTTCTATGTGCGCTTCGAGGCAAGCAACACAGAAGCATGCATGAGAACACCAGCTGTTCCGGGTGACTGTGTGAACACGCTCTCCGTAGCCGATGTGAGTAAAACCTTTAAACAGGTCAACATTCACAAGGCTGCAGGGCAAGATGGATTACTAGGATGTGTACTCTGAGCATGCGGCAACTGGCAAGTGTCTTCACTAACATTTTCAACCTGTCCCTGACCGAGTCTGCAATACCTACATGTTTCAAGCAGACCACCATTGTCCCTGTGCCCAAGAACAGCAAGGTAACCTGCCTAAATGATTACCGACCCGCAGCACTCACGTCTGTAGCCATGTCCTTTGAAAGGGTGGTAATGACTCACATCAACGCCATTATCCCAGAAACCCTAGACCCACCCCAATTTGCATATCGCCCCAAAATATCCTTTGATGACGCAATCTCTATTGCACTCCATACTGCCCTTTCCCACCAAGAAAAAATGAACACCTATGTGAGAATGTTATTCATTGACTACAGCTCAGCGTTCAACACCCTAGTGCCCACATAGCTCATCCCTAAGCTAAGGACCCTGAGACTAAACACCTCCTGGACTTCCTGACGGGCCGCCCCAGGGGGTAAGGGTAGGTAACAACACATCCCCCACACTGATCCTCAACACAGGTGAGAGGGTGTCAGGTAGCCTAGTGGTTAGAGTGTTGGACTTGTAACCAAAATGTGGCAAGATCGAATCCCTGAGCTGACAAGGTAAAAATCTGTTGTTCTGCCACTGAACAAGGCAGTTAACCCACTGTTCCTAGGCTGTCACTGAAAATAAGAATCTGTTCTTAACTGACTTGCCTAGTTAAATAAAGGTTCAATAAAAATATATCTCCACCAATAACCTTTTTGGAACCCTTTTTTCTAAGAGTGTAGAAGTCAATGTCTTCAGAAGCACCCCAGGGGTGAATGAATAGTACTTCAACATCACATGGATATGCCCATAACATTGAATGGCCGCCCCTGTACCTTCGCTCCTCTCAACAAGTAATGGAAACATTTCCTTGACATCTCCACCCTTACGACACAAAGCCAAAGAGACACGACTGACCACCGGCAATACATTTGATTGGCTCTCAAACCATCCAAACATCAATGCCATTATTGGGTCCATACCAAGCACCATTTCCAGCAACCCTGATCAAAACAAAGAGAAAACCGACTAAGACGGGGTGTGAAATTAGACTATGGTTGACCAACACACCACGAAGCAGCAATACATACTGTAGCAGCAGCACCTAATGCATGGCCGAGCACTCCCTGGGTCAAGCTAAGGCCACAGCATCATTCTCTCTCTGACTCCCTCGCTGAGCCCTTACGTCATTTGTGTGCATGGGGCTTAATCAATGTTCATGTAGGAGCATTTCTGCATGGCTAACCCGACGTAAGCAGGTGTAAAAGAAACGCCTGAACTGCTTTTCTTTCTTTCTGGCAGGTCAAGAAAAAATTGACTGTCGGGGGAGGTTCTTTTCTGCACTGTTGAACCAATCCAGTAAATGTGGAGGAGTTGAGATGGAGCGTTCCCTTGTTAACTTACGAAAGCGGAAGACGTATCACAGGCTCTCTTTCCATTGCATCCGGTTTTTGCCCTAAACCACAGAGGGTGATGCGTAACAGAATTCTGTATTGGACCAGGTCTAATTGTGGTCTTTAATTATGCAGGGACCGCTATGAGTCATGACCATCATCTATCTGCTAACAGAAGAAAAGGAACAATTCTTCTGGAAGAATGAGGAAAAAATGATGTCCTGAAATGTGCAAGGGCTAAATGTTCCAACCTAAATCGCCAAAGTGCGAAAACGATAATTTCCCTGTACCAGTTTAAAGAGGCTTTTAGAGAAGGAGAGAGCCAAGGTAGGTGAGCAGAGCAAGACTCCACCTTGTAAATGAATCAGTCTGACAGCAGCATTCACACTGCTGAGCTGTTTAGAAATTCATGTTTTTAGGCCTGAATCGTTGTTTTCATGCTCCGTTCAATTATGGGATTGCCCGCCCCACACTTTTGGCAGAGGTGCTTTTGAGGAACTGGGAGTGAGACCCTTATAAGAACAGCCGATATAAAAATATTCTTTCTCCAAAATTATATTTCTCCTGTCTGAACCGACATACATAAAATAAATCAAAATACTAGAGAGCATAACAGAGCTACAGAGGATCAATAGCGTCTAACAAATAGCTGGGGATTACGTTTTATCACAAGCACTTACAGTTGGGAAGGCTGCAATTTGGGCTGCACGTGTGCCAAATAAAGAACAGCTTGTTGCGTTGTGGCCAAAATCCTCCTTTGAAGGATTTTGGAACCTCTTACCCTGGCACTTGACTGTTAAACTAATGGGTACACAAGCAATGGCTGCCAGTCCTGACTTGAATGGGAACTGCCATCTATGGATTATATTTCTATGGTTGGTTGCAGCTGTAAATTAGCCTTTTGCAAATTTCAAAATACTTCATTTCAAAATTTGAAAGCAAATGCCTACTGCTGAAAAGAGAAGACTAATCTGAAGCTAACAAAAAAAATCATTTTCAACAATTAAGTGATTCTGAGAAAACAGCGCTATTTTTCAAAGTAGCTTATCTGAGAAATTGGTACGAGAGCATAGGCCATCACAGATGAGTAGCCAATGCTTAATCTTTATAATTGGAAACAGTGCCTTTGGCACCTTGACTTTTTCCACATTTTGTTACATTACAGCCTTATTTTAAAATGTATATATATTTTTTAAATCATTCAAAATCTAAACACAATATCCCAAAATGACAAAGCAAAAATAGGTTTTTAGACTCTTTGACCTGAATATACACGTCTGGAGAAAACCTGGCACCATCCCTATGGTGAAGCATGGTGGTGGTGGCAGCATCATGCTATGGGGATGTTTATCAGAAGCAAGGACTGGGAGACTAGTCAGGATCGAGGCAAAATGAACAGAGCAAAGTACAGAGAGATCCTTAATGCTCCAGAGTGATCAGGACCTCAGACTGGGATGAAGTTTCAGGATGTCCTTGAGTGCCCCAGTCAGAGCCCGGACTTGAACCCGATCGAACATATCTGGAGAGACCTGAAAATAGCTGTGCAGCAACGCTCCCCATCCAACCTGACAGAGCTCGAGAGGATCTGCAGAGAAGAATGAGAGAAACTCCCTAAATACAGGTGTGCCAAGCTTGTAGCATCCTACCCAAGAAGACTCGAGGATGTAATCACTGCCAAAGGTGCTTCAACAAAGTACTGAGTAAAGGGTCTGAATACTTATGTAAATGTGATATTTCATTATTTATTTATTTTCTTCTAAATGAGCAAAAATGTCTAAAACCTGTTTTCGCTTTGTCATTATGGGGTATTGTGTGTAGCTTGATGAGGGACGTTGAAAAAATATATATTTTAGAATAAGCCTGTAACCTTATAAAATGTGGAAAAAGTCATGGTTCTAAAAACTTTCTCAAAGGCTGTATGCCATATCAAATACGATTAGGGAAAACACGCAGGACAAGTGACTGGGAAGATTTTAACTTATCGGACATTTGATACATTTACCGGTCAATCATTTGCATTGGTTGCGTAACCGATTAGGGCATCCACCCATGCAGCCAGCACCATCAATAAACAAGGGATTTTGGTCAAATGAGTTACATTTACATGTCTATAACAAATGACAAAAACACTATTCCTTGTGTTCTGATGTGTAACATGTGCAAAACTTTATAGCCTATTGTTTAATTGGTTTTTACTTTCCTAAATACAATAATTGTCAACTTCACGGTTCAGCTGAGAGTGAGAGAGAGAGAGAGAGAGGAGAGAGAGAGAGAGAGAGAGATGGAGGGGGCATGCTATGACACCAGTCAGTCAGCCGGTGCACACTGCCTTCATGTCTTAGGCCTACAGTATAATAAGCTAATAGCCACACCACACCAAACCTTCACAAACATTTCTAAACTTTATTAAGGTCATATCAAAAGTGCAGTAAGTCAGGCCATCGTTTATAGGGAAAATACGAGCAGGATATTATGTCGCGGCAAGCACATCATACAGTTGGAACTTCATTTGGCCAAAGAAAATGACTCGACGGAATGAACCAAAAACCTTGTGAACTGGTTTAAACCACAAACATTATTGAACAGGCTATATTGCAGCATTTCAAAGAAAACCTAGTGCCTTCCGTAACCAACAAATTAAAGCAATATATATTTTACAAATGGCTTACTTATAACCTATCTTAAACTAAATACGGAGCATACATTTAAAAAGACAGATCGAACTTAATTTATCCAAAGAAAATGTTTCAACAGAATGAAACAAAACATATTTAGCATATTTAAAGAACAGGTTTAGATTAATAAATAGGCCTACTATAATAACAATGATGTACAATAATAATAATAATAAACAAATAATTATAGATATGAAAAAAATAATTGAAGTTCCAAAATTGCATCCTACAGTACCTGAATAGTGAGGTGTGTGATAAAAAGTGTTCTGCTAATATCATGTAAATTATGTAGAACTGCATGAAACTGCATTTCCATGTGTGGAAATCCTAAAAACCTGTCTGCTCAACTGTATGCCACTACGCAAATACGATTATAGAAACACGCAAACACACTCTCTCTCTCTCTCTCTCTCTCTCTCTCTCTCTCTCTCTCTCTCTCTCTCTCTCAAGCACTAAAGCCTGTAAGGGCCTCCAATTACTCTGATTTAAGGAATGACCTCTCTCTGGGTCTGTGGGGGCCATTTTACTTGTCAATGCCTGAAGAGGAAGCAATGAGAGCAAGTACAGCACCACTGGGAAGCATTAGAGAGAGACAGCCCTGCCAAGCCGAGGAATAACTGTGGGTGTACAGTAGTTCACAAGGTCAAGTGAGTGGTGAACACATGATGGGACTACTGTAGATCCGGGGATGACAAAAAACAAAGGCCAAGTGTCTTTCATACAAACCGGACATTTGATTTTGTTAATCTACACCAGACGCGTTCGTAACACGTCGGTTAAAATATGAAAACTGTAACCCAACTATATTAATTTGGGGCCATGTCAAAACATTTAGCTAGTTGCTGTAGCATACGAACATTGGGTAGATACAAACATTATTGGGCACAGACAACAGTACAAAGGGCAAGAAGGTAGAGATAACAATGCATCACGCAAAGTAGCCACAACAGTCAGTAAGAGTGTCCATGATTGAGTCTTTGACTGAAGAAATTGAGGTAAAACTGTCCCGTTTGTGACACGGGCGTCGTAAGAAGTAGACCAAAGCGCAGCGTGGTGAGGTACATTTTCTTTTTATTTGAATAATGTCTCTAACAAAAACAATAAACAATACAAAATGACCGTGAAGCTTACAGGGGTATAGTGCCACTAACAAAAGTCAACTACCCACAATCAAAGGAGGAAAAAAGGGCTACCTAAGTATGATTCCCAATCAGAGACAACGATAGACAGCTGTCCCTGATTAAGAACCATACCCGGCCAGAACATAGAAACAAAGAAACATAGAAAACAAAACATAGAATGCCCACCCCACATCACACCCTGACCTAACCAAATAGAAAAATAAAACAGATCTCTAAGGTCAGAGCGTGACAGTACCCCCCCCCCCCAAATGTGCAGACTCCGGCCGCAAAACCTGAACCTATAGGGGAGGGTCCGGGTGGGAATCTATCCGCGGTGGTGGCTCTGGTGCGGGATGTAGACCCCGCTCCACCTCTGGCTCACCCCGCTTTGGTGGCTCCTCTGGTGTGGGGACCCTCGCCGCCGACCCCGGACTGGGGACCCTCGCTGCTGGCCCCGGACTGGGGACCCTCGCTGCGGGCCCCGGACTGGGCACCCTCATTGCGGGCCCCGGACTGGGCACCCTCGTTGCGGGCCCCGGACTGGGCACCCTCGTTGCGGGCCCCGGACTGGGCACCCTCGTTGCGGGCCCCGGACTGGGCACTCTCGTTGCCCAGTCCAGATCATCACTGGAGACTTTGTGCCTTGGTTCTACACTGGAGGCTTCGTGCCATGGATCATCACTGAAGTCTTTGTGCCATGGATCATCACTGGAGGCTTCTTGCCATGGATCATCACTGGACTGGAGAGACACACAGGAGGCTCTGGGAGCGGGCACAGGATACACTGGGCCGTGGAGGCGCACTGGAGGTCTCGAGCGTAGAGCCTGCACAACCTGTCCTGGCTGGATGGTGACTTTGGCCCGGCATGTGCGGAGTGGGCTGTGCAGACGTACCGGAGACACAGTGCGCAGAGCCGGCGCAGGATATCCTGGGCCGTAGAGCCATATGCGCTGAACCGGCACCCTCCGACCTGGCTGTATGCCCACTCTAGCCAGGCCGATTCGGGGAGCTGGAAGGTAGCGCACCGGGCTGTGAACGTGCACTGGAGACACCGTGCGCTCCACCGCATAACACGGTGCCTGACCAGTACGACGCTCGCCACGGTAAGCACGGGGAGTTGGCTCAGGTTTCCAACACTTTGTCCAAATACATTTTGGGGGGGGCTGCCTCTCAGGCTTCCTTGCTAGCCGTGTTCCCTCGTAACGATGGGCCCCTTTACCAGCTGCCTCCGCCTTCCTGGCTGCTTCCACCTGTTCCCATGGAAGGCGATCCCTTCCGGTCAGGATCTCCTCCCATGTCCAGGATCCTTTGCTGTGCAGAATGTCATCTCATGTCCAGTCCTCCTTTTTACCAAGCTGCTTGGTCCTTTTGTGGTGGGTAGTTCTGTCACGGGTGTCGTAAGAAGTAGACCAAAGCGCAGCGTGGTGAGCGTGCATTTTCTATTTATTTGAATAATTGAATAAGACAGCTGTCCCTGATTGAGAACCATACCCGGCCAGAACATAGAAACAAAGAAACATAGAAAACAAAACATAGAATGCCCACCCCAGATCACACCCTGTCCTAACCAAATAGAGAAATAAAACGGCTCTCTAAGGTCAGGGCGTGACAGTTTGATTGTTTGTTGCAGCTCGTTGCAGTCGCTAGCTACAGCGAACTGAAAAGAGGAGCGACCCAGGGATGTGTGTGCTTTGGGGACCTTTAACAGAATGTGACTGGCAGAACGGGTGTTGTATGTGGAGGATGAGTGCTGCAGTAGATATCTCAGATAGGGGGGAGTGAGGCCTAAGAGGGTTTTATAAATAAACATTAACCAGTGGGTCTTGCGGCGGGTATGCAGAGATGTCCAGTTTACAGAAGAGTATAGAGTGCAGTGATGTGTCCTATAAGGAGCATTGGTGGCAAATCTGATGGCCGTACGGTAAAGAACATCTAGCTGCTCGAGAGCACCCTTACCTGCCGATCTATAAATCACATCTCCGTAATCTGGCATGGGTAGGATCTGAATCAGGGTTAGTTTTCATAATGTCTTTTAGCATACTCACTTCAGCACCTGGCTTTAAACTAGCCAAGGGGAAACGGTATGAAACTGTACTCATTAAGGGAACTTGAAAGACTTGAAAGAGTAATGTTCCAATCCATTGTTTAGTTTTCCTTCGGATATACTACTGTGTTACTCCTGTACAGCCACTACACTGCGTGTAGAGTGTCAGAGACATTCAGTCCCTTTTCTGGTAAAGTTTCATTTGAATGTAGGGTTGTTTAGCCGACTGAGCTAAAGCCTAGGCGTTGACAGGTTACTCACTTGGTTCAGCTTTGGCAGGAGACGTGTGGTTGAGTCCCTCCAGAGAGTCACTGCTGTCCTCCTCTAGGATGTAGTCAAAGTTGAGGATGAACATCATGACCATGCCCTCCTCGTTCTTCACTGGGATGATGTGGGTGTTACACAGGAAGTCAGAGCCTACGGGACAGAAAAAAGAGACACAGGTTTCACACTAGAGTTGATGCTCATTGACATTTAGATATCTTTGTCCAAATAGGATTGTTTAGATAAAGGAAGGTGGGGATAAAAGAGAACAAATGGAAAGGTCAAGAGAGAAATGTTTCTGGTGTGTGATCTCAAATATGTGATCTCAAATTTTGAAAAAACGTCCTCATTTGGCAAACATTGTGTTATTCCAAACTAAAGGCATTCAATTATTATCAGAAGTATGTTGAGGCTGGTAAAACATTATCACTGTTAACATTATACTATTATAGATTCTCATTGTCAAATGCATTCAGTCTTCCTCCCTGATTCTTTGTCCCTTCCTGTGGATGAGCGATCACTAAAACCCCAAAATGGATTGTGTTAATACCAATTATGGTTCGCTGCAATCAGCCTAATCCCTGTCTCATTAACGACATTTAAGTCATCGCCGGGACTCAAATAAACGAGACGACGTCATCCCTTAAAGTGTAATTAACATGTGTTAATGTTCCCCCTTCATCACAAGGCAGCATCGCCCCCAGAGTTAGTGGTGGTGTGTGATCGATGCCCAGTGGGCAGGATATGGCCGGCGCATCCCGTATGAAAAAGGAAAACGATGCACTTAAAACACTCTCTGGGTTAAATTGAGATTGAAATGGCAGACAATAACACTAAAATAGTCCCACAGGTGTATTTCAAGCACACTGAAAACCCTGAATGTGCATTGCAAATGATAAGCCATGCAGGACTTGTACGCTTTTGCATTGGCCACAGTGTCAAAATGAAGGAGGGACACTGAGAGATGAGAGTGAAGACAAATAGATTTTGTTCAACATATCCTCTGCCTACAATGGAGGTGGAACCTCTGTCATTACTGTGATGGCCTGTGTCATATGTTTTATATATAGATCACATGGCATCTCTTCTCTTAAAGTGCTTCTTCTCTCTCAAACAGATCAAAGTCTTGCTGTCACCGCCAGCCTATTAATAGCTCGGCATGGTCCCACGGGACAACCAGCCCTGCCAGTTTTACACCATGAAAAACACACATTACCGCCAGGAAACACACACATTTACATTTCAGCAGACTCTTATTCAGAGCGACTCACAGTAGTGAGTGCATACATTCTAATACTGGTCCCCTGTGGGAATCGATCCCACAACCCTGGTGCTGCAAGCGCCATGCTCTACCAACTGAGCTACAAACACATACACACTTACCACACCAACAAACACACACTACCCTGCCTCCTCCTGTCTCTGTCACCAAACAACAACACCAGCGACCGACCAACCGTCCGTTTGTCCTCCCCTCACTGGGGCTTCATAATCTATTTGGGGCCCCAGAATTCTATAGGCCCTAATAGTAAGTCAGTGCCAGCAATATTGGACAGAGCCATAAATTAAAGGGGGAACAGGATTTACTGTTATTTCGGCGGGTAGCGTTTGTACAGTATAAATGAATGTGTAAGACGGGTGTGTGTGGAGGCTGGGGTGTTTGTGGAGGCTGGGGTGTGTATTGAAGCTGGGGTGTTACGGAGGCTGGGGTGTGTATGGAGACTGGGGTGTGTGTGGAGGATGGGGTGTGTATGGAGACTGGGGTGTGTGTGGAGGATGGGGTGTGTATGGAGGCCGGGATGTGTATGGAGGCCGGGGTGTGTGTGGAGGCTGGGGTGTGTGTGGCGGCTGAGGTGGTATGGACGCTGGGGTGTGTGGAAGCTGGGGTGTGTGTGGAGGCTGGGGTGTGTGTGGAGGCTGGGATGTGTATGGGGGCTGGGATGTGTATGGAGGCTGGGGTGTGTGGAAGCTGGGGTGTGTGTGGAGGCTGGGGTGTGTGTGGAGGCTGGGATGTGTATGGAGGCTGGGGTGTGTGTGTTGTGAGGGTGTGATTATAATGATCATGCTTTATAAACATTTCATCGTGTAATCTGGACTGACCTTGATGACACTAGATTTGCATGTCTGTCTTTGCATGTGGGTGTGCTTCTGTGTATGTCTGAGTGTGGCTCTGCGTTGTGGCGTGTGTGGGTTAAATCAATCTCTCTCAAGTTCAAATTATTCAAATGAGAGTTATTATCACGAAGGAGTCATGAATGGAGCAATCCCATATGTAGCACTGCAGAAATCCCATATCAATCACGGGTTACAAATGCATGCAAAATACAAGCACACTCTATCCATCCATTCATCCATCTATCTATCTATCTATCTATCTATCTATCTATCTATCTATCTATCTATCTATCTATCTATCTATCTATCTATCTATCTATCTATCTATCTATCTGTCTCAGTCCCTCTTCCTTTCCCAGCCCTATCTTCATCTACCTCTCTATCCCTCCTTCTCTCTCTCTCTCTCTCTCTCTCTCTCTCTCTCTCTCTCTCTCTCTCGCTCTCTCTGTGATGTAAGAAATAAGATATCCACTCAGCCTCTCTTCAGGAAGACACCTGATGTATTATAAACAGACTGATCAAAAGATCACCGCAGGTGCTGATGCTAATTTCTGCTTTCCGCCTACATATTCAGTCTCAACAGCAGATCTGATCATATTCAGTCTCAACACACACACACACACACACACACACACACACACACACACACACACACACACACACACACACACACACACACACACACACACAGCCTACCAGTGGCATTAATTATGCAGATGTTCCCTGTCCAACTAAATGTAATAGGCCGCGATGAAGCTGATTTACATGGTGCTATGTAATGGTAGAACACACCTGCAAACACAATACATCACTGAGGAAGACATGGGCCAGCATTCATGAAGCGTCTCAGAGTAGGAGCACTGATCTACAATCAGGTCCTGTCTGTCTGTAAACACAATACATCACTGAGGAAGACATGGGCCAGCATTCATGAAGCGTCTCAGAGTAGGAGCACTGATCTACGATCAGGTCCTGTCTGTCTGTAAACACAATACATCACTGAGGAAGACATGGGCCAGCATTCATGAAGCGTCTCAGAGTAGGAGCACTGATCTACGATCAGGTCCTCTCTGTCTGTCCAATCTTGTGAAAATGGGCGCTGGTCTTTACAGTATTGTACCTAGTGGGTATTTCTGTATACAGTAACATACAACCGCAGTATTGGAAACTTACTATATTAGAATTGTCTATCTTGTTAACTTAAAGAATAACATGAACATATTTTTTTGATTCAAGTAATGATTTAGCATTTGAACGATTTAACGTTATTCCTCCCCCTACAATCTCTTTCCTCTTCTGAGTCAGAGGATGGGGCTGAAATCAGCTGTTTCCAGCTACAATAGTCATTTACAACATGTCTAGCTAGTGATGGCCAAATGTTATGGCTATACATGCCACAGCAGGTGTAAATGACAGGAAGAGAGAAAAGACCATGTGTTTTTATTCAAATGACATTGACGGTAGTTAATTTAAAAGCACCAATGATCTCACAAATTCAAGATACATTTTGATGTTTGTTCAACTGCAGCATTCGCCACATTGAGAAAAGTTCAGGAAAAGGACGATTCCTAATCATTTATGTTATTTCTCCTATCCCAGTCATGTTTCCGACGTCTAGTTGAAACTGCTACTGTAGTGACTGAAGCCTTGAAATCCATTTGATGAACAACAAGGGGTTTGGGAGTGTGATCCTTCATTCTGAGTTGAAAGGTTGTGTGTGTGTGTGTGTGTGTGTGTGTGTGTGTGTATGTGTGTGTGTGTGTGTGTGTGTGTGTGTGTGTGTGTGTGTGTGTGTGTGTGTGTGTGTGTGTGAATACACAACAAAGTGTCCTATGTGTGCTTACTGCTCATAATTAATTATAGCATTTGGGGAAATTTCCGTTTCAAGATGCTGGAAAATGTCCTTAGATTCTATTTCCACTATCAATAATTAAAACAATGGTGTTCATCAAGAGGCTCCATCTCAGCAGCTGAAGCACACAGACAGTCAGTCCCTGGTCCCTTTAAGACACAATCATCAACCCTGTCAAGTCATCTTCTCTCTCTCTCTCTCCCTCTCTCTCTCTCTCTCTCTCTCTCTCTCTCTCTCTGACTCTCTGTCTCGCTGACTCTCTGTCTCTCTCTCTCTATCTCTCTGTCTGTCTGTCAGTCTCTCTCTCTGTCCCCCCCCTTCGCTCCCTCTCCCCCTCCATCTCTGCCAGTTCCACAGCTTTTACCATCTACACTACAGTACAACAACCCACCTAGGAGATAATTGCGTATGGATAGTTCTTGACAGATGGTTCCATAGATAGGTATATACTGTGAATTTCCCTGCAGTGGGAGTCATTTTAGATTGCCCTCTCAGAGGACAGGGACGGTGGTGGGAAGTTAGAGTAGCGGGAGGTAGGGAAGTGACACTGATGAGAGCTGAGGCGTGCAGCAATAGGGGAGCTAGCTGATGGTTGGTACCGTATTGGCCTGAGGGCAGAAACCACAGTAGAAGCTAATTCCTGACAGCTGTCAGTGCAGGGGAGAAGGAGAGAGCTGTTTCAGGAGCTGCTCAGGACGAGATTATTTCACCTCCGTGGTGAAAATTGCAGTCCCTCTTCTAGTTGATCTGTGCACTGTAGAGTACCGCACTTCAATCCAAGTTGTCGTCGGGATTAGACATTTTTAAGGCAATTGACAAGGAAAGGAGGAAGGAGAATCCACATGCTGCTTGGTCCTTTTTCATCTGTGTATCATTTCCTACTCCAGCACCCACATGTTGGATGTGCATGTTCTTCCTTCTCTTCAATTGTCAAAGCTTCCTTAATGGTCGACTAGACTCTTTCCGCCCACCTTCAGAGAGAGAGAGAGAGAGAGAGAAAGAGAGAGAGAGACACTCAAGCAGCCCATGGAGGCTCCAGAAATGTAATCCTCCCTCCAGGGGACATTTAAAAACATAAAGAGAGGAGAGCAACTGATCCTGGAGGGAAGGGAAAGCGTTACTCTACCCCAGGGTTTCCCCTATGACCTAACTCCATTAGGCGGGCCCCTCCCATGCAGCTCTGTGTCCTTGCTCTGGTTTGTATTCGCTAATGCACAATGTAGCAAAACGCTTCGCAACGAAAAAACAAGCGTTTGTTATTGGACCGGTTCAGGTAGTTGCTCCCTGTTTCTGTCCATTTTTCTTTAGTTTGGTGCCCGGTGAATACGACCCTGTTCATGTCCTGAATGGATTGATGAGGTGATGCTACTTTTGTTTTGTTCATCTGTTGGATGCATCCAGCACCATACAGTGTCCCTGCAATCGCAAATGGTCGACTTGTCTAGAAAACCATGGAGAGTGATTGAAGGCTCAGTGGGTTTTGGAAAGAGCCACGCTCCGAACGGAGCAAGAAATACACAGAGCATACAAAATATTAAGAACCTGACATAGACTGACCAGGTGAATCCAGAGTATACAAAACATTAAGAACCTGACATAGACTGACCAGGTGAATCCAGGGTATACAAAACATTAAGAACCTGACATAGACTGACCAGGTGAATCCAGAGTATACAAAACATTAAGAACCTGACATAGACTGACCAGGTGAATCCAGAGTATACAAAACATTAAGAACCTGACATAGACTGACCAGGTGAATCCAGGGTATACAAAACATTAAGAACCTGACATAGACTGACCAGGTGAATCCAGAGTATACAAAACATTAAGAACCTGACATAGACTGACCAGGTGAATCCAGGGGAAGGCCATGATCCCTTATTGATGTCACTGGTTAAATCCACTTCAATCAGTCTAGATGAAGGGGAGGGGACAGGTTAAAGAATCATTTTAAAGCCTTGAGACAATTGAGACATGGATTGTGTTTTTGTGCCATTCCCGAAGGTGAATGGGCAAGACAGAATATTTAAGTGCCTTTGAACAGGGTATGGTAGTAGGTGGCAGGTGCACCGGTTTGTGTCAAGAACTGCAACGCTGCTGGGTTTTTCACTCTCAACAGTTTCCCTTGTGTATCAAGAATGGTCCACCACCCAAAGGACATCCAGCCAACTTGACACAACTGTGGGAAGCATTGGAGTCAACATGGGCCAGCAACTCAATATTAGGAAGGTGTTCCCAATGTCTGGTATACTCAGTGTATACATCATCACACTCCAGACAAAATTAGACTAGACATATGCTGGTGCTACATAGGCATTGCATAAAGCTACCATCGTCTTTGAAAAGAGACTGATTTACACTCGAGTAGGCTTCAACATACTACATGCTCATTTCAGAATTTGACAGATGTTGAAATGTAGAGAACACCTGCAGGAAATGTGTTGGCAGCTAGCTGTTTGTACCTAACACATACACACATACAGTATCTTGTTCATTCGATGTCACTTCTTCACCGTTTGTCCAAACTTTCAAGTAGGGAGAGTCTATGGCCGTGTCCGAATACCCGCACTTGTCCGTGTGTTTAGTCCACGTTTTGAGTCCCGAGCACCGAGACACGGTTATCATACAGCACATAGCTTTCCTTTGGAGAGCAAAGCCTAAAGCAGATTCAAATGGACAGAAACGAGGAGAAATAGCAAGCAGTAAATGTCAGCGTTTTGCCAATGCAAATGTGCTTTGATAATCTGGGCGTCAACTCTAATTGAGAAGAATGGCAGAAATGATGAAGTGATGAAATAGGTCGGGGTGCCCGGGGCGTTCTCTTATGGCATTGGAGGGTTGGCTGATTTGATCTCTGTCAAAGGCCGTCCTTGGGCTGGGCTACAGTGTGGATGCCAGCTTGGCATTTAGCATTAGTAATGGACTGGTGAGTTCCTGTGAGGCAAGCCCAGGGTTGGGTAGGTTACTTTCTAAATGTAATCCGTTACAGTTACTAGTTACCTGTCCAAAATTGTAATCAGTAACGTAACTTTTGGACTCCCCAAAGTCAGTAACATAATCTGATTCCATTCAAAAAAGCTTGCCCAGAGAAGACAAGGTGAGCACTACCATCAGTCCTGTGTCATGCCAACAGGAAAGCATCCTAAGACCATTCATGTGTGGGGTTGCTTCTCAGCCAAGCGAGTGAGCTCACTCACAATTTTGCCTAAGAACACAGCCATGAATAAAGAATGGTACCAACACATCCCCGAGAGCAACTTCTCCCAACCATCCAGGAACAGTTCGGTGACGAACAATGCCTTTTCCAGCATGATGGAGCACCTTGCCATAAGGCAAAAGTGATAACTAAGTGGCTCGGGGAACAAACATCAATATTTTGGGTCCAAGGCCAGGAAGCTCCCCAGACCTTAATCACATTGAGAACTTGTGGCCAATCCTCAAGAGGCGGGTGGACAAACAAAAACCCGGAGATTCTGACAAACTCCAAGCATTGATTGTGCAAGAATGGGCTGCCATCAGTCAGGATGTGGCCCAGAAGTTAATTGACAGCATGCCAGGGCGGATGCCAGGGCGGATTGCAGAGGTCTTGAAAAAGAAATATTGACTCTGCATCAACTTCATGTAATTGTCAATAAAAGCCTTAGACACGTATGAAATGTTTGTAATTATACTTCAGTATTCCATAGTAACATCTGACAAAAATATCTAAAGACACTGAAGCAGCAAACTTGTGGAAATTAATATTTGTGTTATTCTCAAAACTTTTGGCCACAACTGTACACCTACGCCTATATGCATTTCACTGACAACCCTAAGGGGAGATATCTAAGCTCATTTGGAAATATTGATTTCCATATGTAGAATATATATCGAAATGGAGAGTGAATAACCTACAAAATATTTATATTTTCCCTGTCAATATGTCGTTTGGCTGATCTTCTTTGACGGTAGCTTGCTGGGCAGGGTGTTGTTTTGCAGGGATCTGGTGCACTGCTAGGATCTGGATAAGATAGCCTCTAGGACTGTAGCCATATGGGGAGAGGATGGAGGGAAAATAGGAGGAGAGAAAAGAGGGGGGAGGGAGGGAAGAGAGAGGAGGAGAGAGAAGGGGGAAGAATACCGCCTGCCTGGCTGGCTACTTTGTTTGCTGCTTGGAGGCCGTTGTAATGCCATCAAGTCAGTCAATCAGTCAGTCAATCAGTCAGTTAGTCAAAGCAATACATCAATTTAGTTCCTGTTCAGAAGTAACACACCTGTTTCAAAAATACAACAAATCAACAAGGATCTCATTCATTGATTCAGATGTTTAAAAGCCTGGACACCCTGCCCTACATCCATCCATACTCAACCAGGCATGGCATCTCTTAGGGTAGAGTTCTGCATCAGGTCGGATACCCATGGTTCCCCGCGGGTGACATTTGTGGAGATAGAATATAGGAGTGTCTACAGATGTAAGATCTTAATTTGATCACCCTGTTGCAGGATAACTTTCTTCTAGTGTATTTCTGGTTAAAAAAAGACTTCTTAAAGTTTGTCATTTTCACTTTGAAAACTTTTTTTTTATCAACCCCTACAAAAATGTCCATTAATTATAATCCACATAATAATTCACATTCCCTGTAACTGCTGGATTATTTTCCTGCTGGAGCAAACTGGCTTAAATTAAGATCCTACATCTGTATATAGTGTCTTACACGGGCATGGCCCTATGTAGGCTACCCTATGGCTAAGTCTTAGGCATATCCAGTATCACAACTAGGGTACTAATGACAATTAACAGAATTAAGAACAGAATTCTCAACTTCTTTTGACAAAATGTCTCATTGAATGTCCCATAATCCCTTGAACAGCTCAAACAGCACGACTCAGCAATCTGCACATCTCATGAGAATGGAATTGACAATCGTCATGGCTACAGTGAGCTCCAGTGCTTCAGGTGCTGGTAGAGACATGCCATGATAGATTAGAGAAGAGGACAAGAGAATATATGTTGGCTGGTTCCATCCTCCATCTGTTGCTATGACAACACTATGCGGTAACTCTGTGACTAAAACAATCTCTGGTTTAGGGGTACATGAGGAGGGGGAGGGGCACAATAGGCAAGAGAGGAATTCATTGTGAAATTTAACTGATTTCCAAATGGCCATGCAAAGACACAACGGAAACTTTGCACCAAAGGAAGTAGCCTGAAATAAATGATTTTACTGTTTCATTCTACATTAGGCCTACATTGTACACACAATGTAGGGAGTGGTTATATTTGTCCTGTTTCACACAATGTATTGTCATACATAACTAACCAATGCAAGAGTTTGCTTATTGCTTCAACATGCAAGCTGCCTGCTCTCCGACACACCTACCAACAGGCTAGGAAGTCATAAACCTTGACGGTCGTGCAAATCGAACGGGTGCACAAGGAAAACCTATCCACAACATCACAGCTATTCATCCCTGTCATATTGTACGCTATATATACAAAATTATGTGGACAGCTCTTCAAATTAGTAGATTTCAGCCACACCCTTTGCTGACAGGTGTATAAAATCAAGCACACAGCCTTGCAATCTCCATAGACAAACATTGGCAGTAGAATGGCCTTACTCAAGAGCTCAGTGAGTTTCAATGTGGCACCATCATGGGATGCCACATTTCCAAAAAGTCAGTTTGTCAAATTTCTGCTCTGCTAGAGCTGCCTCGAATACTGTAAGTGCTGCTATTGTGAAGTGGAAACGTCTAGGAGCAACAACGGCTCAGCAGCAAAGTGGTAGGCCACACAATCTCACAGAACAGGACTGCTGAGTGCTGAATTGTATAGCGCGTAAAAATCATCTGTCCTCGGTTGCAACACTCACTACCTAGTTCTAAACTGCCTCTGGAAGCAACGTCAGCACAATAACTGTTCGTCGGGAGCTTCATCATGCCAAGCGTCGGCTGGAGTGGTGTAAAGCTCGTCAGCATTGAACTCTGGAGCAGTAGAAACGAGTTCTCACGATTCACCATCTGGCAGTCCGACAGACAAATCTGGGTTTGGTGGATGCCAGGAGAACTCAACCTGCCCGAATGCATATATGTCAACTGTAAAGTTTGGTGGATGATGAATAATGGTATGGGGCTCTTTTTCATGGTTTGGTTTAGGCCCCTTAGTTCCAGTGAAGGGAGATCTTAAGCATACAATGACGATTCTGTGCTTCCAACTTTGTGGAAACAGTTTGGGGAAAGGCCCTTTCCTGTTTCAGCATGACAGGGGGGGGCAGAGAGTGGGGAGAGAGAGAGAGAGAGAGAGAGAGAGAGAGAGAGAGAGAGAGAGAGAGAGACAGAGATAGCTGGTGCCAGGCTCATCTATAATTGAGACAGGCTGCTCAGAGGAGCTTGGACTAAATTCAAGAGGGTGTCCCCGTGATGGAAATATCCATCCAATATTAAGCAGCACCTGAATTCTCCTCCCTCCCACTCACTGTATCTCTCTCTCCCAGTATCCCTCTCTATATTATCCCTCCCTCCCTCGTTCCTTTCTCCATCTCTCTCCATCTCCTCCCTCCCTTTCTCCTTCTCTGTCCCTCTTTCTTCCTCCCGTATTTCAATCTCTTTTGCTTCAGTAGCATATGCACTGTTGGTGACATTACCTCAGTCTTCTCTCCTGATTCCGTGAGACTGTGGAACCTGATATTTGACTACAGGCCATACTGCAGAGAGATGATCTTGTTTGCACAGCAAATCCACATAAAAATGACATTCCACTCTCTGCGCTCGAAAGTCATTCAATTCAATAGATGGCTTTATGCACATATCATCGCTCGTATCACCACTCATAATTCCAGATGGGTTAGGTCGGAGTGGGTTTATAGCCCTTTTATCTTTGAGGAAATTTGCATACTACTGCAGGTTGGTACTTTGTCATTCCAATGGTGACAGAGAGCTTCGCTTCATGCTATTTAGATGTGTTCAGTGCCTATGGCGGAAACCCAGAGTGAATGATAGGGACTTTAATGTAGCCAATGAATGCAAATTGTTGTCTCACTGATATTATAAGTACCAAACAAAACTGAACAAAGACAATAACTAAACAAATTGAACGTAAATATATGCATACACCCCCACGTGCACGCACGCACGCACGCACGCACGCACGCACGCACGCACGCACGCACGCACACGCACACACACACACACACACACACACACACACACACACACACACACACACACACACACACACACACACACACACACACACACACACACACACACACACACACACACACAC
Organism: Oncorhynchus nerka; assembly: GCF_034236695.1. Classification (NCBI taxonomy): domain Eukaryota; kingdom Metazoa; phylum Chordata; class Actinopteri; order Salmoniformes; family Salmonidae; genus Oncorhynchus; species Oncorhynchus nerka. The sequence goes on along the minus strand of NC_088397.1, from coordinate 24,225,767 downwards.
ACACACACACACACACACAGAGGGATAGAGGGACAGAGTTATATTTCTCAAGTGTGTAGGATTAGCCCAATGGCAGATTTACTCAGAAATACAGAAATACTATGCTTCATGGGGTAGTCAATGTAATGTTTCATTTTGAAAATGCCACTGATTGGAACGAGTCATTATTGTGGCACCTACAGATCTAGACAGACAGCGCAACAGAGAGAGAGAGAGAGAGAGAGAGAGAGAGAGAGGGGGGAGAGCAAGCAGAGAGAGAGCAGAGAGCAGAAAGAGAGAGTATGGAGAGAGAAAGAGAGCAGAGAGAGCGAGAGAGAGAGGGAGAGAGAGAGGGAGTAAAAGTGAGAATTTGTGTTGAATCATGTATGCAAAACACTGAAATTCTACAGTCACTAACTCGTCGGTCCTCTCCCTCTCTGTTTACCTAATGTGTATGTATTTGGGCCTGTCTGACCCTCTGGTCTAGATGGAATGTTGACTTACTCTCGTGTGTGTCACCCTCGTGACCTGCCCAGCACACAATAAAAATATGGGCCCAAAAAACCCTATGGGCCCTCGTCAAAAGTAGTGCACTAAATGAGGAATAAGGAGTCATTTGGGATGCCACACAGCATGTATGGGTTTCTCCACTCACCCGATCCCCACAGTCTGCTCTGCGTAATAGAGGTTAAGGCTGTGTGATTATTCCATTTGAATATGTGAATACGTTGAGAAATTCAAATCCAAATTGAGAAAACACACACACACACACACACACACACACACACACACACACACACACACACACACACACACACACACACACACACACACAGAGCGACGACTGCATTCAATTGAATAGAAGTGTCTGCATGTAGTAAGATAGGTTGAGATGAAGCATTTGTAAAAACAGGATATTGTTGTGTGACAGAATTTCACGACTGTCATTACACTACTTCGGCAGAGTGAGAGACAGGGAAGGAGAACAGAATAGAACTCTACAGTGAGCGTTCATCAGACCAATCGGAAACATGGATGGATGTGAAGATTGCAAAAGGATCCCATCGCAGCACAGAGGCATCAAGCTCTGGTTTCCTCTTGATTACATTTAAAAAAGGGACCGAATCGGAACGAATGAAGTCACCACCGACACGCACACGCACTACAAGATGTATAGTGATCACAACGAGATTGTCTTGTTCCATCTCCAAGAGAACAAGCCACCTGCATGGCCTTAAGTGTGTTTTGTTGTTGTAGTATCCAGGACAAACCGAGACAGCAGGGAACTGAAAGACACAACTGAAATGTGCCACTTTGGGTGGTACATTTGAAAGAAGTCAAGGTTGATAGCATAATACAGATGGTGTTAAGATCGTTACAACATTGCATCCCACTCGGCACCTCTATGCTGTATGACGCGAGGCAAGCAGCCATTTTGGATCCTTGAATGCACAGCCGTTCCGAGCGAGAGGCATACCTCACTTACTAAAGGACAACGCCATACCTAATGTCTGATGTAAGCACAGGAAATGGTTCGGGGAGGACTTTGTTCTGTAACTTTATAATAGAACCAAGCTATAAAAGGAACACCAAAGGTTCACCAAAAGGACAAGATGTCAACTCATAATAGATTAATCTGCCTGACAAAACTCTGCTGAGGCAAGAAAATCCTTCACAGGCTGTAAAGGACAGAAACAGGCTCTAAGGGCCAGGGGATTACTGTAAATTGGAGGAGATTGGCCTGCAGGCTCCAAGTGGTCCATCGGGGCATCCAACTAAATGACCAATCACCCATGTCACAATCACATCTCCCTCGCCAATACAATATCAGAGAGAAATCTGATTTCAGAAATGTATTTATTTATTTTACCCTTATTTTTACCAGGTAAATTGACTGAGAACACATTCTCATTTACAGCAACGACCTGGAGAATATCTAAAGGGGAGATTAGGAGGGATGAATGAGCTAATTGGACGCTGGGGATGATTAGGTGGTCATGATCATACATCCTCTTTTGAAAAATTCCATCAAGTGTACCTAGACCTGTTTTTGGAAAGGTTGTAATTTCCTGATGTTCCTCAGGGGCTTTTTGTTCACTCTGATTGGCTCCCCAGTGGGTGGGCCTGTGTCCACCCAGGCCCACCCATGCCTACGTCCTTGAAGTGCATACCAATGTCATGTCGTTTTACCAATACTTTACCCAAAATATGAGTATATTATAATGTAACGCTTATGATCAAATCAATTGTTATAAGGAGGTGAAAATCCTATCTGTGTTATGAGAGGTTTGTGACCCTCCCTAGAAAGATGGCTCATGGTCTGATTCCCAAATAGCACCATATTCCCTACTTGTGTACTACTTTTGACCACAGCCCTATGGGTCCTGGTCAAAAGTAGTGCACTATATAGGGAAAAAGGATCTATTTGGAACGCAACTTACAGATTCAGGAAGTTTAGACCGGGAGGTAATTAGAGCCTTACAGCTCCAGCAACAATAATGAGGACCCCTCTCTCTCTACCCCTCCAATCTTTCTTTTCATCCCTTCATCCCATCTCTAGGGGGCGGCCTGGCCAGTGAAAGATAGCAGGACAGACACTATTGATTTATTCTCCCAACACGGCAGGTTTGAAGATCAATGCAACATGAAGGTATTTGTGTCCTCATTAAGCGATCGATGCCTGTGAGGCCTCTCCTATGTTGGAAAAACATACTACCGAGACGGTCCATTCAGAAGCATTGGAGCACTGATATGAGTTTGTGGTAATGATGTGTTTATTACCAGGGCCACTTCACATCCCAGGTATTCATCCACACCTCTGTCGAGCTAAATCACTTTATCAGACCCCCAGACTATGTCCTGGCTTAGTAACAGTACAAGTCCTCTCTTTCTTCCACATTATACCTCCGTCATCCATCTCTCCAGTACTGTCCTCCACCCTACCTGTCCACATCCCCCTATCCACATGCAGCGTTCTCGCCAGGATTTCTTTAACAAGGTGAAAATGTCCCGTCAGCACACAGCAAACCACATTTCATGACCAGTCACCAACTTTAACCCGGCTTCAACCAGCTCTTATAAAACCGTTCAGCCCTTGTAGGTGGAAATGTCAGCCAGGCCAGTGATTACATACACCTTGACCATGACGCAACCGCTACAAGCTTAGTCATCTGGACAGGAAGGAATATCATCGTTAGAGGGCATCCGCACGCACCCTGGGTGACCCTGGTTATTGGATATGGGAGAGGTGGTTTAAACTTTCACTCTGCCACTCGCTAAGCATGTGAAAACCCATCAAAACAATAGCAGCTGTCATGCCAACTCATAATCTCCATGGAAAATTCAGAAGCGGCTTAAACTAAACGACTCATTCAATTATATGTCACCTTTTTATGTATTAAAATGTTCCATTTTGTATACAGTGAATGGAGATGCAATTATCTTCACAAACCGATACTGTTTTTCTACTTCAAAAGCTCTAGACAGAAACCCCCCTATCTGAGCGCCACTAAAGGAGATGTCATACATACACTGTAAGTGTTTTTGTTCAACACAAATTACCCACTGAAGTGTTTACTTCAGACACCCAGAAAAGCCCAGTGTCAAGCCAAGCCCATTCCGTTACCTCTCTCTCCTGCATTATTCTGTCACTATTCACTGACCCATATTTTGCTTCAAATTTCTCATATAAATGCAAAAGCATGAGCCCAGTGGGGAGGACTCTGTACTCTGTACTCACCATCCTTGCGGTGGTAGGTGATCTCCACCTTGCGCTCCTCAGACCCCATCAGAGCCTGGGCTACCTGGGCGATGGCATGCCTGTGGGTGAACTCTCCGTGGAGGAAGTCGCATGTGCACGGCCTCTGCATCACATCCGCCCGCGAGAAGCCGGTCATCTCACAGAAGCCGTCGTTGCAGTAGATGATGGCGCAGTTCTGAACCCGGGCATTGGCTATAATGAATTTCTTATCTGTGAAGGTATAGAAGGGTGTATGATCATAGTGGGGAAGAATGGGATGGTTAACACATTCATGGTAGCATCAGAGGTATGTGAGATAATACCACTCTGCATGATGCTTTATATACAGTAGAAAATGTACACTGTATTATAAATCACAAAATGTACAGATGATCAATTAAACATTTCTCTTTCAGTCTTATCATGACTAAGGGTGCATTGTTTCAGTATTTGTTAATGGAGGTGTGTGCTTCATTCCTCTTGATTAATGTTCATGCCATAGCCATACTATAAAACAGAGAGATCCACATTGAATAACTGGCACATAACCATCTGACTATAACCATTTCAAATGTGGGAGTATGTCTGTTGTTTGGATACTACTTATTGCCATGTAATCTTGTGGAGAAACATAAGTTGTTGCTACTTCGAAGTACCTTAAACAATGCTCAATGATATCCCATATTTAAATGATTTTAACCTCAACTCTCCCACTTCTAAAGTATCACAAGCACAACAATAGCAGCTCTACTCTTACTGATTGTTTAAAAAAATGTGTTTTCGAAATTCCAATATTCAGATAAAAACAATGTGTGCGCAAAGCAAGGCAAATACATTTTCCCAACAAAATGAATATTATGAATTTTAAGATACATTATTGTAAAAACACAAAGATAATACTCACTTTGTCCCTCAAATTTCTTTATAATTATCCCCAAAAAGGTGTTTTGTGGCGCAACATGACCTCTCCGAACAGGCATGATTATTGCCAAAAATGCGAAAGATTCCGCTGTCCAAGTAGGAACGCACCTTTCTTTCTCCTGAGACTCAAGTTGTAGTGGCTCCAACCGCTAAAGCCTGAATGTCTCCCCGTTGTCTACACTCATCCTTAGGAAATCTCCCCCTCTTAGCTCTTCCGACCTTTTCCTTATTTCAACATAAATATGGTCCGACTGGGGCACATTTTGAAGCATTCAAAGTCCACTTTGCTCGCATTGACTCTGTAGTAAAAGGTTGTTGCACAGCGTAGTTTCTCCAACATTTCAAAATTATCATGTGAGGGACCCTGCCGCCGCTCTAAAAGCGTTGCGCTCGCTGCTACTGCTGCTGTTGTGGAGAATAGACTGATGCTGCTGTGCCTCCGACAGTGACGTTACCCCGCTCAGGCTGCGCTCAGCTCATGCACCTCGCGCTCAGCTCAATCAAGGCTGTGGAGGAAATCGTATATCCATGCGTTGAGAAGGAGCTATGCGTGACGCCAGGCCAGGGCAATAAAGGTGTATCGTCTATTTTTACATTGACCCATGGGAAACACGTGAGTTTATGTCTCCCGTTGACTGTGGCATTCCTGTAACTGCCAATGCATAGAATGCATAAGATGACTGCAAGATGACTGTTGTTTATCAGATACAGAAAAGGATACAGTTCCACAAATGAATCAGTGGAAACAGGCAACAGTACTAATGATTATATCAAGTTACAGAGAGGGGAGAATGTTGCAGATGCTGTTCCCTGTCCATGGTGCTGAAGTTGTCGTAACAAAACTCCTTTTTGAACTACTATGTCAAGTTCATTTTTATTCCCCCACCCCACACACGCACTCCCTCTGAAAAACATCTGTCTCAGAATCTCTGCACAACCTCACCATCAATCTGGCCAACTGAGAAAACAATACAATAGCCAGGCTGCAGGGGAAGATAGTCAAAAAGCAGACAATGTCAGGATTTAGAACTTTTGCGTCCCCAAATGATGACCATACAGACGAGTAATTCCGATTTGTCTCTCTACACTGTAAGACTTGTCTGTCATTTCAATTGTAAAACCATGTAGAATGTACAGTAAAATTCTGCACATGTGTTTTACAGCGTTAATGCTGTAGATTGCACTGCATTATGGGTCCAATGCAGAAAAAAATATTGTTATTAACTGTTATTTGAAGCCTCCTGTAAAAATGACTCTAACATACTGTATTTCTTCACTTAAATAGCTTATAGCTACAGTAGATTCAAAGTTTCAGTTTCAGACGCCAACCTCATACTGTCGGGTGAGACACGTGACGCTCAGACTATTTGATTAAGTATCTTCTTAGCAGTGGTGAAGTGGAAGAATATTTGTATCACATGCTGGTTTGGTACTGCACCTTGACTTGTTTATAAGTATCTTTCTTGATAGACAACTTGTTGTTTTCTTAGTTAACTGCAACTGCATCTTTTCTTTTATCTTTTTATTTTTTTCAATTCCACCTTTATTTCACCAGGTTGGCCAGTTGAGAACAAGTTCTCACTTACAACTGCGACCTGGCCAAGATGAAGCATAGCAGTGTGAACAGACAACAACACAGAGTTACACATGGAGTAAACAATAAACAAGTCAATAACACAGTAGAAAAAAAGAAAGAAAAAAGAGTCTATATACATTGTGTGCAAAAGGCATGAGGAGGTAGGCGAATAATTACAATTTAGCAGATTAACACTGGAGTGATAAATGATCAGATGGTCATGTGCAGGAAGATATACTGGTGTGCAAAAGAGCAGAAAAGTAAATAAATAAAAACAGTAGTTCTTAGTTAACCATATATGTTAACTGTTGTTACTTCTATTGTCAATTATGTTGCTAATTGGTTTTAATGTTGTTACTAATTTGAATAAACGTATTTTATGTTCAAACGTATTGTATTTCTTACATTTAGATTTCAGGGAGAATTTCACTGTAGTTCGACAGCATTATACTTGTACCAGTTGCCAGCTTAATACTGTAATTTTACATTACAGAAGAGATGCTGTAATATATTTTACAGAACATTCTTCCTTATTGTAAAACATATTACAACATCCCTGCTGTACATTTAATATTTATTTGTAAAAGTATAAATTACAAAAGTTACCATAGACTACCTGTTAATTATATTACCATTACACACACACACACACACACACACACACACACACACACACACACACACACACACACACACACACACACACACACACCACTGAAAAGGGCATGCTTGCCCCACAGTCTGAATCACATTAAGGGCCGGTGTGACAGCCTTTTATGAAGTGTGCATATTTCACACACTCAACTCACTGATTGGACTGGCGCTGTTTTGGCACTGCCGCGCAGTCTGTCACTATATTCACTGAACTGTATCTAATGTGGTCAGATTATTCAAATGGATGAAACAGGAGACAAAGAACAATATTTGAGTGTGGAGAAGAACAAACTGTCCTTTCCAAAAACGTCGTAAGAAACAGCAAAAAAAGACAAAAGGTGTCTGAATTCTAGCATTCTACTTCAATGAAATGGCAGTCTGCAATACTGTATGTTGTTGATTATTTTTGCTCTCTGTTAAGACACGTGGATGTGGGAAATATAGTTCACATGGAGGGGTTATTGCCATGTAATGAAAGCTGCAGTGATCCCTACAACAATACATGAAGTGGACCAATAGGAATGTGTTCTGCTCTCACCTACCCTATATCACCAGCAAGACAATAAGCCTGGGAACAGTTTCACTCCATCTTATCTGGATGTGAGAGACCCGTAGGCTGCAGGTGTGACGGCAGATAGAGTGCTTACTGAAATTACCCACAAAATGATTTCTCTGGGCAATAGTAAAAGACGTGTAGCTAGCAACAATTCTGAGAGACATTTTCCCCCTGACTCTTGTCCATGATAGCTGTTACAGTATTTATTAAAAATAAACACAGCTTGGCGTAATCCTTCTCTCAGGAGTCACGTTTGACTCATTCAAGAGTGAAATGCAGAGAGAGAGAGGGCAGTGGCTGAATATGTTCGAATGAGAGAGGGATGGAGGGAGTTAGGGAGGGAGGGAGGGAGGGGGGGATTAAAGAAGAGATAGAGGCTGTGTTCCATTCTCCCAAATACCCACAGTGCGCTATTTAGGTGGAGCAAGAGAAAGGGCGATGGAAAGGGAAAAAGGAGGGGGCTGTTAAAAAGAGATGAGGAGGGATAGTATTTTGTAATTCCAAGTTTTTCATGATACAGTCTGGCTTGTTTTACACCATGTTACACAATATTTGTTCAATATTTACGACATACTAATTATGGGAAGAAAAAGGCTGACGCTGCATATACAGATGTAGGATCTTAATTTGACCAGCATTGTCGCAACAAAATAATCCTGCAGAAACAGGATTTGAACGTTTAGTTCATAATGTTGCTTGATCGATGGTTAGGTTATTAGTTGGCAGTGGAAAAAATACTTGAAAGTACTATTTAAGTAGGATTTTTGGTGTGTCTGTACTTTACTTTACTGTTTATATTTTTGAAAACCTTTACTTTTACTTCACTACATTCCTAAAGAAAATAAGGTACTTTCTACTCCATAAATTTTCCCTGACACCCAAAAGTACTTGTTACATTTTGATTGCTAAGCAGGACAGGAAAATGGTCCAATTCACGCTCTGAACACTTGTGTGGTGTTCTGGTCTGTGGGACCCATTTTCAATGTTTACTAAAAGAAAAATTATACAATTAAGTATGTTTTCAAGCTGAGACTCATTGGCCTTGGTTCATTTTCTGTGAAGAACATGTAAAAGAACACATTTTCATTGAGTTCACACTGTGCACCCCACTACACATTTATATTACATATGTGGTGTTCTGGTCCACTGCACCTGAGGGTTGAAAAGTGTGGAAAAGTGTGTGTGGGGGTGAAAACAAGTAAAAATGAAACAAAAAGGTTTGCTGTGTGCCTTCACTCGTCTTCTTCCTCCATTGGCCTGCTGTTTCAAACATAGCACTAATAACCTGTCTGTCTCCCTGCCTGTCAGCCTGTCTCCCGCCTTTCTCACACTCTTTACCCTTTTGTCACGCCCGGATCTTAGAGATCCTTATTTATTCTCTATGTTTGGTTGAGTCAGGGTGTAACTCAGGTGGGAAAATCTATGCTTTCTATTTCTTTGTTGTTTTGCCCGAGTGTGGTTCCCAATCAGAGGCAGCTGTCTCTCGTTGTCTCTGATTGGGATCATATATAAGTTATGATTTTCCGTTTTCATCTCCTCCAGTGATAATCCATGGCCCGGAGCCTGTAGTGATGATTCATGGCCCGGAGCCTGTAGTGATGATTCATGGCCCGCAGCCTGTAGTGATGATCCATGGCCCGGAGCCTGTAGTGATGATTCATGGCCCGGAGCCTGTAGTGATGTTCCATGGCCCGGAGCCTGTAGTGATGTTCCATGGCCCGGAGCCTGTAGTGATGATCCATGGCCCGGAGCCTGTAGTGATGATCCATGGCCCGGAGCCTGTAGTGATGATTCATGGCCCGGAGCCTGTAGTGATGATCCATGGCCCGGAGCCTGTAGTGATGTTCCATGGCCCGGAGCCTGTAGTGATGATCCATGGCCTGGAGCCTGTAGTGATGATCCATGGCACGAAGCCTCCAGTGATAATCCATGTCACGAAGCATCCAGTGATGATCTATGGCCCGGAGCGTGCAGCGACGGTCCCCAGTCCAGAGCCTGCAGCAACGGTCCCCAGTCCGGAGCCTGCAGCAACGGTCCCCAGTCAAGAGCTTGCAGCGACGATCTACGGTCCGGAGGTCCCGGTAACAATCCCCGCACCTATAGGGGAGCCTAAAGCGGAGAGGGGTCTGTGTCCCGCACTGGAGCCCCCACGAGAGTAGATGCCCACCCGGACCCTCCCCTATAGGTTCAGGTTTGCGGTCGGATTTTCCGTTTGTGTTTTGTGGGGTGTTTTGATAAAAAAAAAAAATTAACGGTACCCCAGCCAGATCCGAATTGGGGGAGGGACACAACAAATAAAAAGCTTTGCATGTGTGGCTTCTTACCACAATCAATCAGTATGGCAAAAATAATCTCTGCTCAGAGGGCCTTAGAAATACATTTTGCAGAGAGAGAAGTTAGTGTGGAAGGACCGTCTTCCATTTTGGAAGATTAAGACATGTCTCTGTCAATTCGGAGTCTGACAGTGAGTTAGAAGAAGAGGATGAGATTGACCTTCAGCCAGCCCTAGGACCAGCCCGTCAGCAGCCGGCCCCAGGACCAGCCTGTCAGCAACCAGCCCATCAGCAGCCTGCAGGGGGAGAAATATGAATGTCAATTTTTTTTTAAATTGACTGGTCTTCTTGCCCAAGGAATGAGCCACCCCTTATGGCTGCCAATATGATAAGGATGCAACCAGGGCCGATGCGGATGGTGGTGACTCATGTTCAGAACATAAAGTCTTCTTTTGAACTGTTCGTCCCAGACACCAACCAGAAAATCATTCGGGACTGCACACATTTGGAGGGAAGGTGTGTTTTTGGAGAGAGATGGAAGGAGATGGACCAAACTCATTTACATGCATTCTTATCCTTGCTGGTGTTTTCAGATCCAAAGGGGAATCCACAGAATCCTTGTAGGATGCAGAAACTGGCAGAGAACTTTTCCATGCAACAATGCCTCTAGAAAACCTCCACATTATTTCCAGGATTATCCGCTTTGATAACCGAGACACCAGACCAGTTTGGCGGGCAGAGAGACAAGCCAGCTGCAATCAGGTCAGCGTGGGACAAGTGGGTGGACCGCCTTCCCCTGTTTTATAACCCTGGACCCAACGTTACTGTTGATGAGCAGCTTATGCCATTTAGGGGCCGCGGCAGTACATAGCGTCTAAACCCGCAAAATATGGAATCAAGATCTGGTCTGCTTCATCATATGTATGGAATCAAGATCTGGTCTGCTTCATCATATGTGTGGAACTTGCAAGTGTATTTGGGGAAGCCAGATGGAGGAGCCCCTGAGAAGAACCAAGGGATGTGGGTTGTCCTGGAAGTGACACAGGGACTCCATGTCCACAACAGCACATGCAATAACTTTTTTACTTCGCACAAGCTGGGACAGGAGCTCCTCAAGAGGAAGCTGACAATGGTAGGAACAGTACAAAAAAAACAAGCTCCCATCTCAGCTGTTGAATACACGGAACAGGCTTATCAATTCCTCTAAGTTTGTGTTCACGGCCGACGTGTCCTTAGTGTCCTACGTGCCAAAGAAAGGCGAAATGTGGTACTCATGAGTATGCTGCATAGGGATGGGAGAATCTGTGGCCAGGAACATCAAAGAAACAGAAATCATAATGGATTACAATGCCACAAATGGAGGGGTGGACAATTTAGACAAGCTGGTGACTGGCTACAGCTTCAAAAGAAGAACCCTACGCTAGCCTCTTGTGAAATTGTTCAACATCTTGGACATCTTGGCATGCAACGTGTTTGTCATCTGGATGGCGTCGAACCCAGATTGGAACAGAGGGAAGCTCCAGAGGAGACGACTCTTTCTAGTGGAGTTGGGCAAGGCATTGGTAAGACCTCAAATACACTGCAGACAACATATCCCAAGGACCCCAGCTTCTGCAGCCATCGTGAGGAGGATTCAGGAGGAGGATGCTGGTGCCCCATTCGCCCGACCCACAGAACCAACAACTCCAATACCGTAAGTAAGTGTGAGTGATGTTGTTGCATGTATGTGTGTCTGACTCTCCTACCTTGGCCTGCTGTAACTATATATGTGAGTGGGATGTTAGTAAAATTCCTGATCTAAGTGTTTTCATCATTCTAGATTGCAGCCGGTGGCAACAAGAAGAAGCACTGCGATGTGTGTGGACCCAAGAAGGACAGGAAGACACAGTGCACATGCATCAAGTGCAAGAAATGCATTTGCAACACACACACAGTAAAACTCTGTCCCTTATGTGGTGTGTAGACCAGCCGTGATTTGTGTTCAACGGGGCTCACTTACCATTTCCATTAAATACTGTATGCAAAATTTGTCCTTCCAATTTGTTCAGTTCAAAGCAATAAACATAAATAGTGATGAAAACCTCGTTTCATTTATATTTGTTCAAGATAAACATGATTTATTCCACCCATGTCTCGATTATAATGGATTTTTGTTTACAAAAATCATATTTTATCCCAGAAAACAAATACCGCTTTTATTGATAAATGTGATCTAGCAGAGGTAAATGGCAAATATGAACCATGTATGCTGTCTATATTGCTTGTAATTGATATAAGTCAACATCTAAGTATTAAGTGTTAAGTATTTTACGTAAATTTATATGGCTCTATTATTTTAAAAGCCAAATAATGTTGTTGATTCATCAGACCAGCGAAAATTGGGTGAATAACAAAAACACATGAACACCAAACAAGGTTTAAAATCCCCTGTCATCCCTACTGCATCTGATCTGGCAGACTCTGGCAGACTCACTAAACACAATTTCTTAATTTGTAAATGATGTCTGAGTGTTGGAGTGTGTCACACCCTGATCTGTTTCACCTGTCCTTGTGATTGTCTCCACCCCCTCCAGGGGTCACTTATTATCCCCGGTGTATATATCCCTGTGTTTCCTGTCTCTCTGTGCCAGTTCATCTGGTTTGCCAAGTCAACCAGCGGTTTTTCCTTGCTCCTATTTTTCCCCGGTCTCTGTTTGTTTCTAGTCCTCCTGGTTTTGACCCCTGTCTGTCCTGACTCCGAACCCGCCTGCCTGACCACTCTGCCTGTTCTGACTACCTGCCTGCCTGACCACTCTGCCTGTTCTGACTACCTGCCTGCCTGACCACTCTGCCTGTTCTGACTACCTGCCTATCCCAGTGTACTGTTTTTGGACTCGGACCTGGTTTCTGACCCCTGCCTGGCCTGACCTCGGGACTGCCTATCGTCTGGTATTGTTTGGACTCTGAACTCTCCCCTGTCCCTGACCTGCCTTTGCCTACTCCCTTTGTTATAATAAATATCGGAGCTCTACCATCTGCCTCCTGTGTCTGCATTTGGGTTTCACCTTGTGCCCTTATAGCGTGCCCCTGGCTATCCGTAAATAAAAAACAAGAAAATTGTGCCGTTGATTTGCTTCATATAAGGAATTTGAAACGATTTATACTTTTACTACTGATACTTAAGTATATTTTAGCAATTACATATACAGTGCCTTGCGAAAGTATTCGGCCCCCTTGAACTTTGCGACCTTTTGCCACATTTCAGGCTTCAAACATAAAGATATAAAACTGTATTTTTTGTGAAGAATCAACAACAAGTGGGACACAATCATGAAGTGGAACGACATTTATTGGATATTTCAAACTTTTTTAACAAATCAAAAACTGAAATATTGGGCGTGCAAAATTATTCAGCCCCCTTAAGTTAATACTTTGTAGCGCCACCTTTTGCTGCGATTACAGCTGTAAGTCGCTTGGGGTATGTCTCTATCAGTTTTGCACATCGAGAGACTGACATTTTTTCCCATTCATCCTTGCAAAACAGCTCGAGCTCAGTGAGGTTGGATGGAGAGCATTTGTGAACAGCAGTTTTCAGTTCTTTCCACAGATTCTCGATTGGATTCAGGTCTGGACTTTGACTTGGCCATTCTAACACCTGGATATGTTTATTTTTGAACCATTCCATTGTAGATTTTGCTTTATGTTTTGGATCATTGTCTTGTTGGAAGACAAATCTCCGTCCCAGTCTCAGGTCTTTTGCAGACTCCATCAGGTTTTCTTCCAGAATGGTCCTGTAATTGGCTCCATCCATCTTCCCATCAATTTTAGCCATCTTCCCTGTCCCTGCTGAAGAAAAGCAGGCCCAAACCATGATGCTGCCACCACCATGTTTGACAGTGGGGATGGTGTGTTCAGGGTGATGAGCTGTGTTGCTTTTACGCCAAACATAACGTTTTGCATTGTTGCCAAAAAGTTCAATTTTGGTTTCATCTGACCAGAGCACCTTCTTCCACATGTTTGGTGTGTCTCCCAGGTGGCTTGTGGCAAACTTTAAACGACACTTTTTATGGATATCTTTAAGAAATGGCTTTCTTCTTGCCACTCTTCCATAAAGGCCAGATTTGTGTCTCCCACCTCAGCTGTAGATCTCTGCAGTTCATCCAGAGTGATCATGGGCCTCTTGGCTGCATCTCTGATCAGTCTTCTCCTTGTATGAGCTGAAAGTTTAGAGGGACGGCCAGGTCTTGGTAGATTTGCAGTGGTCTGATACTCCTTCCATTTCAATATTATCGCTTGCACAGTGCTCCTTGGGATGTTTAAAGCTTGGGAAATCTTTTTGTATCCAAATCCGGCTTTAAACTTCTTCACAACAGTATCTCGGACCTGCCTGGTGTGTTCCTTGTTCTTCATGATGCTCTCTGCGCTTTTAACGGACCTCTGAGACTATCATAGTGCAGGTGCATTTATACGGAGACTTGATTACACACAGGTGGATTGTATTTATCATCATTAGTCATTTAGGTCAACATTGGATCATTCAGAGATCCTCACTGAACTTCTGGGGAGAGTTTGCTGCACTGAAAGTAAAGGGGCTGAATAATTTTGCACGCCCAATTTTTCAGTTTTTGATTTGTTAAAAAAGTTTGAAATATCCAATAAATGTCGTTCCACTTCATGATTGTGTCCCACTTGTTGTTGATTCTTCACAAAAAAATACAGTTTTATATCTTTATGTTTGAAGCCTGAAATGTGGCAAAAGGTCGCAAAGTTCAAGGGGGCCGAATATTTTCGCAAGGCACTGTACTTTGATACTTAAGTATATTTAAAAACAAATACTTTTAGACTTTTACTCAATAAATATTTTACTGGATGACTTTCACTTGAGTCATTTTCCAGTACTGTATATTTACTTTTACTCAAGTATGACAATTGGGTACTTTTCCCACCACTGTTAGTTGGTTATAGGCTATATGAAAAGTGCAATACTGTTAATATAACTGTGTGTAAGTGTGGTTTTTCAGTGAATTTGTTTAAATCACAAATGCTCATCTGCATTTCCTGCAGCCATAGGACAATTCTCAGCCACAGAAGTGTGATCAAATGAAGATTCTAAATCTGTAGAGCACCATTTCTTGATTTATATGCATTTAGATATACTGTACTCTAAAGGCCAATACATTTAACTTCCGGGTGTCCCCCAGTTTGGTTTCTGAAAGGAGAATACCGAAACATAAGCTTGCATCTGTCTCTCTGTCAGCCCATTCATTTTTAGTGAATCTGTTGTCAGTATGTGGAGCAATTTAGAAACAGCAGCCAGGGCTTTTAATCCACAGATCACACCAGGGCAAATGCCTCGCTGCTCCCAGGAATGACCCCTTTCTCCTCTTTTTCTCACTCAATCTATTGCTCTATCTCTCTCTCTCTCTATCTCTATCTCTCTCTCTCTCTCTATCTATCTCTCCTTCTCTCTCTCTCTCTCTCTCTCTCTCTCTCTCTCTCTCTCTCTCTCTCTCTCTCTCTCTCTCTCTCTCTCTCTCTCTCTCTCTCTGTGCACAACTTTATATTGGGCTCCCAAGTGGCACAGGGATCTAAGGCACTGCATATCAGTGATAGAGGCGTCACTACAGACCCTGGTTAGATTCCAGGCTGTATCACATCTGGCCGTGATTGGGAGTCTCATAGGGAGGCGCACAATTGGCCCAGCATCGTCCTGGTTTGGCCGCAGTTGGCCGTCATTGTAAATAAGAATTTGTTCTTAATGGACTTTCCCCGTTAAATAAAGGTTAAATAAATAACATAAATATTAATGCTCATATTTAGCCTCATATTTAACTCTACAGGTAACTGCTAAAATAGAGAAAGAACCAGCATAAAGTGTCTTAATAAGTTGTTGGGCCAACACGAGCCAGAACAGCTTCAATGTGCTTTGGCATGGATTCTACAAGTCTCTGGAACTCTACTGGTGGAACGTTCTTCCACAGTAAATTCCATAATTTGGTGTTTTGTTGATTGTGGTAGAAAATGCTGTCTCAGGTGCTGCTCCAGAATCTCCTATAAGTGTTCAATTGGGTTGAGATCTGGTGACCTCGACGGCCTTGGCATATGGTTTACATAGTTTTCATGCTCATCAAACCATTCAGAGACCACCCTGGATGGATGGGGGCATAGCCAATGATAGCCAAAATAATGGTCAAAATAATGGCCCGCCCAGCATTTTTATACATGACCCTGAGCATGATGAGATATTTACTGCTTAATTAACTCAGGATCACATCTGTGTAACGGTTTTCTTGTGTCGAAGGAGAGGAGGACCAAAATGCAGCGTGGTTGAAGTTCATGTTTTTTAATAAGACAACTAAACATGAACATAATACAAAACAACAAACGTGGAAAACCGAAACAGCCCTATCTGGTGCAACAAACACAGAGATAGGAACAATCACCCACAAAACCCAACACCAAACAGGCTACCTAAATATGGTTCCCAATCAGAGACAATGACTAACACCTGCCTCTGATTGAGAATCATATCAGGCCAAACACAGAAACAGACAAACTAGACACACAACATAGAATGCCCACTCAGATCACACCCTGACCAAACAAAACATAGAAACATACAAAGCAAACTATGGTCAGGGTGTGACAACCTGTGTGGAAGCACATGCTTTCAATATACGTTGTATCCCCCATTTACTCAAGTGTTTACATTTTTGGGGCAGTTACAGTACCTGTACATTCACATCTCTCTCCCTACATCTGGTACATGGATCCTTGTTACCAGTACGATTTCACATGCAACGAAAACATTCAACAAAACAAAGATCATTGAGTAACAGGGAAAATGTAGATAGATGGAAAGAGAGAGGGAGAACGGTACAACAGGACAAGCTGTAGGAACCTCTTTGTGCCCCACACATTTTCCACCGGCTTCTCCACTTTGGGTACACAGTTGATGGGAAAGGCTTGCTGCAGCCCGGGGGCCAAGGTGTTGGTATGGCAGTGATAGCCTGTCCTGTCACCTCCAGAGATACCAACATGTGTGTGTGTGTGTTTGTGCATATCTGAATCCTTGTCTTCTGTCACTGTCACCATCCAGGCTAACAGGCCGTGACTTCCACAGCTCATCACCAGAGCAAGATGTGACCTCCCCCCCCCCCATTCCTCAGATGTATCACCAGGAACACTGTACCTTGTTTCAATCACCACACACCCAACATTCTGGGCCAAACACTGTGGGTGTCTAGCAGGGTGAGAGTGAGGGGAATGTGGAGACGACATAGGATGTTGAAAGGTACACGAAAAGTACATTGTAGAATTGAATGAACAGGACACATTTAGGACAATGAGTTCAGTGGGTTTATTAGTTTCCTATTGTAAGTATCAGGCAGTTTGGGCCCGCCTGATTTCTCTGTAAAAAGCTGTGCAAGGTGTTGAGAGGAGGCATAGCTTAGCACCCTAATCATGAACATGTCCTCTAGGGGTGAAAACATATGTAAGCACTTGGGAACCTGCTTCTGGTAGAATACTAAACGCCTTATACACCTTACCTTATCTAATAGATGTGTACTCACAAAGAGCTATCTAATGAATAGGTTTATTATGCAACACACACACACACAGGTGGTGATGACTAAATCTGTCAAATGAAATAGCTGGAGAATGTTCTGAAACAACATAATAATGAATTGAAGAATGTCTTGTAATCCACTAAAAGGTCATCCTGATCTTGTTCTTTTGAGCTCGCTGGTTAATTCCATGGCCTTTGTCTAAATCCTTTAGATCTATGTTTAAATGCAAATGTGAACCATATTCATGAATGTCTCTCAAAGACATTCTATCATCGCACGCTGACCTCGTACGTTTGCTGCCATTCTTCAGGTATAGCACACTGCAAGGGTGATTCTTTGGAACTTCTTTTCTGATCACACAGAATACTCGTAAACTGAGAGTTTACGAAGGAATTCAGAGAAATGAAACTGGAATACAAAATGTATTGCATGCTGTGGGCAACATTATCCCTAGCATATTTCTAATGGGTCTTTTGGCTGTACTGAGTCAATAATGGATGTCTCGGACACTCAGATAATGAAAGAGGATACAGATGTGGCCCATTCCGACCACAGAAATCAATGGATGAACCACAGGCTAGACATTAGATGGACAATACTACCGGATTAGTGTAGTCATAAAGCACTCTCACACGGGCAACGTATTTTTAGAGGTTGTTTACATGGCAAATGATTCCATTCCTTGTAATCCCCTGTCTTTTGTCTGGCCATCGGTAGCTAGAGAGAGTACTCAGATAATTAGACAAAGGTATCATTTATACTGACTTTATAGAACATTTATAAGATCCTTAATCATTTATAAATTGCTTGTTTTGTTCATTGCTACAATAGCTACAGTGTTTAGAATGCTCATATGTATTTATAGCATCATACAGGCTAACTACGGTCCAGGGAGTCGACTATGGCTACTTTAGTCATCAGCAATGGAGATGATGCACCTGTCCCAAATGGAACCCTATTCCCTTTACAGTGCACTTCTTTTTAACAGGGCCCATAAAAGTAGTGCACTATAAAGGGAATAGGGTGCCATTTGTGATACAGTTTATATTACTGCTTCTGTGCAAAAGGTAAACATTTGAAATATTTGCGGCTCCTTCACAGTTATCTAAAAACAATATTACTTCTATCTCTTCTGCATCTTTAAGAATGCCAAAGGTCAAAACAATTGTCTAGTGGTCATTCCAGAAGATTTTGGCTAATTTCAGTGATATGCAAATAAGCCAAAATCTGTATGGAATTAGTTTTTCTGTTGACAATGATTGCTAATGACAGGAGAGCTGGGAGCTGCTTGAGAGCTGCATTCAAGGACATGGGTAGTCCCAACACACAGGGGTGTATGGTGTGTGTGTGTGTGTGTGTGTGTGTGTGTGTGTGTGTGTGTGTGTGTGTGTGTGTGTGTGTGTGTGTGTGTGTGTGTGTGTGTGTGTGTGTGTGTGTGTACAACCATCCTTGTCAGCACTTACAGTTTCAGTTGCCTTGCCTATTGGAGGGTCTCTATGGAGACAGACTCATCAGCCCCCACCCCTTTCCAAAACTCCCCTTGCTCCCCCCTCCACCCCCCTAGCGTTCATTAGGCCCTGTTTTTTTTGTCAAACCTCTGACAGCGATCCAACCCACAGAGTCAACCCACGATCTCGTCTCTCTCCGCCTGCTCCAGCCAGTCTGGGTGTTCAGAGGTTGCCGTGGCAACTCCTCCTGTCCCTGTCTCGAGCATCCCTAGATCCCCCCCTCCTTACTCTCATCCCGCCCTACCTCCCTTCTTCCCTCTATTAGAATAAGAATATTCCTCTAAGAGACTAATGCTTTCCGATCTCTCTCTCTCTCCCTTTCGGCCCCTCCTATCTTGCATGTTTTCTCTCTCTTTCTTTCCCTTTCTCTCCCTCTCTCTCTCACTCCCTCTCACTCTCTCTGTCTCTCCCCTCCACTCTCTCTCTCACCCCGTCAGTCAGAGTGGGAGCCAGGCCAGATCTGGGATCAGTGTTAAGACAGCTGCTGCTGGCCTCTAGGTGGTTTGTGTGGTCTGTCTGTAGCAGACAGGGAGGGAACCCAAGCCTTTATCAATGGCAGTTAAGACTGGAGCTTTAGGATCAGCCATAATGCAGCATGGGATTTCCCATCATATGTCCTTTGTACAGACATTAGTTTGAATCCATTCCCTGGCACTAGGTCGGAGGGATGGTTGAAGAGGGATTGCCTGTTCTAAACGATGAAGACTGATTGACAATCTCCTCTCTCTCCTGGTTTGCATGGTAGTCAAAGCTCTCTCTTCAGTATTTCAAGCTTTCATGCACACACACACACACACACACACACACACACACACACACACACACACACACACACACACACACACACACACACACACACACACACACACAAACAAACACAAACACAAAAGACAACCGTCATAAACCATTGTTAAACAAAGGACTTCAGAATGACAGTGCAGTTGGAAAAACAATCAATTCAGAGCTTGACAAGGTTTCCTTCATTTGGAGACAGAGGAGGCTATCGAACTAGACCCAACTTGACTTCTATCTGTGGACGCAGAGGGATGAACACAAATGGCTACTATATAGTTAGCTCTATCAAATGATAAATGGAGGGGGAATCTGGACCTCTCTCTCCCTCATCTCTTTTATTAACATATTAGAATTGATGCGGTAGTAAAATTGAGGATTATATTCATTTTTTTATTGATTATTTATATTAACTAGATATAAACCCATTACAAGCCCTTTATAGATGGAAAATGTTACCCGATATTGATTACACAATCACTGTACTGGAGAGAGTAAGCCTGCCTGCTGGCTGTATAGTTGAGTTTATTAGGATCCCCATTAGCTACTGCACAAGCAGCTACTCTTCCTGGAGTCCACATGAAATGTACAAATACATAACAATGTAGAGACCACAAGA
Source organism: Oncorhynchus nerka (assembly GCF_034236695.1). Taxonomy (NCBI): domain Eukaryota; kingdom Metazoa; phylum Chordata; class Actinopteri; order Salmoniformes; family Salmonidae; genus Oncorhynchus; species Oncorhynchus nerka. The sequence goes on along the minus strand of NC_088397.1, from coordinate 24,205,600 downwards.
ACAACATTAAATTGGCATTCTCTCAACCAGCTTCACCTGGAATGCTTTTCCAACAGTCTTGAGGGGGTTCCCACATATGCTGAGCACTTGCTGGATGCTTTTCCTTCACTCTGCGGTCCAACTCATCCCAAATCATCTCAATTGGGATGAGGTCGGGTAATTGTGAAAGCAAGGTCATCTGATACAGCACTCCATCACTCTCCTTCTTGGTCAAATAGCCCTTACACAGCCTGGAGGTGTGTTCGGTCATTGTCCTGTTGAAAAACAAATTTTAGTCCCACCAACCGCAAACCAGATGGGATGCTGTGGTAGCCATGCTGGTTAAGTGTGCCTTGAATCCTAAGTAAATCCCTGACAGTGTCACCAGTAAAGCACCCCCACACCATCACACCTCCTCCAAATTTCACGGTGGGAACCACACATGCAGAGATCATCTGTTCACCTACTCTGCGTCTCTCCACGGAACCAAAAATCTAAAATTTCGACTCATCAGACTAAAGAACAGACGATCTCACAGGTCCAATCAAGTCAAATTTACATTTTACATTTAAGTCATTTAGCAGACGCTCTTATCCAGAGCGACTTACAAATTGGTGCGTTCACCTTAAGACATCCAGTGGAACAGCCACTTTACAATAGTGCATCTAAATCTTTTAAGGGGGGTGAGAAGGATTACTTTATCCTATCCTAGGTATTCCTGAAAGAGGTGGGGTTTCAGGTGTCTCCGGAAGGTGGTGATTGACTCCGCTGTCCTGGCGTCGTGAGGGAGTTTGTTCCACCATTGGGGGGCCAGAGCAGCGAACAGTTTTGACTGGGCTGCGCGGGAACTGTACTTCCTCAGTGGTAGGGAGGCGAGCAGGCCAGAGGTGGATGAACGCAGTGCCCTTGTTTGGGTGTAGGGCCTGATCAGAGCCTGGAGGTACTGAGGTGCCGTTCCCCTCACAGCTCCGTAGGCAAGCACCATGGTCTTGTAGCGGATGCGAGCTTCAACTGGAAGCCAGTGGAGAGAGCGGAGGAGCGGGGTGACGTGAGAGAACTTGGGAAGGTTGAACACCAGACGGGCTGCGGCGTTCTGGATGAGTTGTAGGGGTTTAATGGCACAGGCAGGGAGCCCAGCCAACAGCGAGTTGCAGTAATCCAGACGGGAGATGACAAGTGCCTGGATTAGGACCTGCGCTGCTTCCTGTGTGAGGCAGGGTCGTACTCTGCGGATGTTGTAGAGCATGAACCTACAAGAACGGGCCACCGCCTTGATGTTAGTTGAGAACGACAGGGTGTTGTCCAGGATCACGCCAAGGTTCTTAGCGCTCTGGGAGGAGGACACAATGGAGTTGTCAACCGTGATGGCGAGATCATGGAACGGGCAGTCCTTCCCCGGGAGGAAGAGCAGCTCCGTCTTGCCGAGGTTCAGCTTGAGGTGGTGATCCGTCATCCACACTGATATGTCTGCCAGACATGCAGAGATGCGATTCGCCACCTGGTCATCAGAAGGGGGAAAGGAGAAGATTAATTGTGTGTCGTCTGCATAGCAATGATAGGAGAGACCATGTGAGGTTATGACAGAGCCAAGTGACTTGGTGTATAGCGAGAATAGGAGAGGGCCTAGAACAGAGCCCTGGGGGACGCCAGTGGTGAGAGCGCGTGGTGAGGAGACAGATTCTCGCCACGCCACCTGGTAGGAGCGACCTGTCAGGTAGGACGCAATCAAGCGTGGGCCGCGCCGGAGATGCCCAACTCGGAGAGGGTGGAGAGGAGGATCTGATGGTTCACAGTATCGAAGGCAGCCGATAGGTCTAGAAGGATGAGAGCAGAGGAGAGAGAGTTAGCTTTAGCAGTGCGGAGGGCCTCCGTGATACAGAGAAGAGCAGTCTCAGTTGAATGACTAGTCTTGAAACCTGACTGATTTGGATCAAGAAGGTCATTCTGAGAGAGATAGCGGGAGAGCTGGCCAAGGACGGCACGTTCAAGAGTTTTGGAGAGAAAAGAAAGAAGGGATACTGGTCTGTAGTTGTTGACATCGGAGGGATCGAGTGTAGGTTTTTTCAGAAGGGGTGCAACTCTCGCTCTCTTGAAGACAGAAGGGACGTAGCCAGCGGTCAGGGATGAGTTGATGAGCGAGGTGAGGTAAGGGAGAAGGTCTCTGGAAATGGTCAGGAGAAGAGAGGAGGGAATAGGGTCAAGCGGGCAGGTTGTTGGGCGGCCGGCCGTCACAAGACGTGAGATTTCATCTGGAGAGAGAGGGGAGAAAGAGGTCAGAGCACAGGGTAGGGCAGTGTGAGCAGAACCAGCGGTGTCGTTTGACTTAGCAAACGAGGATCGGATGTCGTCGACCTTCTTTTCAAAATGGTTGACGAAGTCATCTGCAGAGAGGGAGGAGGAGGGGGGGAGGAGGATTCAGGAGGGAGGAGAAGGTGGCAAAGAGCTTCCTAGGGTTAGAGGCAGATGCTTGGACTTTAGAGTGGTAGAAAGTGGCTTTAGCAGCAGAGACAGAAGAGGAAAATGTAGAGAGGAGGGAGTGAAAGGATGCCAGGTCCGCAGGGAGGCGAGTTTTCCTCCATTTCCGCTCGGCTGCCCGAAGCCCTGTTCTGTGAGCTCGCAATGAGTCGTCGAGCCACGGAGCAGGAGGGAAGGACCGAGCCGGCCTGGAGGATAGGGGACATAGAGAATCAAGGGATGCAGAAAGGGAGGAGAGGAGGGTTGAGGAGGCAGAATCAGGAGATAGGTTGGAGAAGGTTTGAGCAGAGGGAAGAGATGATAGGATGGAAGAGGAGAGAGTAGCGGGGGAGAGAGAGCGAAGATTGGGACGGCGCGATACCATCCGAGCAGGGGCAGTGTGGGAAGTGTTGGATGAGAGCAAGAGGGAAAAGGATACAAGGTAGTGGTCGGAGACTTGGAGGGGAGTTGCAGTGGGGTTAGTGGAAGAACAGCATCTAGTAAAGATGAGGTCGAGCGTATTGCCTGCCTTGTGAGTAAAGGGGGAAGGTGAGAGGGTGAGGTCAAAAGAGGAGAGGAGTGGAAAGAAGGAGGCATAGAGGAATGAGTCAAAGGTAGACGTGGGGAGAAATCAAATCAAATCAAATCCAATGTATTTATATAGCCCTTCGTACATCAGCTGATATCTCAAAGTGCTGTACAGAAACCCAGCCTAAAACCCCAAACAGCAAGCAATGCAGGTGTAGAAGCACGGTGGCTAGGAAAAACTCCCTAGAAAGGCCAAAACCTAGGAAGAAACCTAGAGAGGAACCAGGCTATGTGGGGTGGCCAGTCCTCTTCTGGCTGTGCCGGGTGGAGATTATAACAGAACATGGCCAAGATGTTCAAATGTTCATAAATGACCAGCATGGTCGAATAATAATAAGGCAGAACAGTTGAAACTGGAGCAGCAGCACAGTCAGGTGGACTGGGGACAGCAAGGAGTCATCATGTCAGGTAGTCCTGGGGCACGGTCCTAAGGCTCAGGTCCTCCGAGAGAGAGAAAGAAAGAGAGAATTAGAGAGAGCATATGTGGGGTGGCCAGTCCTCTTCTGGCTGTGCCGGGTGGAGATTATAACAGAACATGGCCAAGATGTTCAAATGTTCATAAATGACCAGCATGGTCGAATAATAGTAAGGCAGAACAGTTGAAACTGGAGCAGCTTCTTATTGGTGTCCTTCAGCAGTCCTTTCTTGGCCCATGCAAGTCTCTTCTGATTGTCCTTTAGTAGTGGTTTCTTTACTCAGACCATGAAGGCCTGATTCACACAGTCTCCTCTGAACAGTTGATGTTGAGATGTGTCTCTTACTTGAACTCTTAAGCATTTATTTGGGCTGCAATTTCTGAGGCTGGTAACACAAATGAACTTATCCTCTGCAGCAGAGGTAAATCTGGGTCTTCCTTTCCTGTGGCGGTCCTCATGAGAGCCAGTTTCATCATAGTGCTTGATAGTTTTTGCGACTGCACTTTAAAAAAAACTTTCAAAGTTCTTAACATTTTCCTCATTGACTGACCTTCATGTCTTAAAGTAATGATGGACTGTCATTTCTCTTTGCTTATTTGAGCTGTTCTTGCCATAATTTGGACTTGGTATTTTACCAAATAGGGCTATCTTCTGCATACCACCCCTACCTTGTCACAACACAACTGATTGACTCAAACACATTAAGGAAGAAAGAAATTCCACAAATGAACTTTTAACAAGGCACACTTGTTAATTGAAATGCATTCCAGGTGACTACCTCATGAAAATGGTTGAGAGAATGCCAAGAGTGTGCAAAGGTGTCATCAAGGCAAAGGGTGGCTACTTTGAAGAATCTCAAATATAAAACATATCTTGATTTGTTTAACACTTTTTTGGTGTTAATGATTCCATATGTGTTATTAAATAGTATTGATGTCTTCACTATTATTATACAATCTAGAAAATTGTCAAAATAAAGAAAAATCCTGAAATTAGAATGTGTGTCCAAACTTTTGACTGGTACTGTACATTAAAGTTAAATAAGGTATATTGAAAGAGCAGAGGCGCTGTGATACAATATGTTTTTTTCAATCTGTTTCTTAAAAGCTAAACTTGCTTTTTGCCTGAGTTACCTCTGGTGACAGAGCATTTCACCATGACATGGCTCTATACATAACTGAGTAACCTCTGGTGACAGAGCATTCCACCATGACATGGCTCTATACATAACTGAGTAACCTCTGGTGGCAAAGCATTCCACCATGACATGGCTCTATACATAACTGAGTAACCTCTGGTGACAGAGCATTGCACCGTGACATGGCTCTATACATAACTGAGTAACCTCTGGTGACAGAGCATTCCACCATGACATGGCTCTATACAAAACTGAGTAACCTCTGGTGACAGAGCATTCCACCATGACATGGCTCTATACATAACTGAGTAACCTCTGGTGGCAAAGCATTCCACCATGACATGGCTCTATACATAACTGAGTAACCTCTGGTGACAGAGCATTCCACCATGACATGGCTCTATACATAACTGAGTAACCTCTGGTGACAGAGCATTCCACCATGACATGGCTCTATACAAAACTGACATGGCTCTATACATAACTAACCTCTGGTGACAGAGCATTCCACCATGACATGGCTCTATACAAAACTGAGTAACCTCTGGTGACAGAGCATTCCACCATGACATGGCTCTATACATAACTGAGTAACCTCTGGTGACAGAGCATTCCACCATGACATGGCTCTATACATAACTGAGTAACCTCTGGTGACAGAGCATTCCACCATGACATGGCTCTATACATAACTGAGTAACCTCTGGTGACAGAGCATTCCACCATGACATGGCTCTATACATAACTGAGTAACCTCTGGTGACAGAGCATTCCACCATGACATGGCTCTATACATAACTGAGTAACCTCTGCATTCCACCATGACATGGCTCTATACATAACTGAGTAACCTCTGGTGACAGAGCATTCCACCATGACATGGCTCTATACATAACTGAGTAACCTCTGGTGACAGAGCATTCCACCATGACATGGCTCTATACAAAACTGAGTAACCTCTGGTGACAGAGCATTCCACCATGACATGGCTCTATACAAAACTGAGTAACCTCTGGTGACAGAGCATTCCACCATGACATGGCTCTATACATAACTGAGTAACCTCTGGTGACAGAGCATTCCACCGTGACATGGCTCTATACATAACTGAGCGACGCATTAAATCTGTTTTTGTTTTGGGTACCGTGATGAAACCCACAGTGGCGTGCCTAGTGGGGTATGTATGTCTGTTTGAAGTGTATGCAAATAGGTTGTACAAGGCATTTTCAACACATAAATGTTTCTTAAAAAGACTATAATAGAAGTAGTACATTTCTCCTCAACCCTCAACCATGAAAGACTATCATGCATGTTGTTGATGTTAGTTCTGTGCAGTTAAGGGCAAGGCGTGCTGCTCTGTTTTGAGCCATCTTCAACTTTTCTTGGTCTTTCTTTGCTGCACTTGACCATATGACCGGACAGTAATCAAGAAGGGACAAGACCAGAGCCTGAGCAACTAGTACCGTCATTTTTGTGTCAAAAACACAGAATATATTTTTTATAACAGACATACCTCTCTCCATCTTCACAACAATAACTTTGTCAATATGACTTGACCATGATAACTGACCATCCATTGTTACTTCTAGGAGTTCAGCTTCTTCAACCTGTTCAATGGTCACACCCTTTATGCACAACTCCAGTTGAGGTTTAGGTCTAAGAGAATGCTTTGAACCATTCAAGACCAGTTTATTGTTAATTACCCATTCTGATTCTGACTGTAGCTCCTTGCTAAGAGTCTCAGTGAGCTCACTGGCTGTAGGTGCTGATGTGTAGAGTGTGCAATCATCAGCAAACATACATGTAGTTATTTTAGCTTCTTGAAAGAAAAGTTGCAAATATTTTTAAATAGAGATTATTAACGGCCCAAGGACTCTGCCCTGAGGTATACCACACCATACATTCTCTTGACGATGCACATTTGAGGCTCATTCTTAGTATACAAAACAAGGAATTACGGCAGAAAAACGGAAGTGTCGCTGGTGGGAGGAGCTACAGGGGGACTGGCACGTAGTAATGGCTGGAATAGAATAAATATAACAGTATCCAATACATTAAAAATATGGAAACCACATGTTTAACTCCGTTCCATAAATTCCCTTCCAGCCATTACGATGAGCCCATTTTCCTATAGCTTTTCTCACTAGCCTCCTCTGCGTCGTTTTGCAGGACTGATTGGTAGGGACTTTGTGAGTGCACATTGATCAACTCAAAATGATATATCTATGCCTTTCTATATTTTATTTGAGCTTTATTTAACTAGGTAAGTCAGTTAAGAGCCAATTCTTATTTTCAATGACAGCCTAGGAACAGTGGGTTAACTGCCTGTTCAGGGGCAGAACAACATATTTGTACCTTGTCAGCTCGGGGATTTGAACTTGCAACCTTCCGTTTACTAGTCCAACGCTCTAACCACTAGGCTTTTATTTGAGAGTCAGTTGGTTATACATTTTGTCCCGTACGCTCAAGTGACAAATATATTGCAGACTGCTTAACAAAACCCTTGGTAAGGGGGTTATTCTATGCTTCTATGGTACAGCAATGCTACAGTCAAACTCCCTATGGGGATGTCATCAAAGAGAATCAATTTGAACATTTAAACACAGGGTACACCTTATTTAGACAAGACGAGAGAGCCATGCTAGTGAAACCGGAGCCCAGGCCTGTTGGGTATTGAGGGCAGAGGAAATAGAAGTGCCCTATAATCTTACGCAATGCCTGGTACTGGTGAGAGTGATTCCGTTTCCCTTATAGGGCAGTCAGCCACAGAATGGCCCCCATTCTAAGACTGTAGGGTAAAGTGATATCTTGCCCAGGTGGCAACATGAAAAGCATTGCAAAAGAATTGTTCTATAGTGAGATTTTTAACTTGTTTGATTTGTGGAGCAGCTTATTGTATGGCGTACATGGTCCTCACCATAACTCAATTATTTATTCTCCCATTGCCCTACAAAGAAAGGGAGGGAGAAACACTACGGGAACATATGGCACGAGAAGTATCTGGACAACTCAGCAATCTTCAAAATATGAGCTGTATACATTTGTGAATGATCATCGATGTTTCTCGTTGTGGCCTTGACTTGATATTCAACGCATCAAAATGGGTTTCAATGATCATTTTGAAATAATTGAGTTCCAATAGATTGAGAGATGTCCTAATGCTGTCTGACATAAACATATGAAAGTTAGTATCACCCTCTAGTGGGGATTGTGACTAAACACACTTCAACCATGCTACTGTATATATAGAGAGACCTTTCTTCTTTCTCCCTTAGGTCTCATTTTGCTCTCAGCGCAATCCAGTAAACAGACTGTGGCATAAGGACATAAGAGGATCATTAGAGGAACATGTTGTCATCTTATAGCAGTCAACACTCTTCCTCGACCAATCACATCGACTCTCCCTCTGGATCCACAATCAACAAATAGCGTTGGCCCAATCCCCAATTTGCATGTCACTTGTTGCGTCCCAAACAAGTTTGTTATGTAGTAACCCGATAGACTCAAAATATATATGGAATAGGGTAATAGGGTAATATATGGAATAGGGTCATTTGGGACTGATGCCACTGTCTCCTTGCCCCCCCTTCCTAAATCTTTAATCTGAGTGTCACTTGATCAATATTGGCATGGTTACTTTGCCAAAAGTAACTTTGTGACACCACAACTCATAGTGTCATAGTGTCATAGTGTCATAATCATGGCATCTGGAGTGGCCATTCATTTGGACATCTCACAGAATAATTTGACCCGCAAGTAATCCTAAAGAAAGAGGGGCAATAATTACCCAGAGAGCCATTCCAAAAAGACACCTGATATCACCAGAAAGGGGGGTTTAAAACAGTGAAATGAAGCCCTGGCTTGGACGTTCATTAAGATCAAGGCTCTAATTTAAAGTTAATTGCCATCATTTACCTGGTTTTGTCTTCAAGAGGAAACACAATACGTAATTCTACAAGTCATTTGAAAGGAGAGCTCCAGCTTGTCCTTTAAATGGACTTGTTGACTGGTTGAATAAAGAGATGGTATGCTAATTGCTTAAAGACAGAGATAAGGAAAGCTGAAGTTGACCATGGCCTTTTCCTCACTGTAGCCACTTGAGAGTTTCATATTCAAATGGACATTACAACCATCTATCAATCATGTATCATATCAAATTCAACCTGGGATACTGTTTTGTTGACATTCTGTTGTACCTGAGCAGACTCTTGGTAAGCATAGATGTCCACCACAAAACCACAAAATGACATGCAACATAAATCAGCTGTACTAGTGCTGCGCTAGAACAAAAACATGCACCCTACGGATTGCCCATGCGAATCACTATTGAAAACCAATTCTATAGATAATATACACACAAACAAACACTCTCTGTTCGAAGCCCTAGGTCGTGTCTGATTCTCGACCATTGGATTGTCAACTAAACCGCTTAGAGGATGAACAAGAGGCTGAACTCCTAAGATACCCAGCCACAGCATTTTACTGAGCGTATAAGAGCCCAGATTCCTCTGTTAGGGTGGAGATAGCAGATAAGTGGCCTGTTAGTTCATCCTATCTCAAACCCCTTCAAACATGGTTCCCATGAGCCTCTTACAGAGGATCCCTTCCTCAAAAGCAGCTGAGCTGAGAGAAACACATTTGTCACGCGACTAAGCTTTACGTATAATACCGTATCAACGCTGTTACAACATATAGTCCATCCACCACTATGTCCAGTAAAAGGTTCATGGAAGGAGCTCGAGTAAGAAGCTGTACCACAGCTTTTAAGCAAGAATACCTGTCTACCATTTCTCCAAACCATCATCGAAATAAGTTCACCATAGACTGAGTGAACCCATTAGGCTAACATACTATTGTACATTTGTAACTCATTGTAAGTCATCAAATGCAGTACTGCAATTCAAAGGTCAAAGCTTTTTAGCAGGTCAAAGAATAGCTTTCACTTGGAAAAGTGCCGTTCCTCTTGCTCCAGTTGGAAGGTGCTTCTGATCCCTGAATGGTCCCATCCCCGTATCATGTGTGAGGAGAGCTCAGCTTTAGACTGGGCTCTAGGCCTACATAGTAGGGACACTGATACCACAAGGTCGCCCCAATGTGGCCAAGGGTAAAAGATCTCACAGGGGTGAGGTGCAATATGCATGGAAACGACTCTGTAGTCTGTAGACTGGACAGTGTTCAGGGAGTGAATAGCCATGTTTAAACTCACAGTGGTGTTGGCAGAATGGAGCTGGGTGCTGGAATCATTTGGATGAGACAGAGATGAAAGGCAACTCAATGTGCCTGGGTTGTTTGGCCTCTCAAACAGACACAGACTGTTGGTATCACCTCAGCTTCCAGATTGAGTAAAAGACATGTTGTCCATATTAGGACTGTTTCCGCTGAGACTGAAGATGTCCTAATATGGACACCGTACAGTGTGAGAGATAAATAATGGAATTAGAGAAAAGCCCAATGTACCAATACTTTAGTGACAAATCCTCCCGGCCAATGTTTTTATTAGGTAAAGTAAATATTAATATACACCCCCATGTTTTACTGTGGTCTATAACTAGAGAGCATATTTGAATGTTTTTCCTCTTACTTGGTTCCATTCCATTGATTTTTAAATATTGATACAGTCCTCAGATCTTTAGACACCTTATACTGGGAGAAAATGCAATAGTAACTTTCCATCAGTCACCCATTGTCATTTAAACACTCTACTGATCAAATGACAACATTACTTAAACAGAGTGTACAGTGTTCACAATTATGCGCTTAATCAAACCAAGGTTGGAGTGTCTCGGTAACATCAATTCGTTTAGCCCATATTGCATGTCACCGCTGTCTACCTTGGAAAGGTGGATCAAGTATTCGGCACAAGTGACAAATGTAACATTTGATTTGAATTTTTTTTTTTCGTTCATGCATCATCACAACTCATACTAAGCCCATAGTTTTTCCTGGTCAGATTACACACACAAGGAGGAAAAACCTCAAGGCATTATGTAACAGGAATGACAACGGAGGCAGGCATACAGTCGTCATTCATACTACTCTTTATCCACAGCACACTATATAATGTAGATGTAAATATGAACTTCAGGTTTGGCGTTACAGTGGTCCTAATTATTAGGATTTAGGATCATTAGCTCTATGCTTACGCATGATTTGACTAACCATACATAATGCTAATCATACTGAAATACTCATCCTACCAGTGATAGGACCACTATAGATCCAGCAGAGGGCAGTCGTTTAGCATAATACCATCAGGACAGTCTAGTATAGTACACTTTAAAAAAAGGGTTGTAAAAGGGTTCTTTGACTGTCCCAATAGGACAACCCTTTTTGGTTCTCGGTAGAACCCTTTTGGGTTCCATGTAGAACCCTCCTTGGAAAGGGTCTACATGGAACCCAAAAGGGTTCTGCTTGGAACCAAAAAGGTATTTTGAAAGGATTCTCCTATGGGGACAGCCAAAGAACCCTTTTGCGTTCGAGATAGCACCTTTTTGTCTAAGAGTGTAGTCCACCAACCTGACCGCCCACGCCAGAACACTACCATGATAATACCGATGTTCTGTTGTCATGTCATATGTAAAACATGTCAAATTCCATAAGTAAAATATATGCACGCATGACTGTAAATCACTTTGGATAAAAGTGTCTGCTAAATGGCATATATGTCATATTTATTAATAATCTTTATAATTATTGTTATATATTGTGTCATCATACTCTCATTCAGCTGGTATGCATTTGTTATTAGTGTTGTCAATTATTATTGAAGAACAATGCATGAGCATCTTGGAATATTTTTTTTATTAGGACTAATATAGTATATTATAAATATTTCACAGGTTTAGTGCTAGTTAAGATTGGGTTATGATATCTACCAGGCCATAGACATGGACTATGTCTACAGTATGTCATAGAAGTCTAAAATAGTCCTCACTGTATGATCCAGCTGAGAAGTCTTTCTTCACAGACTTGAGGTAGAAGTAGACGTTAAGTAACAGATCTAGAACCACCCTCAACCCTAACCTTAACCATTAGGAGGATGAAGAAAGGTCTGATCCTGGACTAGCCGTTTTGAAACTCACTCACTCGCTTGTCACAGGTTGTGAAACGTCACAAATCTCCACTAGTTTCCACTAGATGGCGATACACACAGAGGAAAAACCAGCACACTCAACCTCTGTGAGGCCCAGTTCCTCTCCTGGGGAACATCTTTCTCCCTCTATTGCAATTAACTGGAGGATGAATTAAAGCGCTCTTAATGCTTCCAGTAAATGATACCTTTTTAATATCTCCTTAAACCACCCTCACTGGCGTGAGTGATAGAGGCGTCTTTAGGAGGGAAATGTCACCAAATCCAACCGTCCCATCATTTGAATTATAAATCTGAGGAGAGCACCAGACGATTTTTTTTAGAAGAAGCTAATGAATATTTAAAGAGCAGAGTTTACGGACCAGCGTTTTGACAATAGAGGAATACTAATTCTCCTCTTGGCTCTCTGATAAGAGGTTGAGCAATAGAACAGCAACGTTAGGCCAGACACTCATTACCATTTCATCTTTCTCATCCGGCTTTACCTCCAAAGTGATTAAATGGAACCAAAAATGTACATTTTGACGAATCGTCATCGTCATTATCATCAAGTTTTTAAAACTCTTAGTACTCAGTCACTTATACGGTCCTTTTTTAAAGATTTTTTGACAAGCTTTTCTCATTACTAATACCAGTGTCCAAACATGTTATCAGTCTGAGGCAATGATTACATATTTCCCTGAATAGTCGAGCCAACTGCAGTGTACGGGCGATGTGAGAACCACCTCATCTCTCTGACATGCTGCTGTCTTCTATCAGTGTTAATGTGAAGCCATACAGGTGGATATTCTCTCTCTCTCTCTCTCTCTCTCTCTCTCTCTCCTTCTGGCTCTCTCCCTCTATCACTCTCTCTCAGGGCATGGGAGGAGTGTGCACTAAGGTAGCTAAATCAATATGATGTGAATTATTAAGAGAGTGAAGTACTGTCATGCACCAAGGATCGGTTCTCAGGGTCTGGAGGCTATAGCAAGGTACTGTAGATATTGTACTCAGCTGCCAGTCTTACACTCTCTCTCTTTTTCTCTCTCTCTTTTTTCTATCTCTCTCTTTTTCTCTGTCTCTTTCTCTCTCTCTCTCTTTTTCTCTCTCTCTCTTTCTCTCTTTCTCTCTCTCTCTCTCTCTCTCTCTCTCTCTCTTAGTAAATCACACTTCATCTCAGCACACCACATTTTTTTTCTCTCTCTCTTTTTCTCTCTCTCTTTTCTCTATCTCTCTCTTTTTCTCTCTCTCTTTTTCTCTCTCTCTCTCTTTTTTCTCTCTCTCTCTCTCTCTCTCTCTCTTAGTAAATCACACTTCATCTCAGCACACCACATTTTTGAGTGAACACACACCATCATGCGTTCTCTTACTCTTTCTACACACACACACACACACACACACACACACTTACCAGTCCTACAGCTCACCATTGTCAGAGAGCTCATTAGTCAGTGCAGTGATGCAGAGTAGCCTGTCATTAGCTGAGGGGTTTCTGTCCTCTGTTCTCATCCTTCTTTACCACATATCCTCCTTTCTCCATCTCTTTCTCTAGCTTCTCATCCTGCTGTCCAGAGGCATCATAAAGGTCTACATGACAGTGGAGGTCTCGCTTCTCTATAAGGTTTTTTAAGACCTCATCTTTTTTATCTTATCAACTGATTTGGGATGAGTTTTTCACTACAATTCCCACAATGCACCCATAACCGAGGATGCTGGTTGGTGTTGACATAATATGCGGGGCTGAGTGCCATTCTGTTCAACACACAACCCCAGGGAGTACCCTCCCACTCGCACCTCCTCACACTCAGACAGAAAATAGCATCTCTGTCTCACAAATCAATCCAACAGGGTTGATTTTACCACTTCCAAGCCAATACCACCAGCTTCTCCCCTCTCTCTTTACAGGAATAACGTGACACTGATACATGTTAGTCCTGTTTAACCCAGCCCATTGATGAATCCTTCAGCAGGGGGAGAGAGATCCGTTTTCTCATCCAGACTCCACCTCAGGCCTTCATTTGTCTACTGGGATAGGAGGCTGACACACTGAGACTGATGGGATAGCCTGTCGTACTCCGCCTCGACCTATCAGTGATCCGGCTCTCCAACTTGTTGTGTCTCTCATCTATTGTAGCTTGTCGAGGCGTCCGCCGTTGGCGAAGCAATCAGTAATGCACATCCCTAAGCCGGGGTAGAGAGACACCTAATGAAAGTGTGTGTTGTTGCGCTATCAATGAACATGGCTTGAGAGAAAAGGAACTATCAGTCCACATCGTTTTGAGAGAAAGGGAAGTATCAGTCCACGTCGGTTTGAGAGAAAGGGAAGTATCAGTCCACGTCGGTTTGAGAGAAAGGGAAGTATCAGTCCACGTCGGTTTGAGAGAAAGGGAAGTATCAGTCCACGTCGGTTTAAGAGAAAGGGAAGTATCAGTCCACGTCGGTTTAAGAGAAAGGGAAGTATCAGTCCACGTCGGTTTGAGAGAAAGGGAAGTATCAGTCTACGTCGGTTTGAGAGAAAGGGAAGTATCAGTCCACGTCGGTTTGAGAGAAAGGGAAGTATCAGTCCACGTCGGTTTGAGAGAAAGGGAACTATCAGTCCACGTCAGTTTGAGAGAAAAGGAACTATCAGTCCACGTCGGTTTGAGAGAAAGGGAACTATCAGTCCACGTCGGTTTGAGAGAAAGGGAACTATCAGTCCACGTCGGTTTGAGAGAAAGGGAAGTATCAGTATCAGTCCACATCGGTTTGAGAGAAAGGGAAGTATCAGTCCACATTGGTTTGAGAGAAAGGGAAGTATCAGTCCACGTCAGTTTGAGAGAAAGGGAAGTATCAGTCCACGATGGTTTGAGAGAAAGGGAACTATCAGTCCACGTCGGTTTGAGAGAAAGGGAACTATCAGTCCACGTCGGTTTGAGAGAAAGGGAAGTATCAGTCCAGGTCGGTTTGAGAGAAAGGGAACTATCAGTCCACGTCGGTTTGAGAGAAAGGAAAGTATCAGTCCACGTCGGTTTGAGAGAAAGGGAAGTATCAGTCCACGTCGGTTTGAGAGAAAGGGAACTATCAGTCCACGTCAGTTTGAGAGAAAAGGAACTATCAGTCCACGTCGGTTTGAGAGAAAGGGAACTATCAGTCCACGTCGGTTTGAGAGAAAGGGAACTATCAGTCCACGTCGGTTTGAGAGAAAGGGAAGTATCAGTATCAGTCCACATCGGTTTGAGAGAAAGGGAAGTATCAGTCCACATTGGTTTGAGAGAAAGGGAAGTATCAGTCCACGTCAGTTTGAGAGAAAGGGAAGTATCAGTCCATCGGTTTAAGAGAAAGGGAAGTATCAGTCCACGTCGGTTTGAGAAAGAAAGGAAAGTATCAGTCCACGTCGGTTTGAGAGAAAGGGAAGTATCAGTCCACGTCGGTTTGAGAGAAAGGAACTATCAGTCCACGTCGGTTTGAGAGAAAGGGAAGTATCAGTCCAGGTCGGTTTGAGAGAAAGGGAAGAAGACAAAGGGAACTATCAGTCCATGTCGGTTTGAGAGAAAGGGAAGTATCAGTCCAGGTCGGTTTGAGAGAAAGGGAAGTATCAGTCCACGTTGGTTTGAGAGAAAGGGAAGTATCAGTCCACGTCGGTTTGAGAGAAAGGGAACTATCAGTCCACATCGGTTTGAGAGAAAGGGAAGTATCAGTCCACGTCGGTTTGAGAGAAAGGGAAGTATCAGTCCACGTCGGTTTGAGAGAAAGGGAAGTATCAGTCCACATCGGTTTGAGAGAAAGGGAAGTATCAGTCCACATCGGTTTGAGAGAAAGGGAAGTATCAGTCCACGTCGGTTTGAGAGAAAGGGAAGTATCAGTCCACGTCGGTTTGAGAGAAAGGGAAGTATCAGTTTGAGAGAAAGGGAAGTATCAGTCCACGTCGGTTTGAGAGAAAGGGAAGTATCAGTCCACATCGGTTTGAGAGAAAGGGAAGTATCAGTCCACGTCGGTTTGAGAGAAAGGGAAGTATCAGTCCACGTCGGTTTGAGAGAAAGGGAACTATCAGTCCACGTCAGTTTGAGAGAAAGGGAACTATCAGTCCACGTCGGTTTGAGAGAAAGGGAACTATCAGTCCACGTCGGTTTGAGAGAAAGGAACTATCAGTCCACGTCGGTTTGAGAGAAAGGGAAGTATCAGTCCATCAGCCCACATTGGTTTGAGAGAAAGGGAAGTATCAGTCCACGTCGGTTTGAGAGAAAGGGAAGTATCAGTCCACGTCGGTTTGAGAGAAAGGGAACTATCAGTCCACGTCGGTTTGAGAGAAAGGAAGTATCAGTCCAGGTCGGTTTGAGAGAAAGGGAACTATCAGTCCACGTCGGTTTGAGAGAAAGGAAAGTATCAGTCCACGTCGGTTTGAGAGAAAGGGAAGTATCAGTCCACATCGGTTTGAGAGAAAGGGAAGTATCAGTCCACGTCGGTTTGAGAGAAACGTCGGTTTAAGAGAAAGGGAAGTATCAGTCCACATCGGTTTGAGAGAAAGGAAGTATCAGTCCACGTCGGTTTGAGAGAAAGGGAAGTATCAGAACTATCAGTCCACGTCGGTTTGAGAGAAAAGGAACTATCAGTCCACGTCGGTTTGAGAGAAAGGGAACTATCAGTCCACGTCGGTTTGAGAGAAAGGAACTATCAGTCCACGTCGGTTTGAGAGAAAGGGAAGTATCAGTATCAGTCCACATCGGTTTGAGAGAAAGGGAAGTATCAGTCCACATTGGTTTGAGAGAAAGGGAAGTATCAGTCCACGTCAGTTTGAGAGAAAGGGATCAGTATCGGTTTGAGAGAAAGGGAACTATCAGTCCACGTCGGTTTGAGAGAAAGGGAACTATCAGTCCACGTCGGTTTGAGAGAAAGGGAAGTATTGTCGGTTTGAGAGAAAGGGAACTATCAGTCCACGTCGGTTTGAGAGAAAGGAAAGTATCAGTCCACGTCGGTTTGAGAGAAAGGGAAGTATCAGTCCACGTCGGTTTGAGAGAAAGGGAACTATCAGTCCACGTCAGTTTGAGAGAAAAGGAACTATCAGTCCACGTCGGTTTGAGAGAAAGGGAACTATCAGTCCACGTCGGTTTGAGAGAAAGGGAACTATCAGTCCACGTCGGTTTGAGAGAAAGGGAAGTATCAGTATCAGTCCACATCGGTTTGAGAGAAAGGGAAGTATCAGTCCACATTGGTTTGAGAGAAAGGGAAGTATCAGTCCACGTCAGTTTGAGAGAAAGGGAAGTATCAGTCCACGTCGGTTTGAGAGAAAGGGAACTATCAGTCCACGTCGGTTTGAGAGAAAGGGAACTATCAGTCCACGTCGGTTTGAGAGAAAGGGAAGTATCAGTCCAGGTCGGTTTGAGAGAAAGGGAACTATCAGTCCACGTCGGTTTGAGAGAAAGGAAAGTATCAGTCCACGTCGGTTTGAGAGAAAGGGAAGTATCAGTCCACGTCGGTTTGAGAGAAAGGGAACTATCAGTCCACGTCGGTTTGAGAGAAAGGGAAGTATCAGTCCGGTTTGAGAGAAAGGGAAGTATCAGTCCACGTCGGTTTGAGAGAAAGGGAAGTATCAGTCCACATCGGTTTGAGACAAAGGGAACTATCAGTCCAGGTCCGTTTGAGAGAAAGGGAAGTATCAGTCCATGTCGGTTTGAGAGAAAGGGAAGTATCAGTCCAGGTCGGTTTGAGAGAAAGGGAAGTATCAGTCCACGTTGGTTTGAGAGAAAGGGAAGTATCAGTCCACGTCGGTTTTATCAGTCCACATCGGTTGGAGAAAGGGAAGTATCAGTCCAGTCGGTTTGAGAGAAAGGAAGTATCAGTCCACGTCGGTTTGAGAGAAAGGGAAGTATCAGTCCACATCGGTTTGAGAGAAAGGGAAGTATCAGTCACATCGGTTTGAGAGAAAGGGGTATCAGTCCACGTCGGTTTGAGAGAAAGGGAAGTATCAGTCCACGTCGGTTTGAGAGAAAGGGAAGTATCAGTCCACATCGGTTTCAGTATCAGTCACGTCGGTTTGAGAGAAAGGGAAGTATCAGTCCACGTCGGTTTGTATCAGTCCACGTCGGTTTGAGAAAGGGGTATCAAGTATCAGTCCACGTCGGTTTGAGAGAAAGGGAAGTATCAGTTTCCACGTCGGTTTGAGAAAGGGAACTATCAGTCCACGTCGGTTTGAGAGAAAGGGAAGTATCAGTCCATCGGTTTGAGAGAAAGGGTCCGTCGGTTTGAGAGAAAAGGAACTATCGGTTTGAGAGAGAAAGGGAAGTATCAGTCCACGTCGGTTTGAGAGAAAGGAAGTATCAGTCCACGTCGGTTTGAGAGAAAGGGAAGTATCAGTCCACGTCGGTTTGAGAGAAAGGGAAGTATCAGTCCACGTCGGTTTGAGAGAAAGGGAAGTATCAGTCCACATCGGTTTGAGAGAAAGGAAGTATCAGTCCATCGGTTTGAGAGAAAGGGAAGTCCACATCGGTTTGAGAGAAAGGGAAGTATCAGTCCACGTCGGTTTAAGAGAAAGGGAAGTATCAGTCCACATCGGTTTGAGAGAAAGGGAAGTATCAGTCCACATCGGTTTGAGAGAAAGGGAAGTATCAGTCCACATCGGTTTGAGAGAAAGGGAAGTATCAGTCCACGTCAGTTTAAGAGAAAGTGAAGTATCAGTCCACATCGGTTTGAGAGAAAGGGTTTGAATTATCAGTCCACAAAGGAAAGGGAAGTATCAGTCCACATCGGTTTGAGAGAAAGGGAAGTATCAGTCCACATCGGTTTGAGAGAAAGTGAAGTATCAGTCCACATCGGTTTGAGAGAAAGTGAAGTACCAGTCCACATCGGTTTGAGAGAAAGGGAAGTATCAGTCCACATCGGTTTGAGAGAAAGGGAAGTATCAGTCCGGTTTGAGAGAAAGGGAAGTATCAGTCCACATCGGTTTGAGAGAAAGGAACTATCAGTTCACATCGGTTTAAGAGAAAGGGAAGTATCAGTCCACGTCGGTTTGAGAGAAAGGGAAGTATCAGTCCACATCGGTTTGAGAAAGGGAAGTATTCCACATTGGTTTGAGAGAAAGGGAAGTATCAGTCCACGTCAGTTTGAGAGAAAGGAAGTATCAGTCCACGTCGGTTTGAGAGAAAGGGAACTATCAGTCCACGTCGGTTTGAGAGAAAGGGAACTATCAGTCCACGGTTTGAGAGAAAGGAAGTATCAGTCCAGGTCGGTTTGAGAGAAAGGGAACTATCAGTCCACGTCGGTTTGAGAGAAAGGAAAGTATCAGTCCACGTCGGTTTGAGAGAAAGGGAAGTATCAGTCCACGTCGGTTTGAGAGAAAGGAACTATCAGTCCACGTCAGTTTGAGAGAAAAGGAACTATCAGTCCACGTCGGTTTGAGAGAAAGGGAACTATCAGTCCACGTCGGTTTGAGAGAAAGGGAACTATCAGTCCACGTCGGTTTGAGAGAAAGGGAAGTATCAGTATCAGTCCACATCGGTTTGAGAGAAAGGGAAGTATCAGTCCACATTGGTTTGAGAGAAAGGGAAGTATCAGTCCACGTCAGTTTGAGAGAAAGGAAGTATCAGTCCACGTCGGTTTGAGAGAAAGGAACTATCAGTCACGTCGGTTTGAGAGAAAGGGAACTATCAGTCCACGTCGGTTTGAGAGAAAGGAAGTATCAGTCCAGGTCGGTTTGAGAGAAAGGGAACTATCAGTCCACGTCGGTTTGAGAGAAAGGAAAGTATCAGTCCACGTCGGTTTGAGAGTCCAAAGGGAAGTATCAGTCGGTTTGAGGGAAGTATCAGTCCACGTCGGTTTGAGAGAAAGGAAGTATCAGTCCACATCGGTTTGAGACAAAGGGAACAGTCCAGGTCGGTTTGAGAGAAAGGGAAGTATCAGTCCAGGTCGGTTTGAGAGAAAGGGAAGTATCAGTCCACGTTGGTTTGAGAGAAAGGGAAGTATCAGTCCACGTCGGTTTGAGAGAAAGGGAACTATCAGTCCACATCGGTTGGAGAGAAAGGGAAGTATCAGTCCACGTCGGTTTGAGAGAAAGGGAAGTATCAGTCCACGTCGGTTTGAGAGAAAGGGAAGTATCAGTCCACATCGGTTGGAGAGAAAGGGAAGTATCAGTCCACATCGGTTTGAGAGAAAGGGAAGTATCAGTCCACGTCGGGTTGAGAGAAAGGGAAGTATCTGTCCACATCGGTTTGAGAGAAAGGGAAGTATCAGTCCACATCGGTTTGAGAGAAAGGGAAGTATCAGTCCACGTCGGTTTGAAGTATCAGTCCACATCAAAGGAAGTATCAGTCCACGTCGGTTTGACAGAAAGGGAAGTATCAGTCCACGTCGGTTTGAGAAAGGGAACTATCAGTCCACGTCAGTTTGAGAGAAAGGAACTATCAGTCCACGTCGGTTTGAGAGAAAGGGAACTATCAGTCCACGTCGGTTTGAGAGAAAGGGAACTATCAGTCCACGTCGGTTTGAGAGAAAGGGAAGTATCAGTATCAGTCCACATCGGTTTGAGAGAAAGGGAAGTATCAGCCCACATTGGTTTGAGAGAAAGGGAAGTATCAGTCCACGTCGGTTTGAGAGAAAGGGAAGTATCAGTCCACGTCGGTTTGAGAGAAAGGGAAGTATCAGTCCACATCGGTTTGAGAGAAAGGGAACTATCAGTCCACGTCGGTTTGAGAGAAAGGGAACTATCAGTCCACGTCGGTTTGAGAGAAAGGGAAGTATCAGTCCAGGTCGGTTTGAGAGAAAGGGAACTATCAGTCCACGTCGGTTTGAGAGAAAGGAAAGTATCAGTCCACGTCGGTTTGAGAGAAAGGGAAGTATCAGTCCACATCGGTTTGAGAGAAAGGGAAGTATCAGTCCACGTCGGTTTGAGAGAAAGGGAAGTATCAGTTCACATCGGTTTGAGAGAAAGGGAAGTATCAGTCCACGTCGGTTTAAGAGAAAGGGAAGTATCAGTCCACATCGGTTTGAGAGAAAGGGAAGTATCAGTCCACATCGGTTTGAGAGAAAGGGAAGTATCAGTCCACGTCGGTTTGAGAGAAAGGGAAGTATCAGTCCCACGTCAGTTTAAGAGAAAGTGAAGTATCAGTCCACATCGGTTTGAGAGAAAGGGAAGTATCAGTCCACATCGGTTTAAGAGAAAGTGAAGTATCAGTCCACATCGGTTCAAGAGAAAGTGAAGTATCAGTCCACATCGGTTTGAGAGAAAGGGAAGTATCAGTCCACATCGGTTTGAGAGAAAGTGAAGTATCAGTCCACATCGGTTTGAGAGAAAGTGAAGTACCAGTCCACATCGGTTTGAGAGAAAGTGAAGTATCAGTCCACATCGGTTTGAGAGAAAGGGAAGTATCAGTCCACATCGGTTTGAGAGAAAGGGAACTATCAGTTCACATCGGTTTAAGAGAAAGGGAAGTATCAGTCCACGTCGGTTTAAGAGAAAGTGAAGTATCAGTCCACATCGGTTTGAGAGAAAGGGAAGTATCAGTCCACGTCGGTTTGAGAGAAAGGGAAGTATCAGTCCACGTCGGTTTGAGAGAAAGGGAAGTATCAGTCCACATCGGTTTGAGAGAAAGGGAAGTATCAGTCCACGTCGGTTTGAGAGAAAGGGAAGTATCAGTCCACATCGGTTTGAGAGAAAGGGAAGTGTTAGTCCACGTCGGTTTGAGAGAAAGGGAAGTATCAGTCCACGTCGGTTTGAGAGAAAGGGAAGTGTTAGTCCACGTCGGTTTGAGAGAAAGTATGTGGAGTACAGTAAGTGTGTTGGCCAATATGTCTGTGAGGCTGGTGTGAGAGGCTGGTGTGAGAGTTTTCATGAAAGATTTTGTGTCAAGTTGTGCGTCTGAGCCGGTGTGTGTCTCCCTTGTTTCAATTAATACTCCAGATCTTCTGATTGTCGCCTGACTTTTTTACTCACATTTCATTTCACTAGCACTAAATGATTGATGTTCTGATGGTAACATTTAAATATGCTCATGCCTGCATTACTGAGTCGAACATCACCCCACAGCACATAATTTAGCTAATGTCTCTCTCGCCGCTTTGCACGTCCTCCAAATTTACCACCATAATCTCGGTGACAGACGACATTAATTACAGCTTTCTCCTCGCATCATCTCTGATTACAATTTCACACGTTTCAATGGAGCGCTCACTGTGTTGCTATACGGAGCGGCATTGAGACGACACCACCACCCGCCGTCGACCAATGACTTGGGGATTTTGTAATTCCTCAGAGACTCGCGGAAGCAGAAAATGTCGACATGTGATGTGCGACAGCCGAGTCAAAGCCCAATGTGCTCAAGCAAAATGCTTTAATTGCGGCGCATAATGGCAATAAATCTCAACGGCATCTTCATTAGGACAGTGTCGTTGGTCCTAAATGAAGGGACAATGAAGTGCTAACTCCTCGCCGGATACACACATTCACATTTCACATTTGCCACGTTTAATTAAGCAATAGATGACGTTTTAAAGGGGGCGTTCGATGTGATGAAATCCCTTGAGTGGTCTGAT
Source organism: Oncorhynchus nerka (assembly GCF_034236695.1). Lineage (NCBI taxonomy): Eukaryota > Metazoa > Chordata > Actinopteri > Salmoniformes > Salmonidae > Oncorhynchus > Oncorhynchus nerka. Next base: position 24,183,456 of record NC_088397.1, on the reverse strand, counting down.
AAACACTAGAATAGGTTCAGTACTTCAATGTCGAATGGGTTTGGAAATAACTTTAAATGGTCTAGACTAGCTTCTATTGCCATCAGTCTTTGGCACATCATCAAGTTGATAACGACGTTGAGGCAGTTGGGAAGTTGTCTGACTCATTCGTACTCTTCCTTACCACTATTCATGTTATGATCATTGCATGTTAGAGTTAGAAGAGTTTTTTCGTTAACAATTATATTTGAACAAGTCTTATAAATTAATATATTATATCTACAGCTTATCAGCGTACACCCAATATGTTCCCGCTATTGATGATGCTTATTATGCATTATGGTTGAACCAAAAGATTACATGTAACAAATATTTAATGATATTGTAAACAATTAATAATACAGTATAAATCAAAAGTTTGAAAATATCTACAAATTGAAAGGTTTTTCTTTATTTTTTGCTATTTTCTACATTGTAGAATAATAGTGAAGACATCAAAACTATGAAATAACACATATGGAATCAGGTAGTAACCAAAAAAGTGTTAAACAAATCAAAATATATTTTAGATTTTTCAAAGTAGCCACCCTTCGCCTTGATGACGGCTTTGCACACTCTTGGCATTCTCTCAACCAGCTTCACCTGGAATGCTTTTCCAACAGTCTTGAAGAAGTTTCCACATAGGCTGAGCACTTGTTGGCTGTTTTTCCTTCACTCTGCGGTCCATCTCATCCCAAACCATCTCAATTGGGTTGAGGTCGGGTGATTGTGGAGGCCAGTTCATCTGCTGCAGCACTACATCACTCTCCTTCTTGGTCAAATAGCCCTTACACAGCCTGGAGGTGTGTTGGGTCATTATCCTGTTGAAAACAAATTATAATCCCACTAAGCACAAACCAGATGGGATGGCATACCGCTGCAGAATGCTGTGGTAGCCATGCTGGTTAAGTGTGCTTTGTATTCTAAATAAATCACAGACAGTGTCACCAACAAATCACCCCCACACTATCACACCTCCTCCTCCATGCTTCACGGTGGGAACCACACATGCTGAGATCTTCCATTCACCTACTCTGCGTCTCACAAAGACATGGCGGTTGGAACCAAAAATATAAAATTTGGACTCATCCGACCAAAGGACTGGTCGAAAGTCCATTGCTCGTGTTTCTTGGCCCAAGCAAGTCTCATCTTCTTATTGGTGTCCTTCAGTAGTGGTTTCTTTCCAGAGTTTCGACCTTGAAGGCCTGATTCACACAGTCTCCTCCTCTGCCTGTTACTTGAACTCTGGGAAGCATTTATTTGGGCTGCAATTTCTGAGGCTGGTAACTCTAATGAACTTATCCTCTGTAGCAGAGGTAACTCTGGGTCTACCTTTCCTGTGACGGTCCTCATGAGAGCCAGTTTCATCATAGCGCTTGATAGTATTTGTGACTGCACTTGAAATTGTCCTCATTGACTGATCTTCATGTCTTAAATTAATGAATGGCTTTAGTTTCTCTTTGCTTATTTGAGCTGTTCTTGCCATAAAATGGATCTGGTCTTTCACCAAATAAGAAGTTCCATAAATTAGCTTTTAACAAGGCAGACCTGTTCATTGAAATGCATTCCAGATGACTTCCTCATGAAACTGGTTGAGAGAATGCCAAGAGTGTGCAAAGCAGCCATCAAGGCAAAGGGTGGCTACTTTGAAGAATCTCAAATATAAAATATATTTTGATTTGTTTAACACTTTTTTGGTTGCCACATGATTCCATATGTGTTATTTAATGTCTTCACTATTATTCTACAATGCAGGAAATAGTCCAAATAAAGAAAACCCCTGGAATGAGTAGGTGTGTCCAAACCTTTGACTGGTACTGTACAGAATATGTGAAATTAAATTAAACAATAATGTATGTTGATGCTAATCTTATGCTAATGATAATGATAACAATAGCCTAATATATTCAATATGCTGTAAACTATTGTCTTTTCACAGTTTCACTCAATTCATTCCATTCAACCCAATAATTATGACACACCCCTCACTATTTTCATTGGTTGCACTAATTGCACTGTTTTGTCTACATAGCCTGGATCGAGCATTAGTGACGTTACCCTGAAGGAGGCACATTGAGGCCGAAACATTGGTGATTTACCCGAAACAATGTTGATTTAGTGTTTATAAACAAATGGAGTGTAAATTAATGCTTCACTCTCTCTAAAAAGGGTTTATAGATTTCCGGCAGATTATTTTTGATATGTCTGGAATCCTCTTTGACCTTTTCATCCTTAGTCCTGGCCCGCCTAGTTGCACTAATGCCCTTGTCTGACATTCAGACCAAATCATGGAGATTCCAGGGAGTATGTTTACTTTGTTTCATGGTCTTAAGGGTAAATATCCACTGCTATTGGGTAGCATGAGGGCAATGCGTGTAGTGATTACGAGGCAATTAAATTCAGTTAACTCAACTAGTTAGCAATTACAATATTTCCAATGAGGATATTGTAGACCTTAAAGCAGGGGTGGGCAACTCCAGTCCTCGGGGGCCTGATTTGTGTCACACTTTTTCCCCCATCCTAGCAAATACAGCTGATTAATCCAATTGAATTCTAAACTGAAGATCATGATTAGGTGATTATTGGAGTCAGGTGTGTTAGCTGGGGCTGGGGTAAAACTGTGACACCAATCAGGCCCTCGAAGACTGGAATTGCCCACCCCTGTCTTACATGTGATCACATGTGAATTGTTCTAAAACATGTTTTCATATGATTTCACATGTGAAATCATGTGTTTTTTCTCTAAAGGTACAAGTCTGTAACATTTGCCTATCAAGGTCCAACACTAAAATAATGATTAGTCTCTTGCCCCTTTGTTTGGAAATGACATCTTCTTTATCTTGAATACCGATTGAATAATCATCGGAGACAAACGGTGCTATGCAAGACATTTGGCACTCCTTTACTCCTCTCCTCCATCACTCCACCACTCCTCCTTTCCTCCACTCCACCACTCCTCCTCTCCCCCACTCCACTCCACCACTCCTCCTCTCCTCCACTACACCTCTGCTTCACTCCACCACTCCTCCTCTCCTCCTCTGCAGTCTCTCTCTGTCTGTTGGATTCACATCAGGAACTTTTCTTTCCTAGATTCACCTGTGAACCTGGCCGTGTTGAGCAGTTAGATTTTTATACTATGTGCCTAGGAGCTACGTTGTGAACCTTCAAAGGGCTGGCTCACTCCGTAAAGCCTCTGTGAGACTCAGATCGGGATCGGGATCTAAGCCCCCGGCCTTCGAATGCTCCGGAGCGTTCCGAGGAACTGGAGGATTCAGGAAGCTGATGGGGATTGACAAGGCCACTCGGACGAGGAGGGAGAAAGGGAGAGGAGGGGAAGAGAGACACTACCTGGATGAGGAGGGAGAGAGGCAGAGGAGGGGTAGAGAGACACTACCCAGACGAGGAGGAAGAGAGGCAGAGGAAGGGTAGAGAGACGCTACCTGGATGAGGAGGGAGAGAGGCAGAGGAGGGGTAGAGAGACGCTACCTGGATGAGGAGGGAGAGAGGCAGAGGAGGGGTAGAGAGACGCTACCTGGATGAGGAGGGAGAGAGGCAGAGGAGGGGTAGAGAGACGCTACCCAGACGAGGAGGGAGAGAGGGAGAGGAGGGGTAGAGAGACACTACCCAGACGAGGAGGGAGAGAGGGAGAGGAGGGGTAGAGAGACGATACCTGGATGAGGAGGGAGGGAGGGAGAGGAGGGGTAGAGAGATGCTACCTGGATGAGGAGGGAGAGAGGCAGAGGAGGGGTAGAGAGACGATACCTGGATGAGGAGGAAGAGAGGGAGAGGAGGGGTAGAGAGACACTACCCAGACGAGGAGGGAGAGAGGCAGAGGAGGGGTAGAGAGACGATACCTGGATGAGGAGGGAGAGAGGGAGAGGAGGGGAAGAGAGACGCTACCTGGATGAGGAGGGAGAGAGGCAGAGGAGGGGTAGAGAGACACTACCCAGATGAGGAGGGAGAGAGGGAGGGGAGGGGTAGAGAGACGATACCTGGATGAGGAGGGAGAGAGGGAGAGGAGGGGAAGAGAGACACTACCCAGACGAGGAGGGAGAGAGGGAGAGGAGGGGTAGAGAGACGCTACCTGGATGAGGAGGGAGAGAGGCAGAGGAGGGGTAGAGAGACGCTACCTGGATGAGGAGGAAGAGAGGGAGAGGAGGGGAAGAGAGACGATACCCAGACGAAGAGGGAGAGTGGCAGAGGAGGGGTAGAGAGACACTACCTGGATGAGGAGGAAGAGAGGGAGAGGAGGGGAAGAGAGACGATACCCAGACGAGGAGGGAGAGAGGGAAAAGAGGGGAAGAGTGTCACGTTCTGACATTTATTTCCTTTGTTTTGTATTTATTTAGTATGGTCAGGGCGTGAGTTGGGTGGGCAGTCTATGTTTGTTTTTCTATGTTTTGGGGTATTTCTATGTTTCGGCCTAGTATGGTTCTCAATCAGAGGCAGGTGTCATTAGTTGTCTCTGATTGAGAATCATGGGTTGCACTGGGTTGCACTGTTTGTTTGTGGGTGATTGTCTATGTTGATGGCTTGTTTCAGCGCAGCTCACATTAGCTTCACGGTTGTTATTTTGTTTACTTTTTTTGTATAGTGTTTCAGTGTTCAGTTCTTTCTTTAATTAAACATTCAACATGAACACATATCACGCTGCATTTTGGTCCTCCGATCCTTCTCGCCTCTCCTCTTCAGATGAAGAGGAGGACGACCGTGACAAAGAGAGACACCAAACAGGTGGGAGGGGGTGAGCGGGTTGATGAGGATGACAGTGAGGAACAGGAGCTGGGACACACACCATTCATTAGACAACACTATCACTCGCATAACAGAGGTCCCCTCCTGCGTCAATGGTAACCACGAGGGCGACGTACAAGATACAAATAGCATAGACTGGATAGTGCATCTCTCCCATTCCCATCAGGGGATAAATGGTTCTGAACCCCTTAGAAGTAGAAGCGCAAGAACAGACACGACAATTTCATTGTTACACTTGACTAGGAATGTCCATTTTAGTCATTATATTTCTATGCTGTACCCTGTCTTTGCTAACCTGCATCCTGAAAATAAGTGACAGTTCAGGGAGAATTGGCAATGCCTGTGTGTGTGTGTGTTTGTGTGTGTGTGTGTGTGTGTGTGTAGAGTGCTCACGGGAAGAAGTGCTGTTGAATCCTCTTTTTAATCTGTCCGTCAAGGTTATTGAAAGTGCTGGCTTCCTTATTACCAGCCAGCCTTGGTACGTACATGAACGCACACGTGTACAAGAACACACACAACCACAAAATGCAAGATGGCGTCGACAGAGATGGTCGCCTCGCTTCGCGTTCTTAGGGAACTATACAGTAAATACCCCAGGAAATCTTAAGTCTTATTACATACAGCTGGGAAGAACTATTGAATATAAGAGCAACGTCAACTTACCAACATTTACGACCAGGAATACGACCAGGAATACGACCAGGAATACGACCAGGAATACGAAGAGGATCCTCTGCTCGTAACCACCACCCAGGACAATGGATCTGATCCCAAAACAACGGCGCCGCAGAAGGGGCAGGCGGGCGGGCTTCTGGTCAGGCTCCGTAGACGGGCACATCTATCACTGTTCCTGAGTATACTAATCGCCAATGTCCAGTCTCTTGACAACAAGGTAGACAAAATTCGAGCAAGGATTGCCTTCCAGAGAGACATCAGAGATCGTAACATTCTCTGTTTCACGGAAACATGGCTCACTTGGGATATGTTATCAGAGTCGATACAGCCACCTGGTTTCTTCACGCATGTATACGCTGACTCGGTGAGCGAGTTTATTAGCAAATGCATTGGTGATGTTGTACCCACCATGACTATTAAAACTTTCCCTAACCAGATGGTAGCATTCATGCAAAACTGAAAGCGCGAACCATTGCTTTTAATCATGGCAAGGCGACCGAAAACATGACCGAATACAAACAGTGAAGCTATTCCTTCCGCAAGGCATTCAAACTAGCTAAGCATCAGTATAGAGACAAAGTAGAGTCATAATTCAAAGGCTCAAACACAAGACATATGTGGAAGGGTCTACACTCAATCACGGATTACAAAAAGAAAACCAGCCCCGTCGCGCCTTGCTCCCAGACAAATTAAACAACTTCTTTGCTCGCTTTGAGGACAATACAGTGCCACTGACACGGCACACTACCAGAAAAACATTTAAACATGTTAACCCTCGCAAGGCTGCTGGCCCAGACGGCATCCCTAGTGCGTCCTAAGAGCATGCGCAGACCAGGACACATTCAATCAATCCCTATCCCAGTCTGCTGTGCCCACATGCTTCAAGAGGGCCACCATTGCTCCTGTTCCAAAGAAAGCTATGGTAACTGAGCCAAACAACTATCGCCCGTAGCACTCACTTCTGTCATCATGAAGTGCTTTGAGAGACTAGTCAAGGATCATATCACCTCCACCCTACCTGATACCCTAGACCTACTCCAATTAGCTTATTTTCCCCAATAGGTCCACAGGCGACGCAATCGCAATCACACTGCCCTAACCCATCTGGACAAGAGGAATACCTATGTAAGAATGCTTTTCATCGACTACAGCTCAGCATTCAACACCATATTACCCTCCAAACTTGTCATTAAGCTTGAGAACCTGGGTCTCGACCCCGCCCTATGCAACTGGGTCCTGGACTTTCTGATGGGGCGCCCCCAGATGGTGAGGGTAGGAAACAACATCTCCACCGCGCTGATCCTCAACACTGGGGCCCCACAAGGGTGCGTTCTTAGCCCTCTCCTGTACTCCCTGTTCACCCATGACTGTGTGGCCACGCACACCTCCAACTCAATCATCAAGATTGCAGACAACACTACAGTGGTAGGCTTGATTACCAACAACGATGAGATGGGAGGGTGGCCTACAGGGAGGAGGTGAGGGTGTCAGGAAAATAACCTCACACTCAAGGTCAACAAAACAAAGGAGATGATCGTGGACTTCGAGAAACAGCAGAGGGAGCACCCCCCTATCCACATCGACGGGACAGTAGTGGAGAAGGTGGAAAGTTTTAAGTCCCTTGGCGTACACATCACGGACAAACTGAAATGGTCCACCCACACAGACAGCATGGTGGAGAAGGCACAACAGCACCTCAGGAGGCTGAAGAAATGAGGCTTGTCACCGAAAACACTCACAAACTTTTACAGATGCACAATCAAGAGCATCCTATCGGGCTGAATCACCGCCTGGTACGGCAACTGCTCCGCCCACAACCGTAAGGCTCTCCAGAGGGTAGTGCAGTCTGCACAACGCATCACCGGGGGCAAACTACCTGCCCTCCAGGACACCTACATTACCCGATGTAGGCCAAAAAGATCATCAAGGACAAAAACCACCCGAGCCACTGCCTGTTCACCCCGCTATCATCCAGAAGGCGAGGTACAGGTCAGGTGCATCAAGCTGGGACTGAACGACTGAAAAACAGCTTCTATCTCAAGGCCATCAGACGGTTAAACAGCCATCACTAGCACAGAGTGGCTGCTGGCAACATATAAACATACACTCAAAATCTCTAGCCACTTTATTAATTAATAATTGGATGTAATAAATGTATCACTAGTCACTTTAAACAATGCCTCTTTATATAATGTTTACATACCCTACATTACTTATCTCATATGTATATACTGTACTCTATACCATCTACTGCATCTTGCCTATGATGCACGGCAATCACTCATCCATATATTTATATGTACATATTCCGAATCATCCTTTTACACTTGTGTGTAGACGGTGTTGTTGTGAAATTGTTAGATTACTTGTTAGAAATTACTGCACTGTCGGAACTAGAAGCACAAGTATTTCGCTACACTCGCATTAACATCTGCTAACCATGTGTATGTGACCAATAACATTTTATTTTATTTTATTTGAGCCTATGCACACACAGGCACACGCACAGATGCACAAACACACACTATAAATATTTTTTAAGAATGCATGTTAAAAGGTCAAAAGCAGCAGTTTTTATTTCAAATCATTTCTGGGTAATAAGTATGTTCAGTACATAAAAACATAATAGAATGTTCAATTGAACGGAAACGGTGTTGTACTGAATGACCAGTTGAAAAACGGGGAGGGGTTGAATACTGGGTTCAAAATGTACTGCTGCCTTTTAAATATGTCACTCATTGCTTCTAACCACTTCTCAGCACACCCACCGAACACAGCAAACATACCTCAAAGTCAGTTCAAGAACATAAAAGTACATTTGGGGAAAATGTGTCTTTCAGTACAAACCGTTACGCAACGTAGCAAACGTTCAAGTGATCTGAATGCACAAATGAAATCAAATAAAACTTTATTCATACAGCACATTTCAGACATGGAAGGCAACACATAGTGCTTTACAGGAAAACACAAATAAACAATGAAAGTAAAGGGTGCATTATTTCCTACACAACAAACATAAGATCAAAAAACAAAAGAATAACAAAAACTGAACAACTTAAAAGCACCTGTTCTGATTAGAAGGTTCTGTGTAGATTAGATTTTCTCCCAGCAACTATCAGGAAATAGCACTGATCACATTTTTATTTTATTTTACAATGTTAGTTTCATCAGCTGTTGTACAATATGATATATTTCATTTTTTATTTAAACTTTATTTAACTAGGCAAGTCAGTTAAGAACAAATTCTTATTTACAATGACGGCCTACCCCGGTCAAAACTGGACGATGCTTGGCCAATTGTGCGCTGCCCTATGGGACTCCCAATCGCAGGAAAAACAGAATTGTGACCGCACTGGTCCTTGAAACTAAAAAGTACACTTTATTTAGCAAAAGGAAGAACTGGAGGGTTGATGGTTGATCAGATTTCACGAGACAGTCCTGTTCTCGGGAGAAAAACCCCTTCCTCTTGACATTTGAATCCCCTATTTTTCAAAGTGAACATATCACCGTTGGAAAAACGAATGTAATAAAGATTGGATGGTGAAGGGGAGGGGGAGGTAAAGAGGAAGAATAATGATAGCAAGCGGTATGATCTAGATCAAATCTGTAAATGTTACGGGGTGAAAGGCCCATTGATCTTATCAACTCATTGTTCCTGCACCGTAAGGATTTATGACGAGGTGTATCAGTGTATTGATGGCCGTTCTCGTCGGACCCAATGCTCTCTCTCTCCCTCTCTTCTCTCCTCCCATAGCTTAGACTTAGACTGTAGCGATCCAAAGCTCCACACGCATACAGTACAGCAGATCTGGGTTCAAATACTATTTAAAATCATTTGAAATAGTTTAGCAGGGATTGATTGAGCTTGCCTGGCGCAGTTGAACCAATAGAATAGCCAGAAAACTGCAAACCCTGTCCATCTGGCACTCGGGGCAGGCCAACACTAAAAGTATTTCAAAGATTTCAAATACTATTTGAACCCAGGTCTGCAGTACAATAACTCATTTAAATTGATTTACATCTCCAGACTCAACAATAAGATGTCAATTGAATTCTCATTAGAATTCAGACTCTCGTTTGAATAATGTCGTACGGCTCAACGTAGACGGATGAAAGACAGACAGTTGACAGCTTGTCGGAGTGCGAGTTTTAATCGAACGAGGGAAAATGTCACGGTGATATTGATGCTGTGGTCTTTAGCTCCCTCACTGCGTCTGTGCTGTTGTGGTTCTTCTGCAACATTTGGTTAACAGCTAATCTCATTATGGATGTGCACGTTACATCTTGGCTAATGTAATACTTGTAAAATATGGTCTCAGTTTATCATTCATTTATTATTTAGAATGCACGTTCATGTCCATCGCACTTTAGTGGAACATAATGTATCCCTTTAAGTGTGAAATAATGGAGGACTTCCCTAGCAAGCTGCAAGAGCTACACAAACTCCATAAAAGCATTGCATTTTGAGCTTGTCCACTTGTAACATCCTCCTCTATCTAAATTGCATGATCAACCAAATGGAACTAAACGTAATTAAGCCCGGTACAAGGTTAATTTGGTCAGTAATGGTATTAAATGAGTATATGGAGATAGTTCCATTTCTAAATACCAATTCATTAAATCCCTGTTATTAAAATATGAAACTGGGAAATTACACAGAGCATATACACATTAACGGTCATTAGGATTCATGTATTTGTCTTAGCAAAAGCCTCGCCAGAGAGTCTCAAGGTGAATTTTTATGTTCAATATCATTAATCATCACTTCAGTAACCTTTTATTCAAAATCTAAAATTGTCATTACTTGTACACACACTCATGTATTCATATCTTTCTATGGTTAGGCTTGGTCAAGGTCCACGCATCAGGAGAGCTATTCAAATCCACAAAATAAACTGGGTGTTATAAGAATCTTTATAAGCGTAATAATTGGTAAGTGGATGTATTGATTCAAGTTGAGGTAGCTGTGATATAAAGGAAAATGGCTTTTTATATTCACATTTAACTGTAATTCAAATTATGATGTTATTGTCTTGCATTAGTTGTCGTCTTTTGTGTTTGGCCCAAGGCTGTTCTCCGCAATGACTTTATTCTCACCTTAGTATTCAAACTATACATTCACCTTCACTACCTTATGCTCATGTTTATTTTATCAACTTTATGGACCTTGTATTTCTTTAAGAGTGCAAAGGCACAGAAATCACTACTTTATACTAATATATTCATGTTTCCTCAAGAAAACAAAACAAAGAAATAGAGATTCTACATGTCCAAAGAGAATATCCGTCCTTGAAACAACTAATGTCGATCACAAAGTAACTTAATGACTCTCCACAGACTTTCTCTCTTTAGAACCCATGTCTGTCATTGAGTCTAGAACCCAAATGCTGCTCCACTCAGCTGTGCGGTGTCTTCTGCTCTCTCTTTCAGCGGTCCTTAGATACGTTGGAAATTTCAATTTTTATGGGAAAAAATCTATTGTACCTGTCCCAAAAACCTCTCATCCGTCTGCATCAAATGATTACAGACCTGTCGCTCTGACCTCTCTTCTGATTAAATCTCTTGAAAAGATCATCAAGACATACATCATCAACACCACCAGTCACCTTCTTGACCCCTCCAATTTGCATACCTGTCAGAGAGGGGGTCATATGATGCCATCCTTTCGCTCTTACATCTGGTGTACATGCATTTAGAGGGCGGTAAAACCCATGTGCGTATCATGTTTGCGTATCTCTCCTCGGTATTTAACACAACCAATTCGTTGGTCCTCGCGGGCAGACTGAGAGGAGACTTCGGACTTGACGCTATTCTTATCACATGGATCACCAACTTCCTAACTGATAGGTCTCAGCAGGTACGAGTTGGCAACACACTATCTGAGGTGCACACTACTTCAGTTGGAACCCCACAGGGCAGTGTTCTTTCACCAGTACTATACATACTGTATACAGACAGCTGCCTGAGCCGTTTCCCAGGGCGCCACCTGATCAAATATGCTGACGATACTGCTTTGGTCAGTCTTCTCATAGGGGATGAGACGGAGCACGGACCAGCTCTAAATGACTTTACTGTCTGGTGTGAGTCATCCCATTCAATTTGAAATACATCAAAAACAAAGGACGTGGTGATTGACTTTGGAAGGAACATTACAATGCACACACCATCGCTGACAAAAGGTGAGCCCATTGAAATAGTGGAGGAGTACAAATACCTTGGGCTAGTCATTGACAACCAGCTGTCCTGGGATCAGTGTCCTGACGCTATTTTTAAGAAAGGCCAAGAGAGACTGTATTTCCTACAGAAACTGCACTGTTTTAATGTTGATCTAACCATCACGGTTCTCTATTGTAAATCATTAATTGAGAGCATGCTGTCCTACTATTTGACCTGCTGGTTTGGGAATATCAAGGTTGCACAGAAAAATAGGTTGGGCAAGATAGTCAGGACTTGTGGAGAAATAATGGGGCAGAAACAGCAAGAACTGTCATCTCTCTACCTGGGCAGATCCCTCCAGAAGGCCAATAAAATAGTTGACTCTTCCCTCCACTCCACCCTGAGTTCCAGCTCATTCCCTCTGGACGCAGGTACAGACTATCCAAGGTTTAACAAAATAGGGCCAAGTACTCGTTTATTCCGAATGCAATTCTGAAACGTAAAAAATGCTGGACTAATTGCTCTTGGCACTTGCACTATGAAACAGCACTTACTCTGCCTATTTGTTTGTAAATATCCCTTGCTATTTATTTATTTATTTTTTTATATGTTATATGTTTTATGACTGCGGATGAATTGCCTCTTTGAGGACATTAAAGTTGTCTGAATCTGAATCTGAATGCCATTTAAATATCTGTCTTTTATTCCCAAGTTCTCTCCCATATTAAATAGTTGAACCCTTGATGAAATGAATTGGTTCAGGTTATACCATGTTAACTGGGGGTTGGGCGAGATCACCATTGTCCATAATCCTCTATACCGCAGGGACCAGTAGATGTAGTGTGGGTGTGTGTGTCGGAGCGAACCATTTCCCCCTGAGACGTTTCCACGTGACCCTCCCAAATAGCCGTCTCAAATTAGCCAGGCCCGATGTGCTCTACTAGCATGTTAACTGTTATGAGAGCTCACATGTACCAGCTGTGTGGAATGGTGGGCTGCATCCCAAATGGAACCCTATTCCCAATCTAGTGCACTACTTTTCACCAGGGCCCATGGGGTTATATAGGGAATAAAAGAGGACCATTTGGGAAGCAACCCTGGCCATGGTGGGGCGGCTATGAAAAGTACCAGGAGACAAAAGCCTTCAACTGACTGACTCATTAATGGGTCAAATTGTCTTTACACAGGTCACCTGAGAACTATAATTAAAACGCATTATAGATTCTTGTTTTTTATTGAGGCAATAACTGTAAATATAACCATCCGAAAGGGTGTTGGTCAACAATGTGTATTTGAGAATAAAGGAGGGGGTGTTTAGGTGAGATTTGTCATGCCGCTCACGCTTGTTCACGCAGGCACGTGTACAAAGGCTCATACACGGGTTTAGACACATGCACCATGCACGTTCACACACACGCACAGGCACGCAAACACACACACACACACACACACAGAGGCCTGTGAGGTTTGATAGATGTGTCACATCGGAGCTTTGAATGAAAGCCAATTACATTTATAATGTCAAACGTTGAACAGAAATTAGCCACAGCGTTATTATGGGCAAACTAATTGCAAGGAAATGCTCAAATGATTCAAATCACCGGGGCTATTTCAAGACATTAGGCATTTGAAGATAGCTACAACACTAACAATTTGTACCACCCATTTTATAATGACATTTAATAGGTTGTCTTATCAGAGCTCCAAATGTGGATTTGGATTATCACTCCCTTGACTAGATGGACGGGGCCAAATTGTATTTGTCTCTCTGTGACGAGTGTTCACATCCATCGCATAAGAGAAGGGGGAAAGAGATCATATTCGGAGGTTAAATTCCGGAATTGCCTCTTGAAAAGGTAAAAAATGAAGCAGAACACTATTGGCTCACCTGCTTTTGTGTTTCAAAGCAGGCAACCTGGAAGGTCTACCATTGGCATTCAGGGCCACTTGACTTCCAATGCAATAGATTTCCTACAGTATGCAAAGACGTACAGTTCATGGAGAGGCCCCGTCTTCAGCATTGACCCCATCCATGCTATTGACCCCCTGCATTGTGAAGTCTCTCGGAACTCAAATGGGATGCTAATATGCAGCAGGAGAATAGTCTAGGCTGTTAAGCATATGTAGCACTTGTGTTACTAAGGCTGCCTTATTAGTCTTTTCACGAGGCCCCACATTTCAAAACATTAGAATAACAACACAATTGGTTTCGCCGAGACGCGAAACGCCGTCTCCAACCAAGGTCGGATACTGTGGAAGGTATCTTGGGAATGACGTTAACCTCTTTTTCATGAAGCTTGACGTTTCTGCTTCATCGACATAAACCAAGCGCTTTATTGGTGCGTTGTGGGTCAGTAAATCCCCCTCCAGTTTTTCGCCAGACATGGGTCAGTAAATCCAACAGCGGCCCTCCAGTTTTTCGGTCTCTGTGTGTCACGACATCTCGGCTGTACTTTACAAATGATGCCTAAAGAACGCCTGAGATCTCTGTGTGTCACGCCCTCACATCTAACAGCGCTGTACTTTACATCCAACAGCCTGAGGCTCACGCCTCACATCTAACAGCGGCTGTTTACTGTATTCACGCTGTCTGATGATGCCTAAAGAACGCCTGAGTCGGTCTCTGTGTGTCACGCCCTCACATCTAACAGCGGCTGTACTTTACTGTATTCACGCTGTCTGATGATGCCTAAAGAACGCCTGAGTCGATCTCTGTGTGTCACGCCCTCACATCTAACAGCGGCTGTACTTTACTGTATTCACGCTGTCTGATGATGCCTAAAGAACGCCTGAGTCGATCTCTGTGTGTCACGCGGCCTTTACACATCTAACAGCGGCTGTACTTTACTGTATTCACGCTGTCTGATGATGCCTAAAGAATGCCTGAGTCGGTCTCTGTGTGTCACGCCCTCACATCTAACAGCGAAGCAGCTTAGGTTTCTGCTGCTACACCTGGAAGCCTTATCCACGGGTGTACAATCAGCAACATAAGCAATAGGCCCTTTATCCTTAAGTCCACGTCATCCTGCAGGCTGGCACGGAGACATGGGGCTCCGCTCCGTTGTTAAGGAGAGATTACTGACAGTGTGCCCTCGGAGTTTCTCAGTGTGACGGAAGAGCGCTACTCTTCATCGGGCGCATTTTACGTGTTCATCGGTGGCGCCTGATGCTTTCTGATTGAATTGAATGGGCTGTTTGTTAGATGTTTGTGTAGAGAAACGGAATGGTCTGGAAGCCTGTGTAATGTGTCTCCTTAGAAGGTGGTCAAAATGAATGGGAATCACTCAGGGTTTGTCTATGGGATGAACATGGTCTTCAGAGCATGGAGGATTCAGACGCAATCAGGCTCTACGGCGTCTGTCTGCAGTTGATGATATTCTGATCCATGACGTTCACACACACACACACGCGCGCACGCACGCACGCACGCACGCACGCACGCATGCACGCACGCACACACACACACATATACACACACACACCTCATCCATCCCTCCCCAACATCTTGCCGCTTCCCAACATGGGCATGGTGGAGGTTTCTGTGCCTAGCTCTGCCTGGTTGTGAGTCATTAGCCATTCCAGACGTAGCAGGGCGATCAGCAGAGCCAGCCTGGCCTGAGACAATTAGAGAGCCCAGAGGTGGCTGCACATCACAATGAGCCCAGCAGCCATGATTAAAACATCAACCGCACTGAATATGCTCTGCCTACCGGGGAAGGGGGTAGGAGATAGGAGCTAAGGCATTAGAGGCTACAGCGATGTTATTCTATTACGGTTTAACCAGCTTCAAGAGTTTTTTATGTTCTGATGGAGAACTGAGTAAATGATCGATGCTGGATCAATAGTAATAATAGCAGACTGTTTTGCTGAAAAATGTATGTATCAGCTTCCATGAGGAAAATGTTGTTGAGTCTTATGTTATTCTCTTTTTTCCTTAAAATATTATATTTGCATAAAATGTAAACGGTTGAATTGAGCTTTAAGTGTCGGCATTGTTCTGACATCACTGGATAATTCTATTGGCTTTCTTCTATTCCCCATGGTGGATTGCCCTCCTTCTCCTCCCTCTCCTCCCTCTCCTCCTTCTCCTCCCGCTCCTTCGTCTCCTACCTCTCCTCCTTCCGCTCCTCCTTCTCCTCCCTCTCCTCCCCCACCTCCCTCCTGAGTCTCTGTCCCATAATCACCACTGATTCCCTGTCTCCACCACCCTAGCAGATCTCCCAGAGGAGCCTCCCTCCCTCCACTCCTCTCCCTATCCCAGTCCCTCATCCCGCCAGTATGGAGCCCTCTGTGCCCAGCCTCTTGTCCCTCTGTCCCAGTCCAGTCTGGCTCTATGATTCAGCCACCATGGAGGAGTAGAGCCCCAGAGAGCTCTTTTGCTGTGTCAAGAGGATTCCCTGGCAGCCATCAAGAGAAATCCCCTCCCCCCTATGGCTGTAGTAATTTACTGTGAGCTGTGGAGTGCACTGAACGAGCAGCCCCAGTGCAATTTGGGTTCATGGTGAACACAAACACTACATTACCCATGATGCTTTTTGGCTGAAGGTGTGAAAACCTCAAGTCATTTAGACCTTGGTAGGTGGAATTATTTGCCATTAGTTGCATGCATATCATGATGTTATGGATTCTGATGATAGATATATTGGTGTTGAATCCATTCTTATCAATTGGAAATAAGACATCGCTGGTGATATTGTAGGATGATACTAGATAGAAATAACTAGAGAGCTTAATGTAGATACAAGATCATTAAGAATAAAGGGAATAGTAATTGTCTAACATGTAATAATCTGCTTTGATGAAGATGTGGCTGTCAATGTTGTCTCATTGAATTTGAAGCATCGCAGCACACGCTCCTGCTCTGACAAACGCTATAACACCTCATTAAATGTGACGGTTGGCATTATTCAAATTCGGAAACAGTTGTACCTCAAAGAGCAAAGAAAATTATCAAATTGATTTGATGATGGTTAAATTGCGAGAGAAGACATGGTCTAACCAGCCCATGCAAATGAGTCCAATTTACAATCTTGTATTCGGGCTGGGAAGCAGCGTTTCAAAAAATGATCAGGCCAGCCAGTCACAGATATTAAAATGAATTATAGCAAATCGGAATTTTAGTCACGCTACATTAACTAATATAACGTTATTAACATTTCAAGAGGGGAAAAAAAGCCTTTGCCTGCAAAATTAACAGTGACTGGAGTGACCTGCAGGCATGCTAGTCTGATCAGTCTAATGACAGCATAATGGCATATTTACATTAAAACCTCGCCAGCTAATATGGGATTCAGAATTAGACGTTAAATCAAGGATTATTTATTCTGGCCTACTTGGCCTCTTCTGCGACTATTTCTCCTCTTACTTCAATGGAAACCCCAAAACTTTTTCATTCGGAGTCTCCAAACTCTGTGGTTCTCTTTCCCTTTCTATTCTCATTCTCATTCTCACTCTCTCTCTCTCTCTCTCTCTCTCTCTCTCTCTCTCTCTCTCTCTCTCTCTGTCTACATCCTAATGGTCTCTTTAGTTACAGCTCTCTTTGTCTTTCATCTACTCCTCTCGTTCTCTCGGTCTGTCTATCTTTCTCTCTCTCATTTTCTCAGGGGATGAATTCAGTCTTTCACCGGGGTAGAGGGCCACACTCATCGGTTATTTCTTCGCTGGAAACAGAGAGGGAATTTAGTATTTTAATTGTTTCACTTTCGTTTTGTTTCTCTTTGGTCTCCCCCCATCCCTTTCCTCGTCTCTTTACTTCATCAGTTGCAGTCATTTTAAGTTCAAGGACTGGGAAAAAAAGGATATACAGACTCACACTTATAGACAAGCTTTTAAGATAATCATATCTAATGTGCTCTTCTGGTTTCAAAGTACAATCGCAATTTATATACAACACCTTTACTTTAACCACAAAAATGGGATAACTAATTTTCACAATACCCATAGCCATCAACCCAGTACATGTAGTTTCACATTACTTTATTTATATACCCATCAAGGCTAGCACATGTTTAAAGGGGTGGTCCGCTCAAAATAAAACAGGATTTCCCTGGCTGTTGTTGATTTCTTAAGACAGCCAGGGTAGGTGGAAAAATCATGTTGGTTGTATTTTTAGTGGAACGTTCCTTTAAATATTTTCTCCGTTGGTTTTTCTTACCCTGGCCAGCCAGGTTTGTTATGGTTCCATTGTTTTTTAGAGGGGGGAACCATTTACAAGCTGCACAGGCTGAGTTATTGTGTCTGGTTGGTGGAGACCTCGTGCCGCCACATCTAACAACAGACAGCGCCGCTTCTCTCCTCCGCTCTCCTTCTCTCATTTCCACTCCTCCGCTCTCCTTCTCTCATTTCCACTCCTCCGCTCTCCTTCTCTCCTCCGCTCTCCTTCTCTCCTCCGCTCTCCTTCTCTCCTCCGCTCTCCTTCTCTCCTCCACTCTCCTTCTCTCCTCCGCTCTCCTTCTCTCCTCCACTCTCCTTCTCTCCTCCGCTCTCCTTCTCTCATTTCCACTCCTCCGCTTTCCTTCTCTCATTTCCACTCCTCCACTCTCCTTCTCTCCTCCGCTCTCCTTCTCTCATTTCCACTCCTCCGCTCTCCTTCTCTCCTCCGCTCTCCTTCTCTCCTCCACTCTCCTTCTCTCCTCCGCTCTCCTTCTCTCATTTCCACTCCTCCGCTCTCCTTCTCTCATTTCCACTCCTCCGCTCTCCTTCTCTCCTCCGCTCTCCTTCTCTCCTCCGCTCTCCTTCTCTCCTTCTCTCCTCCAATCTCCTTCTCTCCTCCACTCTCCTTCTCTCCTCCGCTCTCCTTCTCTCCTCCGCTCTCCTTCTCTCCTCCACTCTCCTTCTCTCCTCCGCTCTCCTTCTCTCCTCCGCTCTCCTTCTCTCCTCCACTCTCCTTCTCTCCTCCACTCTCCTTCTCTCCTCCACTCTCCTTCTCTCCTCCACTCTCCTCTCCTCCGCTCTCCTTCTCTCCTCCGCTCTCCTTCTCTCCTCCGCTCTCCTTCTCTCATTTCCACTCCTCCGCTCTCCTTCTCTCATTTCCACTCCTCCGCTCTCCTTCTCTCCTCCGCTCTCCTTCTCTCCTCCACTCTCCTTCTCTCCTCCACTCTCCTTCTCTCCTCCGCTCTCCTTCTCTCATTTCCACTCCTCCGCTCTCCTTCTCTCATTTCCACTCCTCCGCTCTCCTTCACTCCTCCGCTCTCCTTCTCTCCTCCGCTCTCCTTCTCTCCTCCGCTCTCCTTCTCTCCTCCGCTCTCCTTCTCTCCTCCACTCTCCTTCTCTCCTCCGCTCTCCTTCTCTCCTCCGCTCTCCTTCTCTCCTCCGCTCTCCTTCTCTCCTCCGCTCTCCTTCTCTCCCTCCGCTCTCCTTCTCTCCTCCACTCTCCTTCTCTCCTCCGCTCTCCTTCTCTCCTCCGCTCTCCTTCTCTCCTCCACTCTCCTCTCTCTCCTCCGCTCTCCTTCTCTCCTCTGCTCTCCTTCTCTCCTCCACTCTCCTTCTCTCCTCCGCTCTCCTTCTCTCATTTCCACTCCTCCGCTCTCCTTCTCTCATTTCCACTCCTCCGCTCTCCTTCTCTCCTCCGCTCTCCTTCTCTCCTCCACTCTCCTTCTCTCCTCCACTCTCCTTCTCTCCTCCGCTCTCCTTCTCTCATTTCCACTCCTCCGCTCTCCTTCTCTCATTTCCTCTCCTCCGCTCTCCTTCTCTCCTCCGCTCTCCTTCTCTCCTCCACTCTCCTTCTCTCCTCCACTCTCCTTCTCTCCTCCGCTCTCCTTCTCTCATTTCCACTCCTCCGCCCACGTGTCTGCAACCACTCTGCTCATCTGCAGCCAGCAACTTTTTATTTATTATTATTATTATTTATTTTTTTAAATATTTTTATACAAATGACAGTCTTCTCCTCTATTTTTCAAGGAGATGAAGCTATCCTTAGACAGACACAGGAGTATGTTTATGGTAGTAACAACACCTTGTGTCATTAGACGTTTTGTATTTAGGGTTCATTAAAAAGGGCCTGCTGGTATCCCTTGGACATGCTTGTTTAGACTTGAAATCTCTGTAGTTTGCAGTGAGAGTGGACAGACAGGGTGGTGTGTGTGCATTACATATGTTCCTGGGTGAGTAAGCTACTTGTTTATTAGGGACCTGGTTTATTAGAGTGTAGAGAAGGATTGCCTTTATCACCATTATTCAACAGCACTTTAAACCCATGCATGGTCACAATATATTTTGAGTCAAGGTTTAATTTTTAATTGGGCAATCGGCAATTGCTACATCCATTTTTGAACTTATAAATTAATAATGTACACCCATTGATTCTTGAAAATATAGATCTTGAGTGATTCATGCGCTTTGTTCACCTGTCATACCTCATCAGAACCCCAAATAAGCTTGTTTTACTCCAATGTTTGTAAATTATGTAAATGTGAACACAATGTATAGTATCAAAACCTGGTTATAACTAAAATGTTGACATCATGGCCGGTCAGTTGTTGCATCCAGAGCTCCGTTTAATATAATTTGAGAGTGGTTACATTTTTCTAGCACCATCCCTCAGCGTTTTACCAAAACAGTGGCAGGGGCACCGGTTTGTTATTGTTCAACTGTAGAGTTCCCCTTTAAAACATTATCGTTCCACAATGGCATTTTTGAGAGGAAAGTGCTTGGGTCTGTGTCACTCTATGTATGTACAGGTTGCCAGCCTCTACTTTTGACATTCTCTACATAGGTGAAGGCGCAGTGACAACGTGACTGTGCTCGGTACACAGTTAGCCATCTGGTCCATCAGTGCACATGCTCCGGTCATACTAGCAGATGAGCTCAAGCCTGAAGTATGTGGAGATATTTGTCATATTCAGAGTGGGCACAGATTTACATAAAATCGAAGACTGTGTCATTCTAGAAACATTCAGAAACATTGTGCTAACCTAGTGTACCCACTGTTCTGTTTATTATTATATATACAGTATATATATATTTTATAACAGTTATAAAGACAAACAGAAAAGAAAGAAAGACATACATAAAATATATTACATACAAAACAACATCCAATAGCAACAGGTATAATTGTAAAGTACAGTTAGCATTATAACGTAGTAATAAATAGCAGCAGATATAATTGTAAAGTACAGTTAGCATTATAACGTAGTAATAAATAGCAGCAGATATAATTGTAAAGTACAGTTAGCATTATAACGTAGTAATAAATAGCAGCAGATATAATTGTAAAGTACAGTTAGCATTATAACGTAGTAATAAATAGCAGCAGATATAATTGTAAAGTACAGTTAGCATTATAACGTAGTAATAAATAGCAGCAGATATAATTGTAAAGTACAGTTAGCATTATAACGTACTAATAAATAGCAGCAGATTTCATAATGCAGATATATTTTCAGAGCTTTTTGAATCAAGTAGTACCAACTATGTAGATGAAATATTACTTTTGAAGAGCTTTTTTCAATAAAAGACAGTAAGGTGACCATACTTGCAGGAATGTGGGTCCATTGTTCACTTTTCTAATGGCTCCAAAAATCTGCTTGTTTTTAATTAACAACAGTTGAAAAGTGGATGGGTTTTGATTTTTCCAACACACAAGAATACATTTCTTTGCAAAGTATGAAATAATTATCAGCAACCTTGTCTTGCCTGAGTCAAGCGTAGTACTTGGCATGTGATTAAGGAGGTAAAGGCTTGGGGATGTACCAATTCTATATCTAAAATAATCTGAGTGGCAGTATGAATAGAGCACCAGAAATCCATTAGTTTATTGCAGTGCCAGAATATATGCAAAACCTGTTCCTTTCTCTGTCCTGCATTTCTGGCAATACGGTGAAGTATCTGGGAGCATACTGTTTAATTTAACAGGGGTAAGAGAAAACTTGAAAATGAATTTGTTCTGTTTAGTTTTTAAACAAGATAGAGAGAACAACAGAAAGACCAATATGATGGTAGATGGTGTAATGGACAGAAACTAAAAGACATCAGATGGGGTTGGAGGGTAGGAGACTAGGGGAAGGAGAGAGGTGGGGGTGGCAGGTGGGGGGTGTGGGGAGGGAGGCTTTAGTGTAGGCTGCTGAAAAAACAGTTTGTCTCCCCCAACGGCGAGCCTCTGCCACTTAACAAATGAAATCACAGTGGAAACGTGGCGTATTAATATCATAATGAAGGCGAGAGTGGCCATTAGAGGGGTGTAATGTGCCTCCAGGGGTCCGTGATGGATGTTCACCGGCGCTCGGGCCTTATTTGCACACAGTCACCTCTGTGGTGGACAACCATTAGGCCCCGACATAGGAGGTAAGGGATGGGGCGGCTGGGCTGGACAGCACCACAGAGAAGGGATTTTATTAGACAAACTGATAGCAGTTTGTGTAGGGGGAATGTGTGCGGAAGGCTGGTGGTGTGAGTGGGGGGGGGGGGCAGTGTGTGTCTACTCTTTCTAACAGACAGAGACTGTGCTCTCATTCCCTGCTCTGTCTAATGTCTCTCTCTGTGGGGTGATTCTGTATACTCTTGTAATTAAGACAAATTGGCCGAATGTGGTATTATGTTACAGCAACATATAGTATGTCCGCAAATATTTATACTGTAGGATAGAGACATTATCATCATACAGTAGCTTATGTTATTAGAAAATGTGTCACTTTAGAATTTTCTATTTCTCCAGGTCTCACAACGACAAGATATCCTTCCCTCCCTGTCCATCTACCACCCTCTCCCCCTTCTCTCTCTCCATCTCTCTCTCTTTCTCTCCCTCCATCCCTCCCTCCCTATGTTTCTCTTCCTCTTTCTCTCTCTCTCTCTCTCTCTCTCTCTCTGCATCTCTCTCTTTCCTCCCCATCTCCCTCCCTCCCTCCCTCCCTCCCTCCCTCCCTCCCTCCCCCTCCCTCCCTCCCTCCCTCCCTCCCTCCCTCTTTCTTTCTTTCTTTCTTTCTTTCTCTCTCTTTTCCAGTCTGTCTGTCTCTCTCTCTCTCTCTCTCTCTCTTTCTCTCTCTCTCTCAAATCAATTCAATTCAAGGGGATTTATTGGCATGGGAAACATGTTAACTTTTCCAAAGCAAGTGAGGTAGTTAATATACAAAAGTGAAATAAACAATTAAAATTAACATTAACATTAGACTCATAAAGTTCCAAAATAATAAAGACATTACGCATGTCATATTATGTATATTTACAGTGTTGTAACGATGTACAAATGGTTAAAGTACAAAAGGGAAAATAAATAAGCATAAATATGGGTTGTATTTACAATGGTGTTTGTTCTTCACTGGTTGACCTTTTCTTGTGGCAACAGGTCACACATCTTGCTGCTGTGATGGCACACTGTGGTATTTCACCCAGTAGATATGGGAATTCATCAAAATCGGGTTTGTTTTCAAATTCTTTGTGGATGTGTGTAATCTGAGGGAAATGTGTCTCTAATATCGTACATTGGGCAGGAGGTTAGGAAGTGCAGCTCAGTTTCCACCTCATTTTGTGGGCAGTTTGCACATAGCCTGTCTTCTCATGAAAGCCAGGTCTTCCTATGGCGGCCTTTCTCAATAGCAAGGCTACGCTCACTGAGTCTGTACATAGTCAAAGCTTTCCTTAAGTTTGGGTCAGTCACAGTGGTCAGGTATTCTGCCACTGTCTACTCTCTGTTTAGAACCAAATAGCATTCTAGTTTGTTCTGTTTTTTGTAAATTCTTTCCAATGTGTCAAGTAATTATCGTTTTGATTTCTCATGATTTGGTTGTATCTAATTGTGTTGCTGTCCTGGGGCTCTGAGGGGTGTGTTTGTGTTTGTGAACAGAGCCCCAGGACAGGCTTGCTTAGGGGACTCTTCTCCAGGCTCTTCTCCATGAGATGGCTTTGTTATGGAATGTTTGGGAATCGCTTCCTTTTAGGTGGTTGTAGAATTTAACTGCTCTTTTCTGGATTTTGATAATTAGTGGGTATCGGCCTAATTCTGCTCGGCCTAATTCTGCTCTCTCAATTTGGTGTTTGTCCCATTTGGATAATTATTGGTTGGTGAGCAGACCCCATACCTCACAACCATAAGGGGCAATAGGTTCTATAACTGATTCAAGTATTTTTTGCCAGATCCAAATTGGTATGTTGAATATTATGTTCCTTTTGATGGCATAGAATGCCCTTCTTGCCTTGTCTCTCAGATCTTTCACAGCTTTGTGGATGTTACCTGTGGCGCTGATGTTTAAGCCAAGGTATGTATAGTTTTTTGTGTGCTCTGGGGAAACTGTGTCTAGATGGCATTTGTATTTGTGGTCCTGTTAACTGGACCTTTTTTGGAACACCATTATTTTGGTTTTACTGAGATTTACTGTCAGGGCCCAGGTTTGGCAAAATCTGTGCAGAAGATCTAGGTGCTGCTGTAGGCCCTCCTTGGTTGGTGACAGAAGCACCAGATCATCAGCAAACATTTGACTTCAGATTCTAGTAGGGTGAGGCCGCGTGCTACAGACTTTTCTAGTGCCCTCGCCAATTTGTTGATATATATGTTGAAGAGGATGGGGCTTAAGCTGCATCCCTGTCTCACCCCACAGCCCTGTGGGAAGAAATGTGTGTGTTTTTTGCCTATTTTAACCGCACACTTGTTGTTTGTGTACATGGATTTTATAATGTCGTATGTTTTTCCCCCAACACCACTTTCCATCAATTTGTATAGCAGACCCTCATGCCAAATTGAGTCGAAGGCTTTTTTTAAATTAACAAAGCATGAGAATAGTTTGCCTTTGTTTTGGTTTGTTTGTTTGTCAATTCGGGTGTGCAGGGTGAATACGTGGTCTGTCGTATGATACTTTGGTAAAAAGCCCATTTGACTCAGTACATCGTTTTCACGTGTACGAGTCTACTGTTAATGATAATGCAGAGGATTTTCCCAAGGTTGCTGTTGACGCATATCCCATAGTAGTTATTGGGTTCAAATGGTCTCGACTTTTGTGGATTGGGGTGATCAGTCCTTGGTTCAAAATATTGGGGAAGATGCCAGAGCTAAGGATGATGTTAAATAGTTTTAGTATAGCCAATTTTAAAAAAAATCTGTATATTTGATCATTTCATTGAGGATACATCAACACCACAGGCCTTTTTGGGTTGAAGGGTTTTTATTTTGTCCTGTAGTTCATTCAATGTAATTGGAGAATCCAGTGAGTTCTGGTAGTCTTTAATAGTTTATTCTAAGATTTGTATTTGATCATGTATATGTGTTTGCTCTTTGTTCTTTGTTATAGAGCCCAAAAGATTGGAGAAGTGGTTTACACATACATCTCCATTTTGGATAGATAATTCTTTGTGTTGTTGTTTGTTTAGTGTTTTCCAATTTTTCCAGAAGTGATTAAAGTCTATCGATTCTTCAATTACACTGAGCTGATTTCTGATGTGCTGTTCCTTCTTTTTCCGTAGTTTATTTCTGTATTGTCTTAGTGATTCACCGTAGTGAAGGTTTTCTGGGTCTCTATGTTTTTGGTTGGACAGGTTTCTCAATTTCTTTCTTAGATTTTTGCATACTTCATCAAACCATTTGTCAGTGTTGTTCATTTTCTTCGGTTTTCTATTTGAGATTTTTTAGATTTGATAGGGAAGCTGAGAGGTCAAATATACTGTTAAGATTTTCTACTGCCAAGTTTACACCTTCACTATTACAGTGGAACGTTTTGTCCAGGAAGTTGTCTAAAAGGGATTGAATTTGTTGTTGCCTAATTGTTTTTTGGTAGGTTTCCAAACTGCATTCCTTCCATCTATAGCATTTCTTAATATTACTCAGTTGCTTTGGCTTTGATGCCTCTTGAGTATTGCTCTGTTCAAGTAGACTGTGATTTTGCTGTGGTCTGTTAGGGGTATCAGAGGGCTGACTGTGAACGCTCTGAGAGACTCTGGGTTGAGGTCAGTGATAAAGTAGGCTACACTACTACTGCCAAGAGATGAGCTGTAGGTGTACCTACCATAGGAGTCCCCCTCGAAGCCGACCGTACATACCCAGCGTGCGACAGAGCTGCAGGAGTTGTGACCCGTTTTTGTTGGTTATGTTGTTATAGTTGTGCCTAGGGGGGCATATGGGGGAGGGAATGTTGTCACCTCCAGGCAGGTGTTTGTCCCCCTGTGTGCTGAGGGTGTCAGGTTCTTGTCCGGTTCTGGCATTTAGGTCGCCACAGACTAGTACATGTCCCTGAGCCTGGAAATGATTGATTTCCCCCTCCAGGATGGAGAAGCTGTCTTCATTAAAGTATGGGGATTCTAGTGGGGGGATATATGTAACACACAGGAGGACATTTGTGTCTGTTAAGATCATTTCCTTTTGAATTTCTAGCCAAATGTAAAATGTTCTTATTTTGATTAATTTAATGGAGTGAGTTAGGTCTGCTCTATATCAAATTAGCATACCCCCTGAGTCCCTTCCTTGGTTCACACCTGGTAGATTGGTGGATAGGACGACCAGCTTTCTGTAACCTAGAGGGCAACCAGTTGGTCTGTCTCCTCTATACCAGGTTTCTTGTAGGACGGCAATGTCTGTATTTCCGATTTCTTTGATGAAGTCCAGGTTCCTGCTCTTTAGGCCAAAGGCAGATGACCTCAGGCCTTGGATATTCCAGGATGAGCTAGTGAAGACTTTGTGTTCCATAAAGTGCCCAATGTTTTTGGTCGTGTGGTTTGGCCTCAGGCCAGTAAGTGTGAGCAGAGCCCGCTGAGCATCTGGTACATGCCATTGGCTTGGGCTAGTGTAAGAGTGGGGGTTGGTCCTGTTTGCCTGCTTACGGCCTGGGCGTATCTCTCACTCTCTCTCTCTCCCGCTCTCTCCTACCCATCGCTCTCTCTTCCTCTCCCTCTCCCCCTCTCTCTCTCTCTCTCTCTCTCTCTCTCCTCCACCCCCTCTCTCCCCCTATCCATCTCTCTGCCCCCTCTCTACCTCCCCCCTCTCTCTCTACCTCCCCCCTCTCTCTCTCTCTCTCTCTCACACACACACACACACACACACACACGCTCCCTCTTTCTCAGCGCATTTCAAAAGAATGAATTACTATCTGCTGTCACTAGGCACAGGCCAAGAATTCATTTTTGTGGGTCAAGTGTTTCAGAATGTCATCTTTGACAGGAACCATCTCATACAATAAATACAGGGACAGGCCTTGACTTCAACTGTTTTTCCCTTTTATATGCATACTGAGGGGATCTGCTGCCATTGTGTGAATTCAACCAGCCTTCAGAAAAAGAGTGGGAGAAAAAGGAGAAGAGAGAGAGAGGTATAGAGAAATCAATATTGAATTAAAACAACCAAACCACATGTAAAGCTATGTGTGGAGGGAGGGGGGAGGGAGGGTTTGGTGTTTCTGCAATGGTTCACTGTAAGTACGACTAAAGAACATACACAAAAACAACCTGTTTTTAACACCAACCAGAGCGTGTAAC
Source organism: Oncorhynchus nerka (assembly GCF_034236695.1). Classification (NCBI taxonomy): domain Eukaryota; kingdom Metazoa; phylum Chordata; class Actinopteri; order Salmoniformes; family Salmonidae; genus Oncorhynchus; species Oncorhynchus nerka. Next base: position 24,156,462 of record NC_088397.1, on the reverse strand, counting down.
ACTGCAAAGTCCAATCAATACCCCTCCTAAATGAACCAATGAGCTATTGAAGCTAATGAAAAGCCTATCTAACACGGCCCTGCCATTCAATACATAGAGCAGAGGGGACCACAGCTACCACAGGGTCTGTCTTCTACTGTGTTTATTTTAACAAGGGACAAGGCTGGGGGTATGCATTGTGTGTGTGTGTTTGTTGGGACTGCAGTGTGATGGAGAGACCAAGAGACAAGGGGGGAGGGGGGGGGGGGTTCAACGGCATCGGCGTTCTAGTAGAAACAATCTATTTAAGGGGTGCTCAGGGGACCTTCTAAACAAATGTTGAGTAATTCCAGCCAGCAGTAATTACCCTTGTCTCTGACAAGGAGAGTGTGGTAGCGTCTCCTTCACCCTCGGCCCTGGCCAGAAGGCAGCGAGACACAGGCAGCGTTCAGGCTTCCATATCTGGATGCCGCGCTTGTGTACGTGTGGCTGCGGTCCAGCAGTCAATACTACAGTGTACACCAAAAACCTCACCCCCTCCTCCCTCTCTGTTTCTCGTTCTCTCTCTCTCTCTCTCTCTCTCTCTCGTTCACTCTCTCTCTCCCTTGCACCCAATGATCTGAAAGAAGGGGGGCTGTGACCATTCCTGGCTCCACTACAGATTTTATTTGCTACATTGGCCAAGGAGAAAATGTGTTATATAAATTTATGAGTATGGGCCAATATGACACGTTACTTGTTAGCCTGAGCTGTATTGGAATAAACAGAAACAGCTTGGGTTTTGAACAACATTGATTTATGAGTGAATTCGATCACAGTCCTATCAGTAGTGAAATTCGGTCGGCGTGTGGAAAGCCATTGTTTCCAAGAGAGGTACTGTAATGTTTAGGGTGGAACCCAAGAGAAAATAAGAAGCTCCCAGCAAACAATCAACAACACAAGCATCATGTTCCCGGCAAAGTCTTTGAGTGTAGCCATTTCAATGATAGAAACAACAGATCCCATTGTTGATGCTGTAAGCCAGAGAGGGGAAAATGCTGATGGACCTAAAGATGGACTATGGTAGGCCTGCTGTACTGAGTTATGGTAATACTGTGTATCCCCATCCATTCACATTAGCATTCATTCTCCAATGTTCTTCTATCAGATAATGAAGTCGAAACAAACTTACAAGTCATATCACATTGCTTTGTACCTTGCGAATTTGTATCATTCATTAGAGCAATTCATGTGTAAAGTGTATCAAACAAACAAATACATTTTCACCTCAACCTCTGAAACCCGAGGAGTCCAGAGACGACTTTACTTTATCCCGGCTGATCGATTAGGATCTCGAAGCTGATCTCCATGCAAATGCGCCTCAATCAATCCCTCCGCTCGGTCAGTCGATACAACAGCTTTGTTTGACATTGGCGGTGTGATTTTATAATTACACGACCAGAGAATAATTCTAGGAGAAATGGGAAACGGATCACTGGGGTTATCTGGATGGAAGGATGGAAGAAAGACAGTAGGGTTAAAAAACAAAAAAGAAACAGAGTGAAGGCGGGTCTGGTGTGAGTGGAGATGGCTCCAGAGAAGGGGGAGGAGAGGGGAGTGAGCGTGATGTGACAGCCCAGCGTAGGCAGGGGACAGACGGGTACAGCTCTGGAAGTCACCCCCCCCAGCCTCCATCTCCCCCGCCTCCTCTTCTCCCCCACTGACGGACAGATGCAGAACTGACAATGACCTCCCTCACCTACCTCTCACTCTGTATGTTGACACTGGCCACTGGGGTGGGTGGGTGTGTGGGTGGGAGAGAGAGAGAGAGAGAGAGAGAGAGAGAGAGAGACAGAGACAGAGAGACAGAGAGACAGAGAGACAGAGAGAGAGAGAGAGAGAGACAGAGAGAGAGAGAGAGAGAGAGAGAGAGAGAGAGAGACAGAGACAGAGAGAGAGAGAGACAGAGACAGAGAGAGAGAGAGAGAGAGAGAGAGAGAGATAACACAGCATGTATTTTTCAACCTGCTGTAAAGTCCAACTGGCCACAGTGCTAGACCAGTACCTGTTCACTTCCAGTAGGAACGTCACTCAATCCTCACTCCGCCCCATACTTTTGGCATCCACTTCTCCCAACAAGTCACTCCGAAACTCATTCTGATTAGAGTGGTGGTGAAAGTCACTGACAAAGACAGTGATGGGAGTGAGAGGGAGGTTGAGAGAGAGAGAAGATTCACCCTACCTGATGATTCCAAATCAAATGCCACAGCTTAAATGCCACAGCAGAGGCTCTTCTACTCTGTTCCCATTCTATCATTCTCTCTCTCTCTCTCTCTTTCTTTCTATCTCTCTCTCTCTCTGCTGCTCAGTGCTCTTTGATTGGGGGAGATATGACAGAGGAGTGGGAGAGAGATGATAGAGTAGTGGGGGAGAGATGATAGAGCTGCTTAGCCCCGGATAACTGGTGGTTTGGTCTTACTCCGGCAACACTGTAATTAATCGCCAGTGAGGGATATGGGGAAGGGGAGGGGGAGAGGCCGGAGGAGAGGCAGGACTTGGGAGGAGGGTTTCGTGCCTCTCGGTCCCCTGGAAAACTGTTTCCCACGTGGCCACACCTGCGGTCAGAAAGCAACGGGCTACATCACGTGGCCCCGTTTCCACGGTTGCAGCAGTCGTGGCCTGCAGGGAGCTCTGCTTGGCTCGTGGCCCGGAAAAGACATGGACACATGCACATGGACTCAACACAGACACACACACACACACACGCACAGAGACACACACACTTGATACACACACACTTGATGCACACATACAGCCTTGTCTCTGTACACCTTTCATCTGGGGTGAGATTTGGAGAGGCTTCGCTCTGCAAAAGCTTCTTAATTCTCCCTTAATTCACGAGCGCCCCAGATTCACTGAGCTGGGAAGAACCTGAGAATGATAATGAAGAGGCCTCAGAGAAGGGGAGAGGTGAAAGATAGAAGAGAGAGAGAGAGAGAGAGAGAGAGAGAGAGGGGTAGGGTCCCCATGCCTTTGAATGTGCTCGGAATGAATTGAGGGCTTTTCTGGGAGTCTTTCAAGGGAAGACGTATCTTATTAGTGCTGATTACTAGTCATGCCGTATCCTCTGCCAAGGGTTTACCTGGGTTCATCATTTCACTGACACGTTGAGAAGGAAGGGTTCAGCCATGGTTTGATTAAGTGATAGAAAACGGACAATACAGCTTCAAACGGACTATACAGCTTCAAACGGACAATACAGCTTCAAACGGACTATACAGCTTCAAATGGACAATACAGCTTCAAACTGGCTATACAGCTTCAAACGGACTATACAGCTTCAAACGGACTATACAGCTTCAAATGGACAATACAGCTTCAAACTGGCTATACAGCTTCAAACGGACTATACAGCTTCAAATGGACAATACAGCTTCAAACTGGTTATACAGCTTCAAACTGGCTATACAGCTTCAAACTGGCTATATAGCTTCAAACTGGCTATACAGCTTCAAACGGACTATACAGCTTCAAACTGGCTATACAGCTTCAAACGGACTATACAGCTTCAAACGGACTATACAGCTTCAAATGGACAATACAGCTTCAAACTGGCTATACAGCTTCAAACTGGCTATACAGCTTCAAACGGACTATACAGCTTCAAACTGGCTATACAGCTTCAAACTGGCTATACAGCTTCAAACGGACTATACAGCTTCAAACTGGCTATACAGCTTCAAACTGGCTATACAGCTTCAAACGGACTATACAGCTTCAAACTGGCTATACAGCTTCAAACGGACTATACAGCTTCAAACTGGCTATACAGCTTCAAACGGACTATACAGCTTCAAACTGGCTATACAGCTTCAAACGGACTATACAGCTTCAAACTGGCTATACAGCTTCAAACTGGCTATACAGATTCAAACTGGCTATACAGCTTCAAACTGGCTATACAGATTCAAACGGACTATACAGCTTCAAACTGGCTATACAGATTCAAACTGGCTATACAGATTCAAACTGGCTATACAGATTCAAACGGACTATACAGCTTCAAACGGGCTATACAGCTTCAAACGGACTATACAGCTTCAAATGGACTATACAGCTTCAAACTGGCTATACAGCTTCAAACGGACTATACAGCTTCAAACTGGCTATACAGCTTCAAATGGACAATACAGCTTCAAACTGGCTATACAGCTTCAAACTGGCTATACAGCTTCAAACGGACTATACAGCTTCAAATGGACAATACAGCTTCAAACTGGCTATACAGCTTCAAACTGGCTATACAGCTTCAAACGGACTATACAGCTTCAAACGGACTATACAGCTTCAAATGGACAATACAGCTTCAAATGGACTATACAGCTTCAAGTAGTGAGTGTAGTTACAAACAAGCTATGCTAAACAAGTCAAATGTCTTACCTGTGATTAGATGTTTCACACACATTGCTACGTGTAGCCTAGGGTAGGCCTGAAGCCACAGGGCACTTCTCGCAAGCTCTATTTCCGTATGTGGGGGGCATTGCGAATCGTAGGTCGGGATTTTTGACCTGGTTACATGTATATTGAACAACACAGCAGCTTTTTGGCATGTTTTGTTATTTTCTGTATAACAAAAAATCGACGACGAAGTTGCCTCTTTTACACTGGGAAAGAATGCTTGTTTTCCCCAATTTGTGGGCATCATTATTATTATGTGAATATCGACTTGGACTATAGTAATAACGCTCGAAAGAAGAGAAGAACAAGATATCCGGCGGAATATCATAACATACAATCTCATCAGGTGTTTCCAAATAATAATCCATGATTGTTGGGAAAAAGCCAATATGCAACTGAAAACTGTTTTTGTGGTTTATTTGGATACTATAAAATATTGTTAATTTCCATGTTTTTTTATTTTATTTAGCTATCATGCCCAATTTGAAGACGTTAGCTCGAACTTCCCTGACCTGAGAGTGTCGCAGCTGACTTGGCCCATTTAAGATGCTAGACATGCTAGAAATAAATGAAATCATGTTGGTTTAGACACAGAATAAATAGCTAGCTAGTTAGTAAAGTGGTCGTATAAAGTTATCATTTACAATCAACAATGTAGTTATGAGTAGAAGGGTCAGATTTAGATTTTGTCTACAAGTAGCCGTACACTGGAGCTAACGAGTAATGTTCATAAAAGAGGTTCACACTTGTTGCTTGATCAGTGGGTAGGCCTATTATCTGGCCAAAATGACATGAAAATTGATCCAAATATATGAACAGTATTGCAGTCATTTCAGCAGTTCAGAATTATTTCGATTTTAGAAAGCAAAGCAATCGACATCCTATCCTAAACTTGTCATTGGTTAGCTATGTCGTTTTGAGCCTCATCCCATTTCTTGTAAGCCGCCTAGCCCTGGCCACTCGCCTTCACTCGCCTCAAAGATGAACAAGCATTGGCTAGGTATAGATGGCTTGTCTACCAATACGATTACACTAGTCCACTGCTTTTAATCTTCGAGGGGCTGTGAATGAGTGCACAGGTGAGAAAGGGTGCATGCACACTTATGCTGTCTCCCCGTTTTCTAGTTAGACATCAATCACCGCTGACTTCTCAGATAAATAGCCATGTTGCTTGTTGTATGATTTTGCTAGTTAGTTGTCATTACTTTGAGCAAAGTTGCCACTATGCTCTGAATTACTGGTAATGAAGGATTATTTTATGAGTGGTCCCAACGATTGTCTGTTACCTCAGATCATGGATGGAGAGATGAGAGAGCATCTTCAACGAGGAGCAAGCAAGGTATTTTAAGGCCAGGCATCACACTCTAATAGCAGCGATTGGAACCTAAAGTATTTTCTAATCGTTTTGTTCTGTATTTTCTTTCTTCATTTTGTTCCACTTTTCCGACCAGCAAAATAAAGTTCTGAACTGGTTAGAATCCAACAAAAAGTATAGGTTTATATCATTCCTTTCTGTTCCTTTTTTAACCTGTGAACTCAACAGTTGTTTACATTTAGCTCATTAAATGACCTCACCAATCAGTGTGGATAGAGCAGGCAAGCTAGTTGTTTACATGCGTGATGGACAGACAAGTGTAACGTATGGCGCAAGATGTGGAGGAAGCTTGAAGCGCTGGAGATTTTGTTATGACATGCATTATGTGAATTAGGTCCACAGAATTATACCTAGGGGGAGAAGCTTCTATGGAGGAACTTTGAATGTCCTTTGAGCTAGCTAGCCAACAATCTTGAGCTAACTAGCTAACAAGCTTGTGTGTGCAGAGCGGCACCAGAACATTTTTGTAGTTAATACATCCAACATGAGACATGATAACTAGGCCTAAAGTATCCTTAACTAGCATTCGAAAAGTTTATCAATTTCTTCTCTAGCTAATAAAAAAATCTCTCTATTTTCTGAATCACGATTGTAACGTCAGTACAGTAGCCTATGCTTTGGAGGGGGGAGGGGCAGTGGTGGAAAAAGTTCCCAACCATCATACTTGAGTAAAAGTAAAGATACCTTAATAGAAAATGACTCAAGTAAAAGTCACCCAGTAAAATTCTACTTAGTAAAAGTATAAAAGTATTTGGTTTAAAATATGCTTAAGAATCAAAAAAGTACAAATCATTTAAAATTCATTATCTTAAGCAAACCAGATGGCACGATTTTATTTTTATTTTTTATTTTTGGAAAGCCACGGGCACACTCCAACATTAAGACTGAATTTATAAACAAAGCATGTGTGTTTAGTGAGTCCGCCAGATCAGAGGTCGTATGGATGACAAGGAATGTTTGGTTGATAAGTGTGGGAATTTGACTATTTTCCTGTCCTGCTAAGCATTCAAAATGTAACAAATACATTTGGGTGTCAAGGAAAATGTATGGAGTAAAAAGTACAATATTTTCTTAAGGAATGTAGTGAAGTAAAAGTAGTCAAAAATATAAATAGCAGGTAGCAGGTAGCCAAAACACAGACAGGCAACATGCAAAGATTTCCAGCTTGTCGGCAGACACTGGAATAGGTTTCTGAGTGGCAGAGTGAGGGCTTTGCATAGGCGCTTTGTTACGTCTTGTTGTGCTGGGAATGTAAAATAATGTTATTAACCGGTTTTCATGCTTTAAAAATAACGCTTCTGTTCCGGAACAGTATGGATCACTTTCGCTCCATGTTCTGTTTCTGTTCCTTAAAAAACCCCATAATTTTCTGGTTTTTGGGAAACTGTTCCCTGAACCGGTTTCAACCCCTTCTCTTAAGGATTTCACTACCTGCATCTTCTTTGTATTGTTCAATGTAAGCTATAGCCAGTGTTGTTGGAGTGACAGTACTATTGAAGACAAGTTTGAAGACAAGCTGCTATAGCTAACGTTAGCTTAAATGTTTCACCGACTATTTCACCAGCCATGGTATTTTTCATCCCTGTATCCCACAAAACACGTTAGGTAGCTAATAAGTTCATGTTAATTCATTGAGAGATAGGGAGACAGAGATAAGAGAGCAGTTTGAAGAGGAAGAGAGACCCTTCTTTGCGTGTGTGTACAGTATGTGTGTGTATAAAAAGAAATTGGGTCTCCATGACTATTGACTTTAATGTGGACCCTAATAAAAAAGACTGATAAAGTACTGAAACATGTTTTTTCCCTCTGGGTAAGATGGTGAAGGGACGCTCATGGATCTGGCGGCCAGCGCTGGATCCAACGTGGTCGTCACCATGGAGCATTCAGGTAAGGTAAATAAGATGACCTAGTAGTTTGTGTGTCTTAGAGATCTCTTTGTGTATGCTTGTCAGAGAGAGAGAGAGAGATAATCATGACTCTCAATATGAATCATTATTATCAATATGAATTAAATCCTTCTTGCCCACTGCCATCCGGCCTTCAACAACACCAGGTCTCAGTCAACACACGACAATACACAGTCACTTTATTGGCTTTTGCACACTAGTGCTGTACTATTTTGCTTACTTCTTGTAGTGTTGTGAGTATTGCATTGTTTTTACTTTGCCTTTATGACAAACTAATCTCATCTCTCAGCAAATGAGATTGTCCCTCCTGGCCATGGAGACGTTGGCAACTCATTCTAATACCCGTTCCTGACAGCTGAATTGAAATGATTATCATAATTTTTGTCATCTTTCATGCCATCCAGTGTTGTAGATAGTCAAATCAATCAGATCTTTCTGTAATATTTTTATTTTTAAGGATTTGTTGTCAGACTAAAATTGACATTATTTCGGCTCCAATTGTATTGTATCTATTATTGTACAGTATAATAATGTGTTCTAGTAATGATTATTTCATGCAAACAATACCAGCAGTTGCTACTTTCAAAATAACAAATCTAGTGACTATCTCTTTTGAAACAAGCTGAGTGTTGGTGTTTTTCTCTCATGCCTCAGCGGAATTAGAAAAAATCTTTGAATGCTGTTTCGTCAGTTTTAACTTTTTGGCTGCAGTCAACTTTAAAATCTCAGAACTCGGGTCCTGATAAAGATATCTCAGTTAGCAAAAATCTAAAAGTCCAAATCTGACGAAGTGAAGGTTTTTCCCTCGGCCAGCTACACATATTTTTTTTGCCAATTCCATGTTCAAACAAATCATGTAAAGTACTATGATACTGTAGCCTACACTGTATCTGTCAACGTTGGTATGAAGAGATACGGGAGACGGGCACAGGAATGCGTAATAGTGTTTTTTTAATTATACCCCGAATTACGACGTGTCGTGTAAGGGCACGGGGACGGAGACCAAACACAAACGTACACAAAACACAGGGTTGAAACCCAAACAGAAGAGCAAAGAGCAACGGGCCAGTTGTAGCTGCTGAAGTTACGTCGTCTGACAGACCCGTTGTGGCGACGTCGGACGACCCAGATGCAGCTGCTGAAGTTGCGGCGACGCTGTACGGACAAGCATCGTCGGACGGGTCATTCCCGCTGTCTCCCTCAATGGTCAATTATTCTGCCACGTTGGTAACAATGAGACAGGCACAGGAAAGCGTAACAGGGTTTTTTATTTTACCCAAATTACGGTGTGCCGTGTTAAGGCACGGGGACGAAGACCAAACATAATCATCTGCGCAATCCACAAGGGCACGAAAGCCCAAAACACACAGCACAGGTACTCACACGCACCAACGGACATTGTAACAATAATCGACAAGACCATGGAAATCAAAGGGCACATATATACAAACACTAATCAGTTGGAATAGGGAACAGGTGTGCGTGGTGAAAGTTCCGGAGGGATCCGTGGCAGTATCCTTATAGAGCATGCAGCTCAGCCTAGAAGAGTCTACTGTACACCAGCCTCTCTTAGTCTGCCGCTGGAGTGTCTTGACAGGCACCCAACATATAAAACAGCATTTCATCCTGTGGAGAACAACTCACCAGAAGCACTCAAAATAAAAGAGTGGAAGTGGCGCTGGACACTCCGTGACTTATTTACTGGCATTGTATTATGTAGAGAGAAGAAGAGCCGGATATCGCTACAGGCAGCTAGCGAACATAATGGGGCCCCTCTCAATCTTCCCAGGAGCGGCGTTGGATTGGCTGCGTCGGTTTTCACAAACACTATCCGATCAAGCACCCGGAGACATCCGCAACTAGACAGATGATTAGTCACTGTTAACAGTAGGGAAAAAAACACAGTGAGAGAGCGGATATTAATGATTCAATACAGTTGGGTGACAGATGATTCTGTTACTGCGTAGATAAAGTGTCAGTGGCCTTGTATCAATCATAATAGGCTTCTTATTGAGCATCAAGAAACATGTTTAATATCATTAAATCTAGATCTGTATCCCCCCTCCTATTTCTCCCTCCTTCCCTCCATTTCACATCTGGCAGTTATCCATGTGTGTAAGAGAGAGAGAGAGAGGAGGGGCGGGGGGGGAGAGAGAGAGAAGGTAGGGGAATAGAGAGAGAGCAAGAACGAGAGAGAGGAGGGGGGGGGGGGTTCTGGGGTGGGGGAGAGAGAGAGAAGGTAGGGGGAATAGAGAGAGAGCAAGAACGAGAGAGAGGAGGGGTGGGGAGGGGGTTCTGGGGTGGGGGAGAGAGAGGGAGGGTAGGGGGAATAGAGAGAGAGAGAAGGTAGGGGGAATAGAGAGAGAGAGAAGGTAGGGGGAATAGAGAGAGCAAGAACGAGAGAGAGGAAATAAAAAACTCCAGGGGCAATCATTCTTGGCAGTGCTCTGGCAGCTTGTGCGTTTCACAGTGGCACCTGCAGCAAGGTGCAATAACGCTTTACGGACTGCTGCTGATGTCATCACATTTTGACAAACTTCTCAATCTGAAATGACCTTGGTCTGTTGACACTCGCCGGCCTCTGTCTGCCTCTCCTCTGCTGTTCGTCACTGTCCTTGCAGGGCGTTGAGAGAGACGGCTGCGTGTGTTTGTCTTTGAACACAAACCTCTATTGTACTTCTACTTTTGTCCTATTGAAACAGCACTACTAAGTCTGTTTCCATCTTCTATACTAGGTTTGTACATTTTGGGCTGGGTCTTGGTAAATGTAACTGGAAGGCTATCAAACTACAGAGACAGACAAGTAGACAGGCAGGCAGACATCAATTTGGATCTCTCCATCACACAGAGGATAAAACAGGGATTCCCATCTCATTCCTCTTCTGCCTATCCCTCCATCCCTCCCTCACTCCCTACTGACCCACCATTCCCAACCACACACAATTCCAGGGTCTGGTCTGGAATCCTACTGGTTGTAATGAAGTCATTCCATCCACACCTGATTGGTTGACATTGACATCCCCTCTCCCCCTTCTTTGTCCATTGCGGTCCTCCATCCACCCATCCCCACTACCCACTGGACTAACACGGGTGAACTCGTGTGGAAAATGTAAGACAAGTGCGTGGTGATAATGTGGACTGTAAGTGGTCTTAACTAACATAAAACAACCAGAAAACTACTAAATGGATGTAACCATTGAGAGTAGTCACCGTCTAACCTCTATGAACCAATGGAGGCCCCTCAGAGGAGGAAGGGGTGGACCATCTTCCTCAGTGATATTAATTTATTATTATTATTGTGAAACATTAAAAAAGTTATCCTTTTTAGATAAAACTAAACCAAATATATTCCTATGTCACCAAATAATTGATTGAAATACATTGTTTTGCAATGAAGGTCTACAGTAACTTCAAAAGCACTGTCTGGGGTAGCGCCATGGTGTAGCCTGAGGTCAGCTAGCGTCTGTCCTCCTCTGGCTACATTGACTTCAATACAAAACCTAGGAGGCTCGTAGGCCTCACACCCTTCCATAGACATGGTAATTATGACCACTTCCGGAGGACGCCCTGCAACCAATCAAAGCTTTTGCAGTATAAACTGACATGTTGTCCATCCAATCAGAGAATAAACCTAGTGTGTTGAATTGGGATTGTGTCACAGAGCATTATGGGTATTCTATGTGTTGAGAAATGTGGTGACATTGTTGGATTAAGAGTGAAGAATGATAGTTTAGCATTTTGGGGATATTATTCCATTCAAATTAGTTTTTTCAAATTACAGGAGATGGAGGAGGTATATTATTAATTGTTTTCTTGGTTTTAGAACTTTATTTTTGTGTCCAGTTAGTGCAATTTATATACATTTGCCTTGCTAACTTCAGTAGCTAGCTAGTTACCAGCGCGAATGTGTAGTTTTCTCTGCCAGAATGGTAGAATGGCCAATGCTGCCGAAAATGTTATGGCCTTTTTGTTGAAGAACCCCTTTCATTTTCAGGGGGACATGGAAAAGTTGCAAATTAAATGCAGGGTTCGACCTCTGCCTGAGCTCAGCTTCATGAAGGATGAAAAGTTGAGGGCGTTCAATACCAACTGGTATCAAAAGTATATCTGGTTAACAGGGAACTTTCATCGAAGCCGCATTTATTGCTGACCTTACCTGCTTTTTGGAAAGTCTGAGCCTTGATCGAAAGGTGGGTACAGTGACCTGAAGAACATTGATCGTTCAGCTAAATGGCAAAACAGAAGCAGGGAGCACATAAATGCCCACATCAGATTCAAGCTTCTGGGAAAAAGCTGCATCGATTATGACAAAGGTCTGCGTATTCAAACTGCGCAACACAACGAGAAAGTAAGAAAGAAACAGGGATATTATCAAGCTGCTTATCAACACAACTGCGTTTTTGGGCATGTAATCATTTACTTTTAGAGGACACGACGAGAGGTAAAGTTCCACCAACAAGGGCAACTACTACAACGAGCTTGCAGAGGTAATTGCACGTTACTATGGACTAACACTTGCTGAACATATGGAACTTTCTGTCTTTTCTGCTTTGTGGAAAACAATTCCGAACGATTTGATAGCTTCCATCGCATTATCCATTACAAGTTAGATTAAAGAGAGCGGTTGACGCAGCGCATTTTTTCTTGTACACTAAGTAGACTTTCCACTTTCTTCCGCTATTTATTTAGCAAAAATGATAACACATAATCACTCCGAACAGACACAAGCAAAAAGTCATTACATAAATGTTGCAGCAGCCTAGGCTACACCTAAACATGAGACATCTGGGTTGAAAACGAGACTATGTTTCAGTCTGATCAACTGTAGGCTACTAATAAGAGCAGATGCATACAGCCTATGCACCCTGTCCATCTGGTCAGGGTAAACTAATTGGTAACGTTTATATTAGTTTATAAACTAATTGGTAACGTCTATATTATTTATAGTCCATTTGTGTGTCAGGAGAAAATATGTATGTGATCAAATTGAGTTTCTATTCAAAATTGGGCTGGCTTGGCTGCCTATATTTTTAAAATCCAAAACGATTAACTGGAATGAATTAATCAACATAATAGTGATGACAGATTTGAGTACATTTTTTATAAGGCCTACAGTTGCATAGGCCTGCATGATGAAAACATGCATAAAGCAAGCTCAGCCCTGTGAGTTCTTATGGTCTATCAGTTGTTATCTATGTGTCTGGGTAGAGGAAATCCCACTCCTAATCTTGTCTAAATATAATTTAGATGAACAAATATAAGGTAGCTGCAGTTTGACAGGGTTTTCAGGGCCAGGAGTTTTTTTCAAACCATGTGACCTGATTAGGAAAACTGGTCACATCATAGCCCATATAAAACCTTTTTTTTTACAACTGATGAATCACTGTCATAGAGTTTTCCTAGTTATAATAAGGAAAAACTCCAGGTCTCAGTGGGTAAAAATTGCCCCATCGCTCTGGGACCTATGGTGCCACCAGTCTGCTTGCAGTTGTCAGTTATCATCAGGTATGTGGATGATCAGGGCTTTATTCAGGAACATTTCTTTGGATACTTTGATGTGTCAAGTGAGCGAGATGCGTAGTCCGTGTTTGACTTTATTACATTTGAGACTTCATAGAGCAAGTTGTCCAAACCTACGATGGCGCAGCTGTAATGGAATGTATCTGATATTTGTATTTACAGCCAAGTCCCCTCCTGTTCCCTAGTTAAGAGGTGATGACTACTCCACTCCACTACTATTGTCAACTTTCTCCTGACATTAACTGAAGCCCCTTCTCATGTGCCCGCTCTTACACTGGCACGCACATTGAATACTTCCCCTCCAAGCACTGTGAGTACCCCTATCAATTTTCTCCCACTACTGTATGTAGAAACAATCACATTATTACACATCAATGATTTTACTCCTTACTTGGACTAATTCATTCTTAGCTCTTTTGTCTAACTGTGTAGGGTGTTGTTATTGTTTTTTTTGTCTTCCCAGTCAAATCCTGTCCTGCACTGGTCAAGCCTCATACCTCAACTCAACTCATGCCTCATACCTTCATTCAATCACTGCTGTAATCCCTTTCCAACATGGTGTAAGTAGCCCCCTCATTCCCCATAATATTGTACCATAAATTACTTTATTAAATGCTTTAGTTTAAAATAATTCGTCTTTGACGATTTTTTTAAACACACTTTGTTGTCTCCGTGCATTCTGCGCCTATACCGTGGGTCTCCCATCATCCTCAATTATTCAAGTCACCAGCCTCCACTGCTATGAACAGAGGTCCTCATAGAAAGTGGCACCAAACCGCCTATGTTGACAGCCAGGTCTCATGTAACACTGTAAATGTGAATTCAGATATTTACAGTTGAAGTTTACATACACCTTTGGAAGTTTACATACACCTTAGCCAAATACATTTAAACTCAGTTTCACAATTCCTGACATTTAATCCTAGTAAAAATTTGCTTTCTTAGTTAGGATCACCACTTTATTTTAAGAATGTGAAATGTCAGAATAATAGTAGAGAGAATGATTTATTTCAGCTTTCATTTCTTTCATCACATTCCCAGTGGGTCAGAAGTTTACATACACTCAATTAGTATTTGGTAGCATTGACTTTAAATTGTTTAACTTGGGTAAAACGCTTCGGGTAGCCTTCCACAAGCTTCGCACAATAAGTTGGGTGAATTTTGGCCCATTCCTCCTGACAGAGCTGGTGTAACTTAGTCAGGTTTGTAGGCTTCCTTGCTCGCACTTTTTCAATTCTGCCCACACATTTTCTATAGGATTGAGGTCAGGGATTTGTGATGGCCACTCCAATACCTTGACTTTGTTGTCCTTAAGCCATTTTCCCACAACTTTGTGGAAGTATGCTTGGGGTCATTGTCCATTTGGAAGACCCATTTGCGACCAAGCTTTAACTTCCTGACTGATGTCTTGAGATGTTGCTTCAATAGATCCACATAATTTTCCTTTCCTCATGATGCCATCTATTTTGTGAAGTGCACCAGACCCTCCTGCAGCAAAGCACCCCCACTACATGTTGCTGCCACCCCGTGCTTCACGGTTGGGATGGTGTTCTTCGGCTTGCAAGCCTCCCCCTTTTTCCTCCAAACATAACGATGGTCAATATGATCAAACAGTTCTATTTTTGTTTCATCAGACCAGAGGACATTTCTCCAAAAGGTTTGATCTTTGTCCCCATGTGCAGTTACAGACCGTAGTCTGGCTTTTTTATGGCAGTTTTGGAGCAGTGGCTTCTTCCTTGCTGAGCGGCCTTTCAGGTTGTGTCGATATAGGACTCGTTTTACTGTGGATATAGATACGTTTGTACCTGTTTTCTCCAGCATCTTCACAAGGTCCTTTGCTGTTGTTCTGTGATTGGTTTGCACTTTTCGCACCAAAGAACATTAATCTCTAGGAGACCGAACACGTCTCCTTCCTGAGCGGTAGGACGACTGCATGGTCCCATGGTGTTTATACTTGCATACTATTGTTTGTACAGATGAACGTGGTACCTTCAGGCATTTGGAAATTGCTCCCAAGAATGAACCAGACTTGTGGAGGTCTACCATTTTTTTTCTGAGGTCTTTGCTGATTTCTTTTGATTTTCCCATGATTTCAAGCAAAGAGGCACTGATTTTGAAGGTAGGCCTTGAAATACATCCACAGGTACACCTCCAATTGACTCAAATGATGTCAATTAGCCTTTCAGAAGCCAAGACATCATTTTATGACCTACTGGAATTGGACCCAACTTCTGACCCACTGGAATTGTGATACCGTGAATTATAAGTGAAATAATCTGTCTGTAAACAATCGTTGGAAAATTTACTTGTGGCATGTACAAAGTAGATGTCCTAACCAACTTGGCAAAACTATAGTTTGTTAACAAGAAATTTGTGGAGTGGTTGAAAAACGAGTTTTAATGACTCCAACCTAAGTGTATTTAAACTTCCGTCTTCAACTGTACATACAAAATAATATGAAATGCTCTGAGACCAGGTTGATGGGGAAGAATAACGAATGTCCTTTGCTTCAATTCCATGTGCTAGGTTTTTTTTTGTCTTTCTCCCAACTATTTTACTCCACTGTCTACAGAAAGGAAGAAATGATGGAAAGACTATTGTGAAATGATCTGAACAAAAAGCAGTCAAGCAGTCAGTCTGACAAACACACACACCAGACGATAGATTCGAGGAGAAACCCACCAAAAATCCCTTCAGAACTTCACAGTCTGTCTTTTGTCAGGCGATCTAGCGCTGCTATCACACTATGTGAACGCACACTGATGCCCCACAGTAGGCCTCTGCTGCCTACCTGTCTGCCTGTCCATCAGTCACGGCTGAGTCAAACATGACAGCCTCTGCCTGTGTGTCTGAGAGCGCTAAAGCACAGTGGAATCTGACAACACAAAGCAGTAAGAGCTCTAAAATAACTATGGAAGCTCTACTCTGTACCCATTGTTTTAATAGAGCTCTACTCTATAGCCATTGTTTTTAATAGAGCTCTACTCTATAGCCATTGTTTTTAATAGAGCTCTACTCTATAGCCATTGTTTTTAATAGAGCTCTACTCTATAGCCATTGTTTTTAATAGAGCTCTACTCTATAGCCATTGTTTTTAATAAAGCTCTACTTCATAGCCATTGTTTTTAATAAAGCTCTACTTCATAGCCATTGTTTTTAATAAAGCTCTACTCTCCTGTGACGACCGACTCAACAGAGTCCCTTTTAAGTATTAAAGGTGGGAGAAGGGAGATGAAATGAAGACATCAGCATCTGACTCCCCGTCATTGAGGGGGACTGGATGAAACTGATCTCCGCTTGTTTGAGTCATTAGCGAACGTTTGGGGCTCAGTAATAGACGGAGCGCCGCACTGATAAGGGACGTTATACCCGCCATATTTTCTATTAGCTCTATCAACTCTAATCTAAAATGTATGGGCAGGGATACGGATAGGCTACATCTCCGATGACTTGTGATGATAGTCAATGAAGATACTGTACATCTATGAATAGCAGTGCTATAGTGAAGAGAGAGAACATTTGATCTTGTCTCTATCGGATATGATAAGGCATCATGAATGAAACTGAATAAGTGAATGGTGTATTGGTTTGAGTATAACAAATGGCGGTTATCTCTGAGACTGAACTGTCCATGTATTTATCGACAACCTGAAGTAAGTGTCAATTAGGCTTACTCCATAAGTTCCAGACATACAATTTGCATGACAAAATGCAACGTGTTATCAATATCTCAATGTCAATGTCATGCATTAAAGATGTCTCTCATTATCATAATCATGTATTATCATAAAAAGAATACATTATTAATAATGTATAATTTGCATAGGGAAAGGACTAATAAACCAGAGTTACATATTAAGCATCAGCAAAAAATATCCAGTCCTGACAACCTTAAAGGGATTGTTCACTCAAATGACAAAAAAAATTGCTTTTTGTAATTTGGGTGAACTATCCCTTTAAAAACATTCTAAGATATATATTGTTTTGCGATGTCTCTCTGAAACCTCCAAGCACGCTTGTTTTTAAAGGGCACAAATTAATGTTATGTCTTCTGAGAGTGAGGCAGGGAGGCATCGAGGCTGCCTGAGGAGTGACAGTGTTGGGAAGAGACCAGCTCTAGGAAAACAGACATTGTTGAGGAAACAACGTTTGTGCACTCTTCAAGATTATACTTAAGAATGTGTCTTACGTTTTGTTCTAAAAACCTACACCCCAAATAATTTGCTTAAAAATATTACCTGTTTGAAAACAGACACAAAGATGATAGATTAAGTAGTTGAATGTATTTTCTTAAGAATGCAAAATTCTTATTCTAAAACACTGAAATGGATTAAAATAGGAACTTTGAACCACTAAGGGCCTCTTTTAACAACACTTTGCTTAAAGAAACACGACGCTAATAAAACAAACGCTAATTTAAAAAAATAGTACCTTGTGTTCTTTGCTATCAGTCCCTTTCAACATTAATATCTTTTTTTTATGCATCTGAGGGAAAACAAGTAGGAGGTCACGAATTCGAACAATACATGTTGATTCCAATTACGGTAAAATGCAATGAACAAGATGCGCTAATGATGAAAAAAGGTGTTTGTGTGCGCTATCGAGCCAGTGTGGAATATTTAATATCAGATTTATTTCCATGATGTGTGTTGTGATGAGACTTCAAATGATTATTTTCCACACAGTGTCTGCATCAACACAGCAAAACATTGTGGTTATTTACTTCTCTGTTAGAGCGGTGAAACAATCAGGGCTTGGATTATAGCGACTCCTCATGACGGCACCGATTATTAGATAGTCCCCCACTTCATCGTCAAGGAGTGGTGGGAATAAAACAGACAAAATGCTTGATAAATGGCCAAGGTGTTTTATTTTATTCACCCCCCCAAAAGGAAAAAAAATCACAATTTTCAATTAATGAAGCTGGAAATTGTGTACGGGGGTCCCTCCAGACTCGCATTAACTATGACTGGAGGGGCCAATCATACTTAGATCTGTGCTGTGATCTACATTTCCTATACAGGACATGCCCACTACGCTCCTCCTTTCCTCTCCTCTTCTCTCCATCCTCCTCTCACACCCTCCACACCACCCATGCTGAGGGTTGTCGGTGCAGGGCCGCTATTAGTGCTGGAGAGATAAAACTGCTCCCAATTAGCGCATCACTGACCACGCTGTGGGTTCTCTTCACCCGTTAACGCTGGCTGAGAGAGGGAGGGAGGGGGAAGAGCAGGGAGGGAGAGAAAGGGAGAAGCGATGGACAGTGAGAGAGAAAAAAAGAGAGAGAAAGGGTAGAGTGGGATAAAAGAGCGAGGGAGTGAAATGGGGCTTAAGCATTCATTTTGAGTGGAGAGACAGGTCCCATTAGCATTTAACAGCGGTTGTGCAACTTGGTGCGGAGGTTATGATGCAAATGAGGAGGAATTAAAAGTGGACAGAGGTTTGTCATTGATGGATTGCAGTCTGGCAGTGCTCACCACTTCCTAGTGTCCATCAGAGGCGATTACTGTGTAATTAAACCTTATTTCTGGACTCTCCGGCGCATAATTACTTGTGGGGGGGGGGGGGGGGGGGTATGGAACCATCTAAAAGCTCTGGCGGCGGAATGCGAAAGTGTGATGGTCTGTCCGTTGTCTCAGTCCAATGTCAGATCCAGCCGGCTGACAGTGCAGAAGAACAGTCACTTTTAATAAGAGGTGAAAACATATTAAACGACACAGTATGCTGATTATAGTGGAATTAGGCTTTCAAGTGCTTCAGTCCTTTGTGTTATTTGCATAATGTATTCTTTCCATCCACCTCTTCTAGAGCTTTGGGCAATTTCCTCTCACAATTTGAATCTATTGCACATTTAAGGCTACATAAAGAGAATTATCACGTTGCATATTTGAATTGTTGTGCGGGGAGAGGTATGTTAGGTGTATCCTATTGAGTCTTGCTCTGGCCAGGTGATTCTAGGTGTGCAGTGGTTACCAGAGTAACCCTCCAAGTTCACACATACACACACGCACGCACGCACACCAATATTTGCAATGCAAATGAAGAGCACAGGAGTAAGTGCGTCTTTGATATCAACAAAATGGCAACACATTGATTTAACAGAGCTCCACCAATGATCTACCGGTACTCATAAGATTACCATAACAATACATACATTTATAACTGTTTCAATGAAACCTAAATGAGCTAACATTATGTACTGTATCTATAAGCCCATCCAAGGTTTGTATTGTAATGAGAAGACCTTGGAACTGCAACATATTGGGCCAAACTGTAGTAGAATGTACATACACGCAGTAAGGATGGGACTGGTTGTAGCTTTTCAAATCAACTTAACATTTCATGTTTTGTTTTAAAAACAAGGCAAGAAAAAGGAGCAGTGGCTGAACCTCAAACCTCACAGACCTCATAGAGATAACATGTAGCAAAGTACAATAGACAAAGACCAAGCAGAAACTCCATTGCTCAGCAACCTGAAATCTCCGTCTGCTTTGCACAGCTAATTACACTGTAGCTAGCTTCCTACGCTTACCATCAACCATATAATGATGCACCTAATTTACATTCATGGTAGTCATTTTATGTGAATTCTTTGTGTGAGGTAAGGTTTTAGTGTTTTTACTTGACACTTTCCCCACAAAAATAAATTAATTGTTACATTTTAATGAGAGAAATGTATGACTACACTTTTGGTGCACTGCAAAAACAGAAATATTTTAATTGCACACGTTGTAGGTTGAGGTGGCACAAGGTTTGTTAAAAAAAATTGCATTATCTACTGTATACTGCATACACAGTGCATCTTGCTGTGAAGATATTCCATTTGATCTGTGTTTGATATCAAGTAATTTGCACTACAGGAAATGTACATTGTGTAAAAACAACATTTAACATTAAAGTATATTTAAACAATTCAATTAGCCCCCCCCCTCCCCCCCCAAAAAAATATTACTAAGATCTCGTAGAGCAGGGACTTTGTTTTTTCAAAAGTACAGCCTTGATTTAAATCGAAACTACACTTTTAGAAAAAAGGGTTCTTTGCAGAGGGATAGGGTTCTACCAAGAACTGTTTTGATCTGAAGGAAGACAACATTTCTTTGTAAGGCAGAGTTCTACCTAGAATTATAACATCCTAAGAACCGTTTTTGGAAGAAAGGGTTCTTTGATGATTCTTTGGAAGGCAAGAACGATTCTTCGGAAGGCAAGAACGATTCTTCGGAAAGGCAATAAGGGATCTTTGGAAGGCAAGGATTCTTCGGAAAGGCAATAAGGGATCTTTTGAAGGCAAGAGGGATTCTACATGGAACCATATATCATATTTTCCAGCATGTTCTATTTTAGGGGGATTTTTTGAGTTTTTTCAAATGTGTTCTTGCATGTACATTGATTGGTTGATTTAATTTCATGCTACACAAAGACAAATAACTTATTTTTTAACTAAACCAATCTGTGAGTCGTTGGACTTATTGCCCACGTTAAAGAGATGGTTGTTACAGTTTAGATCATTGAGGTAGTCTCAGTATTCAATCTTCCCTCATTCTGAATGAATGTTGCGGGTGATAAAAAATGTGACTTGTTGGATATCCTAACTCTGTCTGGATTCCATTAGGAATTACACATCACTTTGCAAGATAGCATAATGTGAATTGCAGGCCTGAAGTGCCTGTAAACCAGGGTTTCCTAACACCACTCTGTTGGGGTATAACTATGCCCTCAATGAAAGGCCTCATGATATATACAGTGTACAAAACATTAGGAACACCTGCTCTTTCCATGACATAGACTGACCAAGTGAAAGCTATGATCCCTTATTGATGTCAACAGTTAAAACCACTTCAAGGGGAGGAGACAGGTTAAATAAGGATTTTTGTAGACAATTGAGACATGGATTGTGTATGTGTGCCATTCAGAGGGTGAATGGGCAAAACAAAAGATTTAAGTGCATTTGAACGGGATATGATAGTAGGTGCCAGGCACACCAGTTTGAGTGTGTCAAGAACTGCAACGCTGCTGGGTTCATCCCGCTCAACAGCTTCCTGTGTGTATCAAGAAGAGCATCCAGCTAACTTGACACAACTGTGGGAAGCATTGGAGTCAACATGGGCCAGCATCCCTTTGGAACGCTTTCGTCACCTTGTAGAGTCCATGCCCTGACAAATGAAGGAGCTTCTGAGGGCAAAAGGGGGGAGGGGGTGCAACTCATTAGTAAGAAGGTGTTCATAATGTTCTGTACAATCAGTGTATAATGTATTGTTATAATTCATTTAAAGGCTGGTGGAACCGTTCATAAAGGGTTCTAGGAAGAACCTTTAGATTATAAAAAATGGTTATTGGAAGGAACCTTCAGAGGGTTCTAAGTAGAACCATATACAGGGGGTTCATTTTAAGAGTCCTACATAGAGGGTTTTAGGTAAAGGGTTCTACCTAGCACCAAAAAAGGTTTCCCTATGGGGACAAACCGGAGAACCCTGTATGGTTCTACATAGCACCTTTTTCTCTAAGAGTGTAAACTCTACTGTTATGTTGGCATTCAACACAGTTAGAGGATGTCATGAAAACAAGCTTTATTTTCAAGGAACACAAAAACCCAATTGAAGACCTTAGATCTTAAAAAATACAACCAGAAAATGTTATTTCAAGAAAACATCTTTAATGAATCAGTTGTTGTCTTTTGTACCTCAGACAGATTACATGAAAATACATTTAAGTCGACTGCAAGTATGGCAACATATCCACACATATAAACATGTATGTGGTGCATTTTGTATGTATTTATGTATATAAATATGTACAACAGAAACACGTTACACTCAGTTAAAGTTTTGTGCATGTGTGTTTTATATATACTAATTATATATAAAATCCCACACAAACCAAATCATATTCATGTGTGCCCACGTAATATACACAATCACACAACTACAGTTCACCAATGATTAAAGCAACGCATTGGTTGACGCATCAAGGGAAACCTCGGAGAGAACCTGCAAAGTCCAACAGTTTTCTCCCGTCCACCAAAAATGTTTCCTTGCGGGCGCTCGGTGTCTTGAGTGAGTGTGCATCCAGTTTTGTCAGACACACGTTAGACTATACCACCATCTCCTCTGCTCAGTGCCTCTGAGGTAGACTCAAGCTCAAGGACCTGTGATTTCCTGCTCCCACCCATTTCATTTTTGTTTTTCTTTTGTTTAGATTTTTCAACAAATGTAGGACATTCAAAAGACATAAATGAAATACTACATGTATAATATGTAGCCATGAGGTAGAAATGTTTTAAAGAACACAATAATAAAATGAATAGAAAGGGAAAAATAAACAAACAACAGAAACCACCAATAACATTGCTTTCCAGTTCTGGTACAAAGACAAAAATGAAGCCAAGTACATAGCAACAAAACAAAGAAAATAAGATTGGTTGGAAAGTACAATTCAAGTGATTTGGTTGTGTCGAAAGTACTGTATATGTGAAGGAATGGGCTTTTTGTGCTCTCATGTACACCAGTTTAGAGATGGCAGACTGAATTATGGGATAGACCGCGTTCTGGTCAGGCTGTTGACAGACTGCACTGCAGTTTCCATGTGTTGTTGCCGCGCTGTCACACACAAACACACACACCTCAGCGTGTCCTTTCCTCTCCTCAGTGAGAGTGAATGGAGAAGTGAGATTCACACGCCTGGGCTGCGGGTCAAGGAGAATGTAGGAGACTACATTTTCTATTTAGAGAAAAAGCCTTCTAGCGATGAGCTTTTACACATACAGCCCACTCAGGCTGTGTGTATTAGTCTGTTGACACCGTATCAGGTTTGTGAAACATTTGAACATTCCGATGAATCAAAGTTAGGTGAAAGTGCATCCAGCTAATTCTTAAGTAACTCCAGAGGTAAACAAAAGCGGAGAGCTCAACATGGATGTTTTTGTGTTTTAAGGTTTGTTTGTTTGTAGTATATCAATAAAACATTGTACATTTCACCCACCTACCATTATTTTATATGAGTGAAGTATAATTTGAGTCAAAGTTTCAAAGGCCATGTAAGTCGTTATATTATGGTCGTGTTACTTCCGTGGATCTACACCTTTAATCTACCCAAGTGAGAGAAATTGGAGAAGTGTTCAATCTTAAATATCCGAGACGTCGTGGTAGACCAGCGCGTGTGCAGTCACAGCAAGTTACATCTAAATTCCTTTGAGTGCTAAAATGGAAAAGGTATGCAAACCAGAATTGGAAAGAATACCAATCTAAGGAAGAGGTAAACGTTACACTGGTCACAAGTTGACAAAACAAACAAAAACGTAAACGCAAGCAACATGGTACTGGCAATCTCAGTGCTCGGGGATTGCAAACCCGTGATTATTAAAGACGAGACAGAAATACACACAAAGGAATGTTCTAGTGCAGCTGCTGTACAATAATAATAATACACCTACGGTACTTCAACATCGCCATTGTGGTGCTTAGCAACAGTCACGCACAGAGAACAAAAGAAGAGCAACAAAATACATTCAAATGCAACACAATGAGCTATGAATCACTGTTCTGTGGGTCTTTTGGAACTGACCACAGTAGACTGACTGGACGTTTCTTAAAGGTGCAATGCAGCTGTTTTTATCTCAATATCAAATCATTTCTGGGTAACATTGAAGTACCTTACTGTGATTGCTTTCAATTAAAATGGTAAAAAAAAAATATATATATATATATAGCTCTCAGCAAAGGGCAATTTCTCAAGCAAGAATTTTGCTAGGACATCCTGGGGGTGGTCTGAGTGTGGAGTGGAAAACAGAACATGTGCTGTTATTGGCAGAGAGTTTTGGTACTCTCTTTCTTATTGGTCTAATAACTAATTTACCGCATGGTGATATCACCACGAATGGCCAAAACTCCATCCCACCAAAACAGGCAGAAATTTCAGGCAGTCTTTTCAAACAGCTCTTACACTAAAATTACATTATCATAATTTTCACAATTTCCCAGTATTATTCCGACCTCATAGTGTGGAAATATATATAAAACACAGAAAAATCACATTTTTGACTGTACTGGGCCTTTAAGAGCCAGGACGAGTGTCAAATTAGTAGTATATTCACCCTGACCATGTTCTTGGGGTAATGTGTGCACATACTGTACAATGAAGATGCGATTGGCCAAATATCTTCAAACAATTTCTAGCTCCTTCCCGCAAGCCCCTGTTGAGTCTCCTTGCAGATATGACCCAACTGGATAGGTGTTAGCAATATGACCGAAAATCCCCAGAGCATTCCAGAGGTCTAGGTGGCTCTACAGCCATACTGCTGTGAACAATCCAATCATGTCAGATCTGTACCTGGTTAAGCCAATGAGGACCTCTGGTAAGGAACAGAAAACCGGTTTGGAATTGAGCCCCTGGTGCTGAACCTCTGACCTCGGTGATGAATAAAGATGGCAGCCTTTTCTCATTCAAACTGACTCAACTGGCTGACATAGAGCAGTCATTAGCAACTAGCGATTTTGGGTCTGAGGCTCTGCTGCCTCCTAGGTGAGTTAAAACCAACCAAGGTGAAACAGAAAGTATGTGTGATCCTGATGTTGCATTTATTCTGGGAATATACGGAGTCACACAACTGTGTCACGGCACCGTTCGCTTTCTTTCATTTGGTTTCTGCTTCATCGTCAAGTACAGCAGTTCTATGGCTTCCTGCGATAACGCAATAGCAACCGAAGTCCCCCGTTCCATCTAAAGAGTTGTGGGTTGTTGACAACATTATAATCCACTATACGTGGTCATCAGTGCCTCATTAAAACACCAGGTGAACAACGCTCTTGATTCAATCAATACACAAGGCAGGATCAGAAAAACACACTAGGGCATCGCATTTTCGAAAAACCATAAAATGGAAACGGAACTCATCACCAAATTCTTCACTTTAAGCACCTTCGGAAAAGACAAAGAGAAATCTCCATATTGACTTATTTGTCCCGTCGTTCCAGAACTAAATCTGGTTACATTCATTTTCATCTCCTTGACCGTCTCGCCTAGAAGGTTTGAGGTAAACCTAACACTGTTTCTCTAGATATTATATAAATGACAAAAATCCTGGTCTTAATACTCTCAGAGGATCATAGTGCTTATGTGTGGTGATGTCATTGAGGTACTGTACAATTCACAAACACTTTCCTGAGTTTTTTTTGCAGACAGAGGATCAAAAGAGATGAAGTGTATGGATCGGGGGTCCAGATTACTGTCACCCCCTGAGGAATACTGTTGATACTTGGTGAAATGGCAGGAGAAAAAAATTTACCATCTCCATTGGCAACCGCCACTCTAATTTTAATCTCGCTGTTGAAGTTTAAAGCTCTTAATATCAGCACATGCCATTAATGTAGATTGTGAGGCAAACGAAATCATTATACATAAAAAAAGAAATTCGAATTTAGAAAGCACCACTACAGGCACTTGGTTAGCCAACTACATTTTAGGGGACAACAACAAAGGTATATATATATATACACACAGGGTCCTCCTCTGTCTCAAGTTGACCCCTTCAACATGTGTAAACAATACCTGGCTTTAGCAGTGTCAAGCATCCTAATGAAATCTCTGCTCGTTACCTGCCAAACCATCAGGTATCACTCCAACCAAGTCTCTTGATGTTTCTCCACCTCTGGTGTCAGGTCTCATGTGTGGGGGGGGTTACGTCGCCCCTCTTGTGTGACTCCCTCTCTGGTTAGCACCACAGCCAGGTCAAAGAATTCCCAACGCCTCTTTCTTGAGGACTCCACCCCCCCCCCCCCGAGGTTCACTGACCGCACCCAAACATTTTGTTCCACTCGGTGTATGTGTCGATCTCTTTCTGCGATATACTGGGCTGGAATTTGCAAAAAACACTGTCAAAGTCCTGGTAGGTGAGGGGTCGATTCTGGCCCGTGGGCATGATGCTCACCGAGAGGTCCAGGCCTTGGGAGGAGGTGTGCAGCATGCCCACCAGGGCCTCCTGGCACAGCCTTGCCACGTCCAGGCCGGAGAAGCCCTCGGTGCGCTGGACCAGCAGCACCAGCTCCTCCTCACTGAGGCAGTACTTGCGCTGGGACTGGGACAGCAGCTGGCTCAGCATGTGGTGGCGGGACGAACCGTCCGGCAGCGGCACCAGGACCCGCCGGCCAAAGTACCGTCGCAGCCCCTCGTCCATGTCCTGGGGCTTGCTGGTGGAGCAGACCACCAGGACGTGGTTGTTGGAGTCATCGGCCGGCCCAAGGAGCAACGCATCAAGCTGGGCTAGGAGCTCGGCCTTGAGCCGGTGAACGGGGCTCTCGTTGTTGAGCTGGGCCGACAGCAGCATGTCCACGTCGCTGATGAACAGCACTGAGGGCTGGCGGCAGCGCGCCACCAGGAAGGAGGCCTGCAGGATCTTGTCACCCTCTGCCAGCCACTTGGTGGCCAAGGTGGAGCCTCTGAGCTGCAGGAAGGGCGCCCCCAGCTGGCTGGCCATGCAGCGGCCCAGCAACGTTCGGCCCGTCCCTCTGGGACCAAACAGTAGAATGCACCTCGGGGCCGAACCTAGGCCCCTGAACATGTCCGGACGTAGCATGGGCCAGAGAACCTCCTCCTTCAGAGTGGCCTTGGCCAGCTCCAGGCCTGCAATGTCACTCCAGTCCACCGGGGGTCCCTGCTGCAGGATCTCAGAGGTCACCATGTCCAGGAGGTGGGGGTCACTGCTCTTCAGCTGCTCCTCAGCGGGCCGGGAGGATGAGGTCGCCCCCGTCAGGGAGAGGTGGGAGAGGTGCACGCGGTGCTCGTCCCCTTGGTCGCTTAGGGAGGGAGAGGTGAAGCTGCCCAGGGAGTCGGCCGAGTGCGAGCCACCCAGGGTGGAGGCATAGGACGGAGGGGTGAGTGCTCCACCTGCAGACTGCTCAGAGGCCATGGGCTGCTTGTGGGGATTAAACGGCAAAGATGACTTGTCAGCGATCCTGTCAAAACTGTTCCCTCCGCCCGCATTTGAGATGCTGCTGTCCGGTACCCTGTACATGGGGCTCTCTGCGGAGCTGCGCGCCTGGCCATAGACAAAATTTCCATAAGTGGAGTCCATCTCTCCTTGCCCTGTCATGTAGAAGGCTTTTCTCTTCAGAGAGTTGGACGAGCTGCCATTCAGAGGCGTGGGCGCGATGGGGCCGAGGTTGTGCGACTGGTAGGGGTACCCAGGGAGCGTGGAGGAGGGGGGCAGGGGGGTGGGAGCGGCGATCCCTGACGGTAGGTAGGAGGATGGAGGGGGGGCTCCCCCGGGGCTGTAGCCTGGCCCCACAGCGCTCTGGGAGGGGTACCCGGCATGGGGGTAATTGTAGCCAGAGAGGTTGGAGGATCCCCCATTGTAGGCCGGGACCAGGGAGGGGTGTGGGGGCGGAGGAGGGGGCTGCAAGAGGCCGGAGCTGTGCAGCGGGGAGGTGGTGACCTGGGCGCTGTAGCCCAGGTAGGAGCCACTGTAGCTGAGGCCGTATTCCTGAGAGGAGCCTGCAGAGGAGTGGAGGGCCGTGGCGGTGTGACTACCACAGCTGCTGCTGGAGTAACCAGGCTCTGTTAGGCCGCTGGAGGCCAGGCTCGGGGACGGAGAGCTGCACATACCAGCCACCTCCGCCGCCACCCCTCCTTTCCTCATAGACATCCCCTCGGGGACGCAGTAGACCCCCTCCTGCCAGGCCTCGCCCTCCCCCTTCCTGCCGTTCATCCCGGCCTCGGCGTAGGAGTTCAGCAGGGCCCTCTCACTGGGCATCTCCAGGATGCCAGAGTACTTCTCAGCGTACTTCTTGAGCAGGTTGGAGGCGGTGAGCGCAGAAATGTCGTCGTTGGCCCAGGCGTACTGGTATGTGCTGCTGCTGCGCTGCAGGTGACCCCGGTAAGCCTCGGCCTTGTGGGCCGGCGAGCGCGTGGTGGAGGTGATGTCAAAGTGCTGCTCCGCCCACTGCGCGTGCTCTGGGGTCCACTGCATCTTTAGGCCTGCAACGGCAAGAGCATAGAGACAGACAGGACAGTTAGGTTGGTCTTATTTATAAGACAAGGTACAGCCACTCAAAATTCAGCATCTCTTCACTTAGGCTCTCTGTCAATTGGTCTTCGCTATGCTGTCAACGGATTGATTATAATGGCTGTGATGTGATGACAGTTTATTGGGTGTGATCAAACACTGTCATGCTTATGATAGTACTCACTGTATTTTGCTTAATCATGGAGATTCACTGCTGCCATTTCTTCAATATAAAATCGAGAATACAACTCATGAATGTGTATATGAATCTGAGCTCGGAGGTTAAACAATGGGTCATTTATGAGGTTATACAGTGGGTCATTTATGACATGATTCACACATCATGATCAATAATTAACATCCATGATGACTAATGTACTACTGAGCAAAACGTGTTCTAGTTTAATGAAATTTTACATTACGTGCTACTGTATATTGAATAATAATTACTGTGAATAATAATTGTATATTTTATTTTTGACGTCCATCAGTTTCATTTAGTGAATGGCTTAAAGCGGCAATATGTAACATTTTGGGCGACCCGACCAAATTCACATAGAAATGCATTTTATAGATCTGTCATTCTCATTGAAAGCAAGTCTAAGAAGCGGTAGATCTGTTCTATGTGCGCTATTTTCATGCTTTCTGTTCATAAGCTTAGTTTTTGCGTCTTTTACTTTTGGTTTTGTTCACCAACTTCAAACAGCTAAAAATACAATATTTTGGTTATGGAAAATATGTTACACAGCGGTTTAGATGGTACAATGATTCTCTATACTATACTTGCTTGTTTTGTCACATAAACTGAAATTAGGCGAACTATTATCATTTTTGCAGCCAGGAAATGGCAAGGCGATTTCTGCAAAGTGCATCTTTAATAAATGTAAAATATTACATTCATGAAAATGACTAACTAACGAACATTCTTCACATTTAAATCATTTAAGTCGTCGTTTAAGTCGTCATTTAAGTCGTCTGATTCTTTTCTGATTGCATTTCTTTTGTTTCTAGGAATACGGATGGTAAATATGACACGAGTACTGACAGATCGCATGAAGGACACTGCATCTCTGCCTTGGGACCGGGCTGGTCGCTACCAGGTTAGGACAAAATAATGCACCCTGCACAGAACAATATGACACAGACATGGCAGGTCACTCCATAATCCCTCTCTCATTTCAGGCGGCCGGAGATGGTTTCAGAACGCGCCTCGCCTAGTGCAGCAAAGCAATCTCCCCCCGTCGTCAGTGTTCTGCTGCTTTCATCAATACACACACACACACACACACCAGAGCCACAGCTGGCTATGAATTACAACACCCTGTGTATGAGGCCTCCGCTATACACCGCACAGTGCCGGACTGCACCTCCACCCCGTCACCTCTCTTTCTCTCTCTGCCTTTCCATCTCCATTCTCTCCTACCTTTCTCTTTCCCTTTCTCTCTCGCACCTTTTCCCTGTCCACCCTCTCTCATTACCCCCTCCCATCTTTGTCCTCATCCCTCTCCCCC
This sequence comes from Oncorhynchus nerka, assembly GCF_034236695.1. Taxonomy (NCBI): domain Eukaryota; kingdom Metazoa; phylum Chordata; class Actinopteri; order Salmoniformes; family Salmonidae; genus Oncorhynchus; species Oncorhynchus nerka. The sequence continues at coordinate 24,126,741 of NC_088397.1, read as the reverse complement.
CTCCTCTGGCTCGTTCGCTACATCTCACACACACTTCAGTCACCTAGCTCCCTTTGTTGCCTCTGAGGCTCAAGAGCCACTATTTTATATAATCCCCGAAGACTATCTGCAAATACTAACACACACACACACACACACACACACACACACACACACACACACACACACAGTCATCTCACTATCAAAGCATGGTGCTATCAAAGGCCAGACCCACATCATCGTAGGAGCCTCCTCTCAGATCGGACTCTGTTTGATTTGATTTAACACACAGCGGATTATGAGGATCATTTATGACCATCCTCTGTCCTTTCTTCAGTCTCAGTAGCATGTCTTATGAATCCACTGTCGGAGGCCCTTTAAGCACTGCATGTCTTACAATTACCGTACCACGGACGTTCCTTTTGGGTTTTTTAAGTGGAACTGGCGTGAACACACACACACACACACACATTCACTAACACACATATTCACAAACACACATCTCCAGTACGTTCGGCGTGTCAGCATAGCATGGTGTTTGCTTGGTAATAGAGCGGGGGAAATCCCCCAGACTCCTCTCTGATTCTCTCTCCCAGACGTCTCGCCAGACACCAGCAGCTAATTAGCAGGATGACGATTTGCTAATTGTGTTCATTTACAAGGTTTTAGCCGAGGGGAGTCTTGCCGGGGCTGGCACGCATGTCACGCTCCTTATTGTAATGACTATATGAACCTCGACGGACAGAAAGGGCTTGGAAATACTTCAACCTGGATCAAATTGATCAATAAACAGCAATCAGCTAATATAACGGAACAGGGTGGTGTGTTTCATGACATGACGTTTCATTGACAGTGGTTTCTGAAAAAGAACTGCTGCATGATGGGAATAATTGTTGTCATTGATAATTAATCATATAGCATCTGTATTATTTTCTTGTTTTGTAAAAAAAAAAAAGTCAAATGTGTTTGGATATACTCAACGTATATTTTGGGCTTAGAGGTTCGACACAGAAGTGAACTAATTGCCAAAATGTAAAAAAGTTGAAGTTTAGGTAAGGATGGGAGTTAAAAACAAAAAGGTATCATTTGCCAATGCAGCTCATTTGAGAATTCTAAAACATAATGCATCCGGATTTAAATACATTTACATTTAAAAAAGCATCAGCAGAAAATATTATTCTCAACTCTGTGATTTTCCAGTTCATAATAATATTTGTCATGGTTAGCTAATGGGGAAGGTTATGTCTTGTACCCAGCAAGACATTACACCCGATAGCTATGTGGGTGGTTATTGCAGTATTTCTCACATCCTTTACACTAATTGTGTGGTTCAAAAACCTCCCAACTTCCCCAATATACGATAGCTGCAATATTTGTCCAAAGTTCTAAAATACTTCGATGGCATTTCAATTTTTGGGGTAAATATAATTTATTGGAAGAATGATCATTTCAATTGTAGATAGCAGAGTATGAAGTAGTTCAGAGGTTATGGTAGTAACAGTTTGGGTGGGATAAAGACCCTTCTGTACTCTCTTAAAAATATAGTATCTCTCTTCAATATTTCAACACAACAGTATATCTTCTTTGTATCTCTCTCACAATACCCTGGTCTACCAAAACAACATCTCTCTCTTTCTCTCTCTTCACAGCAGCATGGTCTCTCTCCTTGGAGTGCTAGCTAGTCTCTCCCCTCACAGTGTCATTATTAACTAGAGATGCCTCCCTCCCTCCCTCCTCCCTGTCTGTGTTGGAGAATTCACAGTCTGACTCCTAGTACTGTGTACTGGGCCTTGCTCTGGGGACCACGGTTCAGCTGCCAGCATGTCAATGGAGAGAAACACACAGGAGGGAAGGAGGGAAAGAGAGGGGGGATGACAGAGGGGGAGAGGGACAAAGGGAGAGAGAGAAGCTATAGGGGAAATAGAGGGTGAGAGAGAGGGTATGCCGTGCCAACGGATTCAAGCACACACACGCACACACACAAATAAATACACACCCACACGACCTTCTACGCAGTAAAAAAATAAAACACATCTTCCAAATTCCAGCCCACTTAAAACAACCACCTAACCTCCCTTTTATCACCGTAATATTAACATAGAAAACCTCAATCACCCCTATCTTATTTAAATCCATTTAGAAAACATGGAATCTTTATAATTCCATCATCAATAAAGCCAACACTTCTAAGAGACGTGTCAGGCTCCATCAGTGCCTTCATCTCTCCAATCAGGGGGTTAATTTAAAGCCACAGCACGCGTCTCAATGGTGTCCTATTCCCTACATGGTGCACTACTTTTGACCATAGCCCTATAGGCCCTGGTCCAGAGGTGCAATATATTGGGAATAGGGTCCTATTTGAGACGCATCCAGAGTGATTACCTCCACTATGCAAATGAGGGCCAAATGATAACTTGCACTATTTAAATCAGGTAACACTGATTACTCTCCCGTTATTCAGATGAGGGCATATGAGTTTGAACTCAACTCTTTGAACCTCATGCACTTCCACAAAGACATGGAACAGGCCCTAAGACTGGCACTTGAATCATACATTGTAGTCTACGTGATGGTTAAAACATGGAATACACAAATCTCTAATCTTAGAAAAACTATTATGCCACTCTAATTGAAAACATTCTTAATATTAACATCCAATGCAAGAATATGGAACACCATGAATGGCCGTGTAGCAAAATTGTCAAGAGCAACTAGACTTTGATCAGGAACTGTGTGTATGTGTGTGTGCGCGTGTGTGTGCGCTCTCTGAGAGAGAGTGAGAGTGTGTGAGTCTGGCCGAGCATTAATGCACTCATCTGCAACAACATCCAACAACATCTGGATTCGTCCAGAGAGCATCAAGGCATGTCTGTGTCCTTTCTGTCCGTCATATAGAAGGTCAAATCTAACTCATTTCTGCTTCTGGACATTGGCATCAACGCGGCTGCATATTAGAAAGGGGTGTGTGTGTGTGTATGCGTGCGTGTGTGTCTGTGTGTGTGTATGCGTGCGTGTGTGTCTGTGTGTGTGGAGTAAACAGGTCTTTAGAAAGCACTAATGAGCTCTTTGAAGTCCGTCTGCTGTGTGATTCTGCACAGAGAGTGTAGTGTGTGAGCGACGGCCTATTTCAGCCCTGTCATAATTCAGACCTGTGCGTTTACAGAGACAGACGTGAACAAACACACATCCAAAGAGCTCTTCTCTTCCGACGAGTCATCTCGTATTATGCACGCCAAACAAGTTGTGCCGCAATATATTCAGAACATGTTCGGCAGCGTGTTTTGAAATGAAATGTGGTGAAAGACTGAATTTGTGGCAGCAACTGATTGACAAGTGATCTAACTTCATCAAATGAGAATAAGAGACCAATTAAATTTCACGAGGAAATGGTCACAGCAATTACTGAAATAGAGCAGAGGGCATCGTTTAACCTCGAATTCAGCGAGATATTGTGTATGTGTGTGTGTGTGTGTACGTGCGTGTGTGTGTGTGCGTCACCTTGTTAATGAGGCTGCCACATTGACACTGTTACTAAGCCAGTGGCGATGGCGTATTGGCACGCTACCTGCCGTGTAAAATAATGTGATTAAGCCCTCTAAAATGCAATTAATTAAGTAATTAGTCGTGAATGAGTGTCAGACACTGCAATCAAAATTGCTTCAGTGTTTTGGTTAATTGATTGAACCTCTGCACTTACAAATACTGATGTCAGGTCCCTAAGCTAAGAAGTTACAGTTTGACTCTTAGTGTATGACCCAACCATAACATTGCATCAATGTTGTCATCTGGATTCCTAAACGCTTGTGTACTTCTAATGAAGGTAACTATTGTGTGGTGGCCCACTAATACTCATAGTGCTGTTCAGAAATGTGGGTACCTGTATACAATAGATTGTCAGGCAGAAAACTTAGAATCAAGCTGCCTGTTTATAGAGCTTGAAACAGAAGGGAAAGCAAGGACTTGGGAGTCTGGGGTTCAACCTCAAAGACAACAGAACAAATGAAGTTATATTTGAAGTATTTGTTTCTCTTCTGTTGGTATGTAAATGCGGATTTAAAGAAGTACTTTGTGTCTGAGAAGATGGAGCTGAAACACCTCGCGTGAATGTTTCAATTCCAATGTCTGAGGATCAGATCATTTCATCCCAAAAATATTATCTGTCACTCCACAGATCCCTTCCAAAACAGAAATATATATAAAACAAAATTAAAATAAAATAGCTTGAACCCAAAACCTGACCAATTAGTTACGAACCCCCACAGTCCAAGCAAAGACCAAGCACCCCCCAGCCTTTGAAGCCCAACCGCTGTTCGGTGGCCTATCATGACAACAACTAGACTGAGAGAAAACAACAACCACAAAAACAGAGCGAGTTAAAAGTACAGACAGCGAGCAGTGACTTTCCACTTTCAATACAGACACATGACAATACAGACACAAAAGATAAACTGTCATCAACCAAAATTAGATTTTATATTAAAAAACATTATAACACCAACTGGAATTCGGGAAATTCTGAGTGACATGTCATTTTACAAAATCCAACAGATATCCTTTAAATATTCCTAGTAATTTGGTGATCCCTCATCCCTACTAATTCTCCCTCATGTATGGATTTGCTCTTGAAACTATAACCCGCCAGTTTTCAGGGATAGTTAAAGTGATAGTTCACTCTCCAGTAAAAGTTTGCCAGATGTTTTCAGAGATAGTTAAAGTGATAGTTCACTCTCCAGTAAAAGTTTGCCAGATGTTTTCAGGGATAGTTAAAGTGATAGTTCACTCTCCAGTAAAAGTTTGCCAGATGTTTTCAGACCTTAAAAGTGAGCTAATGTTGTGAAGAGTCCATGTCAATACAGACACATGACAATACAGACACATGTCAATACAGACACATGTCAATACAGACACGTGATAATACAGACACGTGACAATACAGACACGTGACAATACAGACACATGACAATACAGACACATGACAATACAGACACATGACAATACAGACACATGACAATACAAACACATGACAATACAGACACATGTCAATACAGACACATGACAATACAGACACATGACAATACAGACACATGTCAATACAAACACATGACAATACAGACACATGACAATACAGACACATGACAATACAGACACATGACAATACAGACACATGACAATACAGACACATGTCAATACAGACACATGACAATACAGACACATGTCAATACAGACACATGACAATACAGACACATGTCAATACAGACACATGACAATACAGACACATGTCAATACAAACACATGACAATACAGACACATGTCAATACAGACACATGACAATACAGACACATGACAATACAGACACATGACAATACAGACACATGACAATACAGACACATGACAATACAGACACATGTCAATACAGACACATGACAATACAGACACTTTTGATTACTCCATTGAGCACAAACAAATCTACCTAGGCAAATATAGTGACACTTTCCCCCGAGCTGTATAATAAATTGACACGGGATAAATTGCCTTTTACTAGACCTACTATCAGAGCTCTGGGTTAAACGGAGAGCGCAGTTAAACAAATGCTCCGGATCAAGGAAATTGTGCATGGCTTCACGTGTCAGTCAGGGAGGAAATTGAGAGATATTCAGAGTGAGCTCTAAGCCGCCGCCGCGGCGACGCTAACGCCCTAGCGCCTCGCCATTCATCTTTAATGCAGTCGGGCCTGTCATTCAGACAGTCCATTTCCTGTGACTGGCGCACCGTGCCTAATCACCCGGTTATACCCACGATGGCACTCTCAAAGACACAGCACACACATACATAAACACACACCGGGCCTGTAGCCACTGAGACATCATTTTAACCCAGTGTTAACACCGACAATGTCTTTCACCGCTGTTAGCCAACATAATGACTCCTCCCTCATCTCCAACACCTTCCACACACACGAACACACACAAACTGCAATCCTGCAGATTCACCTTAACAAGCATGGACATGTCCTAATACGTCCCCAGAATGTGCTGACACTCAGGACGGTAGAAAAAAACAGGGCTCATTTAAAACAGTAAGCCACTGCTGAGGGACCTCATCTACATATATTCTAAACCTCTTAGAGGTGATGGGATCCTCCTGGTGGCGTAGTCCAGGACTTTGTTCCAAATGGCACCCTATTCCCTATACAGTGCACTACTTTTCACCAGTGCTATATGGGCCCTGTTCAAACGTAGTGCACTTTATAGGTAATAAGCTACAATTTGGGAGGGGCCCAAGATCTCCTTTCTTTAGGGGGTCTGCAGGGGTTAACACAGGGCTAGGTGGTATTGATACACCCCAGCCTGGATCTATACTGGCGGTGCCACCGCGACTTTGTTTACCTGCTTGTTAAGTAATTAAAATAGATTTCAGACTGACGGCCCTAATCCTTTTAGAAACCACATTGATTGGACGACCGGTAGAGGAGAGTCATTGTGTCATTCAGTTCAACGTTTATTTTTTAACACAGGTGGAGTGTGTGTGTGTGTGTGTGTGTGTGTGTGTGTGTGTGTGTGTGTGTGTGTGTGTGTGTGTGCGCGTGCGTGCCTACATATCTATGTGCACTGTGTGTTCCTCGTGAAATCGAAACTTGGAAAAGTCCTCGACGTGGAGGACGTCATTAAGGGACTGTGGACTCTGAGGGGGTGCAGTTGAAAGACAGAGAGAGAGGCCCACCTACAGATAATGGAGGGGAAGGCTCTCACCTCGTCTAAAGCTGTCTGTCTGCGTAAATAAAATGAGATAATTATTGAGTGAACAAGTGGCGAGACACTAAACGTCGCGAGGCGCACTCTTTTCTTTACCGTTGCGGTCGGTAAATCAACGCAAACAGGGTGCTTTCAGACATTAAGTGCCCGCTAAGCACAGTAGATGCATCATATTTCAAGAGTGCTGCGTTTGTGTGGGTGAGGAGGCAGGGAAATGGAGTGTGATGGTTATCCATTACCTTATACGGTGTTGGACGATGATCATTTTCAAGTGACTCATTTCTAGAAGTACCATCTATTGGGTGCTTGGGGAAAGAAGACTTTGATAGGTAATCCAAAATAACTATTCACGAGGTTGTTACCGCAGCAGCACAAAGAGACACTAGAAGAGAAAGGCTCATTATTCTAATGTACTAGACAGAGAATAATCCACATGATGACGCGTACAAACGCAACGAAATCACAGAGCAGGCCATCGGATTCACGGTCCGTAGGTTCTAAATGAGACACAATATCAACATATGCATTAGAGGTCGACCGATTAATCGGAATGGCCGATTAATTGGGGCCGATTTCAAGTTTTCATAACAATCGGAAATCTGTATTTTTGGGCACCGATTTCCGATTATTATTATTTTATTTTTAAAATATTTTTTCTTATACCTTCTATTTAACTAGGCAAGTCAGTTAAGAACACATTCTTATTGTCAATGACTGCCTAGGAACTGTGGGTTAACTGCCTTGTTCAGGGGCGGAACGACAGATTTTCACCTTGTCAGCTCAGGGGTCCCAATCTTGCAACCGCACAGTTAACTAGTCCAACGCTCTAACCATTGCACTCTACGAGTAGCCTGCCTGTTTCGCGAATGCAGTAGAAGTCAAGGTAAATTGCTAGCTTGCATGAAACTTATCTTAGAAAAAACAATCAATCATAATCACTAGTTATAACTACTAATCCAGTTTAGCAGGCAATATTAACCAGGTGAAATTGTGTCATTTCTCTAGCGTTCATTGCACGCAGAGTCAGGGTATATGCAACAGTTTGGGCTGCCTGCTCATTGCGAACTAATTTGCCAGAATTTTACGTAATTATGACATACATTGAAGGTTGTGCAATGTAACAGGAATATTTAGACTGATGGATGCCACCCGTTAGATAAAATACAGAACGGTTCCGTATTTCACTGAAATAATAAACGTTTTGTTTTCGAAATGATAGTTTCCGGATTCAATCATATTAATGACCAAAGGCTCGTATTTCTGTGTGTTATTATGTTATAATTAAGTCTGATTTGATAGAGCAGTCTGACTGAGCAGCAGCAGGCCCGTAATCATTCATTCAAACAGCACTTTCGTGTGTTTTGCCAGCAGCTCTTCGCAAGCACCGTGTTGTTTATGACTTCAAGCCTATCAGCCTAATGGCTGGTGTAACCAATGTGAAATGGCTAGCTAGTTAGCGGGGTGCGCGCTAATAGCGTTTCAAACTTTGCTCGCTTTTAGATTTGGAGTAGTTACTCCCCTTTTGTGGAGCGATGGGTAACGATGCTTCAAGTGTGGCTGTTGTCGATGTGTTCCTGGTTCGAGCCCAGGTTGGGGCGAGGAGGGGGACGGAAGCTATACTGTTACACTGGCAATACTATAGTGCCTATAAGAGCATCCAATAGTCAAAGGTATATGAATTACAAATGGCACAGAGAGAAATAGTCCTATAAATACTATATTAACTATAACCTAAAAACCTCTTACCTTGGAATATTGTAGACTCAGGAACCACCAGCTTTCATATGTTCTCATGTTCTGAGCAAGGCAATTAAACGTTAGCTTTTTTACATGGCACATATTACTTTCTTCTCCAACACTTTGTTTTTGCATTATTTAAACCAAATTTAACATGTTTCATTATTTATTTGAGGCTAAATTGGTTTTTATTTATGTTTTATATTAAGTCAAAATAAGTGTTAATTCAGTATTGTTGTAATTGTCATTATTACAAATGTAAAAAATTGGCTGATTAATCGGTATCGGCTTTTTTTGGGTCCTCCAATAAATCGATATCGGTATCGGTGTTGAAAAATCATAATCGGTCGACCTCTAATATGCATACAACTCACTGTCAAATCAAATGTATTTGTCCCAAACACAATTTACAGCAGGTATAAAAGATGCAGCGAAATGCTTATGTCCTAGCTCCCTCAACAATGCAGAACATTAACCAGCAATCAATAATAACAATGCCGTACATTAACCAGCGATCAGTAACAACAATGCAGTACATTAACCAGCAATCAGTAACAACAATACAGTACATTAACCAGTGATTAGTAATAACAATGCAGAACATTAACCAGCAATCAATAATAACAATGCAGTACATTAACCAGCAATCAATAATAACAATGCAGTACATTAACCAGCAATCAGTAACAACAATACAGTACATTAACCAGTGATTAGTAATAACAATGCAGAACATTAACCAGCAATCAATAATAACAATGCAGTACATTAACCAGCAATCAATAATAACAATGCAGTACATTAACCAGTGATTAGTAATAACAATGCAGAACATTAACCAGCAATCAATAATAACAATGCAGTACATTAACCAGTGATTAGTAATAACAATGCAGTACATTAACCAGTGATTAGTAATAACAATGCAGTACATTAACCAGTGATTAGTAATAACAATGCAGTACATTAACCAGTGATTAGTAATAACAATGCAGAACATTAACCAGCAATCAATAATAACAATGCCGTACATTAACCAGCGATCAGTAACAACAATGCAGTACATTAACCAGCAATCAGTAACAACAATGCAGTACATTAACCAGTGATCAGGAATAACAATGCAGTACATTAACCAGTGATCAATAATAACAATGCAGTACATTAACCAGTGATCAATAATAACAATGCCGTACATTAACCAGTGATCAGGAATAACAATGCAGTACATTAACCAGTGATTAATAATAACAATGCAGTACATTAACCAGTGATCAATAATAACAATGCAGTACATTAACCAGTGATCAATAATAACAATGCAGTACATTAACCAGTGATCAGTAATAACAATGAGAAGAGTCCAAAATAGTAGATGTAATAGAGGTATTTGTACATTAATAATGGACTGGATTTACACAATATTTACTAATATTAAGTGGGTAGTGAGATCAATAGTATATAATAGAACAGCAGCGTTGACTGTGTGAGTTCTGTGTGTGTGTGTGTGTGTGTGTGTGTGTGTGTGTGTGTGTGTGTGTGTGGTTGGATATGTGGGTAGTCAGTGCAAATCATTTCTATGGTCCATATATAGTTTCTCCGGTGCAAATAGTCTAGTCTAATGTGCAGGTCTGTGCAGGGAGAACTAGGTTGAGTTTTTCAGCAGTCTGATGGCCTGGTGGTAGAAGCTGTCTCGGAGCCTGTTGGTCCGTGACCCGATATTCCAATACCGCTTGCCGGATGGTAACAGAGTGAAAAGTCTGTGGCTCGGGTGACTGGAGTCCTTGATGATCTTTTGGGCCTTCCTCAAGCACTGCCTGGTTTAGATGTCCTGAAAGGCAGGAAGGTCGCCCAAAGTGATGTATTAGGCCCTCTATAGGGCCTTCTGGTTTCGGGCGAAGCAGTTGCCGTACCAGGCTGTCGAATGTGCAGCTGTAGAACTTCATTAGGATCCGAGAACCCATGCCAAATTTCTTCAGGCACCTACGGTGGTAGTGTAATCGGACCATGTCAGGTTCTCTGTGATGTGGACGCTGAGGAACTTGCAGCTCTTGACCCTCTCCACTGCAACCCTGTCAATGACAATAGGGGAGGGCTCCTCCCCCTGTTTCCTGTAGTCCACTATCAGCTCCTTGGTTTGGCTGACGCTGAGGGAGAGGCTGTTTCCCTGGCACCACAGGGAGCAGAGGAGGGGGCTGAGCATGCACCCGTATGGGGCCCCCGTGTTGAGGGTCAGCGTGGCAGAGGTGTTGTTGCCTACCCTCACCACCTGGGGTCTGCCTGTCAGGAAGTCCAGGATCCAATTGCAGATGGTCCTCATACCCAGGGCCTTGAGCTTAGTGTCAAGCTTGAAGGGGACTATGGTGTTGAATGCTGAGCTGTTATCAATGAACAGCATTCTCACATAGGTGTTCCTCTTGTCCAGGTGGGAGAGGGTAGTGTGTAGCGCAATGGTGATTGTGTCATCTGTGGATCTGTTGGGGAGGTATGCAAATTGGAGTGGGTCCAGGGTGTCAGGTAAGGTGGAGCTGATGTGGTCCTTGACCCGCCTGTTGAAGCACTTCATGATGACAGAAGTGAGTGCTACAGGATGTTAGCAGTTGATGTTATTCTTCAACAACACAGACCCCAAAGCAAATCAGGGGGGGGGGGATAGATTTATTCAAAGAGAACATTTCATAGTTGTTATGCTTGAAAGTGGATGTTCGATGTTCATTCTTCCCTGTTCTCATTGTTCCTCCACTGAGACAGGATGTAGTTTATACCGACGCCTAGCCTGTGGTTGACTAACTAGAATTCACTGCAGTAAAATTGGGCCAATGGCCAAATACAAAGTATCCTGTTTCAGGCTTCAATGTATAGATAGTTTGGACCAAATAGAACTTGCCACACGCAGCTATGAGTCCCGAACTGGAACCCATACACAGATTCTAAACAGATGGTTGAACTGAAAAACAACTAGCTCCATTGATCTCTAGTTCTCTGAGTTTTGTATTTATTGTTGAATATTAGTAATAGTAATTTAGGCGAGTTGCCTTAGTTTGCTTGGGTAAAGGGACAATGATGGACATCTTGAAGCATGTGGGCACCCCAGACGGGGACAGGGAGAGCGGCCGGGGATGCCGCCTGCTCTGCGAGTATTCACATGCTTGAAGGTCCTACTCACATCAGTCACAGAGATTGAGAGCTCAGTCCTCTACAGCAGTAGGGGGCCTCGTAGAGGGATCAATGTTGATTACCTCGAAACGAGCCTACAGAAGAGGTTGTTTAGCTTGTCTAGGAGAAAGGCATCTGTGTTCGCCATGCTGATAGTTTTCCCCTTGTAGTCCGTAATGGTTTGTAGTCCTTGCCACATGCGTCTGGCACCAGATCCGTCTAAATGTAATCCCTGTACTGTCTCTTTTCGTCTTTGGTTTTATTTCTGGAGGTCATAGCTGGTCTTTTTGTATTCATCCATATTCCCAGAAATCCAAGTTGAATGCGCTGGTTCGCGCTCTCAGTTTTGCACGGATGTTGCTATTGAACTACAGTTTCTGTTTGGGATATGTGTGAATAGTCATTGTTGGGATAACATGTTCTATGCATTTCCTGATGAACCCTGTGACTGAGTCTGTGTACTCGTTGATGCTATTGTCAGAGGCAACCCAGAAAATGTCTCAGTCTTGGAGCATAAATTCTGATTGGTCAGACCAGCGTTTAACAAATCTTACCATGGGTTTTCCTGTTTTAATTTCTGTTTGTTGACTTGCAGGATCAGAATGAAGGTGTGGACTGATTTTCTGAAGGGGGTTGAAGGAGGGCTTTGTGCCCGTCTCGGAATGGAGAATGGTCCAACTTATTTTTCCTGCAAGAGGCAAGAGATGTGTTGGTGGAATTTTGGGAATTTCCTTAGATTTATTATGTTAAAGTCCCCTACAGCGAATGTGGACTCGAGATATGTGATTCCTTGAGTGCCAGTCTGGTGTCGACTTGAAAAATATTGTTCATGGAAATCAAATGTCAATTAAAGCCAATTTGGTACATTTCACGGACAAGAAATACCTACAATTACTATTATCTTCATTTGAAAGAGTTTTGTCACATAACTTTGAACCTTCTGACAACAGCGGAACCAGAGTTTCCTCTTGAATGGTTATTGAACAGCAGCCACTGATGCATCACGTTGTCTGTTGTCACTGGCTTCCTGTCTGTGTGTGTGTGTGCTGTGGCAGGCACGGTAACGGACGAGCCAGGCATGGCTGTCAAAGTGACACTGTTTGTGAATGAGTGTGTATGCGTGCGTGCGTGCTTGTGTGCATCGAATGCATGCGCTTCTTGATAGTGGTTTGTGTCAGAATAAATTATACACTGGTATAGCCAACAGTGCAAACCCCTCCAACAGAGAGAGGAGTCACCAGTTAAGAGTTCTGCTGCTGCTAATTATCTGACGATAGCCACCCTGACAATTCTCCAAAAAAGGAAAAGGCGGGCGACCGCGTGTTGGTGAGATGGGGGTCAGAAAGGCCCGCTCCAAACAGGAGTTGGCTCAGATTAAAAACTGCTGTCAGCAGAGCACAGCCTGTCTCTACTACTGAACAGCACCATTCTGAAATAACCCCAACCTCCATATTGAACTGTAAATGCATGGGATCAGTTTGGACGTCAAAGTTGTCAAGTCTTTCACACTTCACATCAGGCACTGCCAGCTCAGGCGGGTTTTTCATCCAACAAAAAAATCTACATGAAGGGATACAGACACACCAAATAAAAGGACATTATTGACAGTTTGCAATTATTTCATTCATGCCTGAAATTATACGGAATTTAAAAAAATGTGTTTACTTTAATATTGCTAATAATATTTTACTATTTGGTAAAACATGACAAAAACCATTGGTTAATTACAGACTCATTTGTAGTCTAAAATACCTCTACTTTGAATTCAATGTGGATTTCATTCTGGTGGAATTCACACAGGTTGTCTAAACACTCAAACAGTGGATCAATATGGCCATCGATCTGTGGCATTGAGACTGAGCCAGACGTGTCGGGGGGGCAAGAGATTCTCACTAACGTTCCCCAGTCTACCTCTGAGGAGCCCCCCTCCACACACACACACACTCTCAAAATATAAATAACTCCAACCAAACTACACCACACATATTTTAGTCTCTTTGCTCCCGAGACATTTGTGCTTTTGGAAGTTGGAATAAGCTGTTAGTTTATCTCTATGAGGACATCCATTACAGTTCTCTGAGTGAATATCAAGCCAGCTAGGCAGTCAGCGTAACATCATCACAGGTTCTCAGACTGAACTGACGCCGTCGATTCCTTTGAATAATTCATTGGGACTGAGTGATAAGATGGCCTCTGATGCAGCTCTGAGACTGAGGGGTAGATTTGGAAAAGTCCAAACTTTACAAGAACCAGCCCGTGACTGACGGATCCATGTTTCAGACAACTCACTCATGATATCACACCACAGGAAGAGGAAAGACACAGATACTTGCTTCATTGACAAAGAAAATATCTTTAATGTCATTAGTCATAATTTCATCTCTTATCCTCTATTTTCCCTTTTGTTTTACAATAAGTGTTTTACTATTACATCAAATTAGTGGGGAGGAAATAAAGAAATGCGTATTTTAAGTATAATTACAATTGACAAAAAGAATATCAATCATCGCTTATTTCCATTTCACAGAGAGACCAGGTTAGTCAATTCCTCAAACAATTTCCAGACAGGTATTTTGGAAGCATCAAACTAAACAGGCAAAACCGTGGCGATTACAAAACACCTACCTCCTACTTAATATGGCATCTAGGAGGTTGGAACGTGATGGGGGGTAGCAATAAGCCAGACGGTGTCTCAGAGGAATAAGAGAGAGCAGATTTAATGTAATCATAAGGGAAGCTCATCTTTCAGGGAACAGTAATAATGAGCAATCAATAAGGGCCTTAACAGAGTTAGAGAGAGTGCCTGACAGCAGCTGTAGGCCTGTTAACAGGCAGTGTCTGCTCTCATATTACTGGGGTGGGTGCACCGTGACACACACACAAACACACACGAGCACACGTAAACACACACACCTCTGGTGACACCCACCAGCAGTGTGTCAGTCTCTATCGATCTCTGGCTTTAATCACATTCACCGTTAATGTACCCGAAAGGTGTTAGAGTGGTCTAAGCTGTACTACAGATAAACCAGTGTAAAGGGGATATTAGAAACACACTTTTCATGTGAGCACCGTCAAACGTTTGTCCAGTATCTCAATTCAAAAAACAAGGACATTGATTTGAATGAGAACGCCTAAAATGGCTTCGTAATGGTAAAAGTGAAAGAGTGCAATGAACCTTAACGGTGCTGAGGAGATGACATCATTAGCTTCGGTGAAAATATCTGACCCTAAATCAGTTGCTATGGGCAACGTCTACCTCCTTCCTCTGGACAACACAGTACTGCAATAAGTCAGTCATCCCCTACCTTACTGTGATCACACTTTCAGACAATCAGAGAGAGAGAGAGAGAGAGAGGAAAATAAAGGAAAGGAAAGGAAATGCGACACACCACTTGACTGACCCTCCAAGACCAGGTACACATTAACCCAATTACAACATGATAGCCCAGGTAGCCTAGCTCTACACATGAACCCAATTACAACATGATAGCCCAGGTAGCCTAGCTCTACACATGAACCCAATTACAACATGATAGCCCAGGTAGCCTAGCTCTACACATGAACCCAATTACAACATGATAGCCATGCTAGCCTAGCTCACACCCAATTACAAATCAAATGTTACTGGTCCCTAGACATATTTTGCAGATGTTATCGCAGGTGCAGTGAAATGCTCGTGTTTCAATATACGTAATAATACACACAAATCCCCAAAATAAAAATTAAGAAATAGAACGAGCAATGTCAGAGTTGAAAGTATTTTTTATTTTACCTTTATTTAACTAGGCAAGTAAGTTAAGGACAAATTCCCATTTACAATGACCGCCTAGGAACAGTGGGTTAACTGCCTTGTTCAGGGGCAGAACGACAGACTTTTACCTTGTCAGCTCAGGGATTCAATCTAGCAACCTTTTGGTTACTGGCCCAACGCTCTAACCACTAGGCTACCTGCCGCCCGAGCTATATATAAATATATACAATGTATATAATGTTGTATATTGACCGTATGGACATCAAAGGTGTGAAATTAATATCAAAGGTGTGTACAGCAGTAGTTATATAAAATGAGCCTTGACTAGAAACAGGATATAGATATGAAATGGGTAAAACATTATGTAAACATTATTAAAGGGAGCAAGTGTTCAATGACCATGTACATTGGGCTACACGACACATGTACCTGTGTGAGCTAGGCTTGCTGGGCTAGCATGTTGTAATCCACTACAGGTACCTGTGTGAGCTGGAGGATGGAGCAACATGCTAGCCCAGCTAGCCTTGCTCACACAGGTACCTGTGTCATGTAATAATCTTCCCAGTGTGAAATAGTTCCCAGTTAAATAATTGCACGCACATCTCTCTATGTGGATGGCTGAGCTCGTCTCTTCATGTGGATAGCTGAGCTCGTCTCTTTATGTAGATGGCTGAGCTCGTCTCTTAATGGATGGCTGAGCTCGTCTCTTCATGTGGATGGCTGAGCTCGTCTCTTTATGTGGATGGCTGAGCTCGTCTCTTCATGTGGATAGCTGAGCTCATCTCTTCATGTGGATGGCTGAGCTCGTCTCTTCATGTGGATGGCTGAGCTCGTCTCTTCATGTGGATGGCTGAGCTTGTCTCTTTATGTGGATGGCTGAGCTCGTCTCTTCATGTGGACGGCTGAGCTCATCTCTTAATGGATGGCTGAGTTCGTCTCTTCATGTGGATGGCTGAGCTCGTCTATATGTGGATGGCTGAGCTCGTCTCTTAATGGATGGCTGAGCTTGTCTCTTTATGTGGATGGCTGAGCTCGTCTCTTCATGTGGATGGCTGAGCTCGTCTCTTCATATGGATGGCTGAGCTCGTCTCTTCATGTGGATGGCTGAGCTCGTCTCTTCGTGTGGATGGCTGAGCTCGTCTCTTCGTGTGGATGGCTGAGCTCGTCTCTTTATGTGGATGGCTGAGCTCGTCTCTTCATGTGGATGGCTGAGCTCGTCTCTTTATGTGGATGGCTGAGCTCGTCTCTATGTGAATGGCTGAGCTCATCTCTTCATGTGGATGGCTGAGCTCGTCTCTTCATGTGGATGGCTGAGCTCGTCTCTTTATGTAGACGGCTGGGCTCGTCTCTTAAAACCTCTTAGGGCTCGGGACTATTTTTTCAACATTTTGTTAAAAATCGCGCAAAATTTCAAAGTCCTGCTACTCATGCCAGAAATATAGTATATGCATATGATTAGTATGTGTGGATAGAAACCACTCTGAAGTTTCTAAAACTGGTTAAACCATGTCTGTGACTATAACAGGACGTGTTTAACAGGCGAAACCCCAAGGAAAACTGTTCACCAAAAAAAAAAAAAAATCAATCCGCCAGTTGGCTGTATTGTCTATGGCAAGGGAAAATATATACCTCCCAGTTTACAAGTCCTACAGCTTCCACACGATGTCGCCAGTCTTGGCAATTGGCTTGAAGTTGTTCCTTGGTCAAATGAAGAAGAGGCACTTCATATCATCCGGTACACGACAGGATGTTTTGGAAGAGAGAATATCGACCATCATTTCAAGACGTGGAGCTATTGAATACACATCGCCCCGTGATCAATTTGATCGATTATTAACGTTTACTAATACCTAAAGTTGGATTACAAAAGTAGTTTGAAGTGTTTTGTCAAAGTTTATAGGCAACTTTGTTAATTTAAAAAAAATTACGTTGCGTTTTGTAAAGCAGTTTTTTCCTGGATCAGACAGGCTTCATAAATTGACATTTTGGGTATACATGGACGGATTTAATCGGGAAAAAGACCCAATTGTGATGTTTATGGGACATATAGGAGTGCCAACAAAGAAGCTCGTCAAAGGTAATGAATGTTTTATATTTTATTTCTGCGTTTTGTGTAGCGCCGGCTATGCTAATTTCTTTGTTTATGTCCCCTTCAGGTATTTCGGGGTGTTGCATGCTATCAGATAATAGCTTCTCATGCTTTCGCCAAAAAGCATTTTAAAAATCTGACTTGTTGGCTAGATTCACAACGAGTGTAGCTTTAATTCAGTACCCTGCATGTGTGTTTTAATGAAAGTTTGAGTTTTAGCGAGTACTATTAGCATTTGGCGTTGCGCATTTCCATTTCCTGTTGGCTAGGGGGGACGCAGACGTCTCACTTATCCCTAAGAGGTTTTAATGGATGGCTGAGCTCGTCTCTTTATGTGGATGGCTGGGCTCGTCTCTTAATGGTTGGCTGAGCTCGTCTCTTCATGTGGATGGCTGAGCTCGTCACTTTATGTGGATGGCTGAGCTCGTCTCTATGTGAATGGCTGAGCTCATCTCTTCATGTGGATGGCTGAGCTCGTCTCTTCATGTGGATGGCTGAGCTCGTCTCTTCATGTGGATGGCTGAGCTCGTCTTTATGGGGCGGCAGGGTAGCCTAGTGGTTAGAGTGTTGGACTAGTAACCGAAAGGTTGCAAGTTCAAATCCCCGAGCTGACAAGGTACAAATCTGTCGTTCTGCCCCTGAACAGGCAGTTAACCCACTGTTCCTAGGCCGTCATTGAAAATAAGAATTTGTTCTTAACTGACTTGCCTAGTAAAATAAAGGTAAAATTAAAATTACATTTATGTGGATGGCTGGGCTCGTCTCTTAATGGATGGCTGAGCTCGTCTCTTCATGTGGATGGCTGAGCTCGTCTCTTTATGTGGATGGCTGAGCTCGTCTCTTTATGTGGATGGCTGAGGTCGTGTGGATGTTTCTTTCACACCCTGGCTCGACCTCGAAAAACTGTTCTGTGGGCATGTGCATTTGCTTCACACATCTGCCAATCAACGGTGGCCAGGAGTGTTGACTCTGACCAATCAGAAGCTTGTTGAGGCGTGAGTTCAGCATATAAATACCCGGACTCGCGCATCAAAGTGCTGAGGGTTGATGTGAGGAGAGATTTTTTTGCGATTGCAAAGACTTGGGCACCACGTTTTCGATTGACAGTGCATATATTTGTTTGTTAGTTAGCTAGCTAGCTATACAAACAAATTAAAATGGCACACCTCTGAGAACAAGTCATCTTGACCAGTTTACAGCTAATTATGCTAGCTAGCTAAATCAAGAGCGAGGAGGTGTGAAAGAATCATCTGCACAAGCTCAGCCACCCACAGAGGTGCGCATGCAATTATTGACTGGGAACATTTCCACGCTGTGAAAATGTTTACAACATGACTCCACAATTAGAACGATTGAGAACTATTCCACCCTGGGAAAATGTGTACATGACAACCTGCAGTGAATTACAACATCCTAGCCCAGCTAGACTAGATCACACAGGTACCTGTAGTGAATTGCATATAACATTTTGCAATGGGCCTTATTATAGGACAACAACCACCCGAGCCACTGCCTGTTCACACCGCTATCATCCAGAAGGCGAGGTCAGTACAGGTGCATCAAAGCTGGGACCGAGAGATTGAGAAACAGCTTCTATCTCAAGGCCATCCGACTGCTAAACAGCAATCACTAACTCAGAGAGGTTGTTGCCTACATTGAGACCCGATCACTGGACACTTTAATACATGGATCACTAGTCACTAGTCACTAGTCACAATGCCCCTCTAAATAATCCCACTTAAATAATGTTTACATATATTACATTACTCATATCACATGTATATACTGTATTGAGGCCAATCACTGAACACTTTAATAAGTGGATCACTGGTCACTTTAAATAATGCCACTTTAATAATGTTTACATATATTACATTACTCATATCACATGTATATACCGTATTATATACCATCTACTGCACCTTGCCTATGCCGCTCGGCCATCACTCATCCATATACTTATATGTACATATTGTCATTTACCCCTTTAGATTTGTGTGTATCAGATAGTTGTTGGGGAATTTGTTAGATTACTTGTTAGATTTGTGTGTATTAGGTAGTTGTTGGGAATTGTTAGATTATTTGTTAGATATTGCTGCACTGTTGGAACTAGAAGCACAAGCATTTCGCTACAAACGCATTAACATCTGCTAACCATGTGTATGTGACCATTAACATCTGCTAACCATGTGTATGTGACCATTAACATCTGCTAACCATGTGTATGTGACCATTAACATCTGCTAACCATGTGTATGTGACCATTAACATCTGCTAACCATGTGTATGTGACCATTAACATCTGCTAACCATGTGTATGTGACCATTAACATCTGCTAACCATGTGTATGTGACCATTAACATCTGCTAACCATGTGTATGTGACCATTAACATCTGCTAACCATGTGTATGTGACCATTAACATCTGCTAACCATGTGTATGTGACCAATAACATCTGCTAACCATGTGTATGTGACCATTAACATCTGCTAACCATGTGTATGTGACCATTAACATCTGCTAACCATGTGTATGTGACCATTAACATCTGCTAACCATGTGTATGTGACCATTAACATCTGCTAACCATGTGTATGTGACCATTAACATCTGCTAACCATGTGTATGTGACCATTAACATCTGCTAACCATGTGTATGTGACCATTAACATCTGCTAACCATGTGTATGTGACCAATAACATCTGCTAACCATGTGTATGTGACCATTAACATCTGCTAACCATGTGTATGTGACCATTAACATCTGCTAACCATGTATATGTGACCAATAACATTTGATTTGATTTTTTTATAGAGGTGGGGGCAATTTTGAACTGTGTATTAAATTAGCTACTCAAACACATTCCTAAATTGACTTCAGCCAAGAGAAATGAGGCTATGAGGCAGTGTCCAACATGGGAATCTCTTAAGATTACTTTTGTTTTCTATCCCACAGCACCACACATCACTGAGCCAGCCTGTGTATGCTGTGTGTGTGTGTGTGTGTGTGTGTGTGTGTGTGTGTGTGTGTGTGTGTGTGTGTGTGTGTGTGTGTGTGTGTGTGTGTGTGTTTGTGTGTGTGCATGTGTGCATTAAGCCTGGGTAAACTACAGCCCTCTCTCCCTGGGGAGCACTTACTCACTCCAAGAAAGCAGAGCTGGAGGATGGAGCTAAACAAGGGTTCATTGGCCAAAATATCTCCTCTACACACACACACACACACACACAAACACTTTCCCGTAAGCAATATCCCCTGAAGCACTCATCCACTGAGAATAGCCAAACAGTGGTGGAGCGAAGAAAAGACAGAGAGAATGAATGGAAACAGAGATAAGCGAGTCTAGTAGCTGGACTAGGTCCAGGGGAGCAGGGGAACAAACCACAGCCTGCCTCTACGACCACTTCTTACTGCGTCTGTAACATGTCAACCTAATGGCATGGACATGCAGCCAATTGATTTGTAAACCAATAGGCCTGTCCCTCTTGCACATTCAGATGACTTAGTTCACCGATTCAGCACGGAATGAAAAGTCTTCTCCAACACTCACTCTGACCACAGAGATGGTACTGGGGGTACATGAGGGTAAAATTGATTGCTCATGTACATTAATCAGACATAGACGAATGCAAGTGCACATAAGTATGTAGATAGCCCATTCAAATTAACCTAGTTTTTCTTTTCATCAAAATAATAATTTGGCTGCTAACCATATAGTAATCTATATGATGTTTAATGGTAGCTAGGGATATTTGACAGTCTGAAAGATATGTTGTGTTCCTCAATGTGAAAATGGTGGAAAACAACGACCCCAGGACTGAAGTAATGATCATCTCAGGCTATTTACAAGTGATAGAGTGTGGTGGTTGATGACTGATGTGGCCGCACATGGATACTAAGCTCTAAATCTAATATCTATGAAATACAACCGTACAATATCTCTCCCTGACCACCGGCACAGTACAAAGGATTCAACTATAGTTGCGAGAGGTGAGAATAACTTCATATTATCCACAGTCCGAGCACATTTCACTCATGTCTGTGTTCAAGTGAATCGCCATGAAAATCCCTTTATCTACGAAGGCACTGTAGTCCATATTGGACAGTGCTGCCATTATGGTCTGTCGAGGTCCGTCTCCCCCACGCTACGCGGCCCTCTCTTTTTTCCACTAACGTCTCCACACTGACTCCTCTGTCTCACTGTTAAGTGGGGAAACATTCATTTCAAATGCTTGAAGATATGAGAGAGACTACGATTGATTTGCCTTAGGTGACCTATAAACTTACAGTATTAAGGATTAGATGTAGTCTTTGTCACGTTATTCAGGTGTGGCCTAAAAACCAAGAGATTGCCAAATCAGATATTTGGTACTGTCGTTCCACGCATGTGCGAACACACAATGAAAGACCTACTTAAAGATAGCACTCAACTACTATAATCTCCTAATACACGTACATTTTCCCTCGTGTTAGGATGATTTCACACCCCTGTAATCGTTCGGGGGAGGAATGGAGAAATACGGCATTATGAGCGTTGTGCCTGGGAGACCACAATGGGCATACAGATTATAGAAACAAGCTGTTTAGCAGGTAGACATCTCAGAGCTTAACTCTATATCTCAGCTAGACTATAGCAAGTCATAGGAGAGAGTCTTAATTGTGCTGACAGAACACCACATAACCATATTCATAATGATACTATTGAAATCAGACTAACTTCCGGAAAATGTGTAATATCAGGAAATCTACACAGTTAAGGTACAGAAGCTAACTGTTTGTCTTGTCTAGACCCTGATCTTACCAATCTTATGTCTGAACCAACCCAGTATGTATTGTGCTACTAATGAACGAGTAGGCCCATCGGCAGGCAGGCGGGCATCTCTAATTCTCCTTCACAGGCGATCATGTTGCAGCGGAGAGCCAGATCAATACCATTTGCTCGATACACGGGAGGACTGGAATCCATAAAAGCGCTTTTATTGAGTAATTAAACACCCATTACAGTCCCAGGCAGCCAAACAATACATTTGATAATCCTCTAAGACGCAGATCCACAGTGGTGATTAATACCCGGGTGAATGCATGGCCAGGGTGACATAAAGGCCCTAGACCAGATGACACTATGCTAAGGGATAGCCTAGCGAGCTAATACCGTACTGTAAACAGGACTGGACTGCCTTCCAAGGGAGCAGGGATTCTAGTGCTTACAGAACAAATGAAAGGGTGTGGTACTGTACCCAGCTAGCACAGAACATTCCCGTAACATTCCCGAAAGGTTCTCCTTTGGTTTTCCTACAACGTTCTTGGAATCAAAATGTGTTGGGCTGGGTAGTACATTCTAAAGGTTGTGTCTGTTGTTAAGAATATTCTGCTATTAGAATTATTAGTGGAGAATGCTGGGGAAAGGTGTCTGTAGCAAATAACTGGGTTACATTGCCAAATTCATGGGAAGAGAGGGATAACTGACACTGGCACAGGACAAATATGGGTCAGTTGAAATGTTGCAGTATCACGAGCTTCAATAAAACCCATTCTGGAGAACAGTAAGTGAACCTTTTGCTTTCTTAACAATACATTGTGTATTTAATATGGTGCTTTGAAGTACAACCATAAAACTGTCACCTCTAGCCGTCTCTAAAATGACAAATGTGTTCGACCCTGAGATAAATCTACAGCTACCAGTTAGTGATGGGGGGGGGGGGGGGGATCGATACAGTTACATATCGGGATATTATTTTTGAAGATATTTCGCATCGTACCGTTTTGACAAAACTACAATATTATTTTTGCGCTAGTTGGCTGTACCTGCACTAAAACTCCAGTATTTTCCCTTCATAGCTTGTTCTCCATCTTCGAATCGCAATACATATAGAATCGTGAGAATCACAATACATATTGTATCGACACCTAAGTATGGTGATAATATTGTACCGTGAGGTCCCTGCCAATTACCAGCCCTCCGCAGTCCTTTTTGAAACTTTTTTAAGGACCCATGCTTTCTACACTTACACAACTCGTCAAAATACGCACAATCTCACCCTTGTTGGAGAGCGTTTAGCCTTGTTGCGCCAACAACATGGCGCCTCGGTAATCCTTCTTAAATATGAATGGTCCATTCAGTCTGCTCAATGGACTCTTCTGGCAAAACCCCCCTTTACTATCCTGACAACAATATTCAGCGCAGCGCTCTTGGCAGTTTCCCGGCCAAAGTAACAAAAGAGGAACTCGAATACGTCGCTGACGGTTTCAAAAGCATTAAGCCCTCAGTGAAATGCCTAGTTCTTGGCGAAAGCAAAGTGATTTGACAACAATGGACAAATCATACAGTGGTTTATGAGCTTTGCAGGACACAAAGGCAGTCTTTATTCCAAAGCACACATTAGTAATCATGTCATTGAGACCCCCCAGGGTTCTCATTGGCCCGGAGGAGTGTGGAGAACAGGATTAATGTGTGGACCGGGTGGAGGGTGGAAGTTGGCCAAGTCTCTCAATTCAACACTCTGTCTAAATGTGATGAGGTTCTTTTGCCATACACACTCTAAGAACAGAAACACATACAAGAAGAACACACACACACACTGATTTTTGCATGTTTTCTATCTAATAAGACTAAAACAAGCGAGTGGTGAGTTACAAGTATAAGAGGATATAGTTTCTACATGTCAAACAAAACCTTCTGAAAATAATGGAAGCAATTGCATCGGTTGGGTTTGAAAAACAAATCTTCCTCTTTGACCCAAAACAACTCCCACGACTGATGCGCACCCACTCTAAAGTCAATACCACGCGTGTATCTGCCTATATGGATAATGTATGAAACCAGGTTGAGGAGCTCAGAGCTGCATCTCATTACCCAGTGCATACAGTACCATCCTTAGCAGAGTCTACATTCTCAAACACAGCCAAACCCGCACCCGACACAAACACACAAAAACTGATAGAGACTCTAACACACAAATTAGCAAGCACACACAAGACAAAAACATGCTTGCATACACATTGCCACACACAGACACACACCCTTCCCCACAGGTCCCCCGCAGATCAACCTGATTATGCACACGCTTCTGCTGGACGCGGCACTTTACAAAACACTACTCTCCTCCGTCCTCGCTGTCTGTTTCTCTCCCCTCCCTCCCGTAGACAGGCCACAGGCTGCCGTGCCGCACACACACACACATAACACACCCAGCCCAGCCACTCAAGGTCCTTTGTGCCACCCCCTGGCAGCCTGCCAAGCTGTCAGACACACACACACAGCTCTACGGAGAGAGGGGCTGGGTGAATGAATATGCCAGGCAGGGACTTACTTGACCGCGGCTGACAAGAGAAAGAGAGAGAGAGAGAGATTGCGCGATTCTCCAATGATCGTCTGCCTAATCAAGCTGTACACCAGCCGAGACGCACAGAGTAAGATATAGGATCAGATCACAGGCAGATGAGAGATGACTCAATTCTCTCTCTCTCTCTCTCTCTCTCTCTCTGCTGCTGTCTTTTTCTCTCCCCCCAGCAGCCCTGAAAAAAGCAGTCATCGTTTAATAACTGGTTCCCTCATCAGGCAATTCGCATATCAACGCACCGTTTAACTCAGATGTCCATATCAATAACTTAATTAGAACCATCGTAGGTCTCATTTGAAAATACAATGTACAGGATAAGCCGTGGTCTATAGTGGATCTAACAAAGTCGAATATCCGGTAGCAGAACGTTAGCTTTAATAAGTCTTTAGCATATTTAACTTTTCCCATCATCTCGGTAGAATGTGTTAATATCCAGGAGAATCTTAGCCATGGGTAGTATGGAGAGATTGAGCAGGAGAGAAGCCACGCGGGGTGAGAAATGACTGATTAAAATTCTGGATGGGCAGTGAAAAAAGGAGGGGGAAAATCCATAGCTTCGATTTGATTAAACCTATGAAAATGCATGACATAAAAAACAGGGGAACTTCAAACACTTTGAGCCCTTGCCAAGCACAGGGAAGATATTATTTTAATTCCTGTATTCACACCAAGGTGAATTTAGCCGAACTCGGGATGAAGAAACAGTGCGATGTTCCTGAGATGTGTGCTGTCTGTCTCAGTGTTCACAGATGAGTATAGTTGCATGATGGGTAAAAGTGTTTTAAACGGTGGATGGTCACTAGTGGACTGTTGTCTGACACTGCTTCTCCTTCCAGGCCCCATTCTGATCCCTTTACTTGTCTACTAATTTACTACCACAAATCTCAACACACACCTGAGCTCTCACACTTGTCTTTCTGCACCAATTACAACGTCAGAAAAAAAACTCCCCGAAACCCACTTGTAATGTTGAATGGTGGGGAAAGTATTTTACATTTTAAAAAATTATAACAATAGATTTTACAATAATGGGGCCCACTTAAAATAGCATACTCAAAATACTAAATAGGCTAATTGTCATACCCTGACCATAGTTTGCTTTGTATGTTTCTATGTTTTGGTTGGTCAGGGTGTGAGCTGAGTGGGCATTCTATGTTACATGTCTAGTTTGTCTAGTTCTATGTTTGGCCTGATATGGTTCTCAATCAGAGGCAGGTGTTCGTCATTGTCTCTGATTGGGAACCATATTTAGGTAGCCTGTTTGGTGTTGGGTTTTGGTGGGTGATTGTCCTTGTTCCCGTCTCTGTGTTTGCACCAGATAGGACTGTTTAGGTTTTCGCATATTTATTGTTTTGTTAGTTATTTCATGTCTAGTTCCTTTATTAAAGAACATGAATAACCACCACGCTGCATTTTGGTCCGCTTCTCCTTCACCACAGGAAAAACCTTACACTAATGAATACAAAGTGCAGATTATCATCACCATAATGAAAACATCCACACATACAAAAAGATATCCCTCCCCTTATTACTGGGTATATGGTGGTACCTAAAGTACTGTGCATTCAGAAAGTATTCATACCTCTTGACTTACACTGTTCCACATTCCGTTGTGTTACAACTTGAATTCAAAATGTATTACATTTATTTATTTTTCATTTATACACAATACCCCATAATGACAAAGTGAAAACATGTTTTTAGACATTTTTTGCAAATGTATTGAAAATTAAATACATTCATGTCTGACTTACATAAGTATTCACACCCCTGAGTCTATAATTTGTAGAAGCACCTGCAAAGATTACAGCTGTGACTCTTTCTGGTGTCGTCTCTAAGATCTTTGCACGCCTGGATTGTGCAACATTTGCCCATTATTCTTTTAAAAATTAATTAAGCTCTGTCAAATTGGTTGTTGGTCATTGCTAGACAATAATTTGTAGCTCTTGCAATACATTTTCAAGTAGATTTAAGTCAAAACTGTAACTTGGACACTTAGGAACATCCACTGTTATCTTGGTAAGCAACTCCAGTGTAGATTTGGCCTTGTGTTTTAGGTTATTGTCCTTCTGAAAGGTGAATTCTTCTCTCAATGTCTGGTGGAAAGCAGACTGAATCAGGTTTTCATCTAGGATTTTGCCTGTGCTTAGCTCAATTCTATTTATTTTTTATCCTGAAAAACTCCCCAGTCCTTAACGATTACAAGCATACCCATAACATGATACAGCCACCACTATGCTTGAAAATATGGAGAGTGGTACTCAGTAATGTGTTGTATTAACACACAAAATGAATTGCTTTGCCACATTTTATGCAGCATTACTTTAGTGCCTTATTGCAAACAGGCTACATGTTTTGGAATATTATTATTCTGTACATGCTTCCTTCTTTTCCCTCTGTCAGTTAGGTTAGTGTTGTTGAGTAAATACAATGTTTTTGATCCATCCTCAGTTAGGGTAGTGTTGTTGAGTAAATACAATGTTTTAGATCCATCCTCAATTTTCTCCTATAACAGATATTAAACTCTGTAACTTTTTTCAAGTCACCTCATGGTAAAATTCCTGAGCAGTTTCCTTCCTCTCCGGCAACTGAGTTAGGAAGGACACCTGTACCTTTGTAGTGACTGGGTATATTGATACACCATCCAAGGTGTGTATCAAATGTGTGCTTGTTTTATTATGTGACTTCTTAAGCACATTTTTACTCCTTATTTTTTTTACTCCTTATTTTTACTCCTTATTTACTTATTTAGACTTGCCATAGAAAAGGGATTGAATACTTATTGACTCAAGGCATTATAGCTTTCCATTTTTTAAAATTAATTTGTAAAAATGTCAAAAAACATAATTCCACTTTGACATAATGGGGTATTGTGTGTGGGCCAGTGACAACAAATCTAAATTGATTTCATTTTAAATTCAGGCTGTAACACAACAAAATGTAGAAAAAGTAAAGGGGTG
This sequence comes from Oncorhynchus nerka, assembly GCF_034236695.1. Classification (NCBI taxonomy): domain Eukaryota; kingdom Metazoa; phylum Chordata; class Actinopteri; order Salmoniformes; family Salmonidae; genus Oncorhynchus; species Oncorhynchus nerka. Next base: position 24,098,973 of record NC_088397.1, on the reverse strand, counting down.
TGAATACTTTCTGAGGGCACTGTACTGTATATATGCTCCAAGACCAGATACAGTAACAAGTATTACTGTACTAAACCAGATACTGTACATCAGGAGGCCTCTTTCTCTCCTAAACCCCCACAAGACACAGGGCTGTCAGCACTCAGAATGATAACAGTATGATGACAGAGGGGAAGAACAAACAGGTCACCGTTCAAATGGCTAGAGGAAGGATTTAGGCGTTTGTCTCTGGGACTATCATACTTTCCAAAAGAATGCCTTTGCTCATACACTGTCAGTCAGAGGAACACCAAACACACAAAAACATCTAAACAGACAGCCAGAGCTGACAGACGGATCCAAAGAAATGAAGGAGGAGGAAGACGAGGAGGGGGTGCAGGAGGAGAGCGAGGAGGGGCAGGCTGGATGTCAAGGATTTACGGATTGGCGGCCGTTCATCTTTGCAGCAGCAGAGCGAATGCTTCTTCGTCTCACAGACAGTATAGCAACAGACAGCTGCCTCCCGTTTCCAGCGCTGTGTGCCTCTCTAACTTAGATCACTGAGAGGGTTGTCAGCACACACAGAGAGACACGCACAAAGACAACATAGCCAGCTGCCACAAGTCCAGGGACTAGTTTTTGGAGAGAGAGAGAGAGAGAGAGGGGGGATTTGCATGAGCCAGGCTCCCTTGGGGTCATTCCTCGCTCGCTGAAACGGGGAGAGCACAAAAGACAACACTTAACATATTTGCTAAAAGATGACAACCCTGCCTAGATCTCATTTGAAGCCGGCCTTTGTCAGGAGCTGCAGACGAGAGAAGTCCACTGATATTTGCGAGAGAGAGAGAGAGAGAGAGCGTCTGACAAGTGTCTCTTTCTTTAACATTACAAGGAATCCATCTACATACATCTTCCTGAGCAGTAATTCCCCAGGGTTCAGTATATGCAAGGGAGTCATTTTGGAACGTTAATAAGAGAGAGGGCTTCTTTAATGGTAAACATTACAGACGGATAGAAACTGTCAGGCTAATTCCTGTCTTTAGTCCCACAGGGAATAGTCCAGCTAGCCTTAACGCCAAACCGCTCTCTGTATTCACTCTGAGTCAGAGGGAAAATCACTAGCTAGATAAACAAAGTAATCGCGAGGAGACTGTTATATATTAGTGTCTCTGTTTGTGAAGACCGTTTTCTTGAACCCTCTCTAATATCTCTACTTTCCCCTTCATTATCTCTTTGAGCAACTATTACGGCGCTTCTGACAAAGACATAAAATGAGACAATATGTACATAATGAGGGGAATCATTGGTGCTGTCAGTTTCAGTTTCTAATATAGTAGCGATGTGTAGTGGATAGTGATCTTTAGTGTTTAGATCTTTAGTACAACATGATAATACTATGTGAGAGTGAATGCACACACGCACACACATACATCCAACACACCCACACATGCACACACATACATTCAACACACCCACACATGCACACACATACATTCAACACACCCACACACGCACACACATACATCCAACACACCCACACATGCACACACATACATCCAACACACCCACACATACACACACTCCCCCCCACCCCCGTCCCACCCCCCGTCAAACACACACAACTCTCATTACATCAGCAACAGCCAGTATAAATGACACGGGGTATAAGTCACTCTCTGTGCCTGTAGCCTCCACAACTTCCCTCTCTCTCTATCAATTTATCAGGAGAACCACCGGGTAGAAACACCACTAAGAGACTACTCGGTGCATACCAGCTATACATCACTACACTAAATGACGTAGAACATCAACTTCCTTATTTAGGAAATCACCAAATTAAATCCATTAAATATCAGTACAGATAGTTTTTTTTTTTAAGGAATAAATTGTGTTTAATGTTCACACAGGCTTTTGCCTTGACTTATGCGACAAGAGATCACTCATCTGTAGGGGCCCAAACGGAGATATTTGGATTTGCAAACAGGCTCCATGATGTGCGTAATAGAATGGAAAACAGAATACAGATGTACTGTATAAATCAAGCAAAATACATTTGAGAATGAATCAAACAACAGCACTATAGCAAGGGGACATTTTTACAATGCAGTGGAAATATCTCCATCGGAAACAGTCTTCATCTTCATTCCAGAGAAGTTCTTGGCTGTATTAGCCTACACTATAACAAGCTGCATTATGTGGGCTAATCAAATGAAAACTCATCTATTCTATCATTCAGCAAATATACAGTGGATTTACATGAAATTCATGAATTAGTAAAGTAAGGGGGTGGAAATGGATAATCAATCGACATATGTGACCACGAGCTGTGGTGCGTTTCAGAGAGAGAGAGAGAGAGACACAGAGAGAGAGAGAGGCTAATATTAACATTCATCTCTATACTAAGGTATAAAACAACAAGTGAAAACAGTGACAAATTAACACGACAAATTAACAAAATGTTGATGTTGAAGAAAGTAGGCTAAGTCCTTATTTGTTATTTCTCGGAACACACAGAGAAATACAAATTAGACTTGGTGCATAACATTCTGTCTGGCCAACCTTGTGATGACTGTTCCACTACATTATCTAAAGAACAAACACTCTTTTTTGGTGACCTCAAAAAAGTTCATTCCTGTCCCTTTTGAATCGCACACCTCACATTACAGTTTGTACGATGCATACGGATCAACGTCACAAAGCCAGTCCAGAAATGGGATAAGGCCGAAATCTTCTACAATCACATATTCAGGACAAAGTGGAATTATTGTCATGCTCATTCGGGATATTTTGGTTTTGATGCAAAATATCTCAATGGTCTTTTATCAATTTGAAATTTGTGTCTAATAGCCTAACTAGGCTATATATTTCAGTGTTCCGTGTTGATAAAGGCCTAATGGTGACAAAGATGACCTCTTAATGTGCTATTAATAGCTGCTTAAAACTGCTGTTTGTCATTTCCGATGAGGTTAATAATCAATTACTATCTATAATTCTTATTTGTATGGTAGGTTTCTGGTACAAGAAACATTCTATTAAAACAAATGACTGATATATTGTGATTACATTACAGATTGTTTGCCACACCTGAGACTAACAAAAGCTAACCTTACAGTCTATTCTTCTAATCATTTGATTATACTAATTTACTAGTAGTGTATCCATAATAACAACGTTTGAAGATTAGTATAACACGTGTACCGCTATATTAGTCATAATTTAAGCAGACGAATATATTCTTAATAGCCTACAAAACAAGTGGACCTGGGAGACATTCCTGTTAGCCTACTATTGCCCAAGCACAGCGTGTGAAAGGGGTTCTGGGTGCAGCAATTCAGAAAACATATCGGCGTCATAGTGATGTGCATTCAAAACCAGCACAGACAGACAGACGTCAAGGGTCCGTTTGCATTCACGGCGACCATCTGATGCGAGGCATATTCCATTAGGTATACTACAGTAATCATTTGTTTTCCGAGAGTGGCAACAATTCGGCCAAGATGGAGTATGATGCTAAATCATTTTGATATTTTAATCGTTTTAACTTGGACACAAGCCTGAGGATGATAGACCTAATAGCGTGGAAAAATCAACATGTAGGCCTACCTTGCTAAACTCTCACAAAACAATGTACACGCATGCAACATATCTCATCGTACATCAATAATATTTCCTGACATTGTTTTAAAGAAATTGACACAAAACGCATGCTTGAAAACAAGCACGGTCAAAACAACCACAATTTAATAAATAACAACAACAGTTCATCAAATGAAAGATTGGGGAAAAAAAGAACCTACCATAGACGCTGCTGCTACTGATCATGTCTCGCTGCGAATAACGGGGAAGAAGAGGGGAGAGCATTGGAATTGGAATTTGGACGAGGAGGAATTCCAAAGGTTGTTTTACATAAGAAGCAATACTCTCCACTCTCACATTTCAGTTTAACGTGAGTCCTTCTAGTCAGGGCTACTCAATACTCATCTAACCTACATGCATACTATTACAGGGAAAGTGGACCCTGGCAGCAAAACGCTGTTGGATAGCGCTGTAGAGAGAGAGAGGGGGGGGGGCAAATCATATGATGGTGCACCCACTTGGTTCACACCAGATCATTTGCGCATTGATTACTGTTATTATGTTATCGAGAAAGTTACATGTGGTGAATTCGCTCTCGCCTAATAAAAATACACAAGCTCTAGCATAGGCTACTCTCGTGCTTTAGCAATAGATAGCGTGTCATAAGGACTGTGATATTGCATCCGCTCATGCGAACGATAAGATGCATATGGATGGATACTTGTTGTAATCACCGTGTGCATGTATAAAAGTTGGCTACTTTGAAACAATTCAAATACCACCCCCCCCCATGCACTGTCATTCGAACCGAGCAATAGCCCTTGGATCGCCTAAATAAGAACACAACATACCCATGCGGTTTTAAGTGCCACTAATCCAAAACGCAAATGCGCTACTTTACAATTCTAAAACGAACAAACTCGTTGATAAATGATTTGCAAAACCACTCAAACTTGTTTTTAACTGTGAATGCTTAAATCCCGTATGATCCATTGCGTCTCGGAGGGTGGTGGTGTCTTTACGGATAAAGCGCTTGGGTTCCTTGCTAAGGCAAGACTCGCCTAATATCGGCTACTTTAATTGCGGACATCTCGAAACTAGTTCTGCAAAGGCTTACCTGTATGTGCGACAGGTCGACCTCTGGGGTTAGAGCAACATCGATCCACGGTAGAGCTTGCTGATGAATGAGTGTGCGGTGGGTTAAGCGAGGCTGCCTGCGATTTAAAACCATTCCAAGTTAGCGCAGGCAACACTGACCACAGCCACTGCCATGTTGGAATTTCAAACCCTAAAACAGCTGCTTCGGAGACTGACCAGTATGCCTTGCATTGCGCATGCGTCTAGCTGCAAAGACCAGAAATTCAAAGTCCCGCGTAAAGGGGTAATTATGCAAGGTTATTATCTTGTTATACCAATAGACATCGAGGCGGCATTGTATTGGGAAATAAGCAGAAGCTCGTGATTGTGTTCAAGTAAAAGCTACAGTAGACTATTGTAGGCTATGAGATTGGATCTGTCGAAGCAGATACTTTTAATCTATGTATCATTTATAATAGCGTGCTGATAAAAAAGAACAATTGAAAATAAGAAATCAATAACCATTGTCCCATATTTAGAGAACAATCTGGGAATGTAGCCTATCGTGTGCATGTGTGATTGCTGTGTGACACACGCGCGCTCACACACAGACACACGCACTCATTCCACTAGCCCTAGTGCTGTGTCTCCCAATGATAATTATAGCACCAATGTAGAATTATCTATCTGAGTCCTAATTAGAGCTGAGCTGTCCCAGTTAACACACTATCAGAGCATCAGTAGGGAGATCACATTTAAACAAGACATCAAAGATGGAACAACTGTCAGATGAGGTTCAGTGTGTCAAATAAAGGCTCAATTGAAACATCCCAATTATCATGGCTGATATCTTTTATTTATTTACACAATCAAATAAGAGCCAGGAATTTGATTTGTATACAGTTGAAATAAAGGGAATACGTTAATTAAAAAAATAGTGAGATGGTCTTCAGTGCTCACAAAAGAACAGTTGACGACACTGAGTGGACACTTGCGCGCACGCACATGCACAACGCACACAAACTTGCACAGGCGCGCATGTGTGAGTGTGCACGCGCACACACACCTAGACGCACAAAGAGGTTCAATTGTGAATTATTTTTTAAAGTGCTATAAAACTGTCCCCAAAAGGGGTTGCAATTTCGATGACCATTTTTAACAGAGAATCGCTTCAATTCCCACTGTATGCTCCCATCTGTTCCACTCTGTTCCCCTTCAATTTAGCCCCTGATCACACATGGCCTGGCTGGCTGACTGACTGGCTAGGGCTGGCTCTATACTGTAGGGTTTCACTGGCCTTTTACGGGGACCTCTGGTTTGGACATCATCAGTTCAGCATGGAGCTATTCCAAATCCCAGTGCTCCAGTTCCCATCACACCTCCCAAAACAGGTTCCAATGTAGGTCTACCACCTTGTGGTCCCAAGGTATACCTCCAGACAGTGAGACAGACAGATAGACAAGCAGACAGACAGACCAACAGACAGTCAAGCAAACAGATAGACCAACAGACCGACAGACAAGCAGATATACAGATATTTTCCACGCTAAAAGTAAGAGGTGCAATTTACACTGAGTGTACAAAACATTAGGAACACCTGCTCATTCCATGCCATAGACTGGCCAGGTGAATCCAGTTGAAAGCTATGATCCCTTATTAATGTCACCTTTAAAATCAACTTCATTCAGTGTAGGTGAAGGGGAGGAGACAGGTTAGAAAAAGATCTTGAGACAATTGAGACATGTATTGTGTATGTGTGACATTCAGAGGTTGAATGGGCAAGACAAAATATTTAAGTGCCTTTGAATTGGGTATGGTAGTAGGTGCCAGATACACTGGTTTCAGTGTGTCAAGAACTGCAATGCTGCTGGGTTTTTCACGCTCAACAGTTTTATGTCAAGTTGGACATCCAACCAACTTGACACAACTGTGGGAAGCATTGGAGTCAACATGGACCGTTTTCGACACCTTGTAGAGTCCATGCCCCGACAAATTGAGTCTGTTCTGAGGGCAAAAGGCGAGGTGCAACTCAATATTAGGAAGATGTTTTTAATGTTTTGTACACTCACTGTATTTGCATATTTTCTTCACATGCTGAGTAAATCTCACCCTTATTTTGTTGCAAAAAAAGTACTTGACACATTGAGAGAATGTCCCCCCCCCCATTATGTTGAAACCTGGACTCTAAACTGGACTGAGGCCGATAAGAGGCCACAGCTGAATGTGAGTCACACTACTAGGAGTGGTATTGCTGTGGTGATAGAAGGTGATGCAACAGAGACAGAGCGTTGAATCAGTAGGAGGGTTTGGGGGCTGAGAATGGAGGGGGTTTGGCTCGCCCTTGTGTGTGCCAGCCACCGTGATGGTGTACCTACGTGGCTGTGAGGTCCACACAGCTGCCGACTGGCTTGGAGGTCTTTCTGAGCTACAGCCACGCTGTGATTCTTGACGGTGCTGTGGGTGTGTAAACACACACTCACACACACACACAAATACACACATATACAAACACACATGCATACACACATGCATACACAAACACATGCATACACATACAGTGCACACACATACATGAAAATACGCACGCAAGGACACACACACCTTGTGTCCAGCCTTTTGTCCTTGTGTCAGCAGGCAGGACACATGGAATTTGTCTCCTTTTCTTCCCCTATAATATCCACACTTCACATACACTCCGAAATTTCTTCCGAATTGTGTTGGTTTCTCTCTACTTGCATAATATCTTTGTCCCTTTCCGTTTGATCCACTACACTATTATTTTTTTTGCAGGAAATGGTGGAGTACCTAGAGTACTTCAGACTTGATGTAGAAAGTACTGTGTAGTCTCCACACATAAAATACCCTCCTGTGGTAGGCAGAATATTTGCATCTAATTTGCAAATTGCAGTGAAGACAGCAATTCAGGGGATACTGAATATTCAACAGTAACATGAAATATTTGACACTAATCGGTAAAATACCACCTAGTGTACGAATCTCCCAAAGTCATCTATCATTCGGATTTAGTTTTCAAATTAACCACAAGTCCAATTTGAAAGGGAATTTGCAAGAAAGCTCAGTCCGCCACCACCAACATGATTCCCTAAGAGTAATGGATAGGCTAGATAGACTGTGTGTGTGTGTGCGTGCGTGTGTGTGTATACTGTATGTGCAAGCATGGCCTTGTTGAATTTGAGCAGGCCTAGCCGTGATTTTACTGCTACATTAATCTAAATGGATTTGAAGTCATTAACCATTTCAGAGGTAATGATGTGGTGCTGCCACTAATGAGCTTTAGCTCTTAATTGAATAGGAGGGGGTGTACAGTGATGCTAAACCCACAGTAGACGTTCGCTCCACCCTCCTCGTTTCCATCCTACCACACACACACACACACTGTCGACACACACATGCATGTGACATTTGGTGACGCACACACACACATGCACACCCTTGATGTTGACAATGTTTTTCTGCCACACACTCACAGGGGTTAGAGAAGGGGTTCCTAGTCACGTGACTGTCTGGATTACAGTCCCTCCGTCCGAGGACTTTGATGTCACCCTTCATCACTTCAAGACCACAAGCTGTACTTTTGTTTTACATCAATTACAGGAGGAATGTCTGTTTTTTTCCCCCAGTCATCCTGAAAATGAAAAGAAAAACATTGTCTGGTGTCATATTATGATTGGATTATGCATTATTTAGTGGGCCACTGAAGTGCCGGATCCAAAAACATCTTAAAAAGCTTAATTTGAGATGCTTCTCGTCCTTAAAAACAAAACAAGCAGCTTTGTATAAAGGCAAAGTGGTTTTATCAACTGTCACACAGATCAAACATTTAAATTGAGAGAATGTGTTTTACATACATTAAGAATACAAATCTATTTTCTTTCCTTGATGTCTATAATCCTCAAATCACAGATATAATTGTATTCCTCATTTATAAATCATTATGCAAACATTTAACCTGCCATTCTTATTAACAAATAAAGATGTCAAGGACAATTTGAATGAAGCTGAAATCTAACCTTTCTAAATTCCCTACAATACAATACGTTCCCTTGGTAATAGTACCTATGTGAAATAAGATTGTGTTGGTGTCTCTTATTAAGTGCAGTTACATTGCATAGAAACCCCCAGTGAATAGAGAACACTGATATAAAAAGAACACCCTCAAAAAGCAATGAAAGCCTAAGGGAGAAAAATGAGAGTATTTACAATGAAACCCAGTCATTGTTCCATAGTGCCTAGTGTTCAGAAAATCAGGAAGTAAATAGACTGAGTAGACAGGCTGAAAGGTCTGTGTGTCTCTGCTGGTGTGTGGTCTGCTGTCCTTTATGGACTGAGACTAAGACCCTGATGGGTCGGAGCTTAGATTGAACGGAGCCTACTGAGAATAAGCTACTAAATCTGGCAATAAAGGCAATGTGATTTACTGTAAACGCCACTGGGCCCACTGAGTCACGGCTATAGAGGCGCAAACACATAGAGACACACGAGCGCGCGCGCACGCACGCACACACCCACACACACACATTCCAGGCACACACACACTCGCTCTCTCTCCCGCCTGGTTGGTTTGCCTCTGTCTGCTACGTGAGTCGCCCCACACACTCGCTCTGTGCACCCAGTCATGCGGCTCAGCAGTAGTGACTTTGACAAATAACCAGGAAGTCCCACTGTTGGCTTAAAACTCCAAGTTGTTCAGTTGCATTTCTGCATTTGTCCTGCCTTAATGGCTGTGGAAGTGGCTTTCGAGGTAATCTGTCATTGATTGATTAGGTGCTGGCCAAATCCCCTCACCGTGTGCATTGGTAGGCTGGCCGCCCGCTGCTGCTGCTGTGTGAATGTGCAAGGGAATGGCTGTATTAGGGGAGTGTGTGTGTGTGGTGTGTGTGTGTGTGTGTGTGTGTGTGTGTGTGTGTGTGTGTGTTAACGCTGCCTGCTACACAAACACACACTTACATCCACTCAGGTGGACAGGCTCATGAGAGGACTCCCACTGCAGCGGGCAAGGACACCATACATGCTGTTGTTTGTTATTGCTGCACGATAGAAACATGCTTTTTAGGCCTGCGAAACCAGACAGACAAAACATGTCCTTTTCATAAACATGCAGACATGTGTCAGTCAGATTTCAGGTGGTAGCTAATAAGTGTCGTTGCTGCTGTTGATTGGATTATTTATAATACAGCACATGGCATCAATACAGCACAGTGGATCACTCAGAGCATAGTGGAAAGATGATCACATTGAGAAGTGTTTGACAATTAGATTGCAGTCTAATCCATACATGATAAGGTCAGACTTGTTAAGCATGCATAGTGTAGTCAACACAGGGCATTAGGGAAAGTATCCAGACCACTTCCCTTTTTCCACATTTTGTTATGTTCCAGCCTTATTCCTTTTTTTGTTTTTTTCCCCCCTTTTCTCCCCAATTTCGTGGTGTCCAATTGTTAGTAGCTACTATCTTGGCTCATCGCTACAACTCCCGTACGGGCTCGGGAGAGACGAAGGTCGAAAGCTATGCGTCCTCCGAAACACAACCCAACCAAGCTGCATCCAACCCGGAAGCCAGCCGCACCAATGTGTCGGAGGAAACACCGTGCACCTGGTTAGCGTGCACTGCGCCCGGCCCGCCACAGGAGTCGCTAGTGTGCGATGAGACAAGGATATCCCTACCGGCCAAACCCTCCCTAACCCGGATGACGCTACGCCAATTGTGCGTCGCCCCTCGGACCTCCCGGTCGCGGCTGGCTGCGACAGAGCCAGTGACTCAGCCCCTGTAATAGGGTTAGAGACAGAGAATCCCAGTGGAAAGAGGGGAACCGGCCAGGCAGAGACAGCAAGGGTGGTTCGTTACTCCAGAGCCTTTCCGTTCACCTTCACACTCCTGGGCCAGACTACACTCAATCATATGACCCACTGAAGATATGAGTCTTCTGTAAAGACTTAAAGGTTGAGACCGAGTCTGCGTCTCTCACATGGGTAGGCAGACCGTTCCATAAAAATTGAGCTCTATAGGAGAAAGCCCTGCCTCCAGCTGTTTGCTTAGAAATTCTAGGGACAATTAGGAGGCCTGCGTCTTGTGACCGTAGCATACGTGTAGGTATGTACGGCAGGACCAAATCAGAAAGATAGGTAGGAGCAAGCCCATGTAATGCTTTGTAGGTTAGCAGTAAAACCTTGAAATCAGCCCTTGCCTTAACCTGTTGCTTCTACCCTCTACTTTTTTGAACATTCTGTTAAAAATCGCACAACATTTCAGCGCCCTGCTACTCATGCCAGGAATATAGTATATGCATTTGCTTAGTCTGTGTGGATAGAAAACACTCAGACGTTTATAAAACTGGTTAAATCACTGCTGTGGCTTTACCAGAACGACATTTACATCGAAAAGCACAGGAAAAACTGATCACTGAAAATGGGAAAATATATCCATGCGCTACTTGAACCCATTGATAAAGGTGAACCACAATTAATTGACTGAGGTTGCAGTACCTACAGCTTCCACACGGTGTCTAGAGTCTTGTCATTTCCCTTCGAGTTTTTTCTTGGTCAAACACATGCAAGGCACCGTATTTCTTCAGGTCTAGGACCGGATATTTTCGTTGAGTTTCTAGCCGGACATTTTTCCAGACGGACAGCTAATGATCTTTACATCGCCTCCTGATGAATTTTATCGCTTATTAACGTTTACTAATACCTAAAGTTGCATTACAAACATATTTCGAAGTGTTTTGTGAAAGTTTATCGTCGACTTTTGAATTTAAAAAATGACGTTACGTTTTGAAAACGCTGTTTTTCTCGTTTATCACACAGTCTACATATAACGATATCTTGGCTTTATATGGACCGATTTAATCGAAATAAAGACCCAATAGTGTTTATGGGACATCTAGGAGTGCCAACAAAGAAGATGGTGAAAGGTAATGACTGTTTTCTATTTTATTGTGCGGTTTGTGTAACGCCAAAATGCTAATTATTTTGTTTACGTCCCCTGCGTGGCTTTTGTGTTGTAGTGTATTGGTGCATGCTATCAGATAATAGCTTCTCATGCTTTCGCCGAAAAGCATTTTAAAAATCTGACTTGTTGCCTGGATTCACAACGAGTGTAGCTTTAATTCGATACCCTGCATGTGTATTTTAATGAACGTTTGAGTTTTAACTAATACTATTAGCATTTAGCGTAGCGCATTTGCATTTCCAGAGCTCTAGTTGGGACGCAAGCGTCTCAGGTAGAAGCAAGAGGTTAACAGGAAGCCAGTGTAGGGAGGCTAGCACTGGAGTAATATGATCAAATTTGTTGTTTCTAGTCAGGATTCTAACAGCCGTATTTAGGACTAACTGAAGTTTATTTAGTGCTTTATCCGGGTAGCCGGAAAGTAGAGCATTGTAGTAGTCTAACCTAGAAGTAACAAAAGCATGAATTAATTTTTCTTCATCATTTTTGGACAGAAAGTTTCTGATTTTTGCAATGTTACGTAGATGGAAAAAAGCTGTCCTTGAAACAGTCTTGATATGTTAGTCAAAAGAGAGATCAGGGTCCAGAGTAACGCCGAGGTCCTTCACAGTTTTATTTGAGACGACTGTACAACCATCAAGATTAATTGTCAGATTCAACAGAAGATCTCGTTGTTTCTTGGGACCTAGAACAAGCATCTCTGTTTTGTCTGAGTTTAAAAGTAGAATGTTTGCAGCCATCCACTTCCTTATGTCTGAAACACAGGCTTCTAGCGAGGGCAATTTTGGGGCTTCACCATGTTTCATTGAAATGTACAGCTGTGTGTCATCCTCATAGCAGTGAAAGTTAACATTACGTTTTCGAATGACATCCCCAAGAGGTAAAATATATAGTGCAAACAATAGTGGTCCTAAAACGGAACCTTGAGGAACACCGAAATTTACAGTTGATTTGTCAGAGGACAAACCATCCACAGAGACAAACTGATATCTTTCCGACAGATAAGATCTAAACCAGGCCAGAACTTGTCCGTGTAGACCAATTTGGGTTTCCAATCTCTCCAAAAGAATGTGGTGATCGATGATATCAAAAGCAGCACTAAGGTCTAGGAGCACGAGGACAGATGCAGAGCCTCGGTCTGATGCCATTAAAAGGTAATTTACCACCTTCACAAGTGCAGTCTCAGTGCTATGATGGGGTCTAAAACCAGACTGAAGCATTTTGTTTACATTGTTTGTCTTTAGGAAGGCAGTGAGTTGCTGCGCAACAGCCTTTTCTAACATTTTTGAGAGGAATGGAAGATTCGATATAGGCCAATAGTTTTTTTTATTTTTCCTGGGTCAAGGTTTGGCTTTTCCAAGAGAGGCTTTATTACTGCCACTTGTAGTGAGTTTGGTACACATCCGGGGAATAGAGAGCCGTTTATTATGTTCAACATAGGAGGGCCAAGCACAGGAAGCAGCTCTTTCAGTAGTTTAGTTGGAATAGGGTCCAGTATGCAGCTTGAAGGTTTAGAGGCCATGATTATTTTCATAATTGTGTCAAGAGATATAGTACTAAAACACTTGAGTGTCTCTCTTGATTCTAGGTCCTGGCAGAGTTGTGCAGACTCAGGACAACTGAGCTTTGGAGGAATACGCAGATTTAAAGAGGAGTCCGTAATTTGCCTTCCAATAATCATGATCTTTTCCTCAAAGAAGTTCATGAATTTATTACTATTGAAGTGAAAGCCATCCTCACTTGGGGAATGCTGCTTTTTAGTTAACTTTGCGCCAGTATCAAAAATACATTTAGGATCGTTCTTATTTTCCTCAATTAAGTTGGAAAAATTGGATGTACGAGCAGCAGTGAGGGCTCTTCGATACTGCACGGTACTGTCATTCCAAGCTAGTCGGAAGACTTCCAGTTTGGTGTGGCACCATTTCCGTTCCAATTTTTTGGAAGCTTGCTTCAGAGCTCGGGTTTTTTCTGTATACCAGGGAGCTAGTTTCTTATGACAAATGATTTTAGTTTTTAGGGGTGCAACTGCATCTAGGGTATTGCGCAAGATTAAATTAAGTTCCTCAGTTACTGATTTTTGTCTTGGAATGGCATCAAGGAATCTTTGTGTTGTCTGAGAATTTATAGCACGACTTTTGATGCTCCTTGGTTGGGGTCTGAGCAGATTATTTGTTGCAATGCAAATGTAATAAAATGGTGGTCCGATAGTCCAGGATTATGAGGAAAAACATTAAGATCCACAACATTTATTCCATGGGACAAAACTAGGTCCAGAGTATGACTGTGACAGTGAGTAGGTCCAGAGACATGTTGGACAAAACCCACTGAGTCGATGATGGCTCCGAAAGCCTTTTGGAGTGGGTCTGTGGACTTTTCCATGTGAATATTAAAGTCACCAAAAATTAGAATATTATCTGCTATGACTACAAGGTCCGATAGGAATTCAGGGAACTCAATGAGGAATGCTGTATATGTCCCAGGAGGCCTGTAAACAGTAGCTATAAAAAGTGATTGAGTAGGCTGCATAGATTTCATGACTAGAAGCTCAAAAGACGAAAACGTCATTGTTTTTTTTGTAAATTGAAATTTGCTATCGTAAATGTTAGCAACACCTCTGCCTTAGCGGGATGCACGGGGGATATGGTCACTAGTGTAACCAGGAGGTGAGGCCTCATTTAACACAGTAAATTCATCATTGCAGACCTTTAAATAGTCTAATGTTTTCCATGTGGTATGCTTTAATGATTAAATTACATTAATTAATATGATATTTGATTTAACACTTTGCAATAATTTAAATATATTCAAATTAAATCAACATAAAACCACCTGTCCATTTCATATTCTCCTTCATTCTATATTATAACTAAAACTAAAGTACATCCTCTTAACAGTTCTCAATCAAAGAATAACATGTTAGTTTCAAAAAAGCCAGAGACGTCTGGGCCATGAACAATTTTACATTAATTTTAATGGAGACACTTAAATGGTAATTATTCCAACTCGGCTCAAATGTGGAACTAACAAATGGAATTCAATCAGGGCTGGCACATAATGACCATCATTAGGCCCCCAAAAATTATAATGACATCCTATCTGCATTTCAACCTGACGACTCTTTTACGTTGGGATATCGAAGCCAACTCACATCTCCATGGTGATAAGCCGTATTTTTTTTGAACGCCACTCATGGCTGGTAACCACCTCATTGTTTGTGGCGTAGTCTTCCGCTGAATGAACGACTGGCTTCATCTAATTAACTACTTGAAAGGTCTATTCTTGAGTTCGCCCTTAATTGAGAGTGGGAGAGTGCTGGCGTCATTGACCGCCATGGCTCTCTGTCTCCTATCTAGGCATTTTCACATGATGCAGTTCTGTTCTGGCCTGGCCTTTTCACATGATGCAGTTCTGCTCTGGCCTGGCCTTTTCACATGATGCAGTTCTGCTCTGGCCTGGCCCTTTCACATGATGCAGTTCTGCTCTGGCCTGGCCTTTTCACATGATGCAGTTCTGCTCTGGCCTGGCCCTTTCACATGATGCAGTTCTGCTCTGGCCTGGCCCTTTCACATGATGCAGTTCTGCTCTGGCCTGGCCTTTTCACATGATGCAGTTCTGTTCTGGCCTGGCCCTTTCACATGATGCAGTTCTGCTCTGGCCTGGCCTTTTCACATGATGCAGTTCTGCTCTGGCCTGGCCCTTTCACATGATGCAGTTCTGCTCTGGCCTGGCCCTTTCACATGATGCAGTCCTGCTCTGGCCTTTTCCTATGATAACAACAGTAATATATGCCATTTAGCAGACATGGTGCAGTCCTTTGAAACAGTTGGCATCTTGTATATATTCTCTGCCTGGTAATGGGTCAAAATCTCAAGGGATAAAACAATGTGTGAGTGAATGATTGTCTTGATAGTATCACACTCAAATCTTTCAATTAGGGTCAAATCCTGACTTGCCCCAAATGTATGTGTAAATTCAACCTTTTTTTAGGTAATGTTCTAGTACATTATAGGATTGTGCATCTTGGTCCTTAGAGATATAGTATTTCAGTGGTGCGTTATTACAAGTTCACTGCAGTTCTAGATCATACAGTATGGGAATGTGTACCTCCTGTTGTTACAGTGAGGGGGTTACAGGTCACAGAGAGCACAGTATTATATTTACTTTGCTTGGTGCAGCACAGACAGCAGCACTCCACAACATCTCATGGTCACCAATGTGTCTACACAATTAGCAAGGGGCTGTGTATGTTCAGCGTGTGTGTGTATATGTATGTATGTATATATATATATATATATATATATATATATATATATATAGCAGGGTGTGCTAGACCATGTCCCTGAGGTTTACGCTCCTGATTCAATAGCGCTCCACTTGGATGTGCTGCAGATGTGCTGCAGGTTCACAGTGTGAAGGTACCTGGTCTTCAGATAGTGTCCTACTACTGTGTCCACACTGTACCCTGTGTATACAGACACAACCACAACAACAATTGTGTTGCAACAATAGGAGTAGATACAATGTGATTAAATAAAGAAAAATAATGTTGCTATAGTGATAATCAGTGATAATACATTTCACCAGAAATATACATTACTGTTCAAAAGTTTGGGGCACTTAGAAATGTCCTTGTTTTTTTAAAGAAAAGCACTTTTTTTTGTTGTCCATTAAAATAACATCAAATTGATCAGAAATACATTGTAGACATTGTTAATGTTGTAAATGACTATTGTAGCTGGAAACAGCTGATTTTTAATGGAATATCTACATAAGCGTACTGAGGCCCATTATCAGCAACCATCCCTCCTGTGTTCCAAAGGCACGTTGTGTTAGCTAATCCAAGTTTATCATTTTAAAAGGCTAATTGATCATTAGAAAACCCCTTTGTGATGATGTTAGCACAGCTGAAAACTCTTGTCCTGATTAAAGAAGCAATAAAACTGTCCTTCTTTAGGCTAGTTGTGTAATTGCCAAGAAACTGAAGATCTCGTACAACGCTGTGTACTACTCCCTTCACAGAACAGCTCAAACGGTCTCTAACCAGAATAGAAAGAGGAGTGGGAGGCCCCCGGTGCACAACTGAGTAAGAGGACAAGTACATTAGAGTGTCTAGTTTGAGAAACAGACACCTCACAAGTCCTTAACTGGCAGCTTCATTAAATAGTACGCGCAAAACACCAGTGTCAACGTCAACAGTGAAGAGGTGACTCCGGGACACTGGCCTCAAAAAAAATGACATTTCTAAGTGACCCCAAATTTTTGAACTTGAGTGTATATGTTCCTTGTATGAGTGGAGAGTGTTCCAGTTGATTCTATTTTCATTTGTTTTTGATTTTTAAATGACTTACAGTCTCATGATGATTATCATGCTGTCATAAGGCTGTCTGTAGAAAAGGACCCAAGGCACATACTGTATGGAGTCTAGTCTACGCCATTCTTTCCATGGTGCTATTGGATACCAGAGACGACATTCAAAAACCCCGCTGGATTTCATTCTCCAGCCTCTCTGCAAAATGACTTCTGAATTCCATCTGTGCTCATTAAAAACATTCCTCTCGGAGCCTGAACATGAATGAAAGAACCTCGGAGAGATAACGAAGAGCTCACCAAAACAGTTGAAATGACCAAAAGATTCAGAAGCCTTTTCTCTTAGAATACCTTGAAGATAATGGTATCTAAAGATTAGTGGAATCTGTGTGGGTAGCTGGACAGGTAGGATGACTGACAGTGAAGGTGAACAGGTGGTCACGTGTCAGGTGACAGAGGAATGTATGAGACTGAGGCAGGAATTCCTTTAACCATAAAGTGGTATATTTACTGGGTAGTCTGTGCTGCATCACAAAGGAAACAAATAACATGTATACAATCAAATTCATAATCAAAGATCAAATCATATCATTCATTATTAACATAAATTAGGGAATTCAACAGTCCAGTTCATTAAGAAGTCAATAGTAATCATCCGCGAGTCATTTAGGCTCACAACTATTTATCATAAATCATGAGAATACAAACAGTGAATGGTTATACAATCTATAATCCCCATGATCTAAGTCAATCAGTTAGCAAACAATGACGTTTCTCATTTCACGCTTTCAACAGTCTTCATGTGTACATATAATTAATTTCAATTACACATGAACCATATCGATTGTGTAATTGGCCTTTGAGGATCTGTAGGGCCGTGATCATTGACAATTCACATTACACAATATGTTTGAAGCTTGCGCTCCAAGCCGCGCTCCGCGGTGATAACTATTAACAGTAACTGAATGGCCCACTCTCCCGATCGCCACAGATAATTCAGAAAGGTAACATGAAAGGTAACAAAGTCGGTGGACTTACGTGGATTCATGGACGCACAGAACTTCTGGGTGAGATGGAGTTAAGAGAAAGCAGCGAGATCAGGCGATGGCAATTTCCTCCCTTTATGGAGTTGAGATCTGTCGGACATTTCCACCTGACCTAATTAAAGCGCCCCTGGCCCAGCTGAGTAAATGGCAATGAATTAAAGGAGTATTCCACCAACTCCATGGGCCTTTTCTACAGCCACCCCGGAAATTTGTTAAATTCCACACTCCTCAAAAAGGCTCATTGCTCCCCGTCCTCTGTCATCTCAGGGAGAGGAATCAGTCGGGCAACTGGCCGGATATATGTCCGGTTCTTCACCTGGATCTCCACTGATCTAACACGACCATCGATCCCAGGCATGGTCTTAGTTATACAGCCCACCGGCCAGGAGGCTCGAGGCAGCTGAGGGTCCACCATCATTACTACTTGGCCAGTTTCCAGGCTGGCCATTTCTCTCCGCCATTTCCCTCTGTGCTGTAGACTTGGTAGGTAATCCCGAATGAATCGGGCCCAAAAATGGTCAGCTAAGATTTGGCTGTGTCGCCACCGGCGTCTGCCTACGAGGTTGGTATCAGCATACATGGCTTGAGGAAGTGACGCATCTCGGCGTCCCATCAAGAGCATATTCGGTGTAACCGGATCGGGGTCAGCGATGTCTGCAGAGAGATATCCCAAGGGTTTGGAGTTCAGAATCCCTTCCACCTCTATCAGGACGGTCCTCAAGACAGTTTCAGTGACAGTTTGGTCCCCTAGTACGACTCGTAAGGCCGTCTTTACAGATTTGATCTCTCGCTCCCATGTTCCTCCAAAATGAGGAGCGCCTGGAGGGTTAAATTTGAATGAGATTTGTTGGTCCATCAGCTGATCCTGGAGGCTGGGTTCCATGGCTTGGAAGGCTTCCTCCAACCTGGCTTCTCCTGCCTTGAAGTTCGTACCTCTGTCAGCCAGAATCTCGTAGGGTTTCCCCCGTCGGGAGATAAACCGCCGTAGGGCCATGAGGAAGGCTTCAGTATCCAAACTTTCCAGTAGGTCCAGGTGGACACATCTGGTTGTCAAACACTTGAACAGAATGCCCCAGCGCTTTTCCACACGACGACCTAACTTGATCATCAAGGGGCCAAAGCAATCTACTCCTGTTGACCAGAAGGGTGGTTTAAGGAGGCGCAAGCGAGATGGGGGTAAATCTGCCATTTTGGGCACCGTAGCTCCGGCCCGCCATCTCTGACATTCTACGCAGGCGTATTGGTGCTTACGAATGGCTCCTCGTCCTCCAATTATCCAGTACTTCCGCCTCATCTCCCCATAGACCCTCTCTGGCCCTGGGTGGAGAAGCCACTCATCATAACTCTTGATGAGGAGCCTGGTAAGAGGGTGTCTGGAGTCAAGGATAATTGGGTGGATAGCATCTGGGTCCAAAACCTCTGCTTGGCGCAGCCTCCCTCCGACTCTGATCACTCCAAGGATTGGATCATATTCTGGGGCAAGAGAGAGAAGACGGCTGCCCTTAGCCACTTCCCTACCGGCTTTCAGAGCTTTCAACTCCTCAGGGAAGCTAACTGCTTGTGCTTGCTGGAGGAGTAGTGTCTCTGCCGCGAGGGAGGTAGGTATAGAAGCCACCCCATCTGAGGTCTGGTTTGTGGCTGTGATCAGATCCGGCAGTGTGTGGGATTGTGTTAGGTCAGGGAGAGCCGTTGTTGGTTCCGTAGAAATGCTGTAGCATTGGGCGGACTTCCTTAACTCATGAGCTTCAGTTGGTTGCGGAGGGGCCGCACGCCTGGGGGCTGTCGGCCACTCTTTCTCTGGTTGGGACAAGAATGGTGGTCCCAAGCTCCAGCGATGGGGTTTAGCCAATTCCTTAAGGGTTTTACCTCTAGTAATGTCATCAGCAGGATTGTTTATGCTATCAACATACCTCCAGTCCTGGACTTCTGTTAGTTCTTGGATTTCCGCAATGCGAGTTCCGACAAACACCTTATACCTGCAGGACTCCGACTTGAGCCAGGTCAATACAGTGGTCGAATCACTCCAGTAGATGACCCGTTGGATTGGCAAGGTGAGCTCGGCTCGCAAGGTAGAGGCCAACTGGGCTCCGGAAAGGGCAGCACTGAGTTCCAGCCTAGGCATTGACAACTGCTTCTTGGGTGCGACCCTGGACCTGGCCATGACAAAGGAGACATGGGTGTGGCCTGCCTTATCCTCCACTCTAAGATAGGAAACCGCCCCATAGGCTCGCTCCGAAGCGTCACAGAACACATGCAGTTCCAGGCATGATCCCAGTTGGTCAGCACAGGATGGTACATAACATCTTGGCATTTGGACATCAGAGAGCTCCGTTAACTCAGTTTCCCAACAGATCCATCGTTCCACTAGGTCAGCCGGGTGGATTGGTTCATCCCAGTCCCTCTTGGTCTGCCACAGGTCCTGGACTAAGACTTTGGCCCGTGTTGTGTATGGCAGGATATACCCAAGGGGATCGTATTGACTGGCCAGGGTCCGATAGATGGTGCGCAGAGTGGGGGTTTCGGTACTCGGGGATGAGCGGTGCTTATACCCCAGGGTATCCGGTATGCAGCTCCACCTCAGTCCTAGAGTGGGCTCTTCTGGGTTAGCCCCAGACTGCGTTAGCCATAGTTCACTGCTACTGGACCTAGCTTGTGGCGGGAGGTGCTGGATAACCTCCGCTCTGTTACTAGCCCACTGTCGGACCTCAAATCCCCCTTTGGACAGGAGATTCCGCACTTTATCAAGGAGTGATTTCGCTTCAGCCGTAGATGGGATGCTCTGTAAGCAGTTATCCACATAGAATGCATTTTCCACTGAATCCAATACTTCTGGGTCACTGTCTGGATGCTCCCGTGCGTGTCTCTGCAGAGCGTATATGGCACAGCAAGGACTGCAGGTGGTGCCAAATGGGAGTACCTGCCATTCATAGATTGTGGGCTCTGCATCTCGTTCCATATCTCGCCATATGAACCGGAGCAGTGTGGTGTCGGAAGGCAGTAAACGAATCTGATGAAACATGGCTTTGATGTCTCCACTGATGGCTGTAGAGTGCTGCCGGAACCGGAGAAGGACACCGAGCAAGGAAGGACCTAAGGTTGGTCCGGGGAGTAGACAGTCATTCAGGCTTTGACCAGCTGCTTGGAATGAACAGTTGAAGACAAGTCTATACTTCCCACCATGTTGCTGGATAACATGGTGAGGGAGATACCAGGATTCACGGAGTGCGTTTCCCTCTTCATGAGCTGTCACTTCAGTGACGTAGCCTGCCTTCACAAGGTTATGAATCTCTCGGTTATGAACTTCTGCAAGCTCAGGATTCTTCACCAGGCGTCGCTCCGTTCCACGCAGTAGTGGGAGTACAGCCCGTGTCGTGGTTGCCAGAGGAGGATGGTTGGGCACCCGTAGCAGTGGGGTTGCATACCTGTGAACGCCATCCATTTCAGTGGTGGTGGTGCTCTTCTCCAGGAGGTCTAATGCATAGGAGTCATTTTTCGAGCGAGTGACCTCCTGTAGCTTCCGGTTGGAGAAGGTGTCCATCTTCCAGAGCATCTCAACATTCCGAAGGAGGTCAGTGGCTGCATCTGGATTGCTTCTGGTGAAGAGGACTTGCTGTGACTGTACAGCTTGGGTGGAGAGAAGTAGATGGGATGGACCTTGCACAGCCCAACCCAAGGATGTATGGACAGCAATGGGTCCTCCTTCTGTTCCAGCTCGTATAGGCTCAGTCGGGGTGACGAGATGTGGGTGGTCTGACCCAATCAGGATAAGTGGTGCTACTCTGGCCAGGTTAGGAAGAGGCAATCCTCGTAGATGAGGATATTGTTTCTGTAGAACACTTACCGGGCAGGAGTGCTCTGCGAGATTTAAGCCATCTGCCGTGAAGGCATTGGTGATGTTATAGGCCATGTCCCTGTTTCCTGAAGGTGAAATGCTAAAGGTTACAGCAGAGCCTTTCATTTGGATAACATCATGTCGCACCGTTCTGAGATTAAGGGTCTCGGGGGTCCCTTCCAGGTTAAGCTGACGGGTGGCCGCTGTGAGAATGATTGTTCTTTCTGACCCATCATCTAGAACGGCGAATGTATCAATGCTTCTCCCTTCACTTTGCAGAGTGACCTTGACCACCTTCAACATGACCCTTGGAGACCGGTTCTGCTGGTCGAGATACAGCTCCTTTGCAGCTCCTACCATGAGCATACTCTGCTCCTTCTTTGCTTGGGGAATTAGATCATGCAACACGGTGAGATGGATTTCTTTACAGCGGTTGCAGGGTTTCCTCAATGTGCAGGTCTCCACCTTATGGCTACGGGCACACTTGTAGCATCGCTCGCCTGAAGTGATCCAGGCCTTCAATTGAGTTTGAGTGAGCTTTTTTACTCTGGGGCATGAGCCAAGGAAGTGCCCCTTACTATTGCAATATGGGCAGTAAGGCTGGAATTTGATGTTCTTGCTCTTGAGAGGGGTCTTCTTCCCGGGTTCCTCCACGGCCTCACTATTTAAGTACATGGTAGTGGGATTTGGTCTTTTCTGTCCCTGCTGGCGTTCAAACTCCTTCCTTCCCCCTGTGGCTATGGCGGAGATTGTGGCCTGGTGAGCGATGCTCTTCGCCTTTGCCTTCACCTCCAACCATGCGGCCAGGTCTCTGAGAGCATAGGTGCTTCTCGAGCCCTCTTTCAGGATGCCCTTATTCAAACAATGTTCAATGAAACTGTCTCTGAGGTACACTGGAAGTTTGCTAAGAAGCCTGTCCACGTGGGAGCCACATTTAAGCTCGTTCCCGTCTTCTCCTTCAACGGATTGGAGCATCGAGGTCAGGGATTGGACAGCCAGGGAGAATTCTTGGAAGGCAGCATGGTCTCCCATTTTAATTGGAGACGTGTTCAGGATGTTGTTTAGTTCATTCTGGACCAGCTGACGTGGCTCACCATATCTCGCCTTCAGGGCCTGGAGAGCTGCAGTGTATGGTGTTGCGGAGTGCATAAAGGATTGGGCCAGCCTGTATGCACTGGGAAACCGCAAATGATCTATTAGTACTTGGTATTTGTAGCGTTCTGACAGATGACTGTGAATACCCAGTAGGCTCTCCAATGCCATTTCCAAAAGGACAAATTCACTCTCCTTTCCATTTTCAAAGTATGGCAGTTTGGGTCTGGGAATTCCATAGGCTGAGGCTACTAGAAGTTGCATAATGTTGGCTCCCTCTTCTGGTTGCGTGAAGGACAAACCCGGGACTTCTGATGAGCCCACTGTGGCCTCATTGGGCCGGTCCCCTACTGTCCCAGACCCTCCATTTGTGGCAGCCGGAATTGGGCGAGAGCCCTCTGACCTGTTGTTTGAGGACTGGCCTGGCCCTGGACGAAAGGAACGATTTGCCTTGGTTGGTAATTGGCGGAAAGGCGAAGGAGTGATGCTTTGTCCAGATGGAGGAATGCTAACTTGTGTCACTGGCGGAGCGGCCTGTCTCCCGTGCTCCGTGTTGGCTGTTGACCCCGGAGCCTCCGAGGACTGTGTGCCATGCTGTACCAGAGGGGCAGATTGGGAAAGAAAGGCAGACAGTTCAGGTCCATGTGGAGGGGTGGTCAGGTCAACTCCCTGTTCGTTCCTCTCCAGGAAGGATGTGACCATCCGTGCCTCCTCCAATTCCCTTCTGGCTTGACGGTGCCGTCGCTGCTGTGCCAGGTCCTTGGCAATGAATTCCCTTTCCTGTATAGCTCTACGGGCCTGCACATCCAATTGGTGACATCGTTCGTCAGCCTGTCGTTCCTCCTCAATCTGTCGCTCAATTTCCTCCAAAGCTAATAGTTTCATCCTCTCTTGTAGAACAGCGGTCTGTGAATCGCTGAGGGCTAGTGAATGGTGGCTGCCATGGCCACTTCCAAAGGGGTATCCACTGGTCGAACTCCCACTCCGTCTAGAGTGCTTCGACGATTTCCCATTAG
Source organism: Oncorhynchus nerka (assembly GCF_034236695.1). Taxonomy (NCBI): domain Eukaryota; kingdom Metazoa; phylum Chordata; class Actinopteri; order Salmoniformes; family Salmonidae; genus Oncorhynchus; species Oncorhynchus nerka. Next base: position 24,075,081 of record NC_088397.1, on the reverse strand, counting down.
TTAAGGGGTGAGCGGAGCCTGCCTCTGGAAGCTGGTCGACCTGTGCAGTGGGAGTTACCTCCTCCATAGGTTCTTCACGTAGACCACTTTCCTGCTCCAAAGCAGTTTCCGGTCCTTGGCTCAGAGGGGATGGTTGATGGCTGAAATGTATAGTTGATCCATCAACACCTTGAGCTTTGGTGGGCTTGCCCTTTGATGTCGGAACCTCGACCACATAATCCTTAAGATAACCAGGGGCTTGCCTGGTTCTTCTGGTGCTGCTGGTAGTTGAGGATGAAGCCTTTGTTGCTTTAGGCTTAGCTCCTGGATATTTCCTTTGTTCCAAGACCTTTCCCTCAGCTCCTCTCCCCTCCTCTCTTCTTCCTTCCAGTGGAGACAATTCTTCCCTCTCCGCCTCCATTTCCTTTTCACCTGTCTTTGGTTCAGTCATCATCCAGCTCGAAGGACCATTGAAAGATTACTGGAATCTGTGTGGGTAGCTGGACAGGTAGGATGACTGACAGTGAAGGTGAACAGGTGGTCACGTGTCAGGTGACAGAGGAATGTATGAGACTGAGGCAGGAATTCCTTTAACCATAAAGTGGTATATTTACTGGGTAGTCTGTGCTGCATCACAAAGGAAACAAATAACATGTATACAATCAAATTCATAATCAAAGATCAAATCATATCATTCATTATTAACATAAATTAGGGAATTCAACAGTCCAGTTCATTAAGAAGTCAATAGTAATCATCCGCGAGTCATTTAGGCTCACAACTATTTATCATAAATCATGAGAATACAAACAGTGAATGGTTATACAATCTATAATCCCCATGATCTAAGTCAATCAGTTAGCAAACAATGACGTTTCTCATTTCACGCTTTCAACAGTCTTCATGTGTACATATAATTAATTTCAATTACACATGAACCATATCGATTGTGTAATTGGCCTTTGAGGATCTGTAGGGCCGTGATCATTGACAATTCACATTACACAATATGTTTGAAGCTTGCGCTCCAAGCCGCGCTCCGCGGTGATAACTATTAACAGTAACTGAATGGCCCACTCTCCCGATCGCCTCAGATAATTCAGAAAGGTAACATGAAAGGTAACAAAGTCGGTGGACTTACGTGGATTCATGGACGCACAGAACTTCTGGGTGAGATGGAGTTAAGAGAAAGCAGCGAGATCAGGCGATGGCAATTTCCTCCCTTTATGGAGTTGAGATCTGTCGGACATTTCCACCTGACCTAATTAAAGCGCCCCTGGCCCAGCTGAGTAAATGGCAATGAATTAAAGGAGTATTCCACCAACTCCATGGGCCTTTTCTACATTGCCCTTCACGTGTTTTCTTTCCGCACTTTGTGAATGCAACAGTAACAGCGGCTAAAACCTTCAAACAATCATTTCTACCACTAACAAGGGTGAAATCATCTGTGATTGGTTGATTTGAGGAGACATGTGGTTTTGTGATAGGCTGGCCACAACACCCATGAGCTTCCACTGTGGGTTCTTTAATCTAGTGGCTGATGATGCCAGTTTGAAACAGAGAACTTTGTCTGTTTGTCTTGACCCCCAGGACACTGTGTGTTCCTGTTATAATGTCTTACAAGGACACACGTCTTATCAGGCATGAGAGTGTGTATAGCGCGATTCCTTCAGGACGTAACAGGAAACAATACTATAGAATGCTCATGCAAAATGCAGCGCTTTGCTACAGAGCAAGCTACACCAGGAGGCCAGGAGAAGCCTGCCTTAACTAGGATAGCTGCATTATCACAACTACATGTAAATGTGTAGGAATGTGACCTTTGCAATTGAAACTGATGTAAGTAAATGCCTCAGTGACATGGATAGGGAAGTTCAGAGTAAGACAGCCAGTCACACCTCGCAACGGCTCAGTCCTCCCCCTTTTCTCGCCCTCTTTCTACTGACTCCTTTAATGGAAGGAAATTAAAATGGCCCTCAACTCCACACAGCATCCAGTTGTAAATCTCTCTCCCTGCGGTTTACAGTTCAAATTAACGGCCCAACATAAGTATTTGAATTTCATGAATTGCAATAATACTTACATCACAAGATTGTGAAGTCATGTCTCGAACAGCGATGATATGATACATTTAGAACCATGTGCAAAGTGGCCCCCAGATAGATCCTGATGCATTATAATAGAGTTTATTGGGCAACCCCTGAGTGCAGATATTCATGTTTCATACTTGAAGGCTTCGCTGCCTTCCACACTGGAGCGTTTAGTTGGGAGCATTAAGTAGTAAAGGAGATTAAAGGACTGTTGGCTTTTCTTAATAACTGGGGCACTCAGTCATGGGGTGAGACATATTTTCAGTCTGATAGCAGTCTGCCGACTACGCCACAGCCTGGCTTAAACAATTGAATGAATATAAAGGCCTTAAAAGTGTAGTGATTTACCATGAAAATGGCAAAAGTAAAAGTTAAATACTTCTGATTCATTACGGCATATTGATGAGGTATTTCAAGCCATTTTTATTTGTATTTTGATCGACAAAGTCAAGGTGTTTGCGTTTTTGCCTGTGGGTTACTTTGGTGCATATATGTGCGCGTGTCTGTTAGTATGTATGCTTGGGTGGGACATGCATCCGTCCATGCATGTCTGTCTTTCTGTGTGTGTGCCACGCACGACCGTGCCTGTGTGTGTGGAGCAGAAGAGGACACCGTTGATGATTCTCATCTCCTTCCTTGTGACTGTGTGGAGTCAGTGAGCCGTGGCAGGGCTGCCATAACTACTAGTTGAGCACTGTCAGCCACATGACCCTCTCTCTGTACCAGGAGATGTGCTTCCCTGACAGACAGGCCTTTCCAAACAACAGACGTGGGCATTGAATGTCCCACAGAAATGGCAGTGCTTCTTAACTGAGTACCCAACTCCTGTCACATAGATTGACTATAAAGTGCATAGATTGTATTTTAAAGAGCATCTTCAAATGGTAAACAATGTTTCAGCTTTTAGCATAGCAACATTGTCCTTTATAGGCTGTAGTCTACAAGCTCAATATGTCGGCTAAATTCATAGGCCATTCTTTGACAAAAAAGCTTCTGGAACACTAGCTGAAGCATATATTTCCTAATCTCTTAACCTTCATGTACCTGCCCTCTTCAGACCAATGCTCCATTCACAATCAATGCCACCTCGGCTAGAGCTGAAGAGCCCTTAATAGCATACTGGTTCCATATAGACAAACAGCTCAGTGTTGTTCTCCTGCTACCTAGCTTCCTGTCCTGTCCCTTCAGTATCTGGGCCCAGCATCTGTTTGTGTCTGTTAATTGGGGAGTTAATTGATATGTACCTCAGTTCGATCCTGCCGTGTGTCAGGCTCCACCGCTAGCACCGGGGTCACGACCTGCATTTGGGTGCCGGTCCCCTGAGAACCAGCCTGCAGCGTGGAGTCTATAGAGCCAGGCCAACTAACACCACAAACAATTAAAACAACTACACTGTCTCTCTGAGTCTCTCTCTGGGTCTCTCTCTCTCTCCCCGGGCCTAGAAGGAGTGTTCCATCCATCTACTGTAACGATATTCGTCGTGAGAAGGAGAGGAGGACCAATGCGCAGCGTGATAAGTGTCCATTATTTTTATAAAATAACTGAACACTGAACAAAACGACAAACGAACAGTCCTGTACGGTGAAATGAAAAAACACTGAACAGAAAATAATCACCCACAAAACACAGGTGGGAAAAGGCTACCTGAGTATGATTCTCAAACAGAGACAACTAACGACACCTGCCTCTGATTGAGAACCATACCAGGCCAAACACATAAACGCAACATAGAAAAACGAACATAGACTACCCACCCCAACTCACGCCCTGACCAAACTAAAACAAAGACATAACAAAGGAACTAAGGTCAGAACGTGACAGTACCCCCCCCCCCTCCCAAAGGTGCGGACTCCAGCCGCAAAACCTGAACCTATAGGGGAGGGTCTGGGTGGGCGTCTGTCCTTGGTGGTGGCTCTGGCGCGGGACGTGGACCCCACTCCACCACAGTCTTTGCCCGCTTCTTTCCCCACCTCAGTGGCGCCTTTAGTGCGGCGACCCTCGCCGCCGACCTCGGTCTGGGGACCCTAGCAGCGGGCCCTGAATGGACGGGAGATTCCGGCAGCACCAGACGGGCGAGAGATTCCGGCAGCACTGGACAGGCAGAAGACTCCGGCAGCGCGAGCGTGAAGGGCGGCTCCGGCAGCTCCTGACTGACGGGCGGCTCTGGCAGCTCCTGACTGACGGGCGGCTCTGGCAGCTCCTGACTGACGGGCGGCTCTGGCAGCTCCTGACAGACGGGCGGCTCCGGCAGCTCCTGACTGACGGGCGGCTCCGGCTGCTCCTGACTGACGGGCGGCTCTGGCAGCTCCTGACTGACGGGCGGCTCTGGCAGCTCAGGACAGACGGGCGGCTCCGGCTGCTCCTGACTGACGGGCGGCTCTGGCAGCTCCTGACTGACGGGCGGCTCTGGCAGCTCCTGACAGACGGGCGGCTCCGGCAGCTCCTGACTGACGGGCGGCTCCGGCAGCTCCTGACAGACGGGCGGCTTCGGCAGCTCAGGACAGACGGGCGGCTCCGGCTGCTCCTGACTGACGGGCGGCTCTGGCAGCTCCTGACTGATGGGCGGCTCTGGCAGCTCCTGACTGACGGGCGGCTCTGGCAGCTCCTGACAGACGGGCGGCTCCGGCAGCTCAGGACAGACGGGCGGCTCTGGCAGCTCCTGACAGACGGGCGGCTCCGGCTGCTCCTGACTGATGGGCGGCTCTGGCAGCTCCTGACTGACGGGCGGCTCCGGCAGCTCAGGACAGACGGGCGGCTCTGGCAGCTCAGGACAGACGGGCGGACCTGGAGGGAGGAGACGGAGAGACAGCCTGGTGCGTGGGGCTGCCTCAGGACCCCCCAGGCTGGGGAGACCTACAGGAGGCCTGGTGCTTGGAGGAGGCACCGCATGGACCGGGCTGTGGGGGAACACTGGAGCCCTGGTGCGCAGCCTTGGCACCACTCCTCCTGGCTGGATCACCATTTTAGCCCGGACCATCCAGAGTGCAGGCACAGGTTGAACCGGGCTGTGGGGGAGCACTGGAGATCTGGTGCATACCACTCACACCTCTCCCAAACACATAAACGCAACATAGAAAAACGAACATAGACTACCCACCCCAACTCACGCCCTGACCAAACTAAAACAAAGACATAACAAAGGAACTAAGGTCAGAACGTGACATCTACTGCTGTTCTGAAGGAGCCGGGTAAAGGTTTGTCCATCTGCTAGGCTGTTGGCTGGGCCCAATGGTCGTTCCCCTGGCCTATATAACGATGCTGGGGAAAGAGTGGGGCCGGAGAAATCGATACCAGCACAACAGCTGTGTAGCTGGAGGTGGAGTGGGGAAGGCGAGGGAGGTGAGGGATGTTTTGGGGTGTACTTTTCTAACCACCTGAGCCACTTACATCACGTGGAAGACAAGAACCCCATCCTGTATTTATGCCATTTGTTTAAACACACAATGACAACCAGTTAATGGTCACAGCATATGTATTATTCAAAACAGCAATGAAAGGCCTTCCGACTCATCTGAATAGGGCTGAATCATACAGAATGAATCACAAACGTCATCTTCTGAGAAAACAACATATATCATATAATACAGTAACAACAGAACAAATGTCCAACGCAACAACAACAGCACATTCCAAGCCGCTCTCTTACACAGATAAGTGTATAGTATAGTGAATGTCGATGTAAATGTAGTTGAAATCCAACTCTCCGCCTGAGCCCTTTGCTCCTCAGTCCTGTTGCATGGCTACCGTCTCCCCAGCCCTCCCTCACAACAAGCAGGGGGGAGAGGGAGCCATCCCTGGGTCTAAATATGCGGTGTCCGTGGCTAGGGAGACCTGCTGCCAAAGCCAGTGTGAATCCTAATGATCACAGAGCGGCCTGCGGGCCCCCTCTCTTCCTCTCCGCTCCAGGGGCCCGAGCTAAGCGAGGACGTTGGGGACTTCTCAGAAGACAGTGATTCTTATCGCCTGGAGGAGCCTGAAGGCACCGCCATCAAAACTCCAGACCCCACTCTCTAACCTTTTTTCCCCCTCCTCCTAATCCTCCTCTTGCTGCTGTTCATTCACTTATCCTCACCCTCCTCTTCACCTGTATACATTCCTCGTCCCCTCATCCTCCACCTCATTCCCCTCGTCCTCCTTCCATCACTCTCTACTTCCTTCTCCCCTCCTCTTCTTCCCACCCTCCTCCTCCTCTTTTTCCTTTCATTCCCATGCAGAATATATGAAACAGCGTGCTGGTCTGTCATCAGTGGGGGGTGGGGTGGATCTGAGTGGGCGTGACCAAGATGCTGTAGGAACACTGTGAGACTTCTCAGGTATTCTGGAACACTGTGAGACTTCTCAGGTATTCTGGAACACTGTGAGACTTCTCAGGTATTCTGGAACACTGTGAGACTTCTCAGGTATTCCGGAACACTGTGAGACTTCTCAGGTATTCTGGAACACTGTGAGACTTCTCAGGTATTCTGGAACACTGTGAGACTTCTCAGGTATTCTTGAACACTGTGAGACATCTCAGGTATTCTGGAACACTGTGAGACTTCTCAGGTATTCTGGAACACTGTGAGACTTCTCAGGTATTCTGGAACACTGTGAGACTTCTCAGGTATTCTGGAACACTGTGAGACTTCTCAGGTATTCTGGAACACTGTGAGACTTCTCAGGGAACACTGTGAGACTTCTCAGGTATTCTGGAACACTGTGAGACTTCTCAGGTATTCTGGAACACTGTGAGACTTCTCAGGTATTCTGGAACACTGTGAGACTTCTCAGGTATTCTGGAACACTGTGAGACTTCTCAGGTATTCTGGAACACTGTGAGACTTCTCAGGTATTCTGGAACACTGTGAGACTTCTCATGTATTCTGGAACACTGTGAGACTTCTCAGGTATTCTGGAACACTGTGAGACTTCTCAGGTATTCTGGAACACTGTGAGACTTCTCAGGTATTCTGGAACACTGTGAGACTTCTCAGGTATTCTGGAACACTGTGAGACTTCTCAGGTATTCTGGAACACTGTGAGACTTCTCAGGTATTCTGGAACACTGTGAGACTTCTCAGTTATTCTGGAACACTGTGAGACTTCTCAGGTATTCTGGAACACTGTGAGACTTCTCAGGTATTCCGGAACACTGTGAGACTTCTCAGGTATTCTGGAACACTGTGAGACTTCTCAGGTATTCTGGAACACTGTGAGACTCCAATAATTTTCAACAGGCCACGTTTGGAGAGTTTCATTTTGTATATGTTCCAGCTTTCAGGGCAGATGCACAGCTGATCCACAGGTTGTATAGAAATATCAGAGAATGGGTTGGAGTATATTGTAATGCATCTGAACGTTTTAATCTATATTTTACCTGTTGTATCACATCTCATTCCCCACCAATGTAGTTGTTGCATTAATATAAAGAGAGAGAGAGCGAGAGAGAGAGAGAGAGAGAGAGAGAAGCAGAGAGAGAGAGTGTGATAGGCAGAGAGAAAGAGAGCGCGAGAGAGAGAGCGCGCGAGAGAGAAAGAAGCAGAGAGAGAGAGAATGTGATAGGCAGAGAGAGAGAGAGAGAGAGAGAGAGAGAGAGAGAGAGCGAGCAAGAGAGAGAGAGAGAGAGAGAGAAGCAGAGAGAGAGAGAGAATGTGATAGGCAGAGAGAGAGAGAGAGAGAGCGAGAGAGAGAGAGAGAGAGAGAGAGGAGATGGGAGATGAATCATGGATAAGTAGAGACACTGCCTGAAAGTGATGCTAGCCTGAAGGCCTTTTCACTATCCATCACATTCAACAGTGGGTCTCACAGCTCCTAGCTCCTCTACCATATGTGATGTGCCATTTAAACAATGTTGCCAACAAGTCTGTTATATTCTTAACAAAAAAGAGACTGCTCAGGACCTGAGTTAACAGCTATTACTAAACCGTGTATTTCATACTGTACACGGATACATGCAGGATAGAAATATCTGTGTCGTTCCATGAAATGAATGCCTTTTGCGCCCTGTGATAGTTTAAGTAGAATTTTGCACAAATATTGAATTGTAAAAAGCCTGTTATAATAAATTAAGCCCATTAATATAGACCGCATGGAGAATTCAATGAAGGCTTGCTAAAGTGTCAAAATTCATCATTCTGACAAGTCCCTCCTCTGTGACTTGTAGGAAGATCTTAACCCACCGAGCTCAAAAATGTCTCCAAGTTTCCACCATCATCTCAAAGTCCTAGTTTTTTGTTGTTGCTTTGACAAAGTCATTTCTGACTTTTACCAATGTCGTTTTTTTTGGTGAAGCCTTCATTTCCCCCTCCCTGTTGCACACGACAAGTTTCCGTTCCCCCTGTCACAAGGGGATTCCTGGCTGATATCTGATGAAATTGTCAACCCTGTTACAGTAAACACTGTTACAGTCAACACTGTTACTTTATCTGGCACTTAATTAATAGGCACCTACTGCAATATTTATTTTTTTAAATTGAACCTCTTGAGATGGGAAGACATGTTTTTTATTAGGTTGAACATGTTATCTTTATGACAGAATGTTAAAATGAGGTCAAATCCACACGTTTTTTTTTTATACCAAGTCACACTTCTCAAAAGGGCACACACACACCAACACACACACACACACACACACACACACACACACACACACACACACACACACACACACACACACACACACACACACACACACACACACACACACACACACACACACACACACACACACTGTACATATACATACAATAAATTAATGAATCAATAATATTCTTCCCACAAACTCCTCCCTAGTGACAACTCACTGCAACTGTTCATTAATTAATCCACTGACAAACAAACAGAGGCAACGTAGTTGAACACAACTCATCCTCGAGGAAAAGCTACACTCTCCAGGGTTGAGGAGAGAATCTTCAAAAATGGAATTTAATTGGATCCCTTGCCTCTTGTTTGTCATGAGAAAAGATAGACAGAAATACAATCAGCATCTCTTTAACCACTCTTCTTCCTGAAGAACCTGAAATGAGTCCCAAATGGCACCCTATTCCCTATATAGTGCACTACTTCTGACTAGAGCCCTATGGGCCCGAGTCATAAGTAGTGCACTACATTGGGAATAGGGTGATATTTGTGATGCACCCTGGTTTCCCAGAGAAAGGTGCCATTGTCTGGTGTCACTCTGAATAGACTGGCGGCAGGACATTAGTGAAGACTGATGCCACTCATTATGTACTTACACAGTTTACTCACTCACACAGTCTGGTTAATGGTTGGTTTGTTAGTCCAACGTGTTTTCAATATGTCCAGGGAAAACCCCTAATAACGTTAGCCTAGTCCTACAACCATTTTGTAATTTTGCAGTATTTTTTGCTCATCATGGTAACTTGTCCAAAACACAAAGTATACCCAACAGTACTGTACTCATCTGCTCAAAATGATGCTTGCAAATATAAGCCTTAAAAATACACATACCCTACATATGTTCCTTCCTCTTATTTGATTATGCACTTGCAATGACACTCCCCCTCAGCCCTCCAAAACCAAACCAAACCAACTTATAGGTCACACCGTTGAAGCGAAATAGAAACTACAGAGGATGACTCTAACATGACTACATACCTGTGGCTTTGCTAGTAATACATTGTTTCTGAAGGAGGAAGTTGAAGAGCTGCTTTCACCAAAGACAAGGACCAGCCTCCATCCATAAGAAGTGGAGCTTGTAAAAGCAGTGATTACCTTCCTGTATCTTCTCCCACTACTCCTCGAGAGGGAACGAAGCCGGGTCCTCCTCTGAGAAGAGTGCCACTCAATTCCCCGTCTCCAAAATGACATAACTGTATCGTTTCAATGGCGGCCATGTTTTTACGGGCTCGTAGTGGCTCGTAGTGGCCCATTTGGGGTCTGTATTGAGTGTGTGTGTAGGTTAGAGGGTGGGCTTGAGAAGCCTTTTCTAGTGCGGGTTGATATTGAAATTCCTAATAGGAGGTAATTGAAAATGGGCACATTTGGGCTGTCGACTCTAGTGTTCTCCTCCTGGATGAAGGGCCATGGTGTAATCATGTGCTAGACTTCCTATCGTAACGAACCAGGGAACGCTTCAGTCAGTCGAACAAATTCTCTTTATTCCACGTCTAGATCTAAATGTAAATTGGAAAATAATAATATCACACCTGTCTGGAAAATTGTATATGGAAAGAAAAAAGGCAAAACAAGGAGAGTGTAGCCTAACAAAGACTATTCTTGAGTATGACATCGATAATAACAATTATTGAAATGCATTTTATATTTCTGTGTGTCCCCTATAGAGTGTTTGTGTTAGACTACCAATCCTTACCATGTAGTCATCCAAATGGTTGAATCGGCCATGGCCTCACACAGCTGTTGGTGTCATTATAATTGGGCCTGACCAGGAAAAACGTTGGACCTTACAGCCCATAAACTGAGAATAATAAAGGATTGAGCAGTGAGTAGTGCGACGTACTCCGGTCACTGAGCCACCGACTTAACCAATCAGTTAATTAACTTGACCAGTGCTCTTCCTCTGTCTCCGCTTCCCCCTGCAGTCGCTGCCTCTGAATCTCCCTATTCAACAGACTCGGGGGAAGAGAGGAATTAAGATGCAGCGAGATCTCACAAGTGCTTGTAGCAGCTATAGCTAAAACCTTTCTGCTTTCTTTTTATCCTCTCCCCTCCGCAGCCTTCAGACAGCGTGTGGTTAGAGTGTGGGGCGATAATGGGTATTCAGCAAACCTAAGTTAGGTGGGCGAGAGGAGCTGCAACCTTGAGTTTCCACCCAAAGTGAGACAAATGTCCAATTCTATCAGCGAAGAGTGAATAAAATAAGTGAATAAGTGGAGGAATGGCCGGGCTGATGTGGAGAGAGAAGAACCTATTGTCGTGGTAGGAGAGCTACTCAGGAGAGAGGGATTGTGTTGACACAAAAGGAGTCCTCTCTGCTGCTTTTCATAACAGTGGTACAATGGTATGTCCGCACTGTAAATCGCGGCAAATTGATAAGCCATTGAATAGATGTTTTGTCATTTGTAACCGCCACGTATAATCTTGAAGGAAATGATGTACGAAAATATTTGTGGAGATTTTCCCACCAAAATTCAAGCTATGAATATACTGGTGAAAAATGTAGAACCATATTCCTGAGTAAAATGAAAAGTTAACAGAAAGGCCAGTGAGAGATATTCATATGGTCAAGACATTTGGTAAATGTGATGTTATTTTGTTCCCGTTGAATAAGGAGTGTAAACACAGGCCTTGCGAAGGACTGAGAGCAAGAGATATATTTCCAATGGGATTCATGCAGTTAACTGTAGGGTTTAAACTAAACTGCCCTGTTTATTCCTCAAACAAGATCCCACAAGATCTGTAATAATCCGATAACAATATCATCGAAATCCCACTCCGTCCACATCTCTTAATCAGTCACAAGATCTTGCTTCCACAAACATAAGCTCTAATACTACAGATAGAAAGGGAGGATCATTGTCTGATAAACAGCTTTGACTGGGCACTGTGGAGGGTATGGACGTGGACCGCTGCCAGCTCATTGAGTGTCGCACAATGGGGTGTGGCGGAAGGAAGGGGCCGTTTGGGATTGGCAAACAACTGGGTGGGGTTATTCGGTGAGGAGGAGGGGTCCCGTCTCTAAACCTCCCTTCCAACACACACACACACACACACACACACACACACACACACACCATTCCAACAGAAAAAGGCCAATGAAAAAAAGGGGGCAGGCGGCATAGTCGAGGAATAGAAGTAAAAAATAAAAGAAACCCTTTCTGTGGGAGATGTCTTTGTCAGACCCCTCAGTAGCCTGCCGCTAATCATTGACGGAATGATTAAGGAAGATGAGGAAGGCTTTTTCTGCGAGTGAAGGATCTGATTGTTGGTCTCCTCCTCTGCGGTGTCCGGAGTAGTGCGGCCGGCGGTGGAGATCGATACACTCAATCACAGCACAGAGAGGCTCTGTCAGTCACACTAAGCTAGACTATTATAATGGAGTGGGTGGACAGGGAAGAACTCCACACGGCCCTCTGTGTTAAGAGATCTAGAGATCTCGTTCCGCTCCTCATAGGGGGCACCAATGAACTCGGGCAGGAGATGCGCTAACCCTCACCTGCAAGACATGAACACACAAACACACACACTCACATATGTACACACGCATATACCCAGGGGGGCAGATGCAAACACACAGCTGCATAGACCCATATACACACACACACAAAACAACACACATGTACACACACTCATACATCCACATTATGCTCTGTTTGCACTTATCATGATACATCAAATACATCGCTTATATAACCAAATGTGTCATTTTAATTCAAATATAAATAACACAAAACTATAATATTGAATATTGGAGGATATTTCTGCAAGCATTCCTTCTCTGAACACTACAGTTTGTCATTGTCAAACAAAGGGAAATGTCTCTGTCTTAAAACTGCCATTGGGGGAAGATGTAGCTGAAAATAGTAAAAAATGAATCATCAGATTATTTCTCTCTTCTGAGTATTCACTCAAAAAGCCCAAAGCCTTGGAAAGTACATAACACAATTGATACTGTTTATCCACATTTGCTGTTTGAAAAGGAAAAAACACAAATAAAGGCTACTTTTGTAAAGCTGACCTGGCCGAGCCAGAATCCTGGTAGCAAAGAATCTCCACTATGATAGACATTGCCTCATCTTCCCCAGAAAACCTTGTGATTGAGTTTGCATGCTTTCACCCCCTCATCCCCCTCCACCCTTATATCCCACACTATATATCCCTGCCACCTTCCTACGGAGCAGTGAAGACTTGTTAGTGCCCCAAGAGGGAGGGGGTTTGGGCGGAGCAGGGCAGCTGTGTCCCTGACAGAGAATGGATGTTCAGGGTCCATCTGGTTACTGCAGCCCTAGACACACATGATGTATACATCTTCAGCAGCCAATGGGTGTCATCAATCCCTCGCCATGGCGACCGGACGTGACAGCTATGCCGTAGCAACCCCGTAGCAACCTCATAGGAGCCCCAGGTGTGTGTGAGGAGAGAGAAGGCTGCTATCACAACACAGCGCAATCAGCGTGTGTGTGTGTGTGTGTGTAGCATCCCAATATGCTATGTATGTCTGCCAGTATGTCTGTCCGTCTGTATCTTTTTCTCCATAGCTCTCAATTTCAGAACGTTGGTCCATCTAACTGTGTATCTGTCTGGTTTCCAAAGCTGCTTTTCTACAGGAAAAGTGAGTCCAGATGAATGTTACAGTATGTTGCCTCCTCATCTTCGCGCTGCCGTCCCAGAATCAAATAGAAGCCAACCTTGTCAGCCTCCACTGGGTGGATCCAGAGACGGATCGGAGTACTGGCCTTGGTACTGGCCTTGGTACTGACCATCAGAATACGTTAACAGCTCCACTTCCCTTGAGCTGTCGCAGTTTGAAAATCCAGTGTGCTTTTTTTACACCGGCATCCGTACACATCTGATCTCTTCCTCTCTCTGCATTGACTTGTACAAGGTTTTTTAAAATAGCGTTTGTTGCAATACAAGACCTGTTTAAAAAGCAAAGGCAGAAATGTGTCGTTTTTTCCAGCCCAGCTCAGTTTGTGATGGAAATGTTATTATAGAAGGACGTGGGAATGAATGGCCATCCAGGATGAGCTAGCGTAGCCAGAGAGGAAGTACACGATGCCCTTGGTGTCCCAAGGACAAGGACACTTGAGCTCTAAAAAGGGTTGGTACAATCACACACATATTTACAAATAGTGCCTGTTGGAACCATGTTAGTCAAGCATATTATCATACCTTTAGCTACTGTATATTTTCTTGTTGGTGACTTATCTGTCTATATACAGTGGCTTGCGAAAGTATTCACCCCCCTTGGCATTTTTCCTATTTTGTTGTCTTACAAACTGGAAATAAAATAGATTTTGGGGGGGTTTGTATCATTTGATTTACACAACATGCCTACCACTCTGAAGATGCAAAATATGTTTTTATTGTGAAACAAACAAGAAATAAGACCAAAAAAAAACAGAAAACTTGTGCGTGCATAACTATTCACCCCCCCAAAGTCAATACTTTGTAGAGCCACCTTTTGCAGCAATTACAGCTGCAAGTCTCTTGGGGTATGTCTCTATAAGCTTGACACATCTAGCCACTGGGATTTTTGCTCATTCTTCAAGGCAAAACTGCTCCATCTCCTTCAAGTTGGATGGGTTCCGCTGGTGTACAGCAATCTTTAAGTCATACCACAGATTCTCAATTGGATTGAGGTCTGGGCTTTGACTAGGCCATTCCATGACATTTAAATGTTTCCCCTTAAACCACACGAGTGTTGCTTTAGCAAACGTGCTTGCTAATTTTTTTCTTTAAGCAATGGCTTTTTTCTGTCCACTCTCCTGTAAAGCCCAGCTCTGGGGAGTGTACGGCTTAAAGTGGTCCTATGGACAGATCCTCCAATCTCCACTGTGGAGCTTTGCAGCTCCTTCAGGGTTATCTTTTGTCTCTTTGTTGCCTCTCTGATTAATGCCTTCCTTGCCTGGTCCGTGCGTTTTGGTGGACGGCCCTCTCTTGGCAGGTTTGTTGTGGTGCCATATTCTTTCAATGTTGTACTTCTCCACAACTTTGTCCCTGACCTGTTTGGAGAGCTCCTTGGTCTTCATGGTGCCGCTTGGTTGGTGGAACCGCTTTCTTAGGGGTGTTGCAGACTCTGGGGCCTTTCAGAACAGGTGTATATTTACTGAGATCATGTGACAGATTTATTTATTTAACTAATTATGTGACTTCTGAAGGTAATTGGTTGCAGCAGATCTTATTTAGGGGCTTCATAGTAAAGGGGGTGAATACATATGCCCGCACCACATTCAAGTTTTTCATTTTTCAGAATTTTAATTTTACTAAGTTACTTTTATCACTTCACCAATTTGGACTATTTTGTGTATGTCCTTTACATGAAATCCAAATAAAATCCTTTTAAATTACAGGTTGTAATGCAATAAAATAGGAAAAACGCCAAACGGTATGAATATTTTTGCAAGGCACTGTATGAATTTTTACATTGTAATGTCTTTGCAATGTTAACAAGGCACATTCCATATTCCTTGAGTTGCTGTATGTTCTCTCCTTAGAGAGTCATCTGTTGAAGCCGGCATACATTCAGTCTGAAAATAAAAACGTTCATGTTTTAATAGTCATATGTACAGGATACACATCGTAAACACTGTCCAAATAAATGCTTACGTGCAGGTTCCTTCAGGACAATGCAACTACAATAAATAATAAAATATAAGAATACAAACAAAGAAAATGATTCAGTGGAATAGAATAAACATTTTAGCACAAGGATAGTACAGCAAGGCACAATTTATAGTCCAATATTTACACGTTTTGTGGAAGAGGGGATTGGGGGCAAGTGTTTAAATTGTGCATTAGTATAAATTAGAATCTGGTAGCAGCAGTTGTGATGTGTGTTTAGCATGAATGAATATATATATGTGTGTGTGTGTGTGTGTGTGTGTGTGTGTGTGTGTGTGTGTGTGTGTGTGTGTGTGTGTGTGTGTGTGTGTGTGTGTGTGTGTGTGTGTGTGCATATGTGAGTGAGTAAGTGCATGTGTTCTAAGTGTGGAGAATCAGAGCAGGTGGTCAGTCCAGCTCAAGAGTTCAGTAATCTGACGACTTGTAGATAGAAACTGTCTCTGAGCCTGTTGGTATCAGACCTCATGCTCCGATAGCGTCTGCCCGATGGTAAGGGAGTGAACAGCCCGTGGCTGGGGTCCCCGTGGGGTTGTGTTATGTGTTAGCCATGGTGCTTTTCTAAACGGAGTATTCCCAAGGGCACTCAAACGTAATGTAATACTGCTACCACAGTGTTGTCGATAAAAACGGCTGATATTTGTTTATTCAAGTGTGTTTCTTATAAATATGAACTACAATGTCCCGTATAGCTCAATTGGTAGAGCATGGTGCTTGCAATACCAGGGTTGAGGGGACCAGCACTCACTACTGTAAATCGCTCTGGATGAGAGCGTCTGCTATATAACTCAAATGTCAATTATATATTTTTTTTATATATTGAATACATAAAAGGACAACTAACCACCAATTCTCCTGGATATCCCCAAGCTAATAATAAATCACATTTTTGTTGTTGTTGTAATCAATGAATATTTAAGTGTCAAAGAAAATGCATTCCTAGAACATAATGTTTAAACACTCCCCTTTTAATCGAATCGAATTGTTAAAGTCCTGCGTCCTGTTTTCTCCCTCTCATTGTGTCACAAGCAACCTCTCGTCCCTTCCCCATTTTGTCACACGGCTGCATCCCTTGGCCTGTGGAGTGTAATTATTTCCCTCTAATTGGAAGTGAATCAAGCTCGGTAAACACAAACACGGAGTCTCTTTAGATTAATACACTGCGGTAATGTGTTAGGCATGGAGGGTGGCTTTCAATGGGTTCTGGCCTAGTTCCAAGTAGTTGGAGTATGATTCTCATTATAGGACTATGACACCCAACCTGGGAGATATGGGCAGACACTAATAATACCATTGTGAACAGGCCTGCACAGTAAAAAAAAACAATAGATTAACAGCACTATCCTGTGTCCGACACTGAGCTTGGCTTTTGTTTACAACAAAACAGGATGTTGTGTTGTCATATATTAATTATGCATTGGCCAAAATCTGCAAGTCAATGCTACTGTACTCAAAGCTGCTTTTCTCCTGCTAGGAAAATGGAGAAACCTAGAGCAATGTTTATTTGTTGCATGCTGTATGTTGATTACAGTGGAGGCTGCTAAGGGGAGGATGGCTCATAATAACAGCTGGAACGGCACAAATGGAATGGCATTTGATACCCTTCCACTTATTCTGTTCAACCATTACCACAAGCCCATTCTCCCCAGATAAGGTGACACCAACCTCCTGTGGTTGATTATCAAATATCGATCGTTACTGAATTAGAATAGACGTGCAAAAAACGAGGGACGCAACGAGCAATACTTGCTGAAGAAACAGTCTTCTCATAGAACCATACACTATGTATCTGCTAAAAGTAAAAACAAATGATATCCTAATTCCTCTCTATGTGTACAAGATCAAACCCAGATCAAACCTGAAAGTTCCTAAACACATTCAATTAGAATCAAAAGCCAAAGATAAAACGTGAAAAATATTCTCTAGTCTGTTTTTTTCTGGTCTCCAGCATAACATTTCGTCCAACTAATTACTTAAGCAGTTGTCAAAGGTTTGAGATCAGCTCTTGAATTCAAATGAACACTGTCCATGGGTAGCGCCGGACGGTTTTGCATATATTATGAATATTTCCGCTTTTGCCGGTAACCTTGGTGTCGTTTGGCAGATAGAGACTGGCAGCGAGCCATTTAAAAGCTTCTTTGCTGCAGCGAGGAGGAGCCAGGGTATTAAGCTTTATCTACACTTGACATTTAGAATCATTTGTAATTAATTCATTTAGAAAGTCTTTCTCTCTCTAAATGGCCATGAGCGGGAAGGTAACATTGATTGTTTTCATGCAAAGGACACATACACACACACACACACACACACACACACACACACACACACACACACACACACACACACACACACACACACACACACACACACACACACACACACACACACACACACACACACACACACACTACACACACACACACACACACACACTACACACACAATAGTGAGATGCAATTTGTTGCATGCCAGTAGTTTAATGGTTACAGGTTAACACTTAACACAGGTGTGTATCTTCTACTACTCTAACATTCAGGCTGTTGTGTAGTATGTTGATGGAAGTATGAGTTCCCAAGTATTAGAATATCCTGAAAGGTTGTGAATGTGAAATGACGGACATAGGTCTCTAGACCTCTGTTTCCCTGTCATCTCTCCCAGCAGGGAATATCTCAGGAACACTCCAGAGGGCAGGGGTGTGTGGTGTGTGCATGTCTCTTGAGCTCTCCTGGTCAGGCATGGAGGTGTCACATCACCACATGTAGCAGAGAATAGCACCCAGGAGAGAGAGAGAGAGAGAGAGAGAGAGAGAGAGAGAGCAGTGAACAAAAGAGAGTCATAGACAACACACACATGAATCAACAAGAGACATGGACCAACAATGACAGTGTTTCTTTCTTCCTGGTACAGTTTATGTAGAGCACTCAGCAGGTGTAAAGGACTGCAGTCTGTCTTTGAGTCAAGCCTTCCTCTTCTCCCAATCACCACCAATGTTTAGTCCATAGGGTAGCTATGCTCTTCAGTCTGAAAGACTGACAGAAATTAATTTTGGGGGTGGTGTGTGTGTGTGTGTGTGTGTGTGTGTGTGTGTATGTGTGTGTGTGTGTGTGTGTGTGTGTGTGTGTGTGTGTGTGTGTGTGTGTGTGTGTGTGTGTGTGTGTGTGTGTGTGTGTGTGTGTGTGTGTGTGTGTGTGTGTGTGTGATTGTGTGAGGGGTTGCCAACTGGAATTAGGGAATGTGAGTGGGTGGTGGAATGGCGGTCTCCAGTGGTGTTGGAGTTTTTTCAGACCCTCTCCTCCCATGATCCCCTCTGATTCTCCCCCTGGCTTATAACTTGCTGGTTTGAGTTCTGGCTCAGAAGAGATGAGCTATGCCTCCAGTTTAGTGAATGGCAGCGAAGATGTCTGTGTGTGTGTGTGTGTGTGTGTGTGTGTGTGTGTGTGTGTGTGTGTGTGTGTGTGTGTGTGTGTGTGTGTGTGTGTGTGTGTGTGTGTGTGTGTGTGTGTGTGTGTGTGTGTGTGTGCGTGTGGACGTGTTAGAATAGTAAACAAACAAACATTTTATCAACTGGGAACATTTTGTTAGTCCCCACGGGGTCAAATGCTATTTCTAGGGGGTTTAGGGTTCAATTTAGAATTAGAATTACGTTAAGGGTTATGGTTAGGAGCTATGGTTAGTTTTAGGGTTAGGGTTAAGTTCAGGGTTAAGGTTAGGTTTTTGGGTTAGGGTTAAGGTTAGGTTTTTGGGTTAGGGTTAGGGTTAAGTTTAGGGTTAAGGTTAGGTTTTTTGGGTTAGGGTTAGGGTTAGGGAAAGAGTACGTGGTTGGGTTTAGGGTTAGGGTAGTGTTAGGTTTAGGGTTAGGGTAGTGTTAGGTTTAGGGTTAGGGTAGTTGAATAGCAAACAAACCAAAATTTGACCAACTGAGGACATGTTGTTAGTCCCTACGAGGTCAAATGCTATTTCTAGGGGGTTTGGGGTTAAGGTTAGAATTAGTATTAGGATTAGATTTACGTTAAGGGTTATGGTTAGGAGCTAGGTTTAGTTTTAGGGTTTAGGGTTAGGTTTAGGTTTAGGGTTAAGTGCTTGTGTGTGCGAGTGTGCTTGTGTGCATACCATGGTAATGGAGAAACATTTTTCTTCATTTTTAAAAATAAAGTCATAGATAACCAGAGGTGGTTTTTGCCGCTAAATAATCACCTATTTTGATATCATTATGTGTGTTGCAGTGAAGTGTTTCCCCCCCCGAATTTCAACTGTATCCATCTTTGTTGTGTTGACTGCAATACATACATCGCAAGACGGGACCCAGGATTTCTCTGAACTGTCACCATCCCCTCCTTTCAGAGGTGTTTCTGAGTGTACTGAGAGCTCTGCCAACACCTGTGATGATTGTATGTCTTTAAAGGCTACGAGGGAAGGCCAACACTGCAGAGTGTACGTCCAAAATCTATTCTTTGTATAATAGAACCCTATAGGCCCTGATCAGAAGTAGTGCACTATACAGGAAGTAGGGTACCATTTGGGATCCAGACAGAGTATTCAGGGTGCCATCCAGTGGCAACATCAGAGAAAATGTCAAAGATTCTGAAGGCTTGGTTAAATATGACTGGATTTCTTTGCCTTAAACCTTCAATGACATTTTTGGCTGTCAGAAAGGTCAGGTATAGCTCCTGTGTAATGCTAGCTCCTATTGGGATGAACTTTACTATGGGTTAATACATTTCACTCATTTTTTTGTGTTATCAGTTTCCTGGTATGTCACAATGCTCTTTATCCACTGCATAGGCTATGTGTTTGTTCCCACAGTACAGTCATGTTTTGGCATGACTTATAGAACAATATTGTTCAGCAAAAAGTCCGAAAAATAAACAAATGTCATAAAGCAAACATTCATTTAGTTGTTTTGTACTTCATCCATACACAATTTCAAGGTGTATTTTCAGGCTCAAGAAAAGGGAATGAAAAGTTACAAATAATCACAAATAAGTAAATACCGTCAGGGATAAATGCTATCGACCTCTCTAAGCTAATACATGGACAAGACACATCCTCAATACACCTAAAACCACTGACACAATACCTCTATACTGATGGAAGAACCTTTCACAGTGCTACATAGGGCCCTACACAAAGCCTATTGAAAAGTGTCTTCAATTGGTTTACTCTTGACGACACAAAAAGGCTTTCATTGCCATGACCATGCACTGTTTGACACTTTTTGTATTTTGCAGCTTTCGAGTATTCACTTTTGAATATTCAAACGAGAAGAGGCAGGATGCTGCATGCCTTGATAGCACTTAGAAGGACTAATGTCTTTGACACACACACACACACACACACACACACACACACACACACACACACACACACACACATACGGACAAAAGGGATACCAGAGTGTGGCAGACAGCAACAGCATCTGACAGTTTGAAATGAATATTGTAGCTTACTGCTAAAACAAACATAGCCTTACTCAATGTGCAATGATTCTAATTTAAATGTCTACGTTGCAAGCACTGGGCTAAAAGGGTCCATATCAGGGGATATCTTTGCTTCACACGTTTTTTGATATTCTAGAGAATACAGACCATTTGTGGATTTGCACCATATCCAGACAAATTCTGAATCCAGACGTGTCTTTTAGACATGTATGATGCTGGAATTACTCTGAATATCACACATGGACATTTCCTATGGCCGGATATGGACTCATTCAATATCTTGAGATGTGCGACATCCTATTTCCTCTCTTCATGTTGACAAATACTGACTGTATACATCGCATATCTGTGTTCTCAGCACATTCAAGATATGCTATATTGATTCCAGATATGCTTTTCTTGGCTGAGGTCCATATCTGGATCTTGATATGCTTTTTGATGTGCTAAAAATATGATTTCTGATGCATTTCTGAGTTTTCAGCACATGGTCAATAATTTGACAACTATGAAATCCACATTTTTCTTTCATGCACAAATCATTTTGGGATTCCCTCCGGATATCATACATGATATGGTGTTGAGTCATGATATTGAGTCATTAGATATCGTGAGACAGGCCTACATGGACATCTTATTTTCTTTATATAATGACAAATACTGACAGTAGGCCTTTGTTATGTTACAGCCTTATTCTAAAATGGATTAAATAGTTTTTTCCCCTCATCCATTTTTTTATTTTTTATTTTACCTTTATTTAACCAGGCAAGTCAGAACACATTCTTATTTTCAATGACGGCCTGGGAACAGTGGGTTAACTGCCTGTTCAGGGGCAGAACGACAGATTTGTACCTTGTCAGCTCGGGGGTTTGAACTCGCAACCTTCCGATTATTAGTCCAACGATCTAACCACTAGGCTACGCTGCCGCCCCGTATACATCTATACACAATACCCCATAATGACAAAACAAAAACAGGTGTTTAGAAATGTTTGCAAATGTATAAATAAATGTAACCGAAATATCACATTTACATAAGTATTAAGACACTTGACTCAGTACTTTGTTGAAGCACCTTTGGCAGCGATTACAGCCTTGAGTCTTCCTGGGTATGACACTACAAGCTTGGCACACCTGTATTTGGGGAGTTTCTCCCATTCTTCTCTGCAGATCCTCTCAAGCTCTGTCAGGTTGGATGGGGAGCGTTACTGCACAGCTATTTTCATGTCTCTCCAGAGATGTTCGATCGGGTTCAAGTCTGGGCTCTAGCTGGGCCACTCAAGGACATTCAGAGACTTGTCCCAAAGCCACTCGTGTGTTGTCTTGGCTGTGTGCTTAGGGTCGTTGTACTGTTGGAAGGTGAACCTTCGCCCCAGTCTGAGGTCCTGAGCGCTCTCGAGCAGGTTTTCATCAAGGATCTCTCTGTACTTTACTCCGTTCATCTTTCCCTCGATCCTGACTAGTCTCCCAGTCCTTGCCACTGAACAACATCCCCACAGCATGATGTTGCCACCAACAGCCTTTTGGCAAACCTCAAGCAGGCTGTCATGTGCATTTTACTGAAGAGTGGCTTCCATCCATAAAGGCCTGATTGGTGGAGAGCTGCAGAGATGGTTGTCCTTCTGGAAAGTTCTCCCATCTCCATAGAAGAACTTTGGAGCTCTGTCAGAGTGACCATCGGGTTCTTGGTCACCTCCCTGATCAAGGCCCTTCTTCCCCGATTGCTCAGTTTGGCCAGGCAACTAGCTCTAGGAAGATTATTGGTGGTTCCAAACTTCTTCCATTTAAGAATGATGGAGGCCATGGTGTTCTTGATTAACCAACAGTGTAGTTCAAGAAGAAGAACATATTTACCAAGTAGATTAAAATAAAAAGTAATCATAATAAGTAACACAATAAGAATAACAATAATGAGGCTATGACCTCCTCCCTATAGGCTGGCTCATTGTTGTCGGTGATCAGGCCTACCACTGTTGTGTTGTCAGCAAACTTAATGATGGTGTTGGAGTCGTGTTTGGCCACGCAGTCGTGGGTGAACAGGGAATTCAGGAGGGGCCCCAGTGTTAAGGATCAGCGAGGCAGACGTGTTGTTGCCTACTCTTACCACCTGGGGGTGGCCCGTCAGGAAGTCCAGGATCCAGTTGCAGGGGGGGAAGAGGGAAGTGTTTAGTCCCAGAGTCCTTAGCTTAGTGATGAGCTTCGTAGGCACTATGGTGTTGAAAACTGAGCTGTAGTCAATGAACAGCATTCTCACATAGGTGTTCCTTTTGTCCAGGTGTGAAAGGGCAGGGTGGAGTGCAATTGAGATTGCGTCATCTGTGAATCTGTTGGGGCGGTATGCGAATTTGATAGGTCTAGGGTGTCCGGGAGGATGCTGTAGATGTGAGGCATGACCAGCCTTCAAAGCACTTCATGGCTACTGATATAAGTACCACGGGGCGGTAATCATTTAGGCAGGTTACCTTCGCTTCCTTGGGCACAGGGACAATGGTGGTCTGCTTGAAACATGTAGGTATTACAGACTCGTCAGGGAGAGGTTGAAAATGTCAGTGAAGACACTTGACAGTTGGTCCGTGCATGCTTTGAGTACACGTCCTGGTAATCCGTCTGGCCCAGCGGCTTTGTGAATGTTGACCTGTTTAAAGGTTTTGTTCACATTGGCTACTGAGAGCGTTGTCACATAGTCATCCAGAACATCTGGTGCTCTCATGCATGCTTCAGTGTTGCTTGCCTCAAAGCAAGCATAAAAGGCATTTAGCTCGTCTGATAGGCTCGCATCACTGGGAAGCTTGTGTCTGTGTTTCCCTTTGTAGTCCATAATAGTTTTCAAGCCCTGCCACATCCAACGAGCGTCAGAGCCGGTGTAGTCTGGATTCAATCTTAATCCTGTATTGACAATTTGCTTGTTTGATGGTTCATCTGAGGGCATAGCAGGATTTCTTATAAGTGTCCGGATTAGTCTCCTGCTCCTTGAAAGCGGCAGCTCTAGCCTTTAGCTCGATGCAGATGTTGCCTGTAATCCATGGCTTCTGGTTGGGATATGTACGTACAGTCACTGTGGGGACAACGTCATTGATGCAGTTATTGACGAAGCCGATGACTGAGGTGGTGTATTCCTCAATGCCATTGGATGACTCCTGGTTACATATTTCAGTCTGTGCTCGCAAAACAGCCCTGTAGTGTAGCATCTGCGTCATCTGACCACTTCCGTATTGAGCGAGTCACTGGTACTTCCTGCTTTACTCTTTGCTTGTAAGCAGGAATCAGGAGGATATAATTATTGTCAGATTTGCCAAATGGAGGGAAGGGGAGAGCTTTGTATGCGTCTCTGTCTGTGGAGTAAAGGTGGTCTAGGTTTTTTTCCTGGCACATGTGACTTGCTAGTAAAAATTTGGTAAAATTATTTAAGTTTGCCTGCATTAAAGTCCCCGGCCACTAGGAGTGCCGCTTCAGGGTGAGCATTTTCTTCTTTGCTCATGGTCTTATAGAGTTGGATGAGAGCGGTCTTAGTGCCAGCTTCGCTTTGTGATGGTAAATAGACGGCTGCGAATAATACAGATGAGAACTCTCTTGGTAGATAGTGTGGTCTACATCTTATCATAAGGTACTCTACCTCAGACGAGCAATACCTCGAGACTTCTTTAATATTAGACATCATGCACCAGCTGTTATTGACAAAACGACACCCCTCGTCTTACCAGAGGTAGCGTCGCTGTTCTGCCGGTGCATGGAAAATCCCACTAGCTCTATATTGTCCGTATCTTCATTCAGCCACGTCTCAGTGAAACATAAGATGTTACAGTTTTTTTGTCCCGTTGGAAGGATAATCTTAATCGTAGGTCATCGATTTTATTTTCCAATGATTGCACGTTAGCAAGAAGGATGGAAGGCAATGGGAGTTTACTCATTCGCCTACGGATTCTCAGAAGGGTGCCTGATCTGCGGCCTCTTTTCCGGTGTCTTTTCTTCACACAAAAGGAGTGAATCTGGGCCTGTTCCAGTGAAAGCAGGATATCCTTCTCGTCGGACTCATTAAAGGAAAAAGTTTCTTCCAGTCCGTGGTGAGTAATCGCTTTTCTGATGTTCCGAAGTTATTTTCGGTCGTAGCAGCAACATTATGTACACAATAAATTAAAAAAGAAGTTACACAAAACGCAAATGAAATATCAAAATAGCACAATTGGTTGGGAGAATGTGAAACATCAGCCATGTTCTTCGGCGCCATCTCATCCCCCTTGGCATTTTTCCTATTTTGTTGCATTACAACCTGTAATTTAAATTTAAATAGATGAAATAGATTTGGTCATACACAAAATTGTCCAAATTGGTGAAGTGAAATGGAAAAAATAAAAAAATAAAAAATGAAAAAAATGAAAAGTGGTGCGGGCATATGTATTCACCCACTTTGCTATGAAGCCCCTAAATAAGATCTGGTGCAACCAATTACCTTCAGAAGTCACATAATTTGTTAAATAAAGTCCACCTGTGTGCAATCTAAGTATCACATGATCTGTCACATGATCTTAGTAAATATACACCTGTTCTGAAAGGCCCCAGAGTCTGTAACACCACTAAGCAAAGGGTACCACCAACCAAGTGGCACCAAGGAGCTCTCCAAACAGGTCAGGGACAAAGTTGTGGAGAAGTATAGATCAGGGTTGGGTTATAAACAAATATCTGAAACTTTGAACATCCCACGGAGCACCAGCTCCACAGTGGAGATTGGAGCATCTGTCCATAGGACCACTTTAAGCCGTACACTCCAAAGAATTGGGCTTTATGGAAGAGTGGCCAGAAAAAAATCCTTGCTTATAAAAAAAATAAGCAAATACGTTTGGCATGTGGGAGACTCCCCAAACATATTGAAGAAGGTACTCTGGTCAGATGAGACTAAAATTGAGCTTTTTGGCCATCAAGGAAATGCTATGTCTGGCGCAAAACAACACCTCTCATTACCCCGAGAATACCATCCCCACAGTGAAGCATGGTGGTGGCAGCATCATGCTGTGGGGATGTTTTTCATCGTCAGGGACTGGGAAATTGGTCAGAATTGAAGGAATTATGGAAGGCACTAAATACAAGGAAATTCTTGAGGGAAACCTGTTTCAGTCTTCCAAAGATTTGAGACTGGGACAGAGGTTCACCTTCCAGCAGGACAATGACCATAAGCATACCGCTAAAGCAACACTCGAGTGATTTAAGGGGAAACATTTGAATGTCTTGGAATGGCCTAGTCAAAGCCCAGACCTCAATCCAATTGAGAATCTGTGGTATGACTTAAAGATTGCTGTACACCAGCGGAACCCATCTAACTTGAAGGAGCTGGAGCAAAAATCCCAGTGGCTAGATGTGCCAAGCTTATAGAGACATACCCCAAGAGACTTGCAGCTGTAATTGCTGCAAAAGGTGTCTCTACAAAGCACTGACTTTGGGGGTGTGAATAGGTATGCAAGCTCAAGTTTTCTATTTTTTTTTGTCTTATTCCTTGTTTGTTTCACAATAAAAAATATTTTGCATCTTCAACGTGGTAGGCATGTTGTGTACATCAAAAGATACAACCCCCCCCAAAATCTATTTTATTTCCAGGTTGTAAGGCAATAAAATAGGAAAAATGCCAAGGGGGTGAATACTTTCACAAGCCACTGTATATAGACAGGTGTGTGCCTTTCCAATTTTGTATTTTTTATTCATTTTAACTAGGCAAGTCAGTTAAGAACAAATTCTTATTTTCAATGACAGCCTAGGAACAGTGGGTTAACAGCCTGTTCAAGGGCAGAACGACAGATTCGTACCTTGTCAGCTCAGGGGTTTGAACGTGCAACCTTCCGGTTACTAGTCCAACGCTCTAACCACTAAGCTACCCTGCCATGTCCAATCATTTGAATTTACCACATGTGGACTCCAAACAAGTTGTAGAAACATCTCAAGGATGATCAATGGGAAGAGGGTGTGAATATAGCAAAGGGTCTGAATACCTATGTAAATGAGGTATTCTGTTTATATTTTTAGAAAAACTTTTTTTGTGTTGTCATTATGGGGTATTGTAGATTGATTGATGAACAATTTTAGTTTTTTTTAATCTATTCTTGGAATAAGGCTGTAACATAACAAAATGTGGAAAAAGTCAAGGGTTCTGAATACTTTCCGAATGCACTGTATTTGTATCTGTTGTTAAATACATGTTGTTTAGTATATTTTGTAAATTTAGTATGTTAAGTTTAATTCTCTGTGAGAAGCAAGTTCATTTAAAGTTATATGCAATTTGGTTTATGTAGATACAACATTTCAATGTTGTTAACACCCAGTAACCCAAAACCTGATCTAATTAGTGTAGTCATACGGAGTTTGCAGGAAATTTGCAGCGAACAGTAGAATGTTCGCCACATGTTTCCCACAATTGTTTGCCATAAGTTCACAAGTCGCCGCAAATATGCCAAAACATTTTGCCACAAAACTCATTTTTGCATGTGAAAATATTTATTGCGGCAAATTGGCCAAAGGTTTGCCACAACTGTTTGCCAGAAGCCTGTTTAATTTCAGTAAAAGGGAAATCATGTTCTCCACACCATGGAGACAGAAAATGGCGCTTGGGACACTGGAGAGAGCAGTCAGGGTTTTTCCAATCTGTGGGCTGAAATTGGAAATGAAGGTCAGACCATCCCCATTCTGATGTCAATAAAAGTCAGCTCTCCTCCCTTGCTCCACTTCGCTGACCATGTATTACTTACTGTCTATTCTGTTCACGTTGGTGCTAACTGATACAGTAGCTGTAGACACCATGCAACAGAATTTGACTGGATGCTATGCAAAGAACATGAGTGTATGTAGAGGTGATAGTGTTTTGAACACTATTCAGAATAAATTGTAGCCTACAAAGTGCTGTATGTCCATGAAATGTTAGTGTCCATATTAATAAGAAAGCCTGCATGTGTTAACGCACACTGCTTTTGTGTCTTTACCTACACAATATACGACAAAGTACTTCATGTCAATAAAACCATCTGTTACGGTCTCCATATTAGGACAGCCTGCAGTGTATTCTGCACTAAACTGTTTGTGTCTTCTATATTAAAGATCACATTGTTTTTGTCTGTACTTAAATGAGCTTCATCTTTTTCTTTTTTTTTTACCCATAGTGACCTCCACAATCTGAGGGCCAAAATGCCTTAACAAAATACTGCTGCCATTCTCCGAGCAGTAAGAGAGCACTGATAGCTATGTGGATCCAGATCACATAACATGATTTATGGTAAGAGTGAATTATGGAAACATTGACCTTCCCTTTACATTCCATCAAACTGATTACTGGCCAGTGAGCTGCAGTTGGGACACGCTCTACAGAGCACCATGTCAGGCTTGTTTACATGCAATGATACAGCTGGACGGTCAACAGTAGATCCATATCAGATATGGCTTTGATATATGAATAGGAGTCACAACTACTGTGTGTATGACTGTAGAGCATGCAGTATCCTACTCATGGGATTATAGCTATTATGAATACTCTGAAGCACACTGTCTAACTAATTATCCTATCATATCATATCACTTATTTCTGTTTAAGTATTTTGTTCTGCATGGAAAATATCAGACATTTCTCTTAAATGCTATATTATGGAAATATGACGTTTTTTTCCCCTCCCTTTTCTAACAAGATGTGACGACGAGCCCACCTTTGAGATTTTCTTATATTGAAAAATCTACATCGCCTCCACCTTTGTTTGCACTCTCTATTTGCATATCAAAGAAAACCCATCGGGACCTGCTTTGCATATTTAAATCTGATTAGAAACTTAAAATGAATATGTCAGTAACGGTCGAGTTTTCATTTCTGACTGTATGGGGACTACCAAGCTTGTATAATTAGTGGCAGCATGTGTAGTATACCGAGAAACAGAACAAAATGGTATAAAACAACAGATGATGCACCTTTCATATTGCCTTTCATTAAGCATGTTCAAAGAGTCAAACCTAACCTCGCAACTCGAAGCCTGCTCAGTGATAAGTCCCTCAGAACGATAAAGATAAAAATATGTATGTTTTTGGTAATATTCCTTAACAATGACATTAAGGTCTACCAAATTCCAACCGTCTTTTTCTGAAGGGATTTTTTTTCAGAAGTTTTGCGGAATAGTTTGAAAGGAGAGTGGTATGGTTCAGGGTCTCTTCGTTATATGACAAAAACAATCCGTCTATAACTGTCTTACAGTTGAAAGTCACAATAGGGTAACGTGATATTCTATCTTCTCACTTGACAGGAGATATGTCTCTGGCTGACATGTTGTTCTTCTAATTCTGGGACGGGGTGTGATCTGAAACAAAAGAAAATGTAACATGATTCTGTGTGTGTTTTTTCACTTATGGGAATGATGACAGAAGCCCATATGTCTTAAGTTAAAACCCCATGCATCTGTCACGTGACCAGAAACATAGGCCTGTCAGTGAGGCCTATATCAAGAAATAAAAACACTTTATCACCCTATATCTCAACTTCTCCAATTGAAAACTTTGACAAGAGGAGCGACGCTGCGGCTGCACACTGCACAGACAGTGTCTAAAATATGAACTAACTACGTGATTATTAATTGGGTACGTTCTATGATTCTGTATTCCGCGCTGCATATCGTCGCCGGGCCTCAGCGGGATCATGTCTGCCCCGCGCTGTGTCGGGGGGGGGGGGGGGGGGGAGAGAGTCTGGAAGGCTCAGCCATTTAGAGTGTGCCTCGACGTGTACGCATCAGCATACCAATGAGCGGGGTTAAGAAGGCACGGCTCCTCCAGGAGACTAGCGCTCGCTCTCCTCCTTCTGCAGCCTGAATCCACTGCGTCTCCATGGACTTATTTCCAACAAAAAAAACTCCTAATATGGGCTTATGTCAATCACCCCAACAGACAGGGATATCTCCACTGATATGAAATAGTCATACATTTAGAAACCAAGGGAGGACAGCAGGACTCCGCCGTCTCCAACTTTTCAAGTATTCAAATGCAATTCAATTTACTGTAGTATGGATACTTAGAAAAAGTTAATTCTGTGTAAAAGAGTAGCAGGTTCTTACATGATATGAGTAGGCCTATGAGTAGCAGCTGGAGACATTTCCTTAATTTGAGCAAACATCTCTATTTTGGTGACAAAGGGCAAAATTTGTATCCTTAAGAATTCAAATGCTTTTCACAGACATCCTTTCTGTTTGTTTGTTTGTTTGTTTTTGATATGTGTCAAAATGTGCAGGAAAACAATTCCAGAGCATATTTTCTCTTACACAAATGGACAGGTGCGAAATCTTTGATCTTTTCACGACATATTCATATGGCAACTCCACTTGACGGTTGTGACACTGAGTGGAAAACAAAAATGTTCTGTCGCAGAATTGGATGCATTTGTAAAGTGTTGGGATGCATTTAGCTAGAAACATGTCAGAACGCTGAATCGTAGGAGACGCGAGGATAATGCCAAAGAACATTGCGCCTGGCGGGATGCTGCCAAAGAACAGACACGTTATTTCACCTGGTGCGTATTATCTCACGACGGGAACTGAGTGACACAAAATAATTTACCAGTAAGCATGTCGCCCCTTTGCTTTCCAATAATATGATACATTAAAACTGTCCCCTTCACCGCATTTCATTTGTTAAAATGCATTTTTCTTTGTCATTGTCGTCAAGCGAAAGCCTTCAGCGCCTTTTACATGATGTGACAATCATCAAATGTTCTAAAGACGTCAATTCAATGAGTATCTTCCATCATTCCCCGAGTCTGGACTACTTGATGACGGTGTTTGAAAAGCACACATAGGACACACAATACCACAGAGGATACTGTCCATACACTACCTCGATTACTGCACCTCTACCTCTGCTGATCCATTCTCCACCAGGGTCACAGCACATTGGGGCTTCTTTCACTCAGCTTAGACTAGGCTACATACTGGGCCTGGGCCACAATGGAGACAACGCAGGATACCAAGGAGAGATGGGGAAGCCACAGGGGGGCTAGGCGGATTGATCCTCCCATCAGTGACCCCTTTTCTAGTTAGTGTTTTATTGACTAGCGATGCCGAGCAAGAGAGAGAGAGAAAGAGAGAGTGAAAAAGTGAAAATGAATGAGAGTGGGAGGTGTGTGAGAGAGAGCGGCAGAGAGGGAGAGAGAAAGAGTTGGGGGGGGGGGGGGTAGAAAGTCTGTCCTGATAATCCTCAGAGTTTTGGTGAAAAGTGATCACTTTGTCCTTTTTCTCTCTCTGCGTGTTGCTATGAGCCATCTGGGCAGAGGGAAACTCTTTGTTAAACTCCTAGACCAAAGCCCGTGGGGGGAAGTAAGCCATGACAACACCATTTTTAGGCCAGGCGCGTAATAAGAAGTCCTTATTTAACCGGTCTCCTCCCTTTCATCTACACTGACATTGGTAAAGGATCATAGCTTTCACCTGGATTCACCTGCCAGTTTATGTCATGGAGAGAGAAGGTGTTGTTAATGTTTTGTATACTCAGGCCATCCCTCAAAGAAGAAAAAATATATATAATTCCAATCCTTTTAAAAACTGAACATTACTTTAACCATTGGCGTGTACTATAGGCTACCGTGCCTATTTCATTGAGAGAATCAAATGCATTTCAGAATTTAACCATATTGAAAACTAAATAAAGAAAGAGATGTTTCCTCAAGTCTATGATCGTATGATATGAACAAGAGAGGGGGTGCTATGTTCCCATGCAGCCCCGTGGAAAGGTGTCCGGTGTCATTACTGTGGAAAGCCTGAATCCTGAGAGTGACTTAAAAATTAATGAGGGAAGGACTCTGACTTTTAGTCCATGTAAAAATTTCATTAAATTGTATTATTCCGTTGTCACTGTGGCTCTGAATTAATAACACCCAGGCATCATGCCTTGAATTAATATTTTTCCCCTTTTTTTCCCCAGAACCAGCAAAGAACCAGGTTGAATAGAAGTGTTCGCGAACATACTGTATATAAAATAGTACTTTACCACATTGCATGACATACTCAATCCATTAATGTTTGTTGCAGCACATCAACAATTCCATATATAGGCCATACAGCACATACTGTACCTTGAACTACAATACCTAATACACCTTGGATATCACCTAGCCTTGGAACCTGAAACCAGTTCCGTCTAAAAGTTGCTTTAGGCGTTGCCTTGAATGTGGATTGTGTAAGCTTATCGGACGCACAATAAAATACGGAATAGAAGAGAGAACAAAGACGACAATGTGGTATACAAGCACTAACCTGAATCGTGGCAGAGTATAAGGAAAAGCTCTGAAATAACCTAGAACTAGAGCCACAATAAAGTATACATTAAATTACAATAACGTGAGAACAGGACGGTGAGGATGAAGTCTTCCTCACTGTGACTGACACACTATTAAACTCAGGTTGTATGTGTGCTCTCAGACTGTGCTAGTCCACTGAGCCTATGTATTGACTCAGGGAGAAAACACAAGTCTAGCACCACTCACTGAGTAGCAAGATATATAAATCACACAAATCAACAAGTGAAACAAATCACTCAAGTGCCATAAGTCAATCTCTGCCCTCAAACAAACATGTACAGTACAAATGACGTGGTCTGATTATGAAAGGCTTTCTTTCGGTCAGTGACTGAAACGCTGTCTGAAACAGTGCTACAGTAATCACAGCAGTGGTGAGCTGAAGCTCTGAAACGATCTTTTTCATACATTATTTCCCTCTCGCGTCAACAAGTAGAGGGAGCAAAGAGGGCTCCACTTCCTTTCCTCCAAACAACCTTTAACCTGGAGTCATCACAGCAGCAGCAGTGTTGACACCTCTTTAGTTCCTACTGTTGCAGCTACAAGCATGTTGGGAGCTTCGATAAGAACGGTGGACAACAAAACTAGGGTGAAAGACGTAAGGTTTTGCCCAATCCACAAACACAACATCCTCCACAGATTGGTGACGTCAAACGGAGTCGGATATAACGGGCGAGTCAACTGTGATTGTGGCAAATACCCGAGTTCCTTTACCCCGATTGATAGGGTTAAACTAGTGGTGAGGCTCTTACAAAGAGTCTGAGCAGGGCAGGCCAACAGAGTACACCTGCTAATGGAAAAAAGACTGGTCTCCTCACACTCACACACGCATCCTCCGCCACTAACTACAACCTCAAAGAGCACGGCATCGAGATGAAAGATACGACTAGTGCCTATCTGCACAATGAAATGCATGCACAAAGGGAACACGGACTGACACCGTTCAAAGCTAAGTTCAAAGCTACGTGCTGCCTGCTTCTCACACCCTCTGGCCAGTGCATTCTGATCATCAATAGGACTATAATGTTGTTCTGTCACACCTGCCCTGTCTCTTGTGAGACTCCATCCCAGAGCACATCTAGACGGAGAGAGCCCTGATGCAATTAACAAGGGCCAAGGTGAGGAATTTTAGCTACACAACAGCATGAAACCAAGACATGGTCTTGAGGTATGCTTCGGTTTTAGCCTTGAGAGAGAAATCCTTGCAGGGAAGCAAAGTAAACAACTAACATGTTTGCTGTCGGGAAAAACAGAGGTGAATGCTGTGCTTCAACCATATTGTAATTCTAAAGAAGGAACAGAAAAGGTGAAAGGGTTTTTATGGCAGCTTCATGTGTTCACTCTTTATTTCCCAGAAACTAATGTGTTTCGGTTTGGTTAATGGTTTATCTTCAGGTGGAATGAGTGAGTAGGTTTGTCTAAAGGGTCTAAGGCAGTAATGTGCTTCTTCTTTCATGAACAGAATAAGTTGGCAAGCATTCTTCTATAAGTCTTTCAGACGAAGGACACCCTTTTGGTAAGCATCACAAGGTCATCACAAAGTCATCTAAAGCAAGGAGGTATTGTGCCTCAACTTGTTTAAGATTGAAAGATGTGTAGCAACCAACAGCCCAGGTATACAAAGGACAAATGCAGCAAATAGAATAAACACATCTGTACATACACCACAAAGAAACACAAAGTAACCTTGTACATTTTCACTCCAATATGCTCTCAAACACAATTCAAGAAAATACATTGGATTATTGGGGAAAATGTGTAACACTTTACTTAAAGCAGGCAGTTATAATGCTTTATATCTTGTTATAAGCATCCTTTACGATCATTTTTTTTTACAAGGCTTATAACATGTCTTTCTATGGAGCAAATCTTCAACTGGCCAAAGTATTTTTTCTTCATTATCTCATAACACAGTCATCATGCTTCTAACTGAGCTGCTAGGCTCATCTGGGGGAGGTTTGTTTTGCTTCCTGCCCGCCTGTCTGTGCTGCCTGCACTGTCTGTGCTGCCTGCGCTGCCTGTGCTCTGTGCAGAGTGACATTGAGCCTCACCCTTTCCGGGGCTCTCTCGTGTTTCACTCCAGTGCACATTTCACTGGTCTCTCCACTCCTCCGTCAGACAATGAGCTTTTTACTGCATATATTATCCCTGTTGTTGTTACGCTTGTTGTTCTGGATTTTCTTTGTATCAAAAAAAAGGAAATGAATTATTAATAGTAGCAGTCAGATATTTATGAGATGTTTTGTATTTGGGATATTTTACCTGTCGTCCATCATTTCTGTCACTGGGATGAAGTGGAATGGTGAAGTTTTTCATTCAGTTGTCAAATGTAAAATATATTCTTGGTGTGTTTTCTCTGGTGAGCAAAATTGTGTTGCTTTGAATATGGTTACAAAATATCAATGTGATACTGTAATAGGAGCTTTCAGGTGAACAACAAGAGGAGCAGTCGTAGGTAACGTCATAGAAATATTAACTTT
This sequence comes from Oncorhynchus nerka, assembly GCF_034236695.1. NCBI lineage: Eukaryota > Metazoa > Chordata > Actinopteri > Salmoniformes > Salmonidae > Oncorhynchus > Oncorhynchus nerka. Next base: position 24,040,569 of record NC_088397.1, on the reverse strand, counting down.
AGCCATCTTAAATTCCACCATTAGAGGTATACACACATACTGTAAGATTTGTAATTTGCACATTGACATAGCACAAGTTGTGTTTGCAGCTACTCTTCAATTCGGCTTTTAATCAATCAAATTGATAACAACAAAATGTTGAAAAAATAAACACTAACTACACATCTAATGTAATATCATAAATAAATGAAATATCATTCCATCAAATCCCAATAAACATGTTTTAATTTAGTCTTCTCCAGCAATAATAAAACCGTTTACACCAACATCTTCTTCGAGGTGAGTGTTGAGGACACAGATACTGACCATCTGATACTAAACAGTGATGAAGATGTCCAACTGCTGTCATGATTATGTTCTTCCTTTATATCCCAGTCAACAATTTCTTGAGTTTTTGTTCCACCACCATGACTCTTAAATAGTGATTACTGTGCCCCCTACTGGTTATAGAATAATACTGCACTATCATTTAGGACGTTTAGACGGAATGAATATCACAGACAATTAATAATTCCACTATAATGACTCCAAGTATACAGTTAGTGACAGATCAAATGACTTTCTGTGTGAAACCAGGATGGATTGATTCATTTCCTCATCTGATCATTTACATAATCTGACTATTTTAGAGGCCGGTATTAAAATCAAAGAAAAGGCCAATGGAAAATACATAGGGGAAATTGTATCAATTTGTCAGCGAATTGAATTTGGAGAATTTGACACAAATCATTTGTTACAAAAACACATGTTTCCCTCAGTCTCGGAGACTTGCAAAATGAAGAAAATGACAGGTGGAAGCGGCCTGTCGCGATCTATCAAACCGTATTGTATCGTTGTTATATAATGATTATTAGTGGCAGTAAGCAGATAACCATCATTCTATCAAGACTGTATTTGGGTTGGTGGTTACCCAGCTAGCACAGTGGATCTGGGCAGATTCCGGCTGAGAGTCGGAGCACGAGGCTGAGTGTCAGACTCGGCCGACGTCATGTGGCCCGAGTCTGAGCTGACTTCGGCAGTATTACTTATGGCTAGGATGCGGGGATGGAGCACGGGCTGATTCCGGTGTAATTGATCTGATCCGAAATTGTTACTTGGGTGTCGGGCCGATTGAGGCTAGTCTCTGGCAGATGATTACACGGGCTGCTTTATATAATTAACATTTCATTATGTATTTTTCCATATTTTCTCATTGTTTCTGTGATCAAAAAATACAATTAACATTTAAATAAAAAAACGTAAGAGTCCTTGTGTAGTATTTTAGTATTTTGCTACTTTGTGCAAGGCAATTGATAACCATTCAAAACTTTGTGGGTGGAGCTTCCCGAGCGACGCTAGTTTGCTAGTTTGAGATCCGTGCCGGGCCGCAACCGATAGACCCATGAGGCGACTTACAATTGGCCCAGCGACATTCGAGTAGGGGAGGGTTTGGCCGGCCGGGTCCCTTCGCGCTGTAGCGACTCCGGTGGCGGGCCAGGTGCATGCACGCTGACACGGTCACACAGGTGTATGGTGTTTCCTCCAACTGAAAATGTGTTTTTTTGTGAATGGGTATAATTTGTATGTACACAATGTATAATAGTAATATTTAAAATGAGTAAATTGGGTCATTTGTTTACATTTATTAAAGTTGCATTGGGCCGCTTCTGGGGGGATTCTGGTAAGATACCGGTAAAGTGGCTGAATTCTGGTAGACGGAAACGGCCCGATGTACTTGGGCCGATTCTGGGCAGTCATTCATTTTGATTCCGGCCGAGTCCGACACCCGATTCCGGGCCGATTCATTCAGTTCCGGCCCCCCACAAGAGGGTATTGTACAGTATCCTTGTTCAGTAATCTTGTTCAGTAACTTCATTCAGTAGCTTTGTTCAGTAGCCTTGTTCATCTCCTATTCACTACTGTATTATTACACTCACCACAGCCAACTGTTAAATAAAAAACATACTTAACAAATCATGCTATTACTACTCTCCTGTTTAAAATATCTAATTCAATGACCTTGAATAGTGATACTGATGAAATTTACTGAAAAAATATGCTATTGTGCATAGCTGTAAAGTTTTGCTTAGAAAATACATACACACACTTTCTCTCTCTCACTCTCTTTTACAGTGAAATAGTTGGCATCAATCTGACAAAAGTCAAATAAATGGTAATTTTTAATACAAGCACATCTCTCTTGCTCTGTCTTGGTTTGCCCTGGCTATTTGCCACACCATAAAAAAACAATCACCAGTATCATATCCCTAACATTTAACCAGGTTACCACATATCCTCATACAAAAAGCACCACTACAAGAATATGACAATATCAATTACATGGAACCCACTGATTTCCCATTCTTCCAAAGTAGAAGAGATCAGCTGAATATATGGTCCAGGTCAAAGGTCAAATATCATCTCCCCCGCATTTTGTTTCCCAACACAACAGCCCCTCAGGCGCTGCTAACGTTCTCTTTCCTGCATCTTTATCGGACTGTGGGGGGGGGGTCAGTCCCCAGGTGGAGCTGTTGAGTACTGTTCAGCTCCTCTCCCCCACCAGCTAGTCAGTCAGTATGTCCAGGAGAACAACGCTTTGGGTTATTCATCGATTGCCTATTTCAATCCTAGCGAAAGCTACTCCGTGAACACACACACACACACACACACGTACCAACGACTGGACACACACACACACACACACACACACACACACACACACACACACACACTCCAAACGCAAGCACACCTATAGGCTCATTTATGATGAGCATATCATCTTACTACTACAGTATGAATACCAGCCGTGAGGCTCCTTGTAAAACATCCTAAATCAACACATTTAATGGTATAATATATAGATAAAAAAAACAAATGAACAGATGACTGAATAAATTAATGGGAAGTACTGACTACTGGTTGTTCTGTGGGCTGCTCAATTGATTCGACAGCATGCAACAGTTTGTGTGTATGTGTGTGTGTGTGTGTGTGTGTGTGAGCGCGTGCGCATGTGTGTGCATAACTGTAAAAAGAAATGTCATTATAATATGATTGTGTTACTTGTGAATGTGTAATCAGTTAATCTGTGTGTCTACGGTGTGCATTCATTCACTGTGTGTGATCTGTCACAGTATTAGTATTATGTAAATAGATAAACACAAACATCAACACACGGTACCTTATGGAGATAAAGAAAGACCTTCAACCAAATAACAGGTTCTCCCACAACCTTGCAGTGTCTCAGATTAAAAAGGCAGTCAGCTCACCTTGAATTCTTCAGCAGGATCCTTGACGTTACTTTTGTACACATCACGTCAGAAACATGTGAAACACTTCTCAGGCTTCACTACTTTTTTTTGCCTGTAGTGAGCCTCACAGGCTGTGTTATTTCTGAAGAGGTGTCGTTTCAGAATGAGGGGTGCTGTAGCTCTGCTGGTGTTGCTGCTCTGTCGGTCTGGGACACGGGCTCAGGGAGAGAGTGGAGGGGATAGAGAGAGTTTGGTGGAGAGCCGCGGGACTGGAGATACAGAGTTGACTAGCAAACAGACGACCGGCCAGACCATCACAACGCCTGATATCTGGGGTGAGGTAGAGGAGCTTAGAGACGTGGTGGATAACCTGGGAACCATGATTTTGGAGCAGAGAAAGAAGATGAGGAACATGGAGAAAAAGATGGAAAGAAGGTGGAGAGCAAAATGGCGAAGAGGATCTGAGGCCAGACTGGAGAGTGAGAATGCTGGTATTTATGGAATTTGGTTCATTTAGAAGTCATTTCAGTGGAGGATCAACATGTTTTTGAGAATTGTTTTTTTTCTTCTCTCCCATAAATCCAGCTATGGGGGCCAGACTGAGTGTCATCGAGAGGGAGGTAGAGGACTCTAAAGAACAGAATACAGGTCAGAAGGCTGTTTTGTAATATAAATTCATTTGTTATAATGAGGTCAGTTCAAAGGAGGATCATGAACTTACTTTCTTCCCACAATTCTAGCCATGGGCGCCAGACTGAGTGCCAGTGAAAGGGAGGTGGGGGAGCTGAAGAGAATAAATGCAGGTAATGTAGTTTGTCCACCAACATCAGTTGTTTCTCATTAGAAAGAAAGGGTCACGAATAAAACTGTATTTGTAAAATTGTCTATGAAGTTGTTTATAGACAGTTAGTTATGCATATTTCTCATATGAACTCACTTTTCATGGCTGTTTCCCATGCCATTTTAGCCCTGGAGGCCAGAGCGACAGACAGTGAGAATGGGAACACAGGTAAAGGACCGGATTCCCGGATCGCAGGCGTTTGTTGCCATTTCCTACTCCTCTGAACTGTCATATGCCTTAATTACAAACATGTCTGGGATCTGTTAAATGATGACCCTAGTTTTGCCAAGGGGAAAGTACTGAGCTATGTAGGGAGAAAGGCAGGATCTCATGTTTGAGATAATGGAGGGGGACATTAATTACAAACATGTCTGGGATCTGTTAAATGATGACCCTAGTTTTGCCAAGGGGAAAGCACTGAGCTATGTAGGGAGAAAGGCAGGATCTCATGTTTGAGATAAAGGAGGGGGACAATAGAGAGAGACTACTTCCTGGAGGAAGATGCCATGCTGACTCATTCGTTTCCATGGGAATTCTTAAAAAGATGGGTGGGGCGAAGGATTAAGAGGGTGTGAACGATGCTGAATGGCCGTAAACAAAGAGCCCTCTAGAAAGGGCATTTTTCTCCTACTTGTCTCCAAAATGTAAAAACAGGTTTATCAAATTTCAAAGAAACATATCTTAATTATATGATATTATATGCCATTTTGAAGTTGAGTCTGAACTTTTATCAAATGTAAAAGAAAGACAATCTTGAAAATTGGACATAAGCTCACCTTCCTGAGTTCAGTCACATATATGAAATCATTCTGGTTAAAACAGAGAGTTTAAGCTTCAGTTGACTACTCTGTCTTTTTGTAATGGTAGCCTTAGAGGCCAGACTGGATGCCAGCGAGGGGATGGTGGAGGAGCTGAGGAGAGAGAATGCAGGTAAACACCATGGTGCATATACTGTAGGCCTGCAATTGCACATGCTTGTAAATCTAATGGAATGGCTGTTGGGCTGTTGGGCTGTAGGGCTGTAGGGCTGTAGGGCTGTTGGGCTGTTGGGCTGTAGGGCTGTTGGGCTGTTGGGCTGTAGGGCTGTAGGGCTGTTGGGCTGTAGGGCTGTTGGGCTGTTGGCGAATCAGTGTTGTTTTTTTTCTTCATTGCCGAATGCGTTTGTAATATGATAAATGTTGCAGATTGCATCTTTGCTTTCCACTTAAACCATTTGTTAGGATTTCATTTCCATGTCTTTTTAGGTGATTTTTGTCTTCATCAGGCTCATATTATGCATTTAACATGTTTGTTTTTGTCTTTAATCAGTGAATTTGAATTCCCTCCTCTGTTTTCATAGACAGACCAAAGGTGGCCTTCTCTGCTGGTTTGACTAATGATGGATATTTAGGACCCTTTAATAGTATCACCACACTAGTATACAGAAGGGTCATCACCAACATCGGCAAGGCCTACAACCCAAATACAGGTACAGAACACACAAAAACTTTCATCTTGTATTCAAATGTGATCTGGGATCAGATCATGTTCACATTAGACATCTGCTATCGGACAGGTGTACACATGCATTGTGATTGTGTCATCTTTATCCCATATAGAAACATGTAGACAACCAGCTATTCCAGCATTGCTAACAGTGTCTGTGACAGTCTGTTAACTTATTTTACTCTCCTCTGATGCAGGTGTCTTCACAGCCCCAGTGAGAGGACTCTACTACATCAGATTCACTGCCATGGGTCTCAAGGGTCCACCGTCCATAGATGCCTATATTTACCACAACGACAAGAGTGTCATGTTCAATCACCAGAACAATGACAATGGGCGTAATAGGTTCTTGTCTAATGCGTTGACTCTAGAGCTGGAGGCCGGGGATGTGGTCTACATGCGTCTCCCAGTAAATCAGGAGCTCTATGATGAAAAGTCGAGTAACTACAGCACCTTCAGTGGCTTCCTGCTCTTCCCTATGTGAAGGGAGCACTCTGGTGTGAGTTTGAGATCAATAAATTATCCAGATTATTTCTATCATTGATGTGAAGCGACTCCTTCACTCCGTCCAGGCTTTTCCTTGTATTTTTGACTGTTAGAATTGCAGAGAGAAAGGGAAATAAGATAATAAGAATCATAAAAATGAATGATTTATTTGATTTGAAAATGTAAAAGGTTGTTACGTTCATATGTTGATGGACATGATAAGAAGTCCAGACCCCTCTTTGACCAGGAACCAAGTCAAAGTGTGAACTGGTAACACAACGGTGCTTGTCCTAGTAGTGGTGTTCAAGGCACACTCAGGTTGACATTAAACAGGCTGTGTGTGTCTCTCTCCCTACCTCCCCACGGTAAGGCCTCCACACCAACACAAAACAGCCTCTTCATCTTTGTCACCGCTTGTGAACAGAACTCAGAGAAAAAAGACATCAAATGTGGCATTCCAAAAGGTTCAGTTTTGGGTCTGGTACTGTTCAGTTTATACAGTATATGTAACCCCTTGGCAGCATTATCAGAAAGCACGTAATTGATTTTCACTGCTACGCACAGAAACATTTCTGTGTCACCAGAGTATTTTAGCTCCACAGATAAATTCGTAGACTGTATTAGTGGTTTAAATACTTGGATGGCTCACAACTTCCTCCAGCTAAATCAAGACAAGACTGAGGTACTTATTATTGGAGCCAATTATTACAGAGAATTTGGCTCACATTTTAATTCACGGGCAGTAAAGATAAAACACCAGGTACAAAACCTAGGTGTCATTTTATATTCTGAACTCAACTTCAAATCACACATTAGGAATGTGACTAAAATAGCTTTTTACCACCTGAGGAATATTTCCAAGGTGCGGCTGTTTCTCTCTCAGGCTGATACAGGGAAACTCTTTCCATGCTTTTATTACAAGCAGACGACTGCAATGCTCTCCTGTCTGGTCTACCCAAGAAAGCCATTGGTCAACTGCAAAACATACAGAACGCTGCAGCACGGGTACTGACCAAGACCAGACAGAGAGCACACATTACACCAGGTCTAATGTCTCTGTACTGTAAAACATACAGAACGCTGCAGCACGGGTACTGACCAAGACCAGACAGAGAGCACACATTACACCAGGTCTAATGTCTCTGTACTGTAAAACATACAGAACGCTGCAGCACGGGTACTGACCAGACAGAGAGCACACATTACACCAGGTCTAATGTCTCTGTACTGTAAAACATACAGAACGCTGCAGCACGGGTACTGACCAAGACCAGACAGAGAGAACACATTACACCAGGTCTAATGTCTCTGTACTGTAAAACATACAGAACGCTGCAGCACGGGTACTGACCAAGACCAGACAGAGAGCACACATTACACCAGGTCTAATGTCTCTGTACTGTAAAACATACAGAACGCTGCAGCACGGGTACTGACCAAGACCAGACAGAGAGCACACATTACACCAGGTCTAATGTCTCTGTACTGTAAAACATACAGAACGCTGCAGCACGGGTACTGACCAAGACCAGACAGAGAGCACACATTACACCAGGTCTAATGTCTCTGTACTGTAAAACATACAGAACGCTGCAGCACGGGTACTGACCAGACAGAGAGCACACATTACACCAGGTCTAATGTCTCTGTACTGTAAAACATACAGAACGCTGCAGCACGGGTACTGACCAGACAGAGAGCACACATTACACCAGGTCTAATGTCTCTGTACTGTAAAACATACAGAACGCTGCAGCACGGGTACTGACCAAGACCAGACAGAGAGCACACATTACACCAGGTCTAATGTCTCTGTACTGTAAAACATACAGAACGCTGCAGCACGGGTACTGACCAGACAGAGAGCACACATTACACCAGGTCTAATGTCTCTGTACTGTAAAACATACAGAACGCTGCAGCACGGGTACTGACCAGACAGAGAGCACACATTACACCAGGTCTAATGTCTCTGTACTGTAAAACATACAGAACGCTGCAGCACGGGTACTGACCAGACAGAGAGCACACATTACACCAGGTCTAATGTCTCTGTACTGTAAAACATACAGAACGCTGCAGCACGGGTACTGACCAAGACCAGACAGAGAGCACACATTACACCAGGTCTAATGTCTCTGTACTGTAAAACATACAGAACGCTGCAGCACGGGTACTGACCAGACAGAGAGCACACATTACACCAGGTCTAATGTCTCTGTACTGTAAAACATACAGAACGCTGCAGCACGGGTACTGACCAGACAGAGAGCACACATTACACCAGGTCTAATGTCTCTGTACTGTAAAACATACAGAACGCTGCAGCACGGGTACTGACCAAGACCAGACAGAGAGCACACATTACACCAGGTCTAATGTCTCTGTAATGGCTGCCTGTGAGTTTCAGAATTCATTTTAAGATTATTTTATTGTTTTTTAAATCAATCCACAATTGTGCACCCCAAAACATGTCAGACCTGCTTTCAGAGTACGTCCCTCAGGCCCTCTGTCCCCAAAGCCTAGGACCAAGAGGTATGGAGAGGCAGCCTTTAGTTATGCCCCCAACCTCTGGAATAGCCTGCCATAGAACCTGAGGGGGGCTGAAACTGTGGACATAATTTAAAATCTTTTTAGTTTTGCTTTTCCTAAGTGTGCTCTTTAGTTGTTCAGTCTTTGTTATGCTTTTTTTATCCTCTTATTTCAGTTTTTTTAATTAATGTTTTTCCTTGTGAAGTGCAGTGTTGCATTTATGCCTGAAATGTGCTGTATAAATAAAGCTTGATTTAATTTGATCTACAAGGCCCTGCTTAATCAAAGGCTTTATTAATTAAATATCTAATGTGACTGACACAATATGATCAGTGGATTAGTGGATTCATCTACTTTGTTGGTGACAGGTGTATACAATCAAGCACACAGCCATGCAATCTCCATAGACAAACACTGGCAGTAGAATTGTCTTACTGAAGAGCTCAGTGACTTCCAACGTGGCACCGTCATAGGATGCCACCTTTCCAATAAGTCAGTTCGTCAAATTTCTGCCTTGCTAGAGCTGCCCTGGTCAACTGTAAGTGCTGTTATTGTGAAGTGGAAATGTCTAGGAGTGCCTCTGCAAGCAACGTCAGCAGAAGAACTGTTCGTCGGGAGCTTCATGAAATGGGTTTCCATGGCTGAGCAGCCGCATACAAGCCTAAGATCGCAATGCCAAGCGTCGGCTGGAGTGGTGTAAAGCTCATCGCCATTGAACTCTGGAGCAGTAGAAACACGTTCTCAGGAGTGATGAATCGCGGTTCACCATCTGGCAGTCCGACAGACGAATCTGAGTTTTGCGGCTGCCAGGAGAACACTACCTGCCCGAATGTATAGTGCCAACTGTAAAATTTGGTGAAGGAGGAATAATGGTCTGGGGATGTTTTTCAAGGTTTGGGCCCCTTAGTTCCAGTGAAAGGAAATCTTAACACTACAGCATTTAAAGACATTCTAAACAATTCTGTGCTTCCAACTTTCTAGCAACAGTTTGGGGGAGGCCCTTTCCTGCATGACAATGCCCCCATAAACAAAGCGAGTTCTGTACAGAAATGTTTTGTCAAGATCGGTGTGGAAGAAGCCCTGACCTCAACCCCATCGAACACCTTTGGGATGAATTGGAACGCCGACTGCGAGCCAGGCATAATCGTCCAACATCAGTGCCCGATCTCACTAATGCTCATTGCTGAATTGAAACATGTCCCCGCAGCAATGTTCCAACATCTAGTGCAAAGCCTTCCCAGAAGAGTGGAGGCTGTTATAGCAAAAGGAGAGGCCAACTCCATATTAATGCCCATGAGTTTGTAATGAGATGTTCAACAAGCAGGTGTCCACATACTTTGGTCATGTAGTGTATAACATCATAGCCCAGGTTGAAATGCAACCTTTCATCACAAGAAGGAGAATGCCAGAGTTGTCACTTGTACTGGATATCTTTAGGTAGCTTCAGTGTGTGGGTGTGTGTCTCTCCTCTACCTTCGAGACGTGACTCTCCCTTAGGGGCGATAATGGCATTCTCCATGACAACGGCCACATGACATCGCCGCTGCCCTTGAGGGCCAGGACACATCCTCCGGGGGGGATCACCGTGGAAACACGATAGGGTCAGAGGTCGCCTCACAAGCTAGAGGAGAGGAGTGTATCCCAGCGCTCTGCCCTGGTCTGGTAGTAAGAGACTTTAACCACAGGCTGCATCTGCTCTGGCTAGGCCTGACTATGTAGCGACGGCTGCTTGCTGGCTGTCTCTCTCTAAGGCCAGAGCTGAATCAATATACTGTGGATGCACTCAGCACCCATGCATACTGTTACACAGTGCAGCCTTCGGGCAGAGGTACAATATGTCAACAGTACAAGATTTAACACTGTACATCATCTCAGTTTATTCAGTAATGTGTTGCACTCTGAACAACAATGCATAGCAAGAACATGATTTATTTCACATCATGTCCATTTCATATTACATATCTTCCTGCAATGTTCTAAACATGGCACCCTGTAGAATATCCTTGTCAAATACCAACCATAACTTAATAATTGAAAAGATAACAAGGCTTGAAATAAAAACACACTAATGCATAAAAAAAAAAAGTATAACCAGTAAAGACAAAGAAGATGAACGATAATTGATGCTCTTCTTTAGTATCTGGATATGTCAATGCTAATAATTGATCAAGTGTGGATCACAAAACAGCTCACTCAGTGGTTCTGTGCATGAGATATTTGTGAGGTGTGCTCCTGCCCTCCAGTGGCAAAAGAAAGCAACACACTAGTTGATTAAGGCATATCATTTACTTATGTCTGGGGAAAAAATATATAGAATAATTCACTCAGAAAGGTGTGATATGTACAGAATGAAATGTAACATTTTAAGTTGTCTTATTTCAGAGTTCTGTCCTTGGCAAACAAAAAGAGATGGTGAGGAGAGATAACGTATGATTTAATCTCGGTTTTGGCACATTTCAACACTAATGAGTCAGCAGGAAACTCCAAGTACAAAAATGTAGAGCCCATAAATACTGTACTACCAAGGTCAAATAAATACATCTTCGCATAAAAGTCAAATATCGTAATAACATAAGGAAAAGGCAGCACTGCCTCCAATTAATTCAGGTTGCATGATACAAAAACAAACAAAACATAAAAACTCCCAAACTCTTGCAAAAGTCTTGGGTAAATGTTGGGGCCTGGGCCTGGGCTTTGGAATTTGTCAGTCGACCTCTAAGTGGGGTCCGTTTGGAGGTCATGTGACTATGTGGTGGCTGGCTCTACTTCACTGCAGTTGCCTCACCCTAAACAGAAACTTCCATTTCACAGATTTACTATGAAGCCATTAGGACAAGAGACGAATATCACCAGTTTAGATTAGGTCCTTCCTCCACCAGGTCACACAGAGTGTGAGCATGTCCATAGACGTAATCTACAGGGCCATATACCACCTTTGGCACATACACATGAAGATAACAGACAAATACGAAGGTGTCTCAGAAGAATACCAGCCTGCCAGGATTGTTTAGAAAGGCATATGTCGCCATTTAATGTAACAAATGGCGTCTTTCCAGAGAGAAAAAATAATAATCACACTGTAAAATGTACACACTTCCATAAAGATATGCCCTTCCCTTCTTTCCTGTGTAATGCAGTGGAGGCTGGTGGGGTGAGCTGTATGAGGGCAGGCTCATTGGAATGTCTGGAATGGAAGGGTATCCAACACATAGAAACCCTGTTTCACTCCGTTCCATTTATTCCATTCCAGCCATTCCAATGAGCCCGTCCTCCCATGGCTCCTCCCACCAGCCTCCACTGGTGTAAAGAGTTCCCCTGTGGAACATGTGAGGTTCACAGAGAGATCATGAAAGTTAAGAATGGCAACTTTATGTATAGAAGGAAGCACATTGTAGTATGATAGGGGTAAACATTGGTTCAGTTTTGGGTCCAATCCTGTTGCTACAATGGCAAAATGTGCATGTCATTACTGTGTCAGTGCAGGTCAAAATCATCACTCACCGCATTGGTTAGCAGTAAAGCAGTGGAGGGCGAGGAGCCGGAAAGGGAGGGAAGCAAGTCTGGTGCTGGCCTTCGAGGACAGGAGGACTAGGACTTACGGGCGGCTAGAGCCACAGCCTGGGTAAAGCAGGAGGGAATGGCAGTTTTCCTGGCCAGGGCTGCAGGCACGTATGGTTTGGGTGAAGTCAAATGAATCATGTTCGGTTTGGGTGAAGAAGAGGCATCAGTCTGATTGTCTCCCTCTGCTGATTCACAGAAGGTATGACTCATCGTATGAAGAGAAGGGGGACGATAAGAGGAAGGGTAGTGATTTGTTCCCCCAGGAGGCCTCACTCGTAACTGGGCCGGCTCCGTCTCCTCCACCTCCTTATCATAGCACACAGGGGGAGGGGGAGGAGGGAAACAGAAACGGTCCACTTCTGCCTCCTCTATCACCAGACTGGGCTTCCAGAACAATCCCCTGCTCTCCAGTAGTTCAGGAGTTGAGGTCACCTCATCTCCAGGTATTCCATTGGTGTGGGCCAAAGCTGTGTATGGGTTGGGTATCTCTGAGAGTGTATCCGACTCCTCTGGGACTTCTACCTCTAAACTTTTCTGTAGTTCTGAATCTAGACTGTCTGTGGGTGATTCGGACTCCTCCTGGGCCTCCATCTCGGAATTCTCCTGCTTGACTACCACTGGTGAATTTGGTGCGGTCTGTTAAAGCTCGATAGGACTAGACACGGTTGGAGGACTGAAGACCCAGTCAGTAGAACCTTCTGGAAACCCTGGAGGAGAAAGTTTAGAATCCATATCAGGCTCTGGGGTGGATCCCTCAACCTCTGACCTCTCCAGTGATACCAGTGTCTTCTTCCTTGTCTGGTGGTGCTCCAACCCAGGTTCATCAATGGTTTGTGCTGGGTCTAAGGCCTGGGTCTTTCGCCAGGGTCAGGTCCACCTCCAAGCCTCTCTGCTCCTTCAGGGACGGCCCTAGGGGCACCAAGGTAAATGTGGTCATCCCCTCCCTCAGACTGGGACTCCTCCAAGCTTCACCAGGGTCCTTGGTCTTGAGTTTGAGTAAAGAGAGGGGACTGAGTCCCTTACTTCCACCCGACTGTGTCAAGGACCCAGGTGAGCCTCCATTGGTGGAGTTGACGGGTCTTGGGGTTGGGAACGAAGGATGCTTGAGGTTGGCCCGGGTTTGACAAAGCAGGAAAGGGGTTAGTATCTCCCCTAGGGTGGCAGGGGAGGGAGGGCAGCGAGGAGAGGGATGGTAGGGATTGGAGGGTGGAAAGGTGCTAGAGGTAGTGGAGAGGGTAGAAGGGGGAGTGGGGGACACTCGAGGCTGACTCAAAGGCCTGGAGATGTTTGGGGATGAGGATGGGGAGTCCAGGTCCCCCTCACACTCTCCCATCTCCTCCTTCAGTGTGTGAAGTGACTGTCCATTCCCTGTAAAGACAGAGAAATTGTTAAGTTCATCTAGAATAGATAATGGCTGGTGGTTTGAGTAACTGAGGATTGCAATATAGGAAATAAGGGTGCAAAGATGATCGTAGATTAGATTGTGATTGAAATGAGTACTAAGGTGGTTATAACTCATTTTAGACACAATACAGACACAGCCCAGTTTCTGACAAAACAAGTTAATCAAAGCACTTCATTAAAATCGAACGAATACATTTACACAAGGAATATCAACCTATTATCTCCTCAACAGATGTAGTTTAAACTATGACTGAAAAGAAAGAGGGGAATGGTAGAAAACATGTCAATTGAGGAGCAGAAAAACAAAGAAAACTGAAAAGACAAGTTGGAGACAATAAAAACCAAATCCCTTCATGGTTTTATTCAAAAGCGAACTTGTGAGGTAATATACGTCATTTGGGGCGGCAGGGTAGCCTAGTGGTTAGAGCGTTGGACAAGTAACCAGAAGGTTGCAAGTTCAAACCCCCGAGCTGACATAGTACAAATCTGTCGTTCTGCCCCTGAACAGGCAGTTAACCCACTGTTCCTAGGCCGTCATTAAAAATAAGAATTTGTTCTTAACTGACTTGCCTAGTTAAATAAAAAAAATTTACACAGAGGTGTGTATTGCATGATGTGTCTCTCTAGAAGGCACGGGGCTCTCCTCTTCTTCCTAGAGGTCAACTGGAAAACACCAGAAACAAATACCGCTTTAACCCAGGATCCTCCAAATCCACCATACATTCTCACTGTGGTCAGGGAACAAGGATTTGGAACCACTAGTTAAAGTCTAAAGTCATCGGCTGAGTCTCAATAGTATTGACATGTGTCCTTTTCTCTATAACCACTAAACTCGCAGGACATAGTCAGGCAATCAGATCAGGTGATGTCAATATGGTGGAAGCATCCCCTGTCCTTTCACCTATAGAGCCCCACGGTGGTGGTGTAATAATACCCATAAAAACCTAGTGGACAAACAAGGAAATGGTTCCAATCATTTTTCATTTTCCACCATTTTCTAATAGGGGATTTTAGAAACACTTAAAATAAGGGCTGTGTTTCGTAAAGGCTGAACAAAGCAGACAAGCAAAGAAAACCATGAAATAGCATCGAGACACAGCCCTAAATCCTACTCCCTAACCACCAGTCACTCACCGGCTGGACGTTGAGGTTAGCAGGGGCGCTTTGGGAGCCTGCCATGGGGGGCATGGGTGCCCGTCTTTTCATGGCCATGGTGTTGTCCATGGGCAGGGTGTTGGAGGAGTGGATACCCAGGGAGTTCATGCTGATGCTGGCTACCCGCTGGTTTTTCAGACCACGCGAGAAAGGGACACTCACTGAGAGACCCTTTAGAAGAAGACCACAGCAAAAAACACATAACACAAAGCTTAATCAGTGTACACTGAAATCCTACCACGCACTCAATTCTAGTACGGCTGAGAGAAAAAACTGCATCCACAGATCTAGTCAAAGTATAAAATCTATTTCTTACACAATGCTTACGTACAATATTAAAGCTAAGTTGTGGGAGAGTAAAATAAAGTACCTTTTCTGGTTTCTACTTAATTCTCCTGAATAAGCAAAACATTCCTCTGTTCTCTTTCTCCTTCTGTTTCTTCCCTTTACTTGGGGGGGGGGGGCAGCTGTTCAAGATTAGAAATAGACATCCATGTTAGCATTTTCCTATTTACAGTATATAGACACGATGCACTCAGTGGGTAAATAATATACTGTAGACAGTCTCCAAAGCACAGTTTGGGTATGAAACAAGTATGCCACCAAAACTCAAAAGCAGAGTTACATAAAGACATCTCTCACCTGCCATGTCCTTGGCGTACAGTTCCCTTAGCCACCGAGGGACCTGCTCAGGTTTAAAGGTTCTTCAGAGCCATTGGCTCTCATTAAAAACACTTCACACACACCGCAGGCAGGAGCCGCTCCAGAGGGACTCTAGGGCTGACCCTCACAACGACCTTATGGTTCTTCTTGTAGTTGATCAGCAGACGTACAGTGACCTTTCAGGAAACAGTATCCCTTCAGTACATAAACTGACCTAGGTTGGAGATTGGCTAGTGTGTACAGATGCATTTTGTTAGTATTTACCTCTGGCACGTACAGCCTCCTTATCTTCTCCTCTCCCCCTTTAGGTTTCAGTATGATCCTGTGAGCCTCCATGGCTCCAATCAGAGAGGTGGGATTGAAGGAGATTTGGTTTCTGGAGTTCTATGGTGAACTCAGATGGATTCAGGTGGTTCAGGGCACAGAGTGTGACCAGTATGTCCATCACAGGTTTACTGTAGGGAAAGAAACACAGTGCAGGTGTCCTACAGTGTCCACAGTATAGAGTTATATTCATAGTTTTAAATTCATTTCAATGATGTTCAAATATAAAAGGAACCCATTTACATTTTAGTCATTTAGCAGATGCTCTTATCGAGAGCATCTTAGTGAGTGCATACATTTTCATACCTTTTTCGTACAAAGTCAATCCATTCCAAATACACAGTACGATTTTGTATGGCTCCAACGAAACATTCTGTCTGTATGCCTCTTACCTCCCATGTATCTGGGCCGTTTTCTCCAGGCCTCCTGGTAGAACCACTGCTAGAATATGCTCCCTCTCCAGCAGGTACTCCTCCATGGAGCCTCCCCAGGGGTCTAGACGCGACCAGAGTCGGAGACTTGACTGAATCTCAGGTGAATCTCCTAACAGAGAGGGACAATGTCAACATAAGGAGAGGAGATGACATCCTGTGAGAAGATGATGTCACAGTCAACTGAAAGTGTTACTATAATACATGACTTGCACTGCGTGACCAAAAGTATGTGGACACCTGCTCGTCCAACATCTCATTACAAAATCATGGGCATAAATATGGAGTTGGTCCCCCTTTGCTGCTATAACAGCCTCCACTCTTCTGAGAAAGGCTTTCCACTTGATGTTGGAACATTGCTGCGAGGACTTGCTTCCATTCAGCTACAAGAGCATTAGTGAGATCGGGCACTAAAAGTGTTACGGGGCGATTAGGCCTGGCTCGCAGTCGGCGTTCCAATTATCCTAAAGGTGTTTGATGGGGTTGAGGTCAGGGCTCTGTGCAGGCCAGTCAAGTTTTTCCACACCGATCTCAACAAACTATTTCTGTATGGACATCGCTTTGTGCACGGGGGCATGCTGAAACAGGAAAGGGCCTTCCCCAAACTGTTGCCACAAGGTTGGAAGCACATCATCTTCTAGAACGTCATTGTATGCTGTAGTGTTAAGATTTCCCTTCACTGGAATGAAAAACAGCCCCAGACCATTATTCCTCCTCCACCAAACATTACAGTTGGAACTATGCATTGAGGCAGGTAGCCTACTCCTGGAATCCGCCAAACCCAGATTCCTCGGTTGCAACCGAGGACAGACAATTTTTACACGGTACATGCTTCAGCACTTAGCAATCCCATTCTGTAAGCTTGTGTGGCCTACCACTTCACTGCTGAGCCGTTGTTGCGCCTATACATTTCCACTTCACATAACAGCCCCTACAGTTGACCAGGGCAGCTCTAGCAGGGCAGACATTTGATAAACTGACTTGTTGGAAAGGTGGCATCCCAAGAAGGTGCCATGTTGAAAGTCACTGAGTTCTTCAGTAAGGCCACTCTACTGCCAATGTTTGTTTATGGAGATTGCATGGCTGCTTGCTCGATTTTATACACCTGTCAGCAACAGGTGTGCCTAAAAAAGTCAAATCCACTCATTTGAAGGGGGTGTCCACATACTTTTGCATATATAGTCTATCACAGACCGTAAAACAGTGATCCTCCTTTTCTCCGACAAAAACTGGACTTATCCTACAAGACTTACTCAGCAAGAGTAACTACATTTATATTGTTTTAATTTGAAATTGTCACCAGACTTGACCACCTGGCAATGACTGGATTTTGACTGTGTGCGCATTTGGCACGCTAGTTCTAAATGAAATATTTTAATGTGTTGATAAAAGGATATTAGAAGGGTGAGCCGGTTAAGGATCGATTCAGACCAGGTGTTAAAATTGTACGACAAGCGACAGTTTATTTCAGAGGGAGAATATCTGGTACACGTAAATACGGCTCTTCCGTTAGTTCGTGTGGAACGGCAGGCAGAGAGAGCGTAAACAGTCAGCACAGCTCTTATATACGTCACAGAAAGTAGGTTGACCCTAGGAAGATCGGATCTCCGGATTGGTTCAGCTGGTTGTAGTCTGTAGTCTTCCGCCATTGGCTCAGTTGTCTGTCCGTCATCGTAGGATCTTCTTCGGGCACAGTGTTCGGTTAAAAATAAAAGGAGATTATGTGTGTAATGTGGGAGCTATCCTGTGGGGGACCCCACAGGCTTTACTGTGAGTATATGTTGCTATGTGTTGTCTCAGTTATAACAATGCAATAGCAGTATGCTGGTCACTTACATAAGAAATAGCACTTCCTAACAAATCCCTCTCTTCACGTCTCCTCAGAGACGTGACACCACCTAACTAGATCCAGACACAACACAAAAAAAAAAAAAAAAAAACTTCTCCCTAAGGGACTATGAAATAAGGCACGGTACTAAACAGAAATAGATATATATGTATTCCCATCATGTTCTCCATTCTATCCCACTATGTACTAAGTTGGCTTACAACCCTCATTTAACAGAGCGGAGAACAGCTCAAAATAAAAGTAAAAATTATTGTCCACATTAGCCAGCTTTTTCCAGCAGGAAAAAGTTTCTGATACCCTCTCTTCACATCTCCTAAGAGATGTGATATAGTCCAGATACATTACTCCAAGCAAAAACGAAGACATAATCCAAAAAGGAAAAATATCCTAAACTAGGTATGTCTATCCGGAAATGGCCCACAAAGAAAAATAATTTCCCCCTCTTCCCATCCCAGATGCGACACGACATACAATGGAGAAGCTTAATCAATATAAGCAACTGGATCCCCCTCCTTACTCCTGCTAGGGTGTCACTCATTTATCCTTTATTTCAGCAGTCATAGCATTTCATGAAAATAATAAAAAGTTTATTACTAATAACAAGTTATATATGCCTTTGTTCCCCCCAAGGGTGTCACTTATCAAAAACAGGATAAAACTTTATTGTTATTGACATGTAAGATGTAGGATAAAACTTTGGTCATGGAAAACAGAGTAAAGAATTATTAGAAACCATCTGGTCCTCTCAGCTACTTCTATCCTGTACCAAGTGGGCTCCTTGCCACCCAGGGACTCCAAACCATGTGTCATCATCAGTCAGTCCCATCCTCCCCTGAAAGCATGCTTCCGTATCGGCATCGCCAACTGGAGCATCAAGCAAAGGCATCATGCCTGAAGCCCTCACCACATCTGTAACAGACTTGTCAAAACACAGTATGATGCAAGCAGCACATCACATCAATAACAAATAATACAAGAATTAGGGTCAGAAATCCAGTAACCATCCTACCAGTGCACTTACCAAACCAGGCCAAGAGAACAGACTCCTCCACCCCCCCGTGGACCTCATCTTAGCAGATAGTGCATCAACCCCGCCTTAGATTGTGAAGTTTAAAAACTATCATCTGGACTGGTATTAGGAATATACGTGCAACATTGTTTACCGAACATCTTGCAGACGTCCCCCTGACTGGCAAGAAGCACATCCAAGGCAAGTCTATTCTGTCTGGAAACCCCAAATGTGGCCTCAAGCTGTTCAGACATACTAGTGAGTGCATCACGGGAGTAATTCACAAAACGCTGTTGGTCATAGTAGATATAATTAATCCATGCAGTCTGTCCAGCATCCACCATGGCTGGACCCATAGTAGGTAGTAAGTGCCAGAGTCCATCATTCCTACCCAAGGCCTGAAACTCATGAGGAATCCCCACTGGCACTCCCAACAGGTTAGTGTGTATGTCAACTACATCCTCTGTCCATGGAACACTACTACATTTGTCTCCCATGGGATGGAATGTTTTCAGGTCCCCTGGTTACAGAACTCAGCAGCTGTTCAGCAACAACATCAACAATGGTCCGTGGAATTATCAAACTGGTCAGACCACACGTACCTTGCCATTCTCCTCTAAGAATGGGTCTCAGCCCTCTTTTGGCTTCACTCATCCACCATACATCAGCCAGACCACTAGTTTGGTTTAGGCCTGTAACTGGCCAAGTGGAATTAATGGTTATGTTACTCCTGCAATCAGCTTCAGGCAATCTCCCATAATCAATGCCATTACCTGTACCCGTGATGCACTCGTAATTGCCCCCATATGCCTCAACACCCCAAGAGGCCCGATGAGGAGGTACTGCAGGAAACACAAGGCTCAAAGAGGAACAGAGGGTTGAATTGGGCTTAACCTGGTAAAAACTTCTCAAAATACACAACCACCCCTCTCCTTCTCCTACAGCAAATGGGTGTAGCCAGAACAGGTCTAGCATAACTTCAAATAATACAGTCCTTTCCTCTCAGGGTTTTAGCTGTGTACCTCATATAAGACAGCCACAAATTGTCCCTACTATCAAAACCAGTCTCAGTTTCTAATTAATCAATAGCCGAATAGTCTCTAACATTAATTACCTGAATGGTATTTTTTAACACAGTGGTGGTAGAGGAGTGTGTCCGGTTACCTCTGGTCTTGGCAGTACCTTGATAGAAAACACACCCATCATGTCTGTCCTCGTCCTTTGTAGTCCGAGGGTGTGAGTTCCTGCATCAGAGAGCTTAATAGTTTTGATGGTTAGTAGGATTTCATCACCTTTACAAAGTTCAACATTGCTCCCAGATTTCCCCATATCATGGAAAACCTATCCACCCTTGTGGGATCCTCCATGCTATAAGGATACCCTCTTCTCCAATCCCAGAACTGTCCGAAGTCGGTTACCGTGTAATCTCTATTCTAACTTCTTATCTACCCAGATCTAGGGATCTCTTATGCTTATTTTGGAACAAAATACACATCACTTAGCCAGAGCCAGACACATCTTCACCTCTATGAACAAAAACAGGGGTGATAGGACAGGTAGGGTTACTTCATTCGAGAGTTGGCCCCCGGAATTCTGTTAATTCCAGTTCTTCTCCCGAACTCTGTTTATTGTCCGACAGTGAAAAAATGTCTTACCCTTCCGCCGTGCGATATGAATCTGGGTAGCTCTTTCAGCTAGCTGTCACCAGGGGTCTTCTATGGTCCCCAAGCCTCTGGGACTGGATTGAGTGACTTCACCTGTAGTTCACCTGTAATGCATACAATCCTGGACATACAGGCTTGGTTAACAAACAATTTCTCATATGTTTTATCTGATTATATCTTTAACTTCTATGCCCAATTGTTAGCTTACATTTTTTTTTTTTTTTTTCTTATCCAATAAGCCCCATCCTATCCTAGACCACAATTTACCCATCCCCCTTTTGATACCTGACTCTGCCCAGGTATCAACCTTACCTACTCTAAATAATGACTTAGGTAAGATTAGTATATTATCTTTATGTCTGACATCATGAAGGAGCCCCTTTTAGTTTTCCACATGTCCAATTCTCCCTTGGGCGTCAATCCAGTACCAATTCCCTGTCAAGTTTCTTATCTACTTAAGAACTATCTGCACTACTTATATATTTTCTTAAATATATATTTACCAATTTAAACCTTTTCTCTCATATTTCTCAAATACCACTAAGCTTCTAACTGTTTGACTTTATCCAAAATCATGTCTATGAGTGTCAATCTCTAAAGTCCTTACATTTCCTTAATCCATCTAACAATAATCCTAAATCATCACAGATGTCCTATATACCTGTTAAATTTAATACTATTTTTTTTTTTTTTTTAATGGTCAAAAAAAAAATCAAAACAAATGCTTATCATATCAAAATCCTTCCTTCAAGGACTCTTAGTATTCTATCTGACAATAACATGAATTTAATATATGTTGCAGAGTGCAGAATTCCTTGTCTACAGTGATTTATCACCCCTAAGAACTGAAACTTATTTTTCTATGTAATTCCCTGCCCTATTGGCTTAATATATATCCTATCCTAACCTCATAACCTAAACTCCTTTATAATGAATTTACCTTAAAACTAGTACTCAATATGACCACATTCATTATACCAATGACTCTCCCCTAAGGCTGATCAGACCTTAGAAGACAGTCATGATAAGGTCCATGAGTCAACCCACCCTTTTATAGTCAAGTTCTATACTACACTAGACATATTAAAGAACCCTTTATCCTTAAAATCCAAATTCACTTGTGTAATTTAAAACTCATAAAATAAAAACTCATAAAGTTCCATATTTGAGCGTGTCTCTTTAAAATACCTTTGCACCAAAACAAATAGTCCTAACAAATGTTTTATGTGTATATATTTGCAAACCTTAATGATTAATCAAAACTTCCAGGCCTTTCCAATTTGGTCGTTTATGGCCTCATTCTCCCCAATATTATAATCCCTGATATTTAATAAAAATAACGTATTTTCCCTTGGCTCCTTCAACTCACATTTACATCTCAATAAAACAAAACACCATCTGCGTGCTCCTCAAGGAAAAACAACTTGCCCCTGTTACGTATCAAGGGAAATGTTCAAATAACCAAATTCAACCTCGCTAGTTTACCGAAACATGTACAATTATGTTTTACCATAGAGGTTGCTTTTCACCATTAATACCCTGACACCGTTCCACATAATGGAAACAGTGCTCAAATTCACTGGTGCTATTCAAACGATCAAACCAAAAATCAACAACCATCAGAATCCACCATCACGATGTTTTATGACTCAGACATCCAATCCCTCTCTCTCACGGCCCAATTACAGTCCAAATAAACGCCACAAATCAATGATACCCACCCAGCGAATCAGCTGCTAGTTTTTAGCATCTTTCCTGACGATTTACATACTCCTTTTTAAGGACACTAACCATTTTCTCTGTCACCCCCAGTCAAGACATAATTTCCGTGGCGACGGAAACCTCGCTAGTAATGTCATCAACAAGCGCTCAATCTTGACTTATTTCGCAACGATTTTCAACTCATTGTAAATAATGGTTGGCTGTCTGCAACAACAGTATTTCGGGTTCGATAAACCAAACCTAATTTATCACATCTGTTGAATCCTGATTTAGAGTTTACAACATCAATCAACATCTCAATTCGCTAATCTTATAAAAACATTTCGATGGACACAAATCTATCGTAATTGTTCCCTCGTTATTATTCAGAATTAATTTGATTTAAGTTACTGTCTCGTCTTTGAATTAGCATTTTAATTACGACTCTTTTCCCAATGTATTATTCCCAACAAATCATTTAGTGAACAGACATCGCCTTGCATCAAAATCTCCGTTCTTATATTAAGTTGAATGAATTAGTCTTTCAATTTGAACCAAACAAACTATTTAAAACGTTCAGTTTATATCTTATACCAATACTAGTGACTATAACTTTCTCTGCAAAACAACCAGTTCAATTACAACCAAAGACTCAGACATATATAACTATTCTTTACACCTCAGCTGGGAACCGAACCCGGCCTCCCACGTGGCAGGCGAGAACTCCACCACTGAACCACCAATGCTATGGAACTGAGATTCTCCGCAAATAGACCCAATTTACAGTTATCTGTATTTGTTACTCCGGCATCTGAACAACAGAAAATAGCACTAATTTAAACGCCCAAAGTTTTCCCTCAATTAGGATTCTCATTAATCTCGCTCCCTTCGTATCTGACCCTTCTTTCTTAAATACTTGAATTTTGTTATTTTCTGTCTCTTTCTCTCTAGCTTCCTGCAACGTCTCTTTTAACCCACATTCCATTGTTTTCAGCTGAACTGCGGATGGCGGTCCTCCTCCTAAATGACCTTCCTGTGTCCATTTTAGCTTTAAACCCTCCCAAACTTTCTTCATGTGCTTCCATTGTCCCTTTCCCCTGATCTATATTCTATTTTTTGTTCTAAAAACTCATTAAACCTCAGTTTTGGAGTATTGGGGGTCGCCATTGTGAATTTGCTTTAGTCGTAATTAAATTTAATTCAATCGGAATTTAATCGTAGTTTTAATCGTAATCCTCTCCTTCTATCTGAATATAGTTAGCATATACTTCGCCCGACGTTGATTAATACCCACGATATACTGAAGAGACACTGCTACACGTGCTCTGTCTTATCTCTGAGCTTCTCCTTTGTATGTTTTAGTTCGAGAAAAACGCATGAGTCGGTATGGGATTTGTGGAGCGCACAACCAAGGGATCTATTCGACTAATTAGTCTCAACTTTCAAATATTATGTTCAGATATTATTTCAATTATACATCAGTCATTTCATTCCTGATTATACATCCAACACAGAAGTCATTGATACATACAATATAGAAGTTTCGGATTTATCCAATAATCCTTATTATATAATTCTATCTCTCTCTCTCTATGTGACCACCAACAATCTTAATGGAAACAATTACAACCACCTTTCATTTTCATTTAAACAGTTACAAATAGACAAAACAAGACAAAACACACAATTACAGGTTATATCTCTGATTTCTTATTAATCGACCCCTATCAGACCGAACTAAGCGGATTTACTGGATAGAATTCAACTCTAGAATCCAACTCTATCCCCTACTGACCCCTATCGAATTAACAATATCAAAATTAATACACGTTATCTCTCTGACCCCTGAAAGCCGATCCTTATCAGTGAATTTCTATCGGACTGTGCCGTGCCGGGTCGCAGGAGAAAATGACACTTTCCCCCCTCGGTGCCAGATTTAATGAATAGTAATTAACTATCCCCTTACCGATCTCTATTCCTGATTTATATCACACTAACCCCTATCAGAATTAATACACACATGTCCAACCCCTATCGGAACTGAATTTATATATGTCCGATCCCTATTGGAACTTTTTAGGCCTTTAAGTGATCTCTCATCATTGAAAGCTATCAGACTGCGCTGACCGGGTCACGGGACAAAATTACACAATCTATCCCCTCGGCGCCAGATTTAATGAATAGTAATCAGCTATCCCCTTACTGATATCTCATCAATGATTTATATCACACCAGCCGTCGCTGGCTCGTACCACATATGTTCACTCTACTGTTCTTTGACTCGTCAGCAAATTATAAATTTACACAAGAATTCATACTTACTCGGAAATACTGATCAGAATTTAGACAGACTATACGACAATATGCAAAGTTTGATTTAACAGGTTTTGCTTACCTTGTTTATGGTGCACCTTTTAGATCAGTTTCCCGAGTTGAGCAGAATTATTGTCCTCCCCCAATTTCTTTCACCCGTCTCTTTTTGGAACCGTCCTTCCGTCACTCTCCTTCTCACACCCAATCAACTCACTTCGACCGGACCGTTATTCAACCATCCTCTGGCTACCATGTTTTGTTGATAAAAGGATATTAGAAGGGTGAGCCGGTTAAGGATCGATTCAGACCAGGTGTTAAAATTGTACGACAAGCGACAGTTTATTTCAGAGGGAGAATATCTGGTACACGTAAATACGGCTCTTCCGTTAGTTCGTGTGGAACGGCAGGCAGAGAGAGCGTAAACAGTCAGCACAGCTCTTATATACGTCACAGAAAGTAGGTTGACCCTAGGAAGATCGGATCTCCGGATTGGTTCAGCTGGTTGTAGTCTGTAGTCTTCCGCCATTGGCTCAGTTGTCTGTCCGTCATCGTAGGATCTTCTTCGGGCACAGTGTTCGGTTAAAAATAAAAGGAGATTATGTGTGTAATGTGGGAGCTATCCTGTGGGGGACCCCACAGGCTTTACTGTGAGTATATGTTGCTATGTGTTGTCTCAGTTATAACAATGCAATAGCAGTATGCTGGTCACTTACATAAGAAATAGCACTTCCTAACAAATGTCACTGCCACGTACATTTATACTTCTTGTCGTTTAAAAGCTATACAAACTACAACAACATTAATCTGCTTACGAGACAACATCGAAACGGCTTTTCTGGACACGTTCGTCAAAATAAAGGGAGACCTACTGTAATATTCACGCACCAACCGCGATGCACACAATCGTATTGTTCAAGGTTTTGGGGCACGCGTGGTTGACAAAACGGAGCACCAGCCTGCAAAGTGTCAAACCCCTGGTCTATATCAGACATCCCCCAGAGTATTTACAGAAGTGAGTTCAACAATGCATGCCTTCCTCAGCAGCTCTGAGTAACTGTTCCTCACCACGTTCCTATATGAATGAGTTGCTAGTAAGCTTTATAGCTGCTGGACTCCCAACAATTTGGGGGTGCCTGCGCTCCACTCAATGTGGAAGAATATGCTGGGGGTTCCTGTGAACATCTAAATTACATAACCAAAACACGTTATATTATAAAGCCGTTCCATTCTTGCCTCTACTAAGTACACAACGGAATGTTGGTGGTAATCAGAGCACCTAGTTGAATAAGTTAAACACTTACATTCACACTTATTTTTTGTCTCTTTAAAAAGGAGCAAACATACTCAGAATAGACCAAGCACATAATGAAATGCAACCCTGCCTGGGCCATGTTGGTCAACTGGCTAATGCAAACCAGAATAGGCTTTACTCCTCCAAGAGCAGGAGGGATTAGTGCTCTCCAAGCCTTGTCCCAACATATTGTCCCACAGTTACACAACAATCAAATCCACAAATCAGTTTCAAATAGACAATGTCCTTACCTCTCTCTGTCCAGAAATGAGATTCCATCAACATGACTGTCATTTCACCACCATCAGAGGGAGAGAATTAGAGAGAGGGAGAGATCCCTTGCTCTGTAATCCTTGTTTAGCAGACAGCCTACTGCACCTTCTGGCCCTGCCCAGCCCTCTGACATCACAGACTCTGTCCTGTCTACACATGGACCCTACTGTACTATACAGCCTAGTGAACCCTAACTACTGCACCTTCTGGCCCTGCCCAGCCCTCTGACATCACAGACTCTGTCCTGTCTACACATGGACCCTACTGTACTATACAGCCTAGTGAACCCTAACTACTGCACCTTCTGGCCCTGCCCAGCCCTCTGACATCACAGACTCTGTCCTGTCTACACATAGACCCTACTGTACTATACAGCCTAGTGAACCCTAACTACTGCACCTTCTGGCCCTGCCCAGCCCTCTGACATCACAGACTCTGTCATGTCTACACATAGACCCTACTGTCTAAGGGCTCCTATGGCATTATTTCAACTGGGTGAACCCTCCGTAGTCCCTTTAATTTGTTAAAACACTTCTAATCTTTTTAGTTGCTGTATCCTTCTCATCCTGCTCGGACTAGAGACTATACAGTATGCCTTGTAGGTCTGTGTGCTGCCATCTTTGCATTGTCAGTCATGTTGTCCTGTGTGGTGATACTATACTGAAGGTAACCCATTTCGATTTCTGTGTCTACAATGCATTCACATCAATGGGGAGGACTGATCTGGGGTGTATTCATTAGTCAGATTCCATTGCAAAACGTTTAGTCTGTTACAAAACGTTATGCAACAAACACCCTTTACTCCAAATGAAAACAAGAGTTTGTATTGTACAAATTCATATACAGCACCCGTCAAAAGTTTGGACACTCATTCAAGAGTTTTTCTTTATTTTTACTATGTTTTACATAGTAGAATAATAGTGAAGATATCAAAACTAGGAAATAACACATATGGAATCATGTAGTAACCAAAATAGTGTTAAAAAAATCAAAATATATTGTATATTTTAGATTCTTCAAAGTAGCCACCCTTTGCCTTGATGACAGCTTTGCACACTCTTGGCATTCTCTCAACCAGCTTAATGAGGAATGCTTTTCCAACAGTCTTAAAGGAGTTCCCACATACTGTATGCTGAGCACTTGTTGGCTGCTTTTCCTTCACTCTGCGGTTCAACTCATCCCAAACCATCTCAATTGGGTTGAGGTCGGCTGATTGTGGAGGCCAGTTCATCTGATGCAGCACTCCATCACTCTCCTTCTTGGTCAAATAGCCCTTACACAGACTGGAGGTGTGTTGGGTCATTGTCCTGTTGTAAAACAAGTGATAGTCCCACTAAGCGCAAACCAGATGGGATGGTGTATCGCTGCTGAATGCTGTGGTAGTCATGCTGGATAAGATATCTAAATAAATCACAGACAGCTTCACCAGCAAAGCACCCCCACACCATCACACCTAAAGGAGACAGTAACAGTTTATTTTGCAAAGCATTATGCAACAGACAAAAGGTTTTGCAACGGAATGCAACTAATGAATACACACACCCTTGCCTGTGATTTATGGAGACAAAGTAGCACCATTGAGGGAGTAGAAATCTACTGTTCGGAGGCTCCGCTTGGTTCAACACTATAACACAAGGTCAGATTGGACTATGGCAGGCGATGGACATTGTCCCTATACTAAAGTTTAATTTACACAGTAGCAGTCACTCACCAAGTAGGAGTTTAATCAAATTAAGCCCAGAGGAACACATGTCCACCACATTGAATGTAATCGTGTAACATTCTTTGGTGGTTAAACAGTGAAGATTCCCCGCACCAGTTAGTTAGTAAATATATACTTATGTAAATGTGTTGTATTGGCTACATTTCATTGTTACAAATCGATTGTCACTTATCTGGTGTGCACTCATGTTAATATAGTGAAATCTGTGAGATGGACACACACACACACTATCATTTTTAAATGGTTGTCTTAGAATAATAATCAACATTTCTCCTACTATTACAGCCTAGACACACAGATCTAAACGTATCCATCTTAAAACAGTGGCGGCCATGTTGATTAACATTTCTGAAAAACCTTGCACCCTGACCCCATAGTGAGGAAATAGGTGAGGAAATAGAGTCAGTAATTATAAAGCCCTTAATATGAACTCATTTTCCTCCTCTGTTTTCCCGCATGCCTTTAAAAAAATCTCAATGCACTGTTTACTCGAGACAGTTTATTGAATAGCTCAGAGGTAACTCTGGAAGTTTTGACTCTGGCTTGTGTGTGTAGCCCCTAGACTCCTACTGGATTCCTGTCCTGTACAATGTCAGGGAAAATTGCAAGATTATGTTTTAATGCTTGTAAGATTGTTATAATGCTTGTATTACATTATAATAGTTGTTACATTCGACAGAATAGAGTATTGTGTGTGTGTGTTCCACTGAGGATGGGCCTCTATGAGATAGCACTGACAGAGGAGATTTACGATGTCTTTGGGTAATAAAGCCTAAAGAGCATTCCAGATAGTAAAGGTAATGTTTTTGTGCTATACCGTACCAGGGTGAGACGGGTCCCAGTTTGGAGTAGGAGGGGGCCAGACACTGGTCTTTACAATGAGAACTGTTGGCAAAGCACTAACTGTCTGCTATGTTTCATAGATATCTTTCATACAAATCTTAACCTTGTGAACTGTTCCTAAGATCTGTGGTTCGTCATGTAAGTTGAGAGGGGTGTATCTTGGCTATAAAAGATCTTTGTACTTTTCTGGTGGTACTTTTCAATGGTTCATTAGAGACAACGCATCATTGAAAGTCAAAAAGGACTATTGCAAAGCTCTTAATAAAAAAATATGTAGTTTAAGTGTAACTCTGACTGGTGTGTAGTTTGTAACTCTCCTCATTTGGTAAAGCAGAAAAATGCCAACAATCACCTGATCACATGTCCACCAGCAAAATGGAGGTTAGTCAGAAAACATTACCATCTGACTCAATTAACAGTTCTAAATAAATCAGCGCATTCAGAAAGTATTCAGACCCCTTCACTTTTTCCACATTTTGTTGTGTTACAGCCTTATTCAAAAATTGAATAAATGTTTTTGTCCTCATCAAACTAAACACAATACCCCATATTTTGCGAATATGTTAAACATAAAAAAACAGTATTATCACATTTACATAAGTAAGCACCTTTGGCAGCGATTACAGCTTCGAGACTTCTTGAGTATGACGCTTCAAGCTTGGCACACCTGTATTTGGGGAGTTTCTCCCATTCTTCTCTTCAGATCCTCTCGAGCTCTGTCAGGTTAGATGGGGTGCATCGCTGCACAGCTATTTTCAGGTCTCTCCAGAGATGTTCGGTCTGGTTCAAGTCCGGGCTCTGGCTGGGACACTCAAGGACATTCAGAGACTTGTCCCGAAGCCACTCTTGCAATGGCTGTGTGCTTAGGGTTGTTGTCCTGTTGGAAGGTGAACGTTGGACCCAGTCTGAGGTCCCGAGCACACTGGAGCAGGTTTTCAGCAAGAATCCCTGTACGTTGCTCCGTTCATCTTTCCCTCGATCCTGACTAGTCTCCCAGTCCCTGCCGCTGAAAAACATCCCCACAGCATGATGCTGCCACCACGCTTCACCATAGGGATGGTGCCAGGTTTCCTCCAGACGTGACGCTTGGCATTCAGGCCAAATCTTGGTTTCATCAGACCAGAGAATCTTGTTTCTCATGGTCTGAGAGTCCTTTAGGTGCCTTTTGGCAAACTCCAAGTGGGCTGTCATGTGCCTTTTACTGAGGAGTGGCTTCCGTCTGGCCATAAAGGCCTGATTGGTGGAGTGCTGCATAGATGGTTGTCCTTCTGGATGGTTCTTCCATCTCCACAGAGGAACTCTGGAGCTGTGGCCATCGGGTTCTTGGTCACCCCCCTGACCAAGGCCCTTCTTCCCCAATTGCTCAGTTTGGCAGGCCAGCCAGCTCTAGGAAGAGTCTTGGTGGTTCCAAACTTCTATGTCGATTAAGGCAGCCCCCCGCACCTCTCTGATTCAGAGGGGTTGGGTTAAATGCGGAAGACACATTTCAGTTGAATGCATTCAGTTGTACAACTGACTAGGTATTCCCCTTTCCCTTACGTAAATATGGTATTTCTGTTTTTTTAATAAATTTGCTAACATTTCAAAAAAACTATTTTCGCTTTGTCATTATGGGGTATTGTGTGTAGATTCATTATGGAAACATTTTATTTAATCAATTTTAGAGTAATCCTTTAAATCCTTTAACATAATAAAATGTGGAAAACGTAAAGGGGTAAAGTAAAACAATTAGCGCTTTCCAAAAGGCAACAGTATGTGTATAGGTGTCTGTGTGTGTTTTTGTGTCTGTGTGCGCGTGTATGTGACAGAAACTCACACGTATTACTTTCATCACTGAGACGGTAATGAGAAGAGAACAGTGTAACCATGATGACAGGCAGCTTCAGGAACTTTGATGAGCCAGGTGAATGTCAAATAGTCACACTCCACAAGGGCAACACTACAGCCTTTTACTCATTATGACAGCATTGAAAAACGAAAATGTCATGTTCTGTGTTAAATTCAGGTATATTTTGGCATGTGAGGGGTTAGAGTGTATTTGATGGAGATGTGCTTTCTTGGCTTGAAGTAAAAATGCACATTCACCAGCAGAGGGCAGGGACCTGCAAGAATCACAGGGGGGTTACACTTAAGGTGATAAAATGGTATAGACATGCTATCGTGCTTCCCTCTATACACACACACACACACACACACACACACAGCTTGCCGGTTCTCCCTGAGTGCCACTTCAGAGGGAACATATGTCGCTCTTTCGTTGGCAGTGTAGTTCTGTAGAATGCTCAAGTATGGCTTGTGCTAAGAAGACAGATCTGTAGCCTGTTTCACCCACACTACACTACAGCCCATCTGACAGAGAGCCTGCGTCCCAATAGTCTACAGTGGCACCCTGACCTTGTGTCCTATCCTTCTTCTTCTGCATTGTTCTGAATGAAATAGCTGGATAGGTGGAAGCAAAATCATCTAATATGATTTCTGTCATTATATTTGGTGTTTTCAGATCGGTGCAGTTGTGGAGGATCAAGATCACCAGTGCGCTGGAGTTTCTTTATAGGCCGAGGCTACGAAAACAGTTTTTGCTCCCGCCCCTCCCTTCTGGAAACTTATTTCTCAAATCTAAGGATCCAAATCCCATACTGTGCATGTGTTATTCACACACATTCTTGTTTCTCTCTTTACTCACCCTCTTCTGAAGCCTCAACCGATTAGATCGATATGATGATGGAGCCTTTTCTCTCTGCCTCATATTTCTGAACAGCTGCGATTTTAACGAACGTTCCAAAAATATACAGCGAGCTCCAAAAGTATTGGGACTGTGACAGATTTTTTGTAGTTTTGGATTGTAAATAATACAATGAGTGCAGACTGACAGCTTTCATTTCAGGTGTACCGTTTAGAAACTTTTTGTTACATAGTTCCCCCATCCAACCAGTTGAGTCACAAGCTTGATGTTATCATTGCGTGCGAGGAATTTGGGACCAAATACAACTACACTTGACTACTTTAATACACATAGAAGTGAATTTGGCCCAATACTTTTGGTCCCCTAAAATGGGGGGGGGGACTATGTCCAAAAAGTGCTGTAATTTCTAAACGTTCACCTGATAGGGATGAAAATACCCTCAAATTAAAGCTGACGTCTGCACTTTAACCTCACAGACATTGTGATATTTCAAATCCAAAGTGCTGAAGTACAGAGCCAAAACAACAACAACAACGTCACTGTCCCAATACTTTTGCAGCTCACTGTATATGAAGTCTACATACAACCGTCTGTCTGTTGTAACGGATATTGCCGTAGCACAAGCAAGAAGCAGTCTACACATTGCATTTGGACAAAAACAATTAGCGTTTTGTGTAGTGATGTAATTTTTGTAGTTATGCTGCCATATAGTTAACAATATGCCTCCAGTTTAGCCAATGTTTGCAAAGATGCAAAAAAAATGTTTAAATATTAAATTCGCTATTGGCTATCTGTCTGTGACTTACTTGTATGATATGCTGTGTAGGCTACATATAGCTTGCCCTAAATATCTGCATGTAACTCCCCTCCTGAAAAAAGTACGAAATTGCTAGACCAACCTATTTGTGGTGTGCGTATCTTTGCAATAGCCTACCGTTACAATAGATTTACGTTTCTTCGAACCGTCTCGTGAACACGCGGAAGGCGGAGTCATGTAGTGACTAAGCAGCAGCTGAGAGCAGTGTTGCCAACTAATTTTCACAGTAAATGGCTAGAGCGGCAGGTTGATTTGTTGCTAAAAGTTGCTAAATTACGTTGTGTGATAACATAAAACTGCGTCATTACGTTGAATACACAATAACGTTACCAAATTGACTGGCCATCTCGGCAAAAAATATAATTTGACATTTTTTTAGGTACAGACTCCCACTATTTTCTGTACTTCTGGCGGTATATTTTTGATTAAGGCATGTTGATTGATGTAAGTTCTGTTCAAGATCAAACATTCGTGACCAACTATATTCATTGGGTTTGGCTAGTCGAAACCCTACCACTGCTGCTGCAGTCAGCCAACAATGATTTGAAATTAGCTGAAATTGCTTCTGGCTGTGCACGAGCTGAGCGCATGCTGCCGACGTCATTCACAATGCACTTTTGCAGCCAGGCACGTGTGTTGTGACTGAGTGTGTGACAGAGAAAATCGTTTTTGTGTAATTTATAGAGAAAATGCTTGCATTTTAGCGTTTGAGTCACTTTTCAAAAGTTGCTTAAAAGTTCAAAATACATTTTAAACGTCCCTAAATGTGTTGCTAGGTGCTGTTTGAAAAGAAGTTGCTAAATATAGCAACAAAATTGCTAAATTGGCATCACTGGCTGAGAAGTAGGAGAGTGGTCTATTTAATAGAGTCTATCTCAGACTTACAAATAAATATTTTTTTATAGATTTATATTATTGGATTTCATAAAACATTCACACAAACATTACAAGACAATAACCAATGATAACCTGGATTGTTGATGATATGTATTGGCCAATGAGAGGCTTTGAAGCCACCGGCCGGCATATTGGCACTCCCCAGAAAGGAATACAACAGTATGTCAATCAAATTTGAAAATTGCATGTATTTAAGTATTTCATTTTTTTGTAGCGGGCAAAGTATCATTAGCACTCTCAAATGTGTTTTTCTTAAGAAATATGTTTTATATACATGAAATAAAATCATGTTACGTTCACTTAATATAGTATAAAAGTATGCATTAAGGTGTCTGTCGAACAGACTTGTCAAAAACGAATGTAGACATTAATAAATGCATTTTTTTTTTTTTTTTTACAACGGAGTGGAGTACCAAAATGACTGTGCGGTAGCTTTAAAACAGCGCCCCCTTTCAGACATCCAGAGATATCATTGGCAATAAGCCAGATCCATAATTATTGGCACCCTTGAAAAAGATGAGCGAAAAAGACTAACACTCCTGCTTTCAATACTCTAGCACCCTCCCCTTGCGAGGACAATAACACAGCCTTTTTGTCAAATGTTTTATGAGATTGGAGAACACGTTGGGATGGATCTTAGACAATTCCTCCAGACATAACCTTTCCAGATACTTGATATATTTCGTCTGCTCTAATGGACTGACCTCTTCAACTCAAACCACAGGTTTTCAATGGGGTTCAAGATGTTGATTTGTCATGAACAGTGCTTGTGCCCATAGACATGGCGTTTGCGCACAGGGGGAGCACGGGGTGTTCCCATTGGGGAAACCGAGTGAAATGACAATCAATTATTATTTAGGCTACCTTCCTATGCTTCTTTCTTATAATCTCAAAATAATGGCCTAACTTTTTTATACGTGGGTGTCGCAATTAGATCATTTAATTTGTTGTAATACATATCAATGACAAGAAGCCTATTGTTTAACAGATGTGCCTTAAATTGACATATACACTTCTAGCAATGCATTTATCAAAATTGGTAGGGCTGTTGTTGTCTCTAAATGTGTGTTACTCAAACACACGAACGCATTGAGCAAACGTTGATCACGATAATATTTCCCATCGATATTGTACAAATAGCTTGAGTCATTTGCGGTCATGTCTCGATAATGTAAAAATAGATGGCTAAACTGCTTCTTAGGCTTTTACTTGGGATAGATGACTCTAGTGTCATGGACATAAGATATTCCCCTGGTTATAGATGAAACACTGCTACATAGAGAATGTAGTGGCAAAATACCAACGTTTATCCATATTTCAGCTAACAGGATCTATAGTGGTTCCATTACAAGGAATTAACAACTGGTATGGGCAAGGGAACGCCCTGGCACTGTTAAGAGATCCATTCACACCCATTCAGTTGGGTGGTTCACGGTGACGCGCGCTTGGGAACAGATTTTGTCACTCACGTCACTGTTTTCGGGAATTGTGTTGATTGAGAGAGATGGCCACTGTTGTTTCTTAAATGTTCCTCGCTCTTTCCAACTATGATCTGAGTGCCTCGGTTTTTGGAGACTTATGTGCGTGTCAGATGGTGGTGGCAGGGCGGAGATGTTACAAATGAGAAGCGGTACATTCGAGGAAATACACGGATACTTCAATATGGCGACAGCTGCCGCCTCCCCTGCTTGTTTTGAATCCACGACAATTAAGGTATGGCTACTAGCCTCACCTTCTCTTTCAGATTATACCTGTAGCCTGTGCTTATTGTTCGTGATAAGGCTACATACATGTATTTAAAAGCAAACCACTGAACTTGTCTAGACGGATGTGTTAGCCATCAATCGATTCCTAACTTGTTTCACACCTTCGTGTGTTTGGCTATGCGTTTCATGATGACAAAACGGCTGTATGTTGTGGTTACCTGTGTCTCTGTTAGTAGCTTACCATTTGGTTTCTGTCTGCCGTTGGGCGTATGAGCCACAAATTGGTGTTTTCCGTGTTGTTTCACATTTCAGCACCATGGACAGCAGACGTGGATGGCAACGCAGCAATACGTACTAATATGAACGGTTACTATTACTCATATGTCACATTTAATGTATTGATATAATAGCAGTATGTATTGATTTAATATATGTCTTGAGTACATACTTTTGTTGATGACAGCCTACATAAAGTCTCGAGGGATTCGTGTGTCTGTGAACAGATCTGACAAATTCCAGCTGTGATATCGATCACCTGCTGAGTATGATATTCCCGAAGCTTCTTTATCCCTATCACAGACAGACATCATCATATTAAATCAACCTTTATAAATGTGGAGGTCGACATTAGAAACATTCTTTGGATAAATGCCGTCCACCCAGGACTACCTTCTGATTTTAAATGTCTATGGAAATGTAATGTCCATTCAAAACCCTAACGTGCCAGAATGTATAGCTAACTATGCATGCTAGAACTGGAGATACCATTGAATTCATCGTTAAGAGTATAGAAATAATCAGTGTCTGCGGTGTTGTTAGACTCCAGGCAAAACAAGCCGCCAGAGACTGGTTTAGTTGTGGGCGTGTGTACTAGCATAGGGTCTAGCAAACCTCTCATAGGGCTCTTAGATGAGGTGCTGTCGACTAACTCACACATCAGAGCAGTGTCATTAGAACACAAGCAGATGTATTTATGAAGTTCCCCATGGGAAAAGCTAGCTAGGACACAGTGACACAGATATCGGCTAAAGTACAAAGAACCATAGGATATACAGTTGAAGTCAGAAGTTTACATACACTTAGGTTGTAGTCATATAAAACTTGTTTTTCAACCACTCCACAAATGTCTTGTTAACAAACTATAGTTTTGGCAAGGACATCTACTTTGTGCATGACACAAGTAATATTTCCAACAATTGTTTACAGGCAGATTATTTCACATGTAATTCACTGTATCACAATTCTAGTGGGTCAGAAGTTTACATACACTAAGTTGACTGTGCCTTTAAACAGCTTGGAAAATTCCAGAAAATTATGTCATGGCTTTAGAAGCTTCTGATAGGCTAATTGACATCATTTGAGTCAATTGGAGGTGTACCTGTGGATGTATTTCAAAGCCTACCTTCAAACTCAATGCCTCTTTGCTTGACATCATGGGAAAATCTGAAGAAATCAGCAAAGACCTCAGAAAAAAGGTTGTGACCTCCACAGGTCTGGTTCATCCTTGGGAGCAATTTCCAAATGCCTGAAGGTACCACGTTCATCTGTACAAACAAGAGTACGCAAGTATAAACACCATGGGACCACGCAGTCGTCATACCGCTCAGGAAGGAGACGCGTTCTGTCTCTTAGAGATGAACATACTTTTTTGCGAAAAGTGCAAATCAATCCCAGAACAACAGTAAAGGACCTTGTGAAGATGCTGGAGGAAATAATGGGTACAAAAGTAAGGAAGGAGCCACTGCTCCAAAACCGCCATAAAAAAGCCAGACTACGGTTTGCAACTGCACATGGGGACAAAGATCGTACTTTTTGGAGAAATGTCCTCTGGTCTGATGAAACAAAAACAGAACTGTTTGGCCATAATGACCATCGTTATGTTTGGAGGAGAAAGGGGGAGGCTTGCAAGCCGAAGAACACCATCCCAACCGTGAAGCACGGGGGTGGCAGCATCATGTTGTTGGGTGTGGGGGTGCTTTGCTGCAGGATGGACTGGTGCACTTCACAAAATAGATGGCATTATGAGGCTGGAAAATTCTGTGGATCTATTGAAGCAACATCTCAAGACATCAGTCAGGAAGTTAAAGCTTGGTCGCAACTGGGTCTTCTAAATGGACAATGACCCCAAGCATACTTCCATTGTTGTGGTCAAATGGCTTAAGGACAACAAAGTCAAGGTATTGGAGTGGCCATCACAAAGCCCTGACCTCAATCCTATAGAAAATGTGTGGGCAGAACTGAAAAAGTGTGTGTCCTGGGCAAGGAGGCCTACAAACCTGACTCAGTTACACCAGCTCTGTCAGGAGGAATGGGCCAAAATTCACCCAAATTATTGTGGAAAACTTGTGGAAGGCTACCCGAAACATTTGACTCAAGCTAAGCAATTTAAAGGCAATACTACCAAATACTAATTGAGTGTACGTAAACTTCTGACCCACTGGGAATGTGATGAAAGAAATTAAAGCTGAAATAAATAATTCTCTCTACTATTATTCTGACATTTCACATTCTTAAAATAAAGTGGTGATTCTAACTGACCGAAGACAGGGAATTTTTACTTGGATTAAATGTCAGGAATTGTGAAAAACTGAGTTTAAATGTATTTTGCTAAGGTGTATGTAAACTTCCGACTTCAACAGTATGATGTCACTGTAATTCCCCATTTATACGCCTATTCCATGCCATGAATTAGAACATAGGTGTTTTCTGGCACACTTTATTTAGATAGTCCATCTGTAGATGCTCAAACAGGGGTCATACTATCAACAAACTATCTGTTGATAAGCAACTGGTTGTTAAGGTTACGGTTAGGTTTAGAACATGAGTTATAGGGTAAGGGTTAGTGCTAGGATAAGGGTAACAGTTAAGTTTAGGGTTAGGATAAGGGTTAGGGTCAGTAGATGGTTAGTTGAATTGCTACTTATAGTCTGTAGAAACACTAATCAACTCTGAAAACACATACTACTTTGGTGTCCGTTGCTCAAACAGCAATCAGGAACCAAATGGTGCTAACCTGATGAATGCAAATGAGATCCCTCCTCGGCTGCCCTAGGAGCCCTGTGGAAGTGTATGCTGGGTGCTGTGTCACTGTTTTGTATGTGCCATTTGTCAGTAGTCAGACAATATAGGGTTGCTAGGTGACACAACTGCAGCTCCTTCATTGTAAAGACTGACAATGAAGGCTTTGTCAGTAGTGCCATTCTGTGACGAGGATCAAAGTGTTAAAGATGTGATGAGAGAGGAGCTGGTGGGGGAACACAGTCGTATTCCCTGGCCCCTGCTCCCAGACAGGGAGGCCCCCACTGCCCTCACTGGCCTCTGAATATGTGTTGTCTTCAAGGTACAGGCTTTGTTCTAATTGCCCACTTGGGTGTTAAGGGAGTCCTTGTTTGTATCTCTCCATTGGCCTCTGGAGGAAACAGGGTAGGCCTTTGGAGAGAGGGAGAGAAAGAGAAACAGGGGAGCGGAAGGTGTGTGTGGGCGTTGATTGATGTTGATGGAGAATTTGGCCATGGTGAGAGAGAAAATGAGTGGTTATTTCCATCACAGATGTATCCACAATGAGAGTGATCTATCCACAGCAGTTGGCTGTTTTTAAAAGAACCACAGTGGCAGTGACAACCCTGGGGACATATTGAAGGTCACCTACGTAGAATTACATTTAAGAATCTTAAAATAATCTCTGTGTAACGATTGTCGTTGTTGGAAGAAGGTGGGGACCAAGGTGCAGCGTGGTATGTGTTCGGCATTTTATTAAATATAACTGAACACTAGATAACAAAGTAACAAAAGGCACAACCGAAACAGCTCCGTCAGGTGCACCACACACTAAACAGAAAATAACTACCCACAACCCATAGTGGGAAAACAGACTGCCTAAGTATGGTTCTCAATCAAAGACAACGACAGACAGCTGTCCCTGATTGAGAACCATACCCGGCCAAAAACAAAGAAATACAAAAACATAGAAAAAAGAACATAGAACGCCCACCCGTGACACTCTGTGGTCACCTATATCTCTGTTTTAACTTGGTGACTGCTTCCCTTCTCAGCAGAAAAAGAGTGTGTATTGTTTCATATAAACAAAAGGGCTGAAACCAGGTCTCTGTGCATGATGACGTACTGGTATATCTGAACATGGTGCTACAGTACAGTAAAATACAGTAGACGTCATGGGAAATGAAAATTATATTGCCATTCATGCTGTTTCAGTTGTGTCCTCCCAATACGTTTTTGACATTCGTCTTAGGGGGAGTAATCTGTCTAAACATACAGTAGAGTACTGGGTGTATCCCTGGCCACTTGTCATGCACACCATGTGCTATAGGCTAACTGTTGTAGCTGTGCCTTCCTGATCTCCCTCTCTCCCTCTCTCCCCAGCCCCCTGCCCTGGCGGAGCCCCAAGCGTTCCTGTGAAGGAGCACCATGACAAGATGGCACAGCTGCTTGTACCGCCCGGACCTGACAGCTTCTGCCACTTCTGTCCCGACTCGCTTGCCGCCATCGAAAGGCGCGTCGCCGACGAGGAGACCGGGAGACCCCGCGTTGACCGCTGTAGCGACAGCGATGACAACGGGCCCAAGCCCAACAGCGACCTGGAGGCAGGGAAGTCCCTCCCCTTCATCTACGGTGACGTCCCCCAAGGCTTTGTCTCCACCCCTCTGGAGGACCTGGACCCCTTCTACTCCAATCAGAAGGTACGTCTGGAGTCTGGACACACCCACACCTAGCCTAAGTTCCAGATCTGTTTGTGCTGTCTTGCCAACTCCCATTTCATGTCATATGGTACTCAGGCTAAACCCCACCCACAACCTGTAAGGTTTGGTCTATTTTTCAATCCCAAATTATGGGATTATGGGATTATGGGATATTATGGTACATTCACAAGACATTGCAAGACTCATTGGCAATCACGTTATCCCCTGCTGGCCAATAATGACACATAGGAGATCACAGAATGTTCTGAATTTTAAGCAAAGCTAGCATACCGTGCTCCAAAGTGGCAGCATGGTGTTGTGTCCTCATGCTGCCTTCATGTGCCATGTTGTGTCATTTATGTATTAACTGGTGCAATCAGTGATGCATCTTCAAAGAATAACAAAAAACAGACCAAATTACATTTGAGGCACTGTTTCTGAGCACTCGGTTCATGCCATCACACTCCAGGGTCCTCCTCAGATGGTGCCATGGCTAACTAGCAGCCACACTCTAGGGTCCTCCTCAGATGGTGCCACGGCTAACTAGCAGCCAGACTCTAGGGTCCTCCTCAGATGGTGCCACGGGTAACTAGCAGCCACACTCTAGGGTCCTCCTCAGATGGTGCCACGGGTAACTAGCAGCCACACTCTAGGGTCCTCCTCAGATGGTGCCACGGCTAACTAGCAACCACACTCTAGGGTCCTCCTCAGATGGTGCCACGGGTAACTAGCAGCCACACTCTAGGGTCCTCCTCAGATGGTGCCACGGCTAACTAGCAGCCACACTCTAGGGTCCTCCTCAGATGGTGCCACGGCTAACTAGCAGCCACACTCTAGGGTCCTCCTCAGATGGTGCCACGGGTAACTAGCAGCCACACTCCAGGGTCCTCCTCAGATGGTGCCACGGCTAACTAGCAGCCACACTCCAGGGTCCTCCTCAGATGGTGCCATGGCTAACTAGCAGCCACACTCTAGGGTCCTCCTCAGATGGTGCCACGGGTAACTAGCAGCCACACTCCAGGGTCCTCCTCAGATGGTGCCACGGGTAACTAGCAGCCACAC
The DNA here is from genome assembly GCF_034236695.1 of Oncorhynchus nerka. NCBI lineage: Eukaryota > Metazoa > Chordata > Actinopteri > Salmoniformes > Salmonidae > Oncorhynchus > Oncorhynchus nerka. Next base: position 23,999,932 of record NC_088397.1, on the reverse strand, counting down.
TCTAGGGTCCTCCTCAGATGGTGCCACGGCTAACTAGCAACCACACTCTAGGGTCCTCCTCAGATGGTGCCACGGGTAACTAGCAGCCACACTCTAGGGTCCTCCTCAGATGGTGCCACGGCTAACTAGCAGCCACACTCTAGGGTCCTCCTCAGATGGTGCCACGGCTAACTAGCAGCCACACTCTAGGGTCCTCCTCAGATGGTGCCACGGGTAACTAGCAGCCACACTCCAGGGTCCTCCTCAGATGGTGCCACGGCTAACTAGCAGCCACACTCCAGGGTCCTCCTCAGATGGTGCCATGGCTAACTAGCAGCCACACTCTAGGGTCCTCCTCAGATGGTGCCACGGGTAACTAGCAGCCACACTCCAGGGTCCTCCTCAGATGGTGCCATGGCTAACTAGCAGCCACACTCTAGGGTCCTCCTCAGATGGTGCCACGGGTAACTAGCAGCCAACACACAGGTGACAGGAACTGAGCTGAACTGTGGCCCCAGCGGAGTTTTTGACACAGTGTACTGTAGAAGCCCCTTCTGTAGGGTGGTTGTTTACAGAGCCTACCTAACACTTTCACACTGCCATGATCAGACACACACACACCCACATAGACAGAAACACACAAACACACTAAGTGAGAAACACAAATACACACATACATGCATTACACTTGGGTAAATGCACACACCCATCACACCCTACAAACGTGTGTACACATACAAACACATAGAAAGTCACACTTGCACGGCTACATACACACACACGCCTCATGAGTCCATCTTTGAGAGAGAGAGGGGGACTGCCTGACTGCTCTCCTGTTCTCTGGGGTTTGAGCGTGCCAGACAGAAGGATCAACACCAACAGTAACAGGACCACAGGACAGCCTCAGTACACCATCAACAGCGGTGGACAATGTCCTGGCCTTGCCTTGGTGCTGTGGTGGTGTGGTGGTGTGGTGGTGTGCACAGCTGGGATGGGTGTGTTTCACACTCACAGTCACTTCTTGTAGTCTTAGTTCCATAGTTAGTCGAGATGTTACTTATTACCTCATGTCATGTCATCTCTCTCTCTCTCTCTCTCTCTCTCTCTCTCTCTCTCTCTCTCTCACTCTTTCACTCTCTCTCTCTCTCTCTCTCTCTCTCTCTCTCTCTCTCTCTCGCTCTCTCTCTCTTTCACTCGCTCTCTCTGTCTCTCTGTCTCTCTCTTTCACTCTCTCTCTGTCTCTCTCTTTCTCTCTCTCTCTCTGTCTCTCTCTCTCTCTCTCTCTCTCTCTCTCTGTCTCTCTCTGTCTCTCTCTTTCACTCTCTCTGTCTCTCCTTGCCTCTCTCTGTCTCTCTCTCTTTCACTCTCTCTCTCTGTCTCTCTCTCTCTGTCTCTCTCTCTGTCTCTCTCTCTTTCACTCTGTCTCTCTCTCTTTCACTCTGTCTCTGTCTCTCTCTCTCTCTCTCTCTCTCTCTCTCTCTCTCTCTCTCCTCTCTCCATCTCTCTCTTTCACTCTCTCCCTCTGTCTTTCTCTCTTTCAGACATTTATAGTGTTGAATCGCGGCAAGGCAATATTCCGTTTCAACGCCACTCCTGCCTGTTACATCCTAAGCCCCTTCAATCCTCTACGGAGAATAGCAATTGCAGTTTTAGTACACTCATATCCTTTCACATCTATATCAAGGCTTGGATTGAAATAATTATGGTCAAGTTTGGTGTCATATGGAGCATGTACAGGTGTATGTGAGAGAAATGTGACTAAATTGTATGTTGACTTTGAAAATCTGTTATGGTAGAGGGTTCCCTGAGTGGTTCGTGACCATGTGACCTGACCAAGAAAAAACTCTGGGTCGATATTTCTAGGCTGTATAGGGCATGGAGTTTTCCTGGTAAATGCCTATGGTCACGGAACACTCTGGGCTTAGTCCTCATTATTAGTTAGCCTTGATGTCACATTGCTTTACATGTGTCTCTGAACGTGTTGAGTTCTTTCCTTGACTTGTGTCTCTGTACGTTGTTCAGCATGTTAATCATGTTCACCATTTTGACCAACTGTGCTTTTATGACTCTGAGCAACCCCCCGGACTGGGCCAAGAATGTTGAGTAAGTAACTTATATTCTAGACTTAATTCCTGTAGGTTATTTATTATTGGCTGTTACCCTATTCAATTGACACCAGTTGTTATAGCTTCCTTGGTAAGACAAAGATACAATCCTGTTTCCAGTGTGAGAATGCGTATTTGCGTTTGGGCTCAAGTAATCTCAGGAATTTTTACTGTGAGAAACCAGAAGAAACAAATTAGCATGACAATTCAAACATCGGCCATTATTATGAGCCGTCCTCCCCTCAGCAGCTTCCACTGATATCCACACTAGCGTAACACTTACAATTGTTATCTTGGTATCAAAATTGGAACAGAGCCGACACTGGCACAGGACAAATAGTGTTGTTTTGGTCCAGCCCCGGAAAACAGGCATGAGGTTTTGATTGAATAGGGCTATTGTTGTTGACTTCCATAGCAACCGTCATAATGCCTTTCTCTCTTGGTTTGATCAGGTACACGTTCACAGGGATTTACACATTCGAGTCTCTCATTAAAATCTTGGCGAGGGGGTTCTGTGTGGGGAAGTTCACCTTCCTCAGGGATCCATGGAACTGGTTGGACTTCATGGTCATCTCCATGGCGTAAGTATTACCACAGATGTATGTATGACTTATATTTCCTGCTAGGATCAATAGAATAATTATGAGGCATTGATGCATTATTACCTAGGACTGATGTCTGTATTCCTCCTAACCAGCGTAGATTGAAATACATATCATTAATATAACACTTCACTACAAAACTGCTACTCATGTCACTAATCCAAATATCAATATACACTGACTATACCAAACATGAGGAACACCTTCAGTTGCTCCCCTCCCCCACCCCCACCCACGCTCAAAATGCTAGCCCATGTTGAGCGTGGAAAACCCAGCAGCATTGCAGTTCTTGACACAAACCGGTGTGCCTGGCACCTACTACCATACCCCGTTCAAAGGCACTTATTTTGTCTCGCCCATTCACCGTCTGAATGGCACACATACCCAATCCATGTCTCAATTGTCTCGAGGCTTAAACATCTTTCTCTAACCTGTCTCCTCCCCTTCATCTACACTGACTGAAGTGGATTTAACAAGTGACATCAATAAGGGATCCTAACTTTTCACTTGGAATCACCTGTTCAATCTATGTCATGGAGAGAGCAGGTGTCTTTAATGTTTGTACAGTCAGTGTATATTCTACTTCTGCCATGTAACTGGAAGGACTGGTTTTAAAAGTGTGGACACAGAGGTCTGTCAGGTCTGTCAGGACACAGAGGTCTGTCAGTTCTGTCAGGACACAGAGGTTAGAGCAGTGTCACCACACTCAACGCTCTAGACCGGTGGCATTCCAACTTTTTCAGCGAGGACCCCATTTTTTTTTGCCAGAATTTCTGGGGACCCTGATTATTTTGTTCTCGCGACCCCACCACTAATCTAATGGCGCAACCTTAGTTTGTTACGTTTCTATTTTTACTTTAACAAAGGGCCATCAATTCATTACATTTGAATCTCTTTTCAAAATGAAAAGAATCCATTAACTACATTTACTCAATAAAATTGTATTTTTCAAATGATCTTTCTCGAAACGTATATACTGTATGTATGATATCTAATGTACTCCTATGTTTATGGTGTAGTGCATTTGATCGAATGAATTCTACTGTGGAAGTGTGTACTTGGTGTATTCATATGCGCGTATGTGTGTACCTGCGTCTGTACGTGTGTGTGCATTTGCAAGTATGTCAGGTAAAATGCAGATTTTTAACTGTGCATTTAATTCTGCAGGTATGTAACAGAGTTTGTAAACCTAGGCAATGTTTCAGCTCTGCGCACTTTCAGAGTATTGCGAGCTTTGAAAACTATCTCGGTCATCCCAGGTAAGAACCTGTGTCTGCTCTCTCACCCGTCAGCCAAGATGTCTTTTGTTTGTGACGTTTGTCGACCCCCCCCCCCCCCCCCAACCCCTTTTGTTGTCATGGTGTCTGTCCTGTCCGTTTGTGTGACTTCCCCCTTCCTTCCCTCGCTCCTCCTCCCTCCCCCAAACCTCCCCCTGCTGCCTTCCCTTACAGATATGTGACAGAGTTTGTGGACCTGGGTAATGTCTCGGCCCTCAGAACCTTCAGGGTTCTCCGAGCCCTCAAAACTATATCAGTCATCCCAGGTGAGAGAGCCCAGGTCAGAGGTTAAAGGTTAAATGCTTAAATGCTAGCAACAAGGCTATAAGCTAACGGCTAATGGCTAATTCGCTCCATCTGAGATACAGTAACTGCTCATCTCACGTTAGCTTAGCCTAGCGTTGTTGCCTCTGTCACGCTGCCTTTCCACAGGCCAGTAAAAGCAGGAATCCGGGCCCACTCAATCGAGATGGAAAAGATTCCATGCTTTTAGACACATGACATTACTTTCACTTTCTTCCTGTAATTCTTTTTCTTTGTTATCTTGCCCTTTGGGGAAATTAGGTATACTATTTATTATTTGTTTGCTTTTTTATGCATGAGACATTGCAAAAGTTCCAATTTGTGTGGTGAGCATTTGTGTCTAGGGTTCCCCCTCTGTCCTTGTTCTATGTTGCATGTATGTCTTGTTCACTGTGTATGGTGGTTGTTGAATAGGGTTGTACTAGAGTGATGCTAGGCAATGCCATGACACACACTCTCACAAAGTTGTCATCTCTCGGTTTCATCATTGACCCCCTGATTAGTGGGGGTCGCTAACCTCAACCTACATCAGCCAGCTTTCAAATCAATTCGAATCAAATCTAATGTTATTAGTCACATGTGCCGAATACAACAGGTAGACCTTACAGTGAAATGCTTACTTACAAGACCCTAACCAACAATGCAGTTTTAAGAAAAATACCAAATAATTAAAGAGCAGCAGAAAGATAACAATAGCGAGGCTATATACAAGGGGTACCGGTACAGGGTCAATGTGCGGCGGCACCGGTTAGTCGAGGTAATTGAGGTCATATACATATGGGCAGAGTTATTAAAGTGACTATGCATAGATAATAACAGAGAGTAGCAGCAGTGTAAAAGAGGGGGGGGGGGGCAATGCAAATATTCTGGGTAGCCATTTGACTAGATGTTTAGGAGTCTTATGTCTTGAGGGTAGACACTGTTTAGAAGCCTCTTGGACCTAGACTTGGCACTCTGGTACCACTTGCCGTGCTGTAGCAGAGAGAACAGTCTATGACTAGGGTAGGGTAGGGAGTCTTTGATAATTTTTAGGGCCTTCCTCTGACATCACCTGGTATAGAGGTCCTGGAGAACAGGAAGCTTGGCCCCAGTGATGTACTGGGCCGTGTGCACTACCCTCTGTAGTGCCTTGCAGTCGGAGGCCGAGAAATTGACGTACCAGGCAGTGATGCAACCCATCAGGATGCTCTTGATGGTGCAGCTGTAGAACCTTTTGAAGATCTGAGAACCCATGCCAAATCTTTTCAGTGTATCGAGGGGGAATAGGTTTTGTCCTGCCCTCTTCACAACTGTCTTGGTGTGCTTTGACCTTGTTAGTTTGTTGGTGATGTGTTTGTGCTCGGCCCTCCTTTTCCTGTAGTCCACAATCAACTCCTTTGTCTTGATCATGTTGAGGGAGAGGTTGTTGTCCTGGCACCACACGGCCAGGTCTCTGACCTCCTCCCTATAGGCTGTCTCGTCATTGTCAGCAATCAGGCCTACCACTGTTGTGTCATCTGCAAACTTATTGATGGTGTTGGAGTCATGCCTGGCCGTGCAGTCATGAGTGAACAGGGAGTACAGGAGGGGACTGAGCACGCACCCCTGAGGTCCACCGTGTTGAGGATCAGCATGGCGGATGTGTTGTTACCTACCCTTACCACCTGGGGGCGGCCTGTCAGGAAGTCCAGGATCCAGTTGCAGAGGGAGGTGTTTAGTCCCAGGGTCCTTAGCTTAGAGATGAGCTTCGAGGGCACTATGGTGTTTAACGCTGAGCTGTAGTCAATGAATAGCATTCTCACATAGGTGTTCCTTTTGTCCAGGTGTGAAAGGGCAGTGAGATTGCATCATTTGTGGATCTGTTGGGCGGTATGCAAATTGGAGTGGGTCTAGGGTTTCTGGGATAATGGTGTTGATGTGAGCCATGACCAGCCTTTCAAAGCACTTCATGGCTACAGACATGAGTGCTACGGGTTGGTAGTCATTTACCATAGTGTTCTTGGGCACAGGGACTGTGGTGGTCTGCTTGAAACATGTAGTTATTACAGACTTTGGATAGGGAGAGTTTGAAAATGACAGTGAAGACACTTGCCAGTTGATCAGCGCATGCTCGGAGTACACGTCCTGGTAATCCGTCTGGCCCTGCGGCCTTGTGATTGTTGACCTGATTAAAGGTCTTACGTCGGTTGCGGAGAGCGTGATCACACAGTCGTCCGGAACAGCTGATGCGCTCATGCATGTTTCAGTGTTACTTGCCTCGAAGCGAGCATAGAAGTAATTTAGCTTGTCTGGTAGGCTTGTGTCACTGGACAGCTCCCGGCTGGGCTTCCCTTTGTAGTGTGTAATAGTTTGCAAGCCCTGCCACATCCGACGAGCGTCGTAGCCAGAGTATTATGATTAGATCCTAGTCCTGTATTGACACTTTGCTTGTTTGATGGTTTCTTAGGAGGGCATAGCGGGATTTCTTATAAGCTTCCGGGTTAGAATCCCGCTTCTTGTAAGCGGCAGCACTACCCTTTAGCTCAGTGCGGATGTTGCCTGTAATACATGACTTCTGGTTGGGGTATGTACGTACGGTCACTGAGGGAATGACGTCATCGATGCACTTATTGATGAAGCCAGTGACTGATGTGGTATACTCCTCAATGCCATCGGAAGAATCCCAGAACATATTCCAATCTGTGCTAGAAAAACAGTCCTGTAGCTTAGCATCTGCTTAGCATCACTAAAACCCCAACACACTTGGTCCCTATCAAAATGAATGATCGCAATTTGTCCATTACGTCATTATTACATTGCTGTTCAGATCACTCAGTAATGATATGAATATGATACGATATCTGTAGTGATCTGAGTCTATTCAGAAAGAGAATTTGATTATCAACAAACAGACTTTCTGTGTAGACAGTTTGCTAGGGGTTAATCTAAGTGTGTTATGAACTGGGTAATCTTAACACCAACAACACCATCTCTGGAGAGATCCATGAGAAAAAATGATCAGTCTATACCTCAACTGGCTCCTGTATGAATGCCATACAGAAACTTGACATATGGATCTCCTATGCTGCTTGCTAGCTATCATTGGGGGCTGAAGCATTCCTATATACCTTAGCATTTCTATACTATATTTCTATACTGTATTATGTATATGTTCTATAAACCAGTTGGAGCTGTTAACCAGGACTGTGCGTCGTCCCTCCCTTGCAGGACTAAAGACCATCGTGGGCGCTCTGATCCAGTCGGTCAAGAAGCTCTCCGACGTCATGATCCTCACCGTTTTCTGTCTCAGCGTCTTCGCCCTGATTGGCCTGCAGCTCTTCATGGGAAACCTGAGGCAGAAGTGTATCCGCAACCTCGTCAATGACACGATCTCCGACAACCACCTGAACAGAACTCTGGGAACTCCAAACATAAATGGAACTGATTTCAATGGCACTGATTTCAACGTCACTCGCTCCGTAAACTGGACTGAGTACATCAACGATGAGAGTAAGCTAAGTGCTTGTTTTGTCTGCAGGGGCACTGGGGTAATGAGGGTCGAGTTCTCTACCTCAGACAGTATCTGAGTCACCCTACTCAGACAGACTTCCTATTCCGTGAAATAAAACCAGACAGACCATGCCCTGCCCACTTTCTGTGAAGCAGCGTGATAAAGAGTGACAGTGATTGGTGGGGAATTGTGGCAAATGTGGCGGATAATCGCCCACAACAACCTCCTCCACCCCCCATCCCCTCCTACACCCTGTCTGTGTGTGAGAAAATAGGCACATTATGAGAGAAAGAAAGAGAGAGGAGGCTGTCACTGGCCGCTGGTTGGGCGCGGCAGACGGGCAGGCAGGTGGGCACACAGACCAGACCAGCAACATATGACACTGATGTCATGGGGAGAGAGGGGACAAGGTGGAAACAGAGGAGGAGATAAATGAAGAAGAGAGAAAGGGTAGAGTTAAAATGGTCTAAGGATAAATAGGAAATGGATTTACAAAGATAGAGAGAGCGAGAGCGGGGGAGAGAAGATAGAGAAAACAGGGGGACATGACGATGGAACTGATGCAATGTCATGCAAATAAATCTATTTGAGTGAGAGATGGAAAGATGGAGAGAGTAATGGAGGATGTGAGTCACAGAGGTCTGGGAGGGAGGTGTAGCAGTTAGCTGGGTGAGAGTTCCAGTAAGCCTCTCCATCTCTCTGCAGCCAGCAGTTTTTAGTAATCAAGGCCAGAGGGTCACAGGGGCAAACTCTCCTGGACATCTCTCTGTACTCTTCCCCTACGCTGTTGGTACACTGCCAAACAGACAGTATATGTCTCATTGACCTCCAGTCTCAGGGGATACATTGGTTTGAATAATTGATATCCTTGTATAATTTAATGTTTACTCCTTTCGTCCTTTGTTTTTGTGAATTATTTATTGACAACAATCTATCATTCACCCACAGTAGTGGGTATGAAGTGGTCCTCCTCGGTCCATAGTGTTCCAGTCATGGTCATGATGAGATATTATTGGAGTTATTACCTCTGCACGATATATAAATATACAGTTGAAGTCGGAAGTTTAAAACACCTTAGCCAAATACATTTAAACTCAGTTTTTAACAATTCCTGACACGTAATCCTAGTAAAAATTCCCTGTCTTAGGTCAGTTAGGATCACCACTTTATTTTAAGAATGTGAAATGTCAGAATAATAGTAGAGGATGATTTATTTCAGCTTTTATTTCTTTCATCACATTCCCAGTGGTTCAGAATAATAGTAGAGAGGATGATTTATTTCAGCTTTTATTTATTTCATCACATTCCCAGTGGGTCAGAAGTTTACATACACTCAATTAGTATTTGAAAGCATTGCCTTTAACCGGTTTAACTTGGGTCAAATATTTCGGGTGTGTCACATTCATTGTAATGAGGAGACCAAGGCACAGCGTGAGATGAATACAGTCTTCTTTATTTAAAGAAAGACCACTAAACAAACGTGCCGCTATAAACACGAGTGCTGACATGCAACTACACAGACAAAACCCACATAACCAAAATGGAAAAATGGCAACCTAAATAGGATCCCCAATCAGAGACAACGATAAACAGCTGCATCTGATTGGTAACCAATTCAAGCCACCATAGACCTACATATACCTAGACATAGAAAAAAAACATATATATACTAAAACCCTAGACAGGACAAAAACATCTAGACAGGACAAAAACACCTAGACAATACAAAAACTAAACCAACCACCCTTGTCACACCCTGACCTAACCAAAATATTAAAGAAAACAACGATCAGGGCGTGACAGGGTAGCCTTCCACAAGCTTCCCACAATAATTTGGGTGAATTTTGGCCCATTCCTCCTGACAGAGCTGGTGTAACTGAGTCAGGTTGGTAGGTCTCCTTGCTCGCACACGCTTTTTCAGTTCTGCCCACAAATCGTCTATAGGATTGAGGTCAGGGCTTTGTGATGGCCACTTCAATACATTGACTTTGTTGTCCTTAAGCCATCTTGCCACAACTCTTGGGGTCATTGTCCATTTGGGAGACCCATTTGCGACCAAGCTTTAACTTCCTGACTGATGTCTTGAGATGTTGCTTCAATGTATCCACATAATTTGCCTTCCTCATGAGGCCATCTATTTTGTGAAGTGCACCAGTCCCTCCTACAGCAAAGCACCACCACAACATGATGCTGCCACCCCCGTGATTCACGGTTGGGATGGTGTTCTTCGGCTTGCAAGCCTCCCCCTTTTTCCTCCAAACATAACAATGGTCATTATGGCCAAACAGTTCTATTTTTGTTTCATCAGACCAGAGGACATTTCTCCAAAAAGTACGATCTTTGTCCCCATGTGCAGTTGCAAACCGTAGTCTGGCTTTTTTTATGGCAGTTTTGGAGCAGTGGCTTTTTCCTTGCTGAGCGGCCTTTCAGGTTATGTCAATATAGGACTTGTTTTACTGTGGATATAGATACTTTTTAACCTGTTTCCTCCAGCATCTTCACAAGGTGCTTTGCTGTTGTTCTGGGATTGATTTGCTCTTTTCGCACCGAAGTACGTTCATTTCTAGGAGACAGAACGTGTCTCCTTCCTGAGCGGTATGACAGCTGCGTGGTCCCATGGTGTTTATACTTGTGTACTATTGTTTGTACAGATGAACGTGGTTCCTTAAGGCATTTGGACATTTCTCCCAAGGATGATAGGCTAATGATGTCAATTAGCCTATCAGAAGCCTCTAAAGCCATGACATGATTTTCTGGAATTTTCCAAGCTGTTTAAAGGCATAGTCAACTTAGTGTATGTAAACTTCTGACCCACTGGAAGTGTGATACAGTGAATTATAAGTGGAATAATCGGTCTTTAAACAATTGTTGGAAAAATTGGTTGAAAAACAAGTTTTAATGACTCCAACCTAAGTGTATGTAAACTTCCCACTTCAACTGTATAAACACACACACACATTGAGTGTATAAAACATGAAGGACATCTGCTCTTTCCATGTCATAGACTGACCAGGTGAATCCAGGTGAAAGCTAACGCCCTTATTAATGTCACATCAATCAGTTTAGATGAAGGGGAGGAGACATGTTTAAGCCTTGAGACAATTGAGACATTGCTTGTATATGTGTGCTATTCAGAAGGTTAATGGGAAAGACAACATATGTAAGTGCCGTTGCACTTGTCGAGTCCGTGCCCCGACAAATTGAGGGTGTTCTGAGGGCAAAAGGGGGTTGCAACTCAATATTAGGAATGTGTCCTTAATGTTTTGTACATGTTTTGTACACTAAGTGTGTGTGTATGTGTATATATATATATATATATATATATATATACTAAACAAAAATATAAAAGCAACGTCACAATTTCTATGATTTTACTGAATTACATTTCATATAAGGAAATCAGTGAAATTGAAATAAATAATTTAGGCCCTAATCTATGGATTCCACATGATTGGGCAGGTGCGCAGCCATGGGAGGGCGTAGGCCCACCCACTTGGGAGCCAGGCCCAACCAATCACAATGAGTTTTTCGCCACAAAAGGGTTTTATTACGGACAGAAATACTCCTCAGTTTCATCAGCTGTCTGAGAGGCTGGTCTCAGACGATCCCGCAGGTGAAGAAGTTTACACGGGGTCTGTGGGTGTGAGGCCGGTTGGACATACTGCCAAATTCTCTAAAATGACATTGAAGGCGGCTTATGGTAGAAAATTAACATTAAATTATCTGGCAACAGCTCTGGTAGACATTCCTGTAGTCAGCATGCCAATTGCACACTCCCTCAAAACTTGATACATCTGTGATGTTGTGTGACACAAGTGCACATTTTAGAGTGGCCTTTTATTGTCCCCAGCACAAGGTGCACCTGTGTAATGATCATGCTGTTTAATCAGCTTCTTGATATGTCACACCTGTCAGGTGGATGGATTATCTTGGCAAAGGAAAAATACTCACTAACAGGGATGTAATAAATGTGTGCACAACATTTGAGAGAAATAAGGTTTTTGTGCATATGGAACATTTCTGGGATCTTTTTTTTCAGCTCATGAAACATAGGACCATAGGACATGTTGCGTTTATATATTTGTTCAGTGTATATTAAGGACACCTTCCTAATATTCAGTTGCACCCCCCTTTTTGCCATATATAATGATATTAACAATTATTTTAATCAAGTGATTTTGTTTATTTCACTCAAAGCAGAGCCACAGCAGATTGTTTGCTTAATTCATAAATCAGAATACTGTAAAAGTTTGAAAACCCATTAACATTATTTGCTCAATTTCAAACCTAATCCAGTTTCAAGCCACCCTCCTCTCTTTCCTCCCTGCCTGCCTCCCTCCTCTCTCTCCTCCCTGCCTGCCCCCCTCCTCTCTTTCCTCCCTGCCTGCCTCCCTCCTCTCTTTCCTGCCTCCCTCCTCTCTCTCCTCCCTCCCTGCCTCCTCTCTCTTTCCTCCCTCTTTCCTCCCTCCCTTGCCTCCCTCCTCTCTTTCCTCCCTCCCTGCCTCCCTCCTCTCTTTCCTGCCCCCTCCTCTCTCTCCTCCCTCCCTGCCTCCTCTCTTTCCTCCCTGCTTGCCTCCCTCCTCTCTTTCCTCCCTCCCTGCCTCCCTCCTCTCTCTCCTCCCTGCCTGCCTCCCTCCTCTCTTTCCTCCCTCCCTGCCTCCCTCCTCTCTTTCCTCCCTGTCTGCCTCCCTCCTCTCTTTCCTCCCTGCCCCCTCCTCTCTTTCCTCCCTGCCTCCCTCCTCTCTCTCCTCCCTCCCTGACTCCCTCCTCTCTTTCCTCCCTGCCTGCCTGCCTCCCTCCTCTCCTCCCTGCCTGCCTCCCTCCTCTCTCCTCCCTCCCTGCCCCCCTCCTCTCTTTCCTTCCCTGCCTGCCTCCCTCCTCTCTTTCCTGCCTCCCTCCTCTCTCTCCTCCCTCCCTGCCTCACTCCTCTCTTTCCTCCCTGCTTGCCTCCCTCCTCTCTTTCCTCCCTCCCTGCCTCCCTCCTCTCTTTCCTGCCTCCCTCCTCTCTCTCCTCCCTCCCTGCCTCCTCTCTTTCCTCCCTGCTTGCCTCCCTCCTCTCTTTCCTCCCTCCCTGCCTCCCTCCTCTCTCTCCTCCTTGCCTGCCTCCCTCCTCTCTTTCCTCCCTCCCTGCCTCCCTCCTCTCTTTCCTCCCTGTCTGCCTCCCTCCTCTCTTTCCTCCCTGCCCCCTCCTCTCTTTCCTCCCTGCCTCCCTCCTCTCTCTCCTCCCTCCCTGACTCCCTCCTCTCTTTCCTCCCTGCCTGCCTGCCTCCCTCCTCTCCTCCCTGCCTGCCTCCCTCCCTCCTCTCTCCTCCCTCCCTGCCTCCCTCCTCTCTTTCCTCCCTGCCTGCCTCCCTCCTCTCTCTCCTCCCTCCCTGCCTCCCTCCTCTCTCTCCTCCCTCCCTGCCTCCCTCCTCTCTCTCCTCCCTCCCTGCCTCCCTCCTCTCTTTCCTCCCTGCCTGCCTCCCTCCTCTCTCTCCTCCCTCCCTGCCTCCCTCCTCTCTCTCCTCCCTCCCTGCCTCCCTCCTCTCTCTCCTCCCTCCTCTCTCTCCTCCCTGCCTGCCTCCCTCCTCTCTCCTCCCTCCCTGCCTCCCTCCTCTCTTTCCTCCCTCCCTGCCTCCCTCCTCTCTTTCCTCCCTGTCTGCCTCCCTCTCTCCTCCATCCCTGCCCTCCTCTCTTTCCCTGCCTGCCTCCCTCCTCTCTTTCCTCCCTGCCTGCCTCCCTCCTCTCTCTCCTCCCTCCCTGCCTCCCTCCTCTCTCTCCTCCCTCCCTGCCTGCCTCCCTCCTCTCTTTCCTCCCTCCCTGCCTCCCTCCTCTCTTTCCTCCCTGCCTGCCTCCCTCCTTTCCTCGAGCGCTCCTCAACATATTGACTGATTGTTCCTCTCTCTGTTCTTCCTTGTAGGTAATTACTATTACCTCCTCAACCGCAGGGACGCCCTCCTCTGTGGGAATGGCAGTGGAGCCGGGTGAGACTTGACAACATCCTTTATTTACATAGCCAATTACATTCACCAACCCAGCCTCAACACGCATACAGAGTTACTGAGCACGATATAAATATGTTTATTGTGCACTGTCAGATGAATATAATAGTTTGATTGAAACCTTTACGTGCTCTGCAAGAAGAGCGATTTACCTAATAATCATGTTTAAATGGACACATTATAAAATCAACAATCCAAATAAACGTTTTTACAACATGTTATTTTTGCAAAGACTATTTGATTCTGAGTTTGGACATATGAAGTTTGTTTGTGAAAAACGTTTTGTAAGATGCATACTTTCAGTATGTACGTGCTGGTACATACAAAGATCAGACTCACAGCTGGAACGCCAATGAAGTTGTTTACATGTCCTAATAATGAGAAAGAAAACCAGGTGCTTTAATTGACTTTGACCTGACGCCGGTTAAGATCAGCAGAGTAAGGTGTTTACTCGGCCTTCCGCCTTAATCAGTTTAATATCAAGTTATTAGTGTGCATGTAAGCATGAAGACATGCTAACTAGAATAGAGAACTTGGTGAAAATAAAAGAGAGTGGAGAGGACTATACTATTTCAGCAGAATTGATTCATTTGATGCAGTCAAGTCGGTCGAATAAAAACAGGTGCCACTTACAGTGGATAGTGTTAATGTAGTCAGGCTGATCCTAGAACATTAAATCACATTCAGTGTAAGTGCAGTTAAGTCAATCTAATGAAAACCAATGCTGCTCAGTGGACATCGTAAGTATCCACTGTATCGCTCTGTACTGTACAAGTGGCTTGTGGCAGTGGTTTAGTGACCACCACATAGTTGCTGACCTGTTGTGTATGGGGGTCTTCACCACAGGCTCTGCCCAGAGGGATTCACGTGCATTAAGGCGGGCAGGAACCCAGACTACGACTACACAAGCTTCGACTCGTTTGGCTGGGCCTTCCTGTCCCTGTTCAGACTCATGACCCAGGACTTCTGGGAAAACCTCTACCAACAGGTGGACCAAAGCTATTCGTTAGAAACAAAATATCCGCTTACTGTTTGCTGATCTGATATACTTGATCCCTTTTAGTGCTTTATCATTTACCAGGAATACTGGTAAAGAAAATAAAATGCATATATATAATGACAACAATTCTCTATCTCCCTCCCCTCCCTCTATTCTTCTCTCCCTCCCCTCCCTCTATCCTTCTCTCCCTCCCCTTCCTCTATCCCTCTTTCCCTCCCCTCCCTCTATCCCTCTCTCCCTCCCCTCCCTCTATCCCTCTTTCCCGCTCCCTCCCTCCCCTCCCTCTTTCCCTTCCCTACCTACCTCCTTATCACTCTCTCCCTCCCCTCCCTCTATCCCTATCTCCCTCCCCTCCCTCTATCCCTCTTTCCCGCTCCCTCCTCTCCCTCTTTCCCTTCCCTACCTCCTTATCACTCTCTCCCTCCCCTCCCTCTCCATCCATCTCTCCCTCCCCTCCCTCCCTCTATCCATCTCTCCCTCCCCTCCCTCTATCCATCTCTCCTCTCCCCTCCCTCTATCCATCTCTCCCTCCCTCCCTCTATCCATCTCTCCCTCCCCTCCCCCCTATCCATCTCTCCCTCCCCTCCCCTATCCATCTCCCTCCCCCTCTTTCCCTCCCTCTATCCCTATCTCCTCCCCTCCCTCTATCCCTCTTTCCCGCTCCCTCCTCTCCCTCTTTCCCTTCCCTACCTCCTTATCACTCCCTCTCCATCCTCCCTCCCCTCCCTCTATCCATCTCTCCCTCCCCTCCCTCTATCCATCTCTCCCTCCCCTCCCTCTCCATCCATCTCTCTCCCTCCCCTCCCCCTATCCATCTCTCCCTCCCCTCCCTCTATCCCTATCTCCCTCCCCCTCCCTCTTATCAATCTCTCCCTCCCCTCCCTCTTTCCCTTCCCTACCTCCTTATCACTCTCTCCCTCCCTCCCTATCTCTCCCTCACTCTCTATACCTCTCTCTTTTCTATCTCTCTCTCTCTCTCTCTCTCTCTCTCTCTCTCTTTCTCTCTCTCTCCCCTCTCCCTCCCGTCCCTCTCTCTCTCCCTCCCCCTCCCTCCATTCTCCCCCTCCCCCTCTCTCTCCCTCCACCATCCCTCTCTCTCCCTCCCTCTTAGACCCTGCGAGCGGCGGGGAAGCCCTACATGATGTTCTTTGTGCTGGTGATCTTCCTGGGTTCCTTCTACCTGGTCAACCTGATCCTGGCTGTGGTGGCCATGGCCTACGACGAGCAGAACCAGGCCACCATAGAGGAGGCAGCCCAGAAGGAGGAGGAGTTCCAGGCCATGCTGGAGCAGCTCAAGAGACAACAGGAGGAGGCATTGGTATTGGCTGATTTCTGGTTGTGCATTTGCATTGCGGAGGTTGACTTTTTTATCATTTGCATTCGAGTCATTACGCAGGCCGTCTTATCCAGAGCGATGACACAGTAGTGGGTGCATACAGTCCTCCCTGTCTTTCTCTGTCTTTCCCTACCCTGCCCTCTATTGCCCTTCCTCTCTCAAGTCCATAATCCTCTCTTACATAAGTATGTCTTGGTGCTTGCTTGGTGTCAAGCTTCTACAGACGATGGTGCTCCATTACTATGGAAACAAGAGGTAGATAAAGAAGGAATAATTACTCTGTGCAGTATTGGTAGTACAGTATTAGGTTCCGTGGAGGGAGGGAGGGAGGTTCCATCTGCTACACATCATTTCTTATTTACAATAACAGCTTGACCAATAGTCCAGCAATGCAATAATAACAAAAACATGGATATCACAAAGATTTTATATACCGAGTACAATGTTGCTTTTGAAAAATGTTTGATGTTGTATCCCATGCTTTTTGTTGTTGTAAATGAATCCACAGGGATTCAGGTTGTGCAGGGCTTGTTATAATTTCAAAGAGCAATTGGGTTGTTCACTTGCTTCTGGAACAGATAACCTTTTAGTCTTTGCCAGTTTCGTTAAGAAAACAGTCAGTTTGTGGGACAAAACACAGGCCTCCATTTTTAGAAGTTCTTTGAAGTTGATTTGGGTATTTGTGCTGCCTGCTGCTCTGCTCTGTGCTCTGTCCACCAAAGACAGGTGGCGGTTGCCGTGACAACTGTGCTTGTGTGTGATTGGCTGGCAGGTTGCCGCGGCAGCAACCACAGAGAGCCACGGAGAGTACAGCGGGAGAGGGGGGCCCTCCTCAGAAGCCTCCTCAGGGACCTCCAAACTCAGCTCCAAGAGCGCCAAGGAGAGAATGAACCGTCAGAAGAAGAGAAAAGAGAGGGGCGAGCACGAGAAGTTCCACAAGTCCGAGTCAGAGGACAGTATCAAGAGTTAAGCTTCCGGTTTTCGATAGATGCCAACCGGCTGTCCTACGAGAAGAGGTGCTCCTCACCCAACCAGGCGAGTGCACAGTGAGGGGAAAGGGCCATTGTCTTAGTCACCATTGTCCTCATCACCATCATCCATCACTCCACTGGGCAGAGTGTCCTCTGTGCCACTCCAATCATGTTGATCTCCCTTCTTCTGTTTCATCGTCTCTATCACCTCCCTCCTCCTCTTTCTCAGTACTGATACCTTTCTCTCTCTCCTCCTTCTCCCCTTCCACCAGTCTCTCCTCAGTATCCGCGGCTCCCTCTTCTCCCCGAGGAGGAACAGCCGAGCTAGCCTGTTTAGCTTCCGAGGCCGCGCCCGCGATGTGGTCTCCGATAACGACTTCGCCGACGACGAGCAGAGCACGTTCGAGGACACCGACAGCCGCCGCGGCTCCCTGTTCGTGCCTTGCCGTGTCGAGCGCCGCTCCAGCACGGTCAGTCAGACTAGCCTGGCCCCTCAGCGCGTCCTGCTGCCCGCCAACGGCAAGATGCACTGCACCGTGGACTGTAACGGCGTCGTCTCGCTAGTGGGAGGGACCTCGGTGCCCACCTCACCTGTAGGACTGCTCCTGCCTGAGGTGAGCTATAGTTTTTATCAGTCCAGAGGCTCCAATTAGTATTACTTTTCTTTTGGTTGAGCCAGATGACACGGGTTTGCACTTTTGGGATTATTCTATTGGTTCCATTGCCCATCTAAAGTATTTGACAGAAAATAAATACTATTTGAAGTGAACCCAACATAGATGGTATAGTCGTGGTTATGGTCCCTTACAGGCCACCTAGTCCATACACTGAATAACTCTTCCAGATGTTTCTTTGTCTCCAGGGGACGACCACTGACTCTGAGATGAGGCTGAAGAAGAGGAGGTCTCGCCAGGCTTCCATGGCCTACCTAGATGAGCCAGCCAGAGCCAGAGCTATGAGTGTGGCCAGTATCCTCACCAACACCATGGAGGGTTGGTGTCACAACAAGTTCTCAAATAATATGTTATAATACTAGACCGATGAACCAAACATCTTGAAGACCCATAGCCTACAAAAACCTTTAGTTGAGTCGACGGTGAAGAATCTGTCTGTGCCCCGCCGATGTGCCCTTGAGCAAGGCACTTAACCCTAATTGCTCCTGTAAGTCGCTCTGAAGAAGAGCGTCTGCTAAATGACTAAATCGTTTTTTTTTTTAAAGGAGGGAAAATGACATTAGAAAATGTCACTAAAATGTGTCTGTTTTAACCCTTTCCAGAGCTTGAAGAGTCCAGGCAGAAGTGTCCACCATGCTGGTATAAGTTTGCCAACACCTATCTGATCTGGGACTGCTGTCCTATGTGGTTGAGTTTCAAGGGGATCGTCAACACGGTGGTGATGGACCCCTTCGTGGACCTGGCCATCACCGTCTGCATCGTCCTCAACACCCTGTTCATGGCCATGGAACATTATCCCATGACCACGGAGTTCAACCACGTCCTCTCTGTCGGGAACTTGGTGAGTGTTCGACATTATTGAGGTAAACTTGCAAGGCTTTATCGAAATATCAAGCTGTTAAAGATAGGCTGTTACTGGGGTGGTTTCCTCCTCTAACGGCCATTTCTAATTGTATAGTTTTTTCTTCATACAATGCATCGTATATATTTAGATATTTTTTTACTCCCAAACCATTTACTCAGCAATCTGATAGCATATGTCAAAATGAATCGTGAAATAGAAACACAGATGAATAAATGCCTTACATAGTACATCTATTGAACAAAACTTCACAATACATACATCAGAAACAGTTACAAATGATAGAGATCCATTCCTGGATGTACAGGTCTGGTTGATAAAAGTTCAGAAATGTCCGCTGCTGCTTTTTTCATGTCTAATGAATTTGTAAGGGAAATCTCTTGCACCTGATATAGCTTCTCCTCAAAGTCACACGTGGCACCTTCCAAATCCCCAATCTGTTATTTTTCACAGTTTCATTGTCTAAGTCTATTTTAGAAGATTCCGCCACCAAGTTGGCCACATACTATTGAAACTGTATACAACGATGTACATCTATCCACTATCCATAGGTCCAAAATAAGTATGGCTAGCCAAGCTTAACCCACACACGACCCACACAACCACTAACACTCATTCTATGGAAGTGTGTCTAACCGTGCTCAAATCTAACTACTGCCTCTGTCTCTGTGTAGGTGTTCACGGGCATCTTCACGGCTGAGATGTGTTTCAAGCTAATCGCTCTGGATCCCTACTACTACTTTCAACAGGGCTGGAACATATTTGACGGCATCATCGTCAGTCTGAGTCTGATGGAGCTCGGCCTGGCCAATGTAGAGGGCCTGTCTGTGCTCCGGTCTTTCCGATTGGTGAGATCCCACTTCTGACACCAGTTTCTCCCGAGTCGACCCTGTCAGAGCAGATTGTGTACCTTCTAGTTGACACATTTCTACGGGAGACATAACTATTCCTTAGCGGGAATAACAGATGCCCTTTCTTTTACGTACTCCTTGATACAGTGGTAATATTCATCTTCACCCTTTGTTGATTGATGCTCGCTAGATATTAATACCGTAGTCACAACCGGGGACAACAAAATGAACTCCTGATGTGATTCTTCTTGTCAACAGTTGAGAGTGTTCAAACTGGCCAAGTCTTGGCCCACCCTGAACATGCTGATCAAGATCATCGGCAACTCGGTGGGAGCTCTAGGTAATTTGACCCTGGTCCTAGCCATCATCGTGTTCATCTTCGCCGTGGTGGGCATGCAGCTGTTCGGCAAGAGCTACAAGGAGTGTGTGTGTAAGATCGCAGACAACTGCCAGCTGCCCCGCTGGCACATGCACGACTTCTTCCACTCGTTCCTCATCGTGTTCCGGGTGCTGTGTGGGGAGTGGATCGAGACCATGTGGGACTGTATGGAGGTGGCTGGCCAGAGCATGTGTCTCATCGTCTTCCTGATGGTCATGGTTATAGGGAACCTGGTGGTAGGTGGTTGTACTGTCGTCATTGTATATCCTAGAATCCCCATACCTATGGATGATATCACTGTACTTGTGATTAATCTTTTTGTGGTCAATATCTGGGACAGCAGATATGTTTTAAGCATTGCCATATTCATGTGAAATGCAATTTTCAATTTGACCTGAATCTCCAAATGAACAACTGAACCCAGATCAGAATGTCCTCCAACTATCCTCCCTCCTGGTCCTTTCCTCCCTCTGTCTCTGCAGGTCCTGAATCTGTTCCTGGCCCTGCTGCTCAGCTCCTTTAGCGCCGACAACCTGGCGGCCACAGACGACGATAGCGAGATGAACAACCTGCAGATCGCTGTGGGCCGCATCCAGAGGGGTGTGGCCTGGGTCAAGGTGACCATCCGACAGGTCATTCAGAGCCTGTTCCTCGGGGGCGGAGCCACCAAAGGGGTCAAGGAGGGGTCACTGGAGGAGGGCAAGCCCCTGGACGAGCTCCACAGCTCCATCAACGGCAAGGGGGGCAACTGCATCTCAAATCACACGTTGGTCGAGATCACTAAAGATCTGAGTGGGGTCTATCTGAAGGAGGGGAACGGGCGGCCCGGAGGGGGTTTGGGGGTGGGGCTAGGAGATAGTACTGAGAATTACCCGAAGGAGGAGTGCAACTTCATGTCGTTCATCCACAACCCCAGCCTGACGGTGAGCGTGCCCATCGCGGTGTGTGAGTCAGACTTTGAGACCGCTATCACAGAGGACTTCAGCAGCGACTCGGCCTCCGAGGAAATGTCGATGGGCAGCAAAGAGGTAAGAGGTTTGACTAGAGACCCTTTGCTGCTCTGTTCAGTAGAAACGAGCACAGTCACATCACATCTTTTAATTGTGGTATCTTTGAGTGGTGTCTGTGTTAGTTTTGAGTGGTGTCTGTGTTAGTTTTGAGTGGTGTCTGTGTTAGTTTTGAGTGGTGTCTGTGTTAGTTTTCAGTGCTGTCTGTGTTAGTTTTGAGTGCTGTCTGTGTTAGTTTTGAGTGCTGTCTGTGTTAG
Source organism: Oncorhynchus nerka (assembly GCF_034236695.1). Classification (NCBI taxonomy): domain Eukaryota; kingdom Metazoa; phylum Chordata; class Actinopteri; order Salmoniformes; family Salmonidae; genus Oncorhynchus; species Oncorhynchus nerka. The sequence goes on along the minus strand of NC_088397.1, from coordinate 23,978,879 downwards.
CTTTGAGTGGTGTCTGTGTGTCACATCTGGGTCAAATACACTATCCCAAATACTGGAGGTGCCGTGATTTAGCTCGACCTTAAGCAGAGTGGGCGCTTTTGGGACTATTCCATTGGTTTACACTTTTGGGACAATTCCATTGGTTTACACTTTTGGGACTATTCCATTATTTAACACTATTGGGACTGTTCCATTGGTTTACTAGCCTTGTGAACCATAACTAACCATGTGTGCTCCCGTTTCATGTCATGTGTAGTGGAACAGAATGTGAGCTCGGGAGATCAGGATGGTTGAACAAGGCTTATTGGATTACAAATGTTGGACTATTCCATTGGTTTACACTTTTGGGACTGTGCCATTGGTTCCATTTTGTCAGGCAAGCTAAATACAGCGCAACTCTACGGTATTTCAACGTTTTTGTCATATGTATTTGACCAAGGTCTGCTGTGTTTGACGTAGATCTGTAAACAGAATCAGTGGTGAAGTGGAAGGGACATAATCGGCGTTCACACACCTTTTCATCTCGCCAGGCGTTTAGCCACCTAAAGAGGAAAAATGCATTGAAAATATAGACAGCGTTACTTTGTTCAGCTATTCTTTTTTTACCACGACACATCAATGGATAGAATCTGAGAAGTCCAGACTTTCCAGAGGCAGTTACCAACTAGATATTTTGCTGACTCATTGAGTCATTGCATCATGTCTTTCGAGCCTAGTCCACTATCCAGGGAGCTGTAGTGTACTTTTATAAAGCCCTAAGCGTCAAAACAATGACGTTGCATAAGACAGTACACTCACTACAGATAATGAGTCAGAATGGCCTATGGCGCAAGTAGCAGGTCGTTTCTGGATGTTTTCATTAGATATCTATAATGGGCTGATGTGTGTGTGTGTGTGTGTTATCTGGTTGACTGAGTATACTCATGGATGTGTGTGGAGGCTCATGGATGTATGTGGAGGCTCATGGATGTGTGTGGAGGCTCATGGATGTATGTGGAGGCTCATGGATGTGTGTGGAGGCTCATGGATGTGTGTGGAGGCTCATGGATGTATGTGGAGGCTCATGGATGTATGTGGAGGCTCATGGATGTGTGTGGAGGCTCATGGATGTATGTGGAGGCTCATGGATGTGTGTGGAGGCTCATGGATGTGTGTGGAGGCTCATGGATGTATGTGGAGGCTCATGGATGTATGTGGAGGCTCATGGATGTTTGTGGAGGCTCATGGATGTGTGTGGAGGCTCGTGGATGTGTGTGGAGGCTCATAGATGTATGTGGAGGCTCAGGGATGTGTGTGGAGGCTCATGGATGTGTGTGGAGGCTCATGGATGTGTGTGGAGGCTCATGGATGTGTGTGGAGGCTCATGGATGTGTGTGGAGGCTCATGGATGTGTGTGGAGGCTCATGGATGTATGTGGAGGCTCGTGGATGTGTGTGGAGGCTCATAGATGTATGTGGAGGCTCAGGGATGTGTGTGGAGGCTCATGGATGTGTGTGGAGGCTCATGGATGTGTGTGGAGGCTCATAGATGTGTGTGGAGGCTCATAGATGTATGTGGAGGCTCAGGGATGTGTGTGGAGGCTCATGGATGTGTGTGGAGGCTCATGGATGTGTGTGGACGCTGATAACCTGTGTCGCTATGTGCCTGGCAGCTGATGAAAACAGACATAGAGGTTGTACTGTACATTATGTGCTGGCTCACGGTTGTATCACATTACCTTGCTTAACCCACCGTTTGTTATTGCAGCTGTGTTACAGACGCTCACAAGGTTGTCAGTGAGAGAGAGGAGACTTGTAAGACCATTTTATTCTACATAGCACTAACCATGAGGACTGCCTATGCCATTTAACAGAACCAACCAATATTTGTCTTGCATTTGTTTCGATGGATTGCCTATTTTTTCGTTCTCTGCCTGAATAAACCCCTCCCCCACCTGCTTTGTATTTTATCTCATTTTTTATTTCTAATTTGATCATCAGGCTTTTTTGTACTTTCCACACCATTATGAATGAGCTGCACCCACTTTTCCCATTGATAGGTGGAGTCATGTGACTTGTTTTTGATTTCCTTGCTTGGTTTGTATTGATTTTGGAGGGGATTCACATTGTACACCCCAAGATTGGAAAAAAAAGAACAGAGAATTGATGAAGAGAGAAAATGAGGAGAGGAAGAGACATAGATTCAATTAATTATTTTTGCCCAAACTACTGTAGGTTAAGATCACGAGGGTTACATTTTCTCCCTGTGCAGATCTAGCGAATGTTTTGGAGTCTGAATATTAGTCTCTTTGAAACCCTGGTAGATTAGTGGTGGCATACCGTCAGCCATACCATACTGATGCAACAATTATAGCAAACAATTGAAATCAAGACACAAATTACATATTGCCTTCCTAAGGCATGGCAGGAGGGCACCCTCAATTTATATATAGCCTTCACCCTGAACAAAGAGAGAGAGAGATGGCAGAGAGAGAGAGAGAGAGACTGGGAAAGAGAGAGAAGGAGAAGATGTGTGAAAGAGTAGAGAGAGGGAGGGAGACGGAAAGGACGGAAGCAAGCCGGATGAGAAAACGTGTGAGACAGAGGGAGAGGTAGAATGTGCGTGAGACAGAGGGAGAGGTAGAATGTGTGTGAGAGAGGTATAGAGAGGGTGAGGAAGGAAGGAATAGAGAACATGTGCGAGAGGGGGGATATAATATGTGTGAGAGAGAGAGAGCGGTGTAGAGAGAGAAAGAAAGAGTTAGAGAGAGCGCCACCCCTCCTTCGGGAACATTGTGTATCTCGGGGCGGGAGGGGCATGGAGCGGGCAGGGCGGCATGCTTCCATCGTTCCCACTACGTATTAGCTGGGTTCCACGGCAATCAGACCTGCTGCACTGTCGAGTACTGATGGCATGTTACTCCTCTGTCTGCCAGCCAGCCAGCCAGCCAGACGCCCCAAACTCCCTAAAGATTGCAGCATGTTTTACCAATGAAAACAGGACAGGGATTCCAACCTACGGAGCTAAGCTAGACCTTCTCACCATACAGTACACAGAACACTGTATTGCATTTAAAAACATGTATTTAACCTTTATTTAACTAGGTAAGTCAGTTAAGAACAAATTCTTATTTACAATGACAGCCTCCCCCGGCCAAACCCTCCCCCACCCCGGCCAAACCCTCCCCCACCCCGGCCAAACCCTCCCCCACCCCGGCCAAACCCTCCCCTACCCCGGCCAAACCCTCCCCTACCCCGGCCTACCCTGGCCTAACCCTCCCCCTACCCCGGCCTACCCCGGCCAAACCCTCCCCTACCCCGGCCAAACCCTCCCCTACCCCGGCCTACCCCGGCCAAACCCGAACCCGGACGATGCTGGGCCAATTGTGCGCCGCCCTATGGGACTCTCAATCACAGCCAGTTGTGATACAGCCTGGAAATCTAACCAGGGTCTGTAGTGACGCCTCTAGCACTGAGATGCAGTGCCTTAGACCGCTGCACCACTCGGGAGACAAATCAGCATATAGATTATATATTTATATATATAAAATATCTCTAGTACTGTATTATGGATGACTTGCATGGATTGCAGGGCTCTAATGTCAAAGTGTGCATTATAATCCAATGCTTATCCTGCCAATAGCAAAGAATAAGGACAGTAGTACTAGTCAGCCCCAGAGATCCCTCCAACATGATTTCCTCTTGGTGGGACATTTCGTCTTAGTCTCCAGTGGATAATCACAATAGAGTACCCCATTTAGCTGTGTCCCCCCTGTATGTTTTCTGGGTAGCATGGTCACACTGCATCTAATGTTATATTAGTATTCATGATATTATTATTATCTGATAGCTCCAGACCACATGCTGTCTTGTAAACAGTGCACAGTACTGGGTTTTGCTGGTTAGCTAACGTGGTAATACCCATTTATTTTCCCGAAACAGAGACCGAAGCTTGTGAACACTGTTTTTTTTTTAAGGATGGGCAAAAAAATGTGTTTTCATGTCAAAGAGGAGAATGTTCAGTATTTCGGGGGAGGGAGGGAAGAGGGGGGAATTGATTCGTTATCGTCTTTTGATCGATGGGGCTATCAACCAATCAAATCCTGGGCCATTTTTCAGTGGACATGAAAATCCGTCAGCCCACGTTCTCTTGCTTGTTTTCCGATTTCAGGATTGGAAATGCACTGGAATACTGCATGCCCCCTTCGACTGTCTGAGCCGATATCAAACATACCCACAGTGCATTGTAACACCAACCTCTCCCTGTAGCGTGTATTGTTGCTACCAGGTGCTGTGTGATTGGATATCCCCTGATCAAACTGATCCCAAAGCCTGTAGGTACGTTTGATCGACGCTGCATGTAATGATGATTATAATGATGAAACGGGTCCAACTCTTGAGGTTATATTTAAGCCAAAGTCATGTCTCCAGTCCAGACCAAAGTATGTGGTGGGACTACTGTACTGTTACAGTCCATGACAATGGAGAATGAACCATTGCAAGAATCTCAAGATCTCTAGTAGCTCAGAAGGTTTTCTCCTCTATGGAGGGAGCTGGTGAGAAGGGCTGGGGCTGTGTTACTGTAGACATTGTCTGGTTAAACGTGCTGGTTCTCTCACCCCCCCCCCCCCCCCACCCCCGTATAGAAGCTACCTGTAGAGTCCCGGCAACTTACTTCGTCGGAGGGCAGCTCAGTGGATATCGGGCCCCCGGGGGATGGAGCTGAGTCAGTGGAGCTGGAGGACGAGGAGTCAGAGGACCCAGAGAACTGCTTCACTGATGGTGAGGGAGGGAGGGAGGATCTGGGGGAGAGGATGAGGAAGAGGGGGGGGCTGGCGAGAGGAAGGTTTGAGAGAGACTGACAGAGACAGAAGCTTTATCTTTGACATACTTTGTCCTTTCAAACATTAGAAGTAGTCTAAAGGGAATTCCGAGCTCTGATAGGGGGGCAACTGTTTGAAAAATGGGAGGACAGTTTTGTTTCAGTCAAGGACAAGGCATTATTTTATCGACTCTCTCTCTCTCTGTCTCTCTCTGTGTCTCTCTCTCTGTGTCTCTCTCTCTGATTCTCTCGGTGTCTCTCTCTCTGTGTCTCTCTCTCTGTCTCTGTCTCTCTCTCTCTCTCTCTTGTCTCTCTCTCTCTGTCTCTCCCAGGCTGTGTGCTCAGGTTCCAGTGTTGCCAGGTCAACGTTGAGCAGGGCAAGTGGAAGATGTGGTGGACCTTGAGGAAGACGTGTTTCATCATCGTGGAACACAACTGGTTCGAGACCTTAATCATTTTCATGATCCTGCTCAGCAGTGGAGCTCTGGTGAGTGGCTGCTGCTCACCTGGCCTGTGTAATGTTGTACCGCTCCTTTAAGAAAAGTCAAGTAAACGTGTGCTCTAGTTGTCTTTACATCACAATGGGAGTGTCAAATAATTACAGTCTGCTTACTTTGATGTAGAGTGAAGATGAGCTTTATGGCTTCTTGGTTATCCTGACCCTTCTGCTTTGAACTGAAAACTGAAATGTTGATTGATCAGAGTGTACTCCTCAGTAGGGTTGAGTCTGGACAGGGAAAACTCTGATCCATATGCATAACTAGGGCCCAGAGTATTTCCTGGTCAGGTCTTGTGTTCAGAAAAAACTCAGAGCCCTACATTTGACCAACAAAAAAAACAACCTACTGTGTGTGACTCAAAACACTTGACAAACATGACCTTAGCCCAGACCTCAGACACTGTCAACTATCTGATGCTTGATTCCTTGTTTGTGTCTCCGTGTAGGCGTTTGAAGACATTTACATAGAGCAGAGGAAGACCATTAAGGTAGTGCTGGAGTACGCAGACAAAGTCTTCACTTATATCTTCATCCTGGAGATGCTGCTGAAGTGGGTGGCCTACGGATTCAAGAAGTACTTCACCAACGCCTGGTGTTGGCTGGACTTCCTCATTGTTGATGTATGCATTTGCTGGAGTTGTATGCGAACTCCGTACACACATGGTGACCTTGAACGGGCTTTGTCAGTAGATTCATTCAAATCTTAGCTTTGGCTAGCAATTGAAAGTGATTTGATTAATTTTGTGATCATTCCTTCACCAATTGGAATGAATGGAAATCACATTACATTTTTTTTACCCATGTGCCGCACATACCTCTCCTTGTGCAAATGTCTCTCCTGATATTGCTTATTTCTTTCTCTCTCTCTCTCTCTCTCTCTCTCTCTCTCTCTCTCTCTCTCTCTCAGGTGTCTCTGGTGAGCTTGGTAGCCAATGCGTTAGGCTACTCTGAGCTGAGTGCCATCAAGTCCCTACGAACACTGCGGGCCTTAAGACCCCTGAGGGCCTTGTCACGGTTCGAGGGCATGAGGGTAAGGTTTACTGGAGAACATGTTACGTACTAAACTGCAATCAGAAAGAGCCTCTCAAGCAGCTTTTAGGATATTTGTTACGACAGAAAGTCCACAGCAATTGAGTCTCTTGAAAATAACTAAATGTCATAACTAAATGTAACTTATTTTAGGAGAGTAGTGCCTTGTTACATTTGACATCATGTAGAATTCTTAGCCGCAGTCCTTTTTAAGTGGCTTAGGCCTCTAAAAGGAGGAAAATAGGAACCAGCGTGGTATTTTAAATGGACGCATGCCTGTGTATAGAGATGGATTTCGAGATACGTCTCTCGTTGTGTGTATCTGCGTGACGTTCTCCACATTGTGTCGATAGATTCTATATCGATGTTCTCTGACATTGCTCTGCCGTCGATGTTGCTTGTGTGGGGCCTTTTGATGTGTAAATGTTTTTCTTTGTGTGTCTTTTCATTTGCAGTAAAACACTGTTGTGACTTCATCCTGACTCTTCTAAGGTTTTCTTTCTGTTTTGAGTGGTTAAATGTGCTCCGTCGCCACTCCTTTGAAAGAGCGTCTCCTCCCTTTTCCTTTCCTCAAATAGTTAACTGTCAAACTCTTGTTAACCCTCTGTGGTAGTGCTAGTAACATGCTTTGTACTGAAAATAACACAGTGAAAATACTGTACACATATTCTCATGTGTTCCTAACACAATATCTCAATATTACCAGCTCTATTAACCCTCCCTATACATGTATGATTATATTATTATTACATATGTTTATATTATACATACATATTACATATGTACATATATTATCATCTATGGTAACCAGGTTTCTTGGATAAGCCTAGAAATCCATGTTTTCTTGAGCAACAAGAGTGTGCATTTCAGCTTCAACTTTATCTCACTTTATCCACAACTTGGGTCACATTACTTTCTAGTCCTATCCAGAGAAACCTCAGCGAACCGGTTTAACCGAGCCCTCTAACCGGGTCATCTGTGATTTGACAGGTGGTGGTGAACGCCCTCCTGGGTGCCATTCCGTCCATCATGAACGTGCTGCTGGTGTGCCTCATCTTCTGGCTCATCTTCAGCATCATGGGCGTCAATCTGTTCGCAGGGAAGTACTATCACTGCGTCAACACCACCAACGACGAGACCTTTCCCATCGAGGTGGTCAACAACAAGAGCGACTGTCTGGCCCTGGCCAATGACAGCGCCCGATGGAAGAATGTCAAGATCAACTTTGATAATGTCGGGGCCGGGTACTTGGCCTTGTTGCAAGTGGTGAGTGGGACAGTTGTCTGTTGCCGTTTTACATTGCTCAGGAAGATTATGCTTTAAATCTGGTTTAAAAGTGTAGTTATTATGACATGTGTATATAATGTTAATTTACATTGAGTGAACAAAACATGAGGAAAACCTGCACTTTCCAACAAAGTCAAGGTTTTGGAGTGGCCAACACAAAGCCTTGACCTCAATCCTATAGAATATTTGTGGGCAGAACTGAAAAAGCATGTGTGAGCAAAGATACCTACAAACATGACTCAGTTACACCAGCTCTGTCAGGAGGAATGGGCCAAAATTAATCCAACTTATTGTGCGAAGCTTGTGGAAGGCTACCCGAAACGTTTGACCTAAGTTAAACAATTTAAAGGCAATGCTACCAAATACTAATTGAGTGTATGTAAACATCTGACCCACTGGGAATGTGATGAAAGAAATAAAAGCTGAAATAAATCATTCTCTCTACTATTATTCTGACATTTCACATTCTTAAAATAAAGTGGTGATCCTAACTGACCTAAGACAGGGAATTATTACTCAGATTAAATGTCAGGAACTGTGAAAAACTGAGTTTAAATGTATTTGGCTAAGGTGTATGTTAACTTCCAACTTCACCTGTAGCTATGCACCTGTAGCTATGCACCTGTAGCTATGCACCTGTAGCTATGCACAGTATTGAGACTGTTCCTTTCATATTTTCTACCTGCTACCAAAATAGCTCTCCTTAAGTAAAAGTAGTGAAGCGGAGGCTGACTGCAGGGCTGCAGCTAGGGAACAGGGAAGTCAGATGTAAGTAACCACTCGAGAGTGACCCCTCAGAGAGTAACTCATTCTGTTCTCTGTTCTCTGCTCCTAGGCAACGTTCAAAGGTTGGATGGACATCATGTACGCAGCTGTGGACTCTCGTAATGTAAGTGTTTCTTTGGGGCTCTGGTCATGGTGAATGGCTGACAGTTTAAAGTCAGGTTGACTCTTGCATTTAAGGTTTTGAGCTGACATTTGATGGGCTTTTCGTGGCTTTTGTCTAAAAATAAAAGTGTTTTTTTCCCTTAGGAATGACCTGTCAATAAGGGTTTGACTTGAATGTGGTGTAATAGGTGCTATGATTAGACATTTTACTGTATATCTTTCTTGTTTGTGTTTCAGGTGGAACTTCAGCCCCAATATGAACAGAACCTCTACATGTATCTGTACTTCGTCATCTTCATCATCTTTGGCTCCTTCTTCACTCTCAACCTCTTCATTGGTGTCATCATTGACAACTTCAACCAACAGAAGAAAAAGATACGTATTCAGTATCAAAGAGGGGGAGGGGTGGGGCGGGGGCAATGCAAATAGTCTGGGTTGCCATTTGATTAGTTGTGCAGTAGTGACCAGGTGTTCGTTTACACTGTGATATTGTTAGCACATCTCTCAGCTAACCTGCTGCTAGCTGAGAGATGATTCATAATACAGCAGGCATATGAGTCAGACACACACACATTCACCTTCCAGTTGTTAAGAGAGCTAACACTGTGAATGCAGTCTCCATAATACAGAGACAGAGGAGACAAGAAAAAAAGAAAGAAAGAAAGAAAGAAAGAAAGATCAAGGAGAAAGAGGAGCATGAGAGATATCGAGAGAAGAGAGGGATGAGAAAGAGAGATCTGAAAAGGGTGCCTTGCCCTGAGCTAACAATGACTGAAAGAAACTGGAGCGAGAGACAGACAGACAGACACACACAGAGAGGGAGAGACAGACCAACAGACAGACAGAGAAACAGACACAAACAGACAGACCAACAGACAGATAGAGAAACAGACACAGACAGACAGACAGACAGACAGACAGACAGACAGACAGACAGACAGACAGACAGACAGACAGACAGACAGACAGACAGACAGACAGACAGACAGACAGACAGACAGACAGACAGAGAAACAGACACAAACAGACAGACCAACAGACAGATAGAGAAACAGACAGACAGACAGACAGACAGACAGACAGACAGACAGACAGACAGACAGACAGACAGACAGACAGACAGACAGACAGACAGACAGACAGACAGACAGACAGACAGACAGACAGAGAAACAGACACAAACAGACAGACCAACAGACAGATAGAGAAACAGACAGACAGATAGAGAAACAGACAGACAGACAGACAGACAGACAGACAGACAGACAGACAGATAGATAGATAGAGAAACAGACACAGACAGACAGACAGACAGACAGACAGACAGACACAGACAAACCAACAGACAGACAGAGAAACAGACAGACAGACAGACAGACAGACAGACAGACAGACAGATAGACAGACAGACAGACAGACAGACAGACAGACAGACAGACAGACAGACAGACAGACAGACAGACAGACAGACAGACAGACAGACATGCTCTGGCTGTACATGTGTTGGGTTTTTACCAGGTTTTGTATTGTTCCCTTTACTTTGGAGGTCAGGACATCTTCATGACAGAGGAACAGAAGAAGTACTACAATGCCATGAAGAAGCTCGGCTCCAAGAAGCCCCAGAAGCCTATTCCCAGGCCAACGGTTTGACACTGATATTGACACCTATTGATATTACAATAACCATTCAAACAAACAGTAGCTCAAATATTCAAGACTGATTAAGAATTAATATTTAAGACTGATTTCTCATAGCAAAATAACAAATATTGTAAATCAATATTTAGTTTGAATTCTCACTATAATGATCATTAAAAATATATATATTTCTATCGCTCTCTACCTCTGTTTCTCTCTCTCCCTTCATCTGTCTTTCCGTTCTAGAATGCATTCCAAGGCTGTGTGTTTGACTTCGTAACGAAGCAGGCTTTTGACATTGTCATCATGATCCTCATCTGCCTCAACATGGTCACTATGATGGTGGAAGAGGATGACCAGACACCAGAGAGGGAAAAAATCCTCCACTGGATTAACTTTGTCTTTATAGTGCTCTTCACTGGGGAGTGTACGCTCAAAATGATATCCCTCCGCCATTACTACTTCACCATTGGCTGGAACGTGTTTGACTTTGTCGTTGTCATCCTTTCAATCGTAGGTAAGAACCCCGACTCTTCATAGTTGTTTGAATCAAAATGTAGCATTCAGAATGTTTGGAGTTGTAACTGAGAAATTGTATGTGTTTAATTGGTGTGGTTTTTGTCTCTGTCCTTACAGGTATGTTTTTATCAGAATTGATTGAGAAGTACTTTGTTTCCCCAACGTTATTCCGAGTCATCCGACTTGCCAGAATCGGCCGCATCCTCCGTCTCATCAAGGGCGCCAAGGGCATCCGGACGCTTTTGTTCGCCTTGATGATGTCACTTCCTGCCCTGTTTAACATTGGCCTCCTGCTCTTCCTGGTCATGTTCATCTACGCCATCTTCGGCATGTCCAACTTCGCCTACGTCAAGCACGAGGCGGGAATCGACGACATGTTCAACTTCGAGACGTTCGGCAACAGCATGCTCTGCCTGTTCCAGATCACCACGTCGGCGGGCTGGGACGGCCTCCTGGCGCCCATCCTCAACAAGAAGGAGCCCGACTGTGACAGCCAGATGGAGCACCCGGGCACCTTGTACCGGGGAAACTGCGGCAACCCGCCAGTGGCCATGTTCTTTTTCGTCAGCTACATCATCATCTGTTTCCTCATCGTGGTCAACATGTACATCGCCGTCATCCTGGAGAACTTCAGCGTGGCCACCGAGGAGTCGGCCGAGCCGCTGAGCGAGGACGACTTTGAGATGTTCTACGAGGTGTGGGAGCGCTTTGACCCGGACGCCACGCAGTTTGTGGAGTACGACAAGCTGTCGGACTTTGCAGACGCTTTGGACCCACCGCTGCGAATGGCCAAGCCCAACCACATCCAGCTGATCAAAATGGATCTGCCCATGGTCAGCGGGGAGCGCATCCACTGCCTTGACATCCTGTTTGCCTTCACCAAGCGTGTCCTGGGAGAGGGCGAAGGATTGGACCTCCTCCGGGGCCAGATGGAGGAGCGCTTCATGGCCTCCAACCCCTCCAAAGTCTCCTACGAACCCATCACCAGTACCTTGCGGCGTAAGCAGGAAGACATGTCTGCCGTGGTGATCCAGAGGTCCTTTAGGCGCTACCTGGCCCGACTCGCCCTGAAGAAAGCAGCAGAGCTCTACAAGGAGCAGCCTAAAGGCAGCGTGATGTGCGAGCTGGAGGACAAGGAGGTGCTGGTGATAGGGAAGTTTGCGGACAACTCCACCTCCACAGAGAAAATGGACATGACGTCCTCCACCGCCTCGCTGCCTTCGTACAACAGTGCCACAAAGTCGGAAAAGGACAAATATGAGAAAGAACAGAGGGAGAAAGAGGACAGAGAGAAAGATCTAAGAGAGCAAAATAAACAAGTGAACAAGAGGAGAAATGATGAGTACTGAGACGTTTGCTTTGAAGCGAAACTTGTTTACAGTTTTGGATTATCGATGTATGCTAAATGCTAAATGCTAATGTGTTGGTGTAGGGTGTGTGGTGGTGTTGGGTGCTAGGCCAAACTGATATGTAGCTAGCTAAGGCTGAGGCCAGAGAGCAGGTTTGGAGCCATTTAAGGGGACTGTTCCAGGGGGTTACATAGTAACAAGGCAGCGGAAGATTATTGTTATGTATCACTGCCAGGAGTAAGTGAAAGGTGGCGACTCAAAAAGCCGCTGCGAAACCGCTTGTGATTTTCTGTTGAGTGTTACTATCTGACACACCTGTGTATACTGTGAAGTTTTCTGTAGCTAGTGCTGCTGCTACCATCATACATCCAGTGTCTTGAATAACGGTCGCCGTGTTACTTAAGGTTCTTGCATTTTTGTATAACTTCTGTTTTTTATGGTAAGGAATGTTTTATCGTGTAATTGTGAGAATGTGTCCACTTCTTTTCACGGTTGTAAAAACACCATGTACAGCAAAACTCAGCTACTTAACAAATCCATGTTCCAATACTAACACCACATGCGTGTTGTTACTCCCAGAACTCTTTGTGCTCAGGCCGCAGTTTTCGTGTATCCTTCTGGGAATAAGCATAGATACTGTATATGTAACTAACCGGGTCTCCTGCACACCACAAGACTGTGCTAGCCCGCTGAGGTAAGGTCTGAGACTTAGCTCGGGGAGCTAACCCAGGTCTTCAGATCTCAGGCAAGGTTATTTATCACGTGAACATTACATTATGCACACGCTTAATTCCACAACCTATCATCGGTGACACTTGGCAAATATATATCTTGTACCTCTATATGATTTGCTGTTGTTCTCCCCACGCTGTTTCTATGAACACGCCCATGGACACAGAGATCCTGAATGTATGTCAACAGATCCATTGGGAGGGATTCAATGAGATCTTCTTCATCTTCGTAGACCTTCATTGTCACAAAGCAATGTGTCCGACAGATGTATTTTAATCTCTCTCTCTCTCTCTCTCTCTCTCTCTCTCTCTCTCTCTCTCTCTGTGTCTCTCTCTCTCTCTGTGTCTCTCTCTCTGTGTCTCTCTCTGTGTGTCTCTCTCTGTGTCTCTCTCTCTGTCTCTCTCTCTCTCTCTCTCTCTCTGTGTCTCTCTGTGTCTCTCTCTCTCTCTGTGTCTCTCTCTCTGTGTCTCTCTCTCTGTGTCTCTCTGTGTCTCTGTCTCTCTCTCTCTCTCTGTGTCTCTCTCTGTGTCTCTCTCTGTGTGTCTCTCTCTGTCTCTCTCTCTGTCTCTCTCTCTGTGTGTCTCTCTCTGTGTCTCTCTCTCCGTGTCTCTCTGTGTCTCTCTCTCTCTCTCTCTCTCTCTCTCTCTCTCTCCACTCTTTGTTTCTGTCGAAACGCTCTTGTAAAGAAAGGTGACTAACAAAAATATAATAAAGGGAACACATTGATGGTATTTTTCAACGGTGTCTAAATCCATTATAATATGTGCATATGACACCTGGCATTGAGTTTAGCACTTGTCTGTGCTGCACACTGTACTCATAGTTCATTAATGACTTTAATTCAAAGCCTGATTCTTTCAACATAGTGATTTGGTTCGATTTATAAATAGTATGGTGTACTATATAGACCCACAGTATGCATAACACTTCCATTTGATGTAAGAGCACTTGTTTAGCTTTTAATGGCCATCCCCAAAGGGTATTATGTGAGTGTGTGTGTGACTGGGGGTCTACAGTTGACTTGTATTACAAGTATCATAAATAGTGCTTCTACTGTAGCTACTGTTGCTTTTTGAAGTAAGGTTTAGGTTGCCATTTTTCTACAACTTGTTTTACATTCTGCACACATTGACACATGAAACACTTGTATGGTCCACATTTCTGTAGATATGAAACATAAAGCAATCGGCAGCCATTTTCCCTTCAGGTAGTGTGTTAGTGAAGGGCATGCAGGTCAGGACTAGTATCAGCTCATCTGCTAACGTGAATGGAAACATTCTACAGAATAAAGAACATATTTGTTTTTACACACCTGTTACTTTCTGATAGAGCATAGCTTAAAAGAGAAAGGTATGACGATTGCTGGATATCTGGTTTGAAGGGGTCATCCATGTGGTTGAACTTCACGTTACACTGAAATGTATACATTTGCAAATGTGTGACAAGTGACATTTTTGTTAGAACCAAAGATGTGACCACAAAACACAAAATCAAGATTTCAAAAATAAAACCGATTTTGGAACACATTCTTTGTACACAGAATATTTTCAGTCAGATGGAACTGTTGCGTCATGCAATCTATTGTTAGCATGTTGACTGGTCAATAGGCAGCTGGGAGACATACTGTATACGAGCTGTATACAGAGGGAGAGAGATTGAGATTACCCCCGCCCTTACTGCCTCAAAACACTTTGCTGAACCTGCCACCAGATTCTCCCCTGCTGTTGCTTGGCAACCTTACATCACAGCTCCCCCGCTTTTGATTGATCAGTAGTGTTTCCCAACTGCCTACCCACAATACCTTGTTGCGAGCAGGCATACCTTTCCCAACCCCTTTCCTTCCCTTCTTCCCTGCATCAGAAATAAACACCATGATCAGACGCCATGTAATACACGTATTATACTGTACAGTACTACAGTACATGCATAGTATCAATGAACTGCCTTCATATCCCTGCACTTTAATCCATACACGTCTTTTGTGAGGTGGGAAGACAGGACCAACTTACACCCTTAACCTGCCTGCCACCAAAGAGAGGACTGCCTGCAAAACAAGGTCAGTGGCTCCACCTAGAGGTGGGGAGACACACGAACAGTCTGCGTAGCACTTCTGGCTGATTTCAATGAGCTTTTTCAATATGTTCTATGAGTGCTTGTTCACTGGCTCAAATCATGCAGTAGGCTGAACTTATGTGCTCAATTAACTACTCAAATTATGTCATTATAGTAGGTTATTATGTCTGTTGAACTCTTGAGAATAATTTCCATGATTACCTAGCAATAGTTGCTCAGCAACAGCACAAATGGGCAATAAACAATAACCCCCCATAGGCAAACACAGTAAGCAAGGGAATTTTGGTTTTGTCATCAAGTTCCATTGAGTCAAACCGTACAACCTATTATCATTTTTTCGTATTTGTATTATGTACCGGTAATTGTAATAATATTTGAATTCATGTAATAATGATTATTTCAATGTTGTTACTTAACTCCTCATTAAGCCATAATTTAGACATGATTAAATCTGTTGTCAACTATCCAGGTATAGAGGTATAGCATGGGACTGACATCTAAAGACTATGATTTGACAGTCAGTTTAAAACCTATGACCTTGTTCCTAATGTATTTTCTGAATATTTCTCAATTCACTACAATCACTACTTTTGAAGGTATGAACAAGATCAGAATAGTATCAGCTATAACTGACTTTATGCTAAATAACAATACATACAGTGCCTTCAGAAAGTATTCAGACCCCTTGACTTTTCCCACATACCTTATTCATCCTTATTCAAAAATGGATGAATACATTTTAAAAACTCAGCAATCTACACACACAATACCCCATAATGACAAAGCAAAAACAGACATGTTTGAAAATGCATTAAACATAAACTGAAATACCTTATTTACATAAGTATTCAGACCCTTTGCTATGAGCCTCATGTTTCCATTGATCATCCTTGAGATGTTTCTACAACTTGGAGTCCACCTCTGGTAAATTCAATTGACTGGACATGATTTGGAAAGGCACACACCTGTCTATATAAGGTCCCACAGTTGACAGTGTATGTCTGAGCAAAAACCAAGCCATGAGGTTGAAGAAATTGTCAGTAGAGCTCCGAAGCAGGATTATGTTGAGGCACAGATCTGAGGAAGGGTACCAAACCATTTTTGCAGCATTGAAGGTCCCCAAGAACACAGTGGCTTCCATCATTCTTAAATGGAAGAAGTTTGGAACCACCAAGACTCTTCCTAGAGCAGGCCGCCTGGACAAGTTGAGCAATCGTGGAGAAGGGCCTTGGTCAGGGAGGTGACCAAGAACCCAATGGTCACTAACAGAGGTCCAGAGTTCCTCTGTGGAGATGGAAGAACCTTCCAGACGGACAACCATCTCTGCAACACTCCACCAATCACGCCTTTATGGTAGAGTGGCCAGACAGAAGCCACTCTAAAGTAAAAGGCATATGACAGCCCACTTGGAAGTTTGCCAAAATGCACCTAAAGCCTCTCAGACCATGAGGAACAAGATTCTCTGGTCTGATGAAACCAAGATTAAACTCTTTGGCCTGAATGCCAAGCATCACATCTGGAAGAAACCTGACAGAATCCCTACGGTGAAGCATGGTGGTGACAGCATCATGCTGTGGGGGTGTTTTTCAGCGGCAGGGACTGCGTGACCAGTCAGGATCGAGGGAATGATGAACAGAGCAAAGCACAGAGAGATCCTTGATGAAAACCTGCTCCAGAGTGCTCAGGACCTCAGACTGGGAGGCGAAGGTTCTCCTTCCAACAGGACAACAACCCTAAGCACACAGCCAAGACAACGCAGGAGTGGCTTCGGGACAAGTCTCCGAATGTCCTTGAGTGGCCCAGACAGAGCCTAAAAAATGTATATATTTTTTTGTCATTATGGGGTATTGTGTGTAGATTGATGAGGAAAACTGTTTTTTTAAATCAATTTTAGAATAAGGCTGTAACCTAACAAAATGTGGAAAAACTCAAGGCGTCTGAATACTCTCCGAAGGCACTGTACATCCTGGAATAATCCGTTGCTGAGAACAGTTGCATACCTAATGTCATTTTTTTCTTTACATTTATTTAACTAGGCAAGTCAGTTAAGAACAAATTCTTATTTTCAATGACGGCATAGGAACAGTGGGTTAACTGCCTTGTTCAGGGACAGAAAGACAGATTTTTACCTTGTCAGCTCGGGAGTTTGAACTTGTAACCTTCCGGTCTTGAGCGCAAGACAGCAGTCTTTGCTATGTGTTACCCTGGGAAACAGACACATTCCGGAGAAACCATCTCACTCTGACCCTGTGGGCGGGACAGACAACATGGCACTGGTTTTCTCTGGGGATTTCAGAGGCTACATTTGGAACTGAAAAATGGGTGTTGACACAGACTTTAAAAAAAAACTATGAACTGAAACAGCAATATTTATGTGTATTTAGATTTTGTCTTCCTTTAATAATTACAACAATACATTTCTGATATGTATGATTCATCTTGACAAAATGTCAAGGTCATAATAATCCGTAACCAAAATGATTGACACGGGACACAATTATTCCATTGGTTATTTATTCTCAAAGTCTGATGTTTGTGGAAAAAGGAACAAATGTTGGTGTAAAAAAGAAGACAAACAGAGAAAATCTATTTTAGGCCCCCAGGTTTAGGCAGTCTTGATAAACAAAGAGACATTCTGGAACAAAACGAAACAGAACAGGACATCTGTGTCCCAAATACCCTATAAGTGTACTACTTCCTTGTTCAAAAGAAGTGCACTATATAGAGAATAAGGTGCCATTTGGGACAAAGTAAAAAATATTTAAAAAACATGAGCTCTGTGAACTTCAAGGCCTTCATGACACAACAGACTGCTGCGAGAATTAATCACAATAAAATACCCAGTTTCACATTTACCACAATATAGACTACAAAATCATATCTACAGCAGAATAGCAGAGACGGGTACAGACGTAGCTTACTTAACTATAGATCACCTGAACATGAACGCTTTGGCACCCTTACGCTACACACCACCTCATTGGCTGACGTGATATGATGTCACAGGATGGGAGAGAGGAGAGAGAGGTCATGAGATCGAGAGAAAGAAAGATAGAGAGAGCGAGAGAGAGAGAGCGAGGAGAAGCATAAAGGGGCTAGATGAAGAGACTGGATACATAGAGAAAAGAGAGAGGAGACAAAGAACATGTTGTGATGGAGTAGGTCCATTCCTTCCTCAATCCCTCCAGTATCCCCTGCACACTGTAATAACAGTACTGGCACTGTACTGACCTGTATATAAGAACGTTATATAACTCCATTCTCCTGTTTCTTTTATTTTCTTCTTCTGTCGCATTTCATGTGTTTTATTTCTTATCTGTAATACTACCGCTATTGCGCATTTTTTGGTAAAGAGCCCCCAATTAAGGTTCTCCCTGCACTGTTTTACACCTGCTGTGTCCTGTGCATGTGACAATAAAGCTTGATAACAAATCATAATAGCAGCACTGAAAATGTAGCTTGTCTCATGAAATTCAGCAAGACGTTTAAAACGATTTCAAACGACGTACATCTTCCAAGTTTCATGGTCCTTTTGAAATTGGACCTAAATGTAATGATACGACTAGAGATGATTATAAGTCTGTGGCTCTAACTACAGTATCTTGGAGTATTGTCCAATCTAATGTAAAGTATAAATGTTACTTAATTTGTTTCATTTTGACATTCTCACTGTATATATATATATATAAACGTTCATTTTTAAACAGGGTGTTTCCTTTTAACAAAATACATGCAAAGTATTCAACATCTATGAGACAACACAAATAAACATGAGACCAACACTTAATAATTGTAGTACCTCAAAATCGTGTTGATTTGTCATCAATACTAACCACAGCATGCTCGCATTATCAAAACATAACATAACATTACATAAACGTTGTATAGCCATAAATAAACTGCAGCTATATACATTTTCCAGTTGACCCCATATAAAAGTTCAATCTACTAAGGCTGTGACTATACCAGTATTGCAATATTTTTTCCATGGCAATTTTTTTTTTTTGTTGTACACGAAGCAGACAAAACTCTTTGGTCTTTTAAAAACCTGCTATATGTAAATAACGTGTGCGATAGCATGAAATAAATACATCTGAGTCTGGGTGACAACATAACATTATTTACAACATTAGGGCTGTTTTCCCCAAAGAAGTGAAATCCGCTTCGTGTTTTGTTTCATTGCCACGCTACCAACAAGTATCGCGTTACTGATATTGTCCAAGCCCTAGCGTCTATCTTAGCTCATTCATTTAACTCAAATAAGATGATCTTTTCATTTTCCCATTCGACATGGTTATATTGTTGAAATAAGGAATCGTTTTGTTTAATTCTAACTATTTCACAGTCATCGTCCAATAGCTGTTAGACACTCAGATCCAGGACATGGAAACTGTGTGCGCAATAATGTGCAAAGATCCTTCTGAGGCAAAACCCCACAACTTGCCTTTGCAACCTAATCGTTCACTTTAAAAAGGTACATTCATCGGGAGTTAAAAACAACAAACACCGTCCTTCAGGTTCTATTCAATCAAACGGGCGACCCGGTTTCTAGGATAGGTCAACAACAGCATTATTCCTGTACAGAAAATGAATTGATATTGACATCATGTAGTTTCACTGGTAAATGGATACTTCAGGATTTTGGCAATGAAGCCCATTATCTACCTCCCCAGTCGGATGAACTCATGGATACCATTTTTATGTCCCTGCATCCTTCATCCAGTACAAAGGAAGTTAGAGGTAGTTTTGCAAGCCAATTGCTAACTAGTGTTAGTGCAATGACTGGAAGTCTATGGTCACAGCTAGCATCTGGTACCATAGACTTCCAGTTGTTGTGCTAACACTAGTTAGCAACTTCTTTCAAACTACATGCAGAGACATAAAAATGGTATCCACAAGTTCAACTGGATCTGGGGAAGTCGATAAAGGGCTTCATTGCCAACATCCTGTAGTATCCCTTTAATTAAGTTGGTCTGCACATTAATCCAAATGTACATACTTGCTGCAAAGGAATGCTAACTTCACTTATCACACTAACCAGTTTCATTGAACTCTCCACAAGTCTACCTGACACTATGCTAGTGACGAGTGTTAGACTCTAGAATTGGTGGATCCCTTTTATTCTCAGGCAGGAGAGAGGACGCCTCAGCCAGCCCGTTGACAGAACGCTGGCTTTGCTGCTCCTCAGTCCCCATAGATACCTCAGACCGTGTGCTATTCTTCAGTGACAGTGTAATATCATTACTGCCCATGTCTGTCTGAAAGGCAGATTTACAATTATTGTCATAAGTCTTGTCCTGGAGGCAGAACTATAGGTTCTATAGGCCAGCTGCTGAGTCAAAATTGGCTATATTGTAAAAATATATGAAAACAAAAATGTGCTTTGATCTTAAGGTTAGGGTTAGGCATTAGGGTCAGCAGTGTGGTTACGTTTAGGGTTAAGGTTAGGTTTCAAATCTGATTTTATGACTTTGTGGCTGTGCCAGCTAGTGACCACTCCGCAGAGCTGCCTCTAGAACAAGATTCATGATGAAAAACGCTAACCTGTGTCTGATAGGGCTGCTCATGGTGTAGTGTACTAGTCTCCCCACTGTGGGGAGTGTTGCTCTGTTGCGGGGCTGAGGAACAGGCGTTGGCTGCTGGTGCTTTGTCAGTGTGGGGAAAATGCATATACAGTCGCTCTATCTGGCTGAGGTGGTCTGTGTGCGGCTCGGAGGTGGTTTTAGGCTGCTCCTGTGACACGACCGCGGGGCCATCCGTGGCCCCCTGCCTATTGGGGAGTGAGAGGGGGAGTGAGGAAGCTTCACTAGGGGCTTTGGGTGTGGGGTTCAAGTTGGCTGAGTTGTCCATATGGTAGTACCCTGATGAAGGGTTGTGGTAGTATGAGTTGGGGTTAGCGTGGTTGGTGTTGGTGTGTGTGACATCAGTGTAACCCAACACAGAGGAGAGAGGAACCACCTCTGTGTGAGAGACTGGGGGTCCACTCACCCCCTCCTCCATAGACTCACAGTCATCTTCCTCCTCCTCCTCTTCTTCCTCCTCAGAGTCACTAGTGTGCAGGCTGTCGGTGCTGCAGTCAGAGAGGCCGCTACATAAACTACTACCATCGTCCTCATCCTCGTACTCCTCCTCATCGTCTTCCTCATCTTCGTCTACTTCCTCTTCTAGATGCTGCTCTGCGTCGCTGGCGCTTGGCAGGTGCATGATGGGAGCCTGCAGGACTGGGATGTTGTCAGACATCAGGGGGTACTGCAGAGCACGCTGGACAGGGACGTTGACTGGTAGTTCTCCATGGTAACCATTGCCATTGGTGACCTGTGGCTGTTGTTGTTGCTCGCGGCTCTTTTCCAGCTCCAGCTTCATGATGGTGTGCAGGAAGTGGGTGCGAACACGGATGGGGTTGAACTCGATGCGGCCAGTGCTGTTACTGCAGCCCTCCTTGCTGCAACCGCACGGGAATGACATTCGATCTACCTGTACAGACAGACAACCAACGCCTCAGTTAGCCTCCAAAACTGGACGGTTCCCATTTCCAATGAATAACTAACACATAGACAGAGGCATAAACATAGCAGACGGTCAAACAGACAGACAGACAGACAGACAGACAGACAGACAGACAGAAAGGAAAAAGACAGGCAAACAGCCAGGCAAACATCCAGCCAGCCAATAGCGGGCCAGCGGGCCAGCTATCATTTAACAGGCAAACATACTGACAGAGGTAATTCAGGAGACCCTCACCACAGCTCCATTTACCTGGCACTTGATGCCGGCCAGGCTGCAAGCGCAGGTCGCGGGGTTGCACAGCCCCCTGCAGTCACAGCCGCACTCCTCCCGGGACACCCGGATGGCCCGCAGCTCGTGCTTCTCCTCCACGTCGATGCGTCGCACCCCGGACTCCCGGAGGAGAGCGCGGCGCCGCCTGGTGGTCATCGGCTGCAGGAAGAAATACTCGTCCACCTCCGTGTTGTCCAGGTCGATGTCGTCCTCTGAGATATCGTCCAGGGTCAGCGACTCGGCCTCGTCCGACTCAACAGTGCCATTATTGGTCAGCTGGAGGAAAAACACACGAGTAGATGGCGATGCTCTCTAGCGATGCACACTGAGTATACCGAACACCTTCCTAATACTGACCGCTTGTGTTAGCGCATCCCCTTGTGTTGGATTAGAATCACTGCGATAACGCAGCTTAAAGTGAATACACTGAATAAATACATTGTAAACAATGTAAAGGTCATTTTGACGAGAAAGGACTGCGGCACTCAGGTTATTCATGTCATTTGTCATTAACCTTGAATTCATAACCTAGTCCTAATGCCACCCTGCTTTCCTGGTTATCCCCGGCTTACAAATGGGAAAACATTCCTTCCTCATCTCTCTTCTATGTTAGCTGAATTCTAGCACAACAATAGTTGTCATGCACCACATCGGTGTACAATGTAATGCACTTGGAGAAGTACCACTGTGAATGCTTTACCCAATCTATTATTAATAAACTGCCTTTGCCACTGCACTGCTGGATACTCTAATACAAAGGCGTTAAAGGCACAGTCCAAAACTTTAGTTAGACGGAGTTTACTACCTTAAGTTTGATGGGGGCTGACTAGGCAGAGTTGATTACTTTGAGTTACATTCACTACCTTTAGTTATATGGAATTGACTAAAGTTGACTAGCTTTAGTTTGATGGAGAACTAAAGTTGACTACATTTAGGTTGATGGCGTTGACTAAAGTTGACTACCATTAGTTTGATGGAGTTGACTACCTATAGTTAGACAGAGTTCACTACCTTTAGTTGGACTAGTGGTTCCCAAACTTGGGGTCGTGACCCCGTGTGGGGTCACCTGATATGAAAATGGGGTCGCGGGAGATTTTCCAAAATCCTGAAGAAAAACAATGTACACTAACTAGTGTTCAAATGTTTGGGTTCACTTAGAAATGTCCTGGTTTTTGAAAGAAAATCACATTTTTTGTCCATTAAAATAACAGAATAGTGTAGACATTGTTAATGTTGTGAATAACTATTGTAGCTGGAAACGGCAGATTGTTTTTGGAATATCTACATAGGTGTACAGAGGCCCATTATCAGAAACCATCACTCCTGTGTTCCACGTTGTGTTAGCTAATCCAAGTTTATAATTTTAAAAGGCTAATTGATCATTAGAAAACCCTTTTGCAATTATGTTAGCACAGCTGAAAACTGTTGTCCTGATTAAAGAAGCAATAAAACTGGCCTTCTTTAGACTAGTTGAGTATCTGAAGCGTCAGCATTTGTGGGTTCGATTACAGGCTCAAAATGGCCAGAAACAAAGACCTTTCTTCTGAAACTCAGTCTTTTATTGTTCTGAGAAATTAAGGCTATTCCATGGGAGAAATTGCCAAGAAACTGAAGATCTCGTACAATGCAGTGTACTGCTCTCTTAACAGAACAGCGCAAACTTGCTATAACCAAAATAGAAAGAGGAGTGGGAGGCCCCGGTGCACAACTGAGCATGAGGGCAAGTACATAAGTGTCTCACAAGTCCTCAACTGGCAGCATCATTAAATAGTACCCGCAAAACACCAGTCTCAATGTCAACAATGAAGAGGCGACTCCGGGATGCTGGATACCTTATGTCAGACTAATTTGAAATGGACTGTTATAGCCCCATATTAAAAGTATGTGATGGTCACAAGAATTTTCAGATATCAAAATGGGGTTCTGGGCTAAAAAAGTTTAGGAACCCCTATGTTAGATGGAGTTGACTACCTTGAGTTTGATGGAGTTGAGTTTCTCCTCTTTGAGGTGGTCTCGCAGCATGTCTCTGTGGCTTCTCTCCTGCTCCACAGCGAACTCCCCCAGAGTGTAGCGCTGCACCCAGCTGTGGCGCGTGGACATGCCCAGGGTGCTGCCGCCCTGCGTGGGCACACTAGTGAAGCCCTGGCGCCGGCTGAAGTAGTACACCGTCACACTCTCAAAGTGCACATTGCGTACCAGCAGACGCTTCTCACGCCTCAAGATAGAAGCGGCTGTTAGAGGGAGGGAGAGAAGAAGGGAGAAGGAGAGAGAAGGAGGGAGAAGGAGAGAGAAGAAGGGAGAAGGAGAGAGAAGGAAGAGGAGAGGAGAGAGAAGAAGGGAGAAGGAGAGGAGGGAGAAGGAGAGAGAAGGAGGGAGAAGGAGAGAGAAGAAGGGAGAAGGAGAGAGAAGAAGGGAGAAGGAGAGAGAAGGAGGGAGAAGAAGGGAGAAGGAGAGAGAAGGAGAGAGAAGAAGGGAGGAGAGAGAAGGAGAGAGAAGAAGGGAGAAGGAGAGAGAGGGGGCATTTAGAGACAAAGTATCACCATAGAAATGTTTTACTTAACCTTTATTTAACTAGCCAAGTCAGTTAAGAACAAATTACTATTTACAATGACAGCCTACCCCAGCCAAACCTGGACGACGCTGGGCCAATCACAGCCAGATGTGATACAGCCTGGGTTTGAACCGGGGACTGCAGTGACACCTCTTGCACTCTTGCCTTAGACCGCTGCGCCAATCGAGAGTATTGCTGCTATTGATATCCCTATGGACCCTTTGAGTGAGTTCTAGCATCCCTAACATCCTCCCTGTCATCTAAAAACCCACAGGGAGCAGGAGCTAGGGGAGATCACCAGCTATGACACCTAGAGAGAGATGAAATCACACTACTCCCAAGAGTTACTTCCTGTTTCTCTCTATCATTCTAATCCCACTGAGGCTCTCTATGCTGGTGGTGCTTGAAGGAATCCCAGCTGATTTGAAAAGAAGTAGGTGAGGAAGAGGTTCTCGTAACTGGGAGTTTTTCCACTGAAAAGATGGAAGGCTACTCACTAGCAAAATGTAAGGTGCTATTTAATTCACTTGAGGTCAAATAGTTGACAGTGTTGTCCAAAGTTGGAAAAGCTGGTTTTGATAGTTAAGCAGTCAAGTACATGCATGCTGGGTAAGCAACTCACGGGCGACGGGGGTGGAGGTGCCTGGGTTGACGCTGTCGCTGCTGTTCCCGCTGTCGCTGCCGGCGGAGACCTCGTCATCGGACCCCCGGAGAGAGAGGCAGGGGGAGGGGCTGTCGACCTCCACCTCCTCAAACTTCCTCTTCAGGATCCCACTCATCCTGCCGTAGGTCTACCACCCAACGTCTGCCCCTGAGAGAGAGAGAGAAAGAATGATCTCTCCCAACAGGTATCGGACGATGAGGTAAGGTAAGTTGCTAGCTAGCATTAAACTTATCTTATAAAACACAATCAATCAATCAATCATAATCACTAGTTAACTACACATGGTTGATGATATTACTAGTTTATCTAGCGTGTCCTGCGTTGCATATAATCGATGCGGTGCGTATCGTTGCTCCAATGTGTACCTAACCATAAACATCAATGGCTTTCTTCAAATCAATACACAGAAGTATATATTTTTAAACCTGCATATTTAGCTAAAATAAATCCAGGTTATCATTCAATATTAACCAGGTGAAGTTGTGTCACTTCTCTTGCGTTCATTGCACGCAGAGTCAGTGTATATGCAACAGTTTGGGCGGCCTAATTTGCCAGAATTTTACGTAATTATGACATAACATTGAAGGTTGTGCAATGTAACAGGAATATTTAGACTTAGGGATGCCACCCGTTAGATAAAATACGGAACGGGTCTGTATTTCACTGAAAGAATAAACGTCTTGTTTTTGAGATGATAGTTTCCGGATTCGACCATATTAATGACCTAAGGCTCGTATTTCTGTGTGTTATTATGTTATAACTAAGTCTATGATTTGATAGAGCAGTCTGACTGAGCGGTGGTAGGCAGCAGCAGGCTGCACTTTCGTGCATTTTGCCAGCAACTCTTCGTTGTGCGTCAAGCATTGCGCTGTGTATGACCTCAAGCCTATCAACTCCCAAGATTAGGCTGGTGTAACCGATGTGAAATGGCTAGCTAGTTAGCGGGGTGCGCGCTAATAGCGTTTCAAACGTCACTCACTCTGAGCCTTCTAGTAATTGTTCCCCTTGCTCTGCATGGGTAACGCTGCTTCGAGGGTGGCTGTTGTCGTTGTGTTCCTGGTTCGAGCCCAGGGAGGAGCGAGGAGAGGGACGGAAGCTATACTGTTACACTGGCAATACTAAAGTGCCTATAAGAACATCCAATAGTCAAGGGTTAATGAAATACAAATGGTATAGAGAGAAAGAGTCCTATAATTCCTATAATAACTACAACCTAAAACTTCGTACCTGGGAATATTGAAGACTCATGTTAAAAGGAACCACCAGCTTTCATATGTTCTCATGTTCTGAGCAAGGAACTGAAACGTTAGCTTTCTTACATAGCACATATTGAACTATTACTTTCTTCTCCTACACTTTGTTTTGCATTATTTAAACCAAATTGAACATGTTTCATTATTTATTTGAGGCTAAATTGATTTTATTGATGTATTATATTAAGTTAAAATAAGTGTTCATTCAGTATTGTTGTAATTGTTATTATTACAAATAAATAAAATAAAAAATTGTCAGATTAATCGGTATCGGCTTTTTATGGTCCTCCAATAATCGGTATCGGTATTGAAAAAGCATAATCGGCCGACCTCTAACCACTATCTACTGGATTTAATGGCTGTGTCACGTCTACTCCCACTCCCCCCCTTCGGCGTTTGACGTAGCGGGTATACTAACCACCGGTCATGGGATCCATCATTACACACACCTGGCATCAATCATTACGCGCACCTGCACATCATCATTATGCACACCTGGACTCCATTACCTCACGTATTACCTCCCCTATATCTGGCACTCCCTTAGGTTCTTTCCCCAATCGGTATTATTCCTGTGTTTATGCATAGACTCTACTGTTGTCTCGGTTCATGGTTGTTGTTTTATTAAAAGTTTCACCTGCTTCTCGACGTCTCTGTTACAGAATACTGACTACAACAATGGAAGCAGCAGGAAAACAGAGTATCTCCCAGACGGTCGACGAGCAGGGATACCTTCTACGTCAACACCATGACCAGCTAGTACAACGGCTATGGAAGAGGTTCTTCACAGTGTGCAACGTCTTGAACATACCCGGAAGCGTTGCCGTCAACTAGCGTAGGATACTCTACAACCAGTTGACCCAGCGAGCCGGCACAACCAGCACATTTAACAACCCGCTCAGGTCAGGGAAGCTTGTTTGTCCCTCCCGGATAAATATGACGGCACCCCATCTAAATGCCGTGGCTACCTACTTCAGTGCTCCCTCTACTTTATGCACCAAATGGGAGCCCCCACCACCGAGAGGTCCAATGTTGCCACGGTTATTTCTCTGCTGACTGGGCGAGTGTTGGAATGGGCCACGGCCGTCTGGGAGAGGAGAGTAAAGGAGCTATATTCATGAGGGGTTCATGGCTCTGTTCAAATGCATCTTTGATCATCCCTGGAGGGCAGAGGGAGGTGAGCGCCTACTCCAATTACAGCAGGGGGACCAGACGGCTGCCTAGTTTTCGCTCACCTCCCGGACAGTAGCAACATCCAGCGGATGGATCGAGTGGGTGTTTCGTACGCTATTCAGAAGAGGTCTGCACGAGTAGGTCCAGATGGAACTGGCCTGTCGATGACAACCTCTGCTTGGACGCACTCATTGTGCTGGCCGTCCCTCTGGATATCCTACTTCGGCAGCGTTGGCACTCATCGCTTCTCTCAGTGAACACTCTGGATCAGAGCCTGAACACATGGAGGTAGGGGTCACATGCCTCCCCATGACGCAGACTGAGCCAGATGGTGTTCTGTCTGTATTGTGGTCAAGGACTTCCTAATCTGGGATCCACAAGAGCAGAGTCACGTGATCTTCCACCTCCTGGGGCAGGAGTGAGTATTCCACCTTCATCACTTTCTGCTAAACTCTTTTTGGTGTCCATCATACTAGTTGACTGTCCCTCATGTACTGTGTCTACAGCGTTAGTGGATTCCGGTGCCACAGGGAACTTTATTGACCAGACCCTTGCCTCCTCTCTTAACATCTCATACCACTTCTCCTTTCCCGGTTCAAGCCCTCAATAGTTGGCCACTAGGATCCGGAACCATTACACACATCACCCAACCACTCACCCTCACCGTGGAGTCCATTCATCAGGAGAACTTCCCTTCTACATTACCAGTTCACAAGATCTGCCTTGGCTTCAATGCCATAACCCCACCATCTCATGGTCGAGAATGAGAATCAGACTGGTCACCCGAATGCTGGTTCTACGTCGGTTGAGAGTCCTGTGGTTGCCCTTCAGCCCAACAACCCAGGTATACCAGGACCTGGAGGAGGTATTCTCCAAAACCTGTGCCACCTGTCTTCCTCCTCATCGCCCCTGGGACTGTGCCATCAACCTGCTGGCAGGGTCTGTGCCTCCTCGCGGGAGCATCTACTCTCTGTCTGTGGCTGAGACCCAGGCCACGGAGGATTACATCCAAGAGGCGCTACAACAAGGACGTCCTCTTCTCCTGTGTCAGCTGGCTTCATCTTTGTGCCCAAGAAAGATGGAGGGTTACGTCCATGTATTGATTACAAAGGACTCAATGAAATCAGCACAAGTACTATTACACTCTCCCATTGTTTTCCGGCAGCTGTCGAAAAGCTCAGTGGGGCCCATTTCATTATTTATTTTTTTACCAAATTGGACCTGCGGAGTGCGAACAAGCTCATCCACATCCGGGAGGGGGATGAATGGAAGACTGTTTAGCCCGATGTCTGGTCACCATGAGTACTTGGTGATGCCATTTGGCTTAGCCAATGCTCCATCAGTGTTTCAGGCATTCATTAACTTCTTAGCACACCCATCCCGTTAGCGGGATCATTTTCGTCAACATCCGCTGAATTGCAGAGCGCCAAATTCAAATTAAATTACTAAAAATATTAAATGTTCATGAAATCACAAGTGCAATATAGCAAAACACAGCTTAGCTTGTTGTTAATCCACCTGACATGTCAGATTTCAAAAAAGCTTTTCGGCGAAAGCTATCCAAGCGTTTATGTTAGGAAGTCTCTCTCAGTAGACAAAACATTACAAACAGATAGCAGCAAAGTAGATTGGTCACGAAAGTCAGAAAAGCAATCAAATGAATCGCTTACCTTTGATGATCTTCGGATGTTTGCGCTCACGAGACTCCCAGTTACACAATAAATGTTACATAAAGATTATTGTTAAATCCAAAAACCTCCATTTACAGGCGGTGGGGATACCCACAGAACCTTGTCGCCCTCTCTCTTCAAGTAGCCTCCCGTAACCGGCGACAGTGCGCACAGGAGCCGGGAGACATTCTACCCGACCAACGACCCAAACCATCAGCCGAGGTAAGGGCACCCGGGAGAGGAAGTCACTATCGGAAACACCAAGCTCCCTAAAGAATGCTACTCGATTGTCAAGAGAACCTGTGCCACGGATTAGTAGGGGAACAGTGCCAGCCATCCCCTACAAATAGATTCAATTGAGGGCAGTCTGAGCATGCGCCGAGACATACAAGACAACCAACGTGAGTATCTTGGGGCATGGTCGCAAATCCGATCTAGGCTTGTTAGTCTTCGTCATTTCGGTAGCGTAAGCCAGCTTACTTATTGCTATAGCCAGGCCAAGCAATTCGAAGAATAACTAATTGTTTGTGATTGGGAAACGTAATTATGACATAACATTGAAGGTTGTGCAATGTAACAGGAATATTTAGACTAATGGATGCCACCCCTTAGATAAAATACGGAACGGTTCCGTATTTCACTGAAAGAATAAACGTCTTGTTTTCGAGATGATAGTTTCCGGATTCGACCATATTAATGACCTAAGGCTCGTATTTCTGTGTGTTATTATGTTATAACTAAGTCTATGATTCGATAGAGCAGTCTCTTGTTTCAAGAGGACCACAATGGAAATAAGTCCCAGACGTTGTTGTGTGTTATCCTCCATGATGTTACTCATGTGCCTGTATGGCTTCTCAAGTTTTCTGTGTTCTTGTTTTTTGTTTTTAAATGGTCGAGTGAATAAACTAGACTAAAATTCAAACACAACCCCCCACGGTGACAGTATGGGGAGATGGTGGGAACTGGGTAAGGGTTTCCGTGGCTATATCCAAGCATCATGTACCGACTTCCTACACTTCATTTCAGTCACGTATTCTCATTCCCATCTTTAGAATCCAGCACTCCGTGCACCATGCTACCTATTCCTTGAAAACCCGGTGGCGGTTGCCATGACAACAGTGTCATCGTATACATGTGTCTTATTAAGAGACATATTTAATTCGGACAGTCGTCGCCTGTTTTAGACATTATGGATACTATGTGCAAAACAATACCACTTAAAACGGTGGTTTACTGTCCACACAAATCCCAATCTCATAATAAATGCCTCCTTGAACTGGTACCGGATGACATCATGCACCACAACAGAACAGAACACGGGAGCAGACTACCCGGCAATGGCAGTGAGAGAATAGGTGGAGGGAGACTCCCCTTCGCTTGCTAACCACCTCTCTCTCTCTCTCTCTCTGTCTCTCTCTGTCTCTCTCTCTCTGTCTCTCTCTCTCTCTCTGTCTCTCTCTCTCTCTCTCTGTCTCTCTCTCGTCTCTCTCTCTCTCTCTCTCTCTCTCTCTGTCTCTCTCTCTGTCTCTCTCTCTCTCTCTGTCTCTCTCTCTCTCTCTCTCTCTCTCTCTGAAGAACAGTAAGCAGCAGGATATACACTGGGAACACAACGTTGTATAAGCTCCCTCCACACCAGATGCTCCACATAGTGTCCTGTGCTGAATGGATCCCATTTGCGAGTTCCCCCCATAAAATGTAAAAGTACCAAAGGTGAGGAAATATTACCACCACACTTCAATAATCTATGTGACCACTGACTGACCTGTGTCGTATCGCCTTGCAAACTCCAGGAATCCTCTAGCGCTTCCCCACATGATTCACTACATAAACGTCCACATCGATAGGGCTCCCAGAAGAACAGACCTTGCTGCTACCCTCTTACTCTGTTGTTTAACACCCAGGAGTCTGTCTAGGGTTCACAATCTTTCTCTCAATTCAATTCAATTCAATTCAAGGGGCTTTATTGGCATGGGAAACATGTGTTAACATTGTGAAAGCAAGTGAAGTAGATAATGTACAAAAGTGAAATGAACAATAAAAATTAACAGTAGACATCATGGGTCCATGGGAATCCATCAAAATTGGGTTTGTTTTCAAATTCTTTGTGGATCTGTGTAATCTGAGGGAAATATGTGTCTCTCTCTGGCAGGAGGTTAGGAAGTGCAGCTCAGTTTCCACCTCATTTTGTGGCAGTGTGCATATAGCCTGTATTCTCTTGGGAGCCAGGTCTGCCTACGGCGGCCTTTCTCAATAGCAAGGGTATGCTCACTGAGTCTGTACATCATCAAAGCTTTCCTTAAGTTTGGGTCAGTCACAGTGGTCAGGTATTCTGCCACTGTGTACTCCCTGTTTAGGGCCAAATAGCATTCTAGTTTGCTATTTTTTTTGTTAATTCTTTCCAATGTGTCAAGTAAATATATTTTTGATTTCTCATGATTTGTCTAATTGTGTTGCTGTCCTGGGGCTCTATGGGGTGTGTTTGTGTTTGTGAACAGAGCCCCAGGACCAGCGTGCTTAGGGGACTCTTCTCCAGGTTCATCTCTCTGTAGGCGATGGCTTTGTTATGGAAGGTTTGGGAATCGCTTCCTTTTAGGAGGTTGTAGAATTTAACGTCTCTTTTCTGGATTTTGATAATTAGCGGGTATCGGCCTAATTCTGCTCTGCATGCATTATCTCTCTCTACCCCCTCTCTGCCTCTCTCTCTCTGGTGTTGCTTGCTGTCAGCTTTCTCAGACAGTTTCTCTCTCCCCTCTAGCTCTCTTTCTCTATCTCGCTTTCTCTCACCCTCCGTTTCCACACAAAGACTCGTTAGCTTGTGCTGGCTGAAGTGCCGAAGCCTGACTGAGGTAGAGGAGGAAGTCCTTGGAGATCACAAGAGAAAGAGGATAGAATGAAAGAATAGGGGAGAGAGAGAGGGGGGGTGTAATCAGACAATTTCGACAAAATAGCAAAAAGGGCAAGGAGACAGATCTGCAATACGAAATCTCCCTTTTATAATCCCAAACCCTGCACTGCCCCCTGTATAACAGACATACACAACAACACTGTGTCACTTTACAGGCTCAGGTTGCCACAAATAGCATGAGTGACAAAGCTAGTGGGAAGCACCGATGCCAGTCCTGACCCTGTCCACAGACACTCAGTCTCGATTATGAATACGGGCCAACTGTCAACTCATCTTAACTCACTGCCCTAAAATACCCGTTTGCATCTCCCCTCTTCCTCTCTCTCTACTACCCTTTCCTCTCCTCTCTACTCCTCCTCCTCCTACATTCATGTTTGGATTCATTGGGTTAATGGTGTGTGTGTGTCATACAGCAGAGAGGAGCCCTGACTCACTCGCTGCAGTGAGACTGGTTGAATTAGCGCTAGGCTAGCTAGCCAGCCTCCATTCAGCCTCCAGGAAGGGAGGTTGAGAAATGAGGCCCTCTCTAGATTCTAGAATGACCTCAAAGAGAGGGTCAGTTGAATGGGATTCCTAAAGGAACGGCCCCTAGTGTCATCTGGCGCTGAAGAAGTCTACTGCCACAGACATGCACGCCCCCATGCACACACTCACACACACGGAGGCAGGCAGACACACAGACCTGTTTTCACCTCTGGGTACAGAGAGTACAGGGGAGTAGGGCTGGGTAAGGCAGGGGGCTGAAGGAGATGTGAGGGAGTTGACTTTGTGGAACAATGTTTCCTCTTCCTATCCACCCACCCACCTACACAAATGTGCTCTTTCTTTCAGTTGAAAATGTTGCTGGATTGCCAGAATTGAGAGAGAGAGAGAGAGAGAGAGAGAGAGAGAGAGAGAGAGAAGTGGACAGACAAAGACTAAGAGGAAAATCTAAAATTAGACTAGGCGCCATCGAACAAATCACGGAACGATGCCATTCATATGTTCTGCCATTATATTTCAAATAGACATGAGTCATGAGCAATACCAGACAGAGAGCTGTATCTCCCTTATTCAGAGAGCTGTATCTCCCTTATTCAGAGAGCTGTATCTCCCTTATCCAGAGAGCTGTATCTCCCTTATTCAGAGAGCTGTATCTCCCTTATTCAGAGAGCTGTATCTCCCTTATTCAGAGAGCTGTATCTCCCTTATTCAGAGAGCTGTATCTCCCTTATTCAGAGAGCTGTATCTCCCTTATTCAGAGAGCTGTATCTCCCTTATTCAGAGGGCTGTATCTCCCTTATTCAGAGAGCTGTATCTCCCTTATTCAGAGAGCTGTATCTCCCTTATTCAGAGAGCTGTATCTCCCTTATTGAGAGGGCTCTTCAGAGTCACTATGGTCTTATAATGGTACCAAGGGTGAAAATAACAAGAGAAACTTCTGCTTTAAGATGGAAGGTGACAGAAAGGCGTTACACCATCAGTCCCTCTACGACTATTCTGAATGTCCTCTGTGTGTGTGTGTGTGTGTCTGTGTGTGTGTGTGTGTGTGTGTGTAGCAGCTACAGTTTACCCATACATGAATGAAAACTGGTTGCTATAGCAATACCAGACATATATCACCCAGACACACATCCCACAGCCTATCGAGAGAAGGAATACCCTTCCATCTTAAAC
Organism: Oncorhynchus nerka; assembly: GCF_034236695.1. Lineage (NCBI taxonomy): Eukaryota > Metazoa > Chordata > Actinopteri > Salmoniformes > Salmonidae > Oncorhynchus > Oncorhynchus nerka. The sequence continues at coordinate 23,945,416 of NC_088397.1, read as the reverse complement.
CAGCACACCACTCAAATCCTATAAGGGACATTCTACTTCTAAATTCTACTTCTACATAACAGAATAGAATGGCTTGTTAGGCTGATATAGTATTGGGGAGGGCTGACATTCTGTCAGTATGCACTCACAGTCTAAAGCTTTTGGAGAACAAAGACCAACGTATGATCATCAACTATTTGCAAAGTGAATCTACGGACACTTGTCTCATGAGCTAACGCGTCACTGGAAATCACATTCAGTCTGTCGAAAATGTTAAGCAAATGCACTCTAATGAGAGGTATAACATAGATTCATTTACCACTGACTGAATAAACAGTAGCCTTTACCACTGCACAAAATATGGCCTAGCTGTTGGAAGCACGACAAGAGGAGATAGTGGAGACGTCCAATTACTACTGTATGTGTCCTAGAGCGAGTTAGTGAGCCCCTTTCCGTTGCTCTCCTCTCCCTCCCTTTTCCTAGTGACTGGTGAAACTAATTGTGCTGCATTTAAAATCTGCTACTGATTTCTCTCCCAGCCACTGCTCTCTCTCTCTTTCTCTCCTCTCTCTCTCTCACCCACACTTCCTCTTTCTGTCTATTTCTCTCTCTCTTTCTCATTTCAACTTCTCTCTCCCTTTCCCTCTCTATCTGTCTGTTTCTCTCTCTCTCAACATCCCTCTCTCACTCTGTCTGTTTCTCTCTCTCTCAACATCCCTGTCACTCTGTCTGTTTCTCTCTCTCTCAACATCCCTCTCTGACTCTGTCTGTTTCTCTCTCTCTCTCAACATCCCCCTCTCTCTCTTTCTGTGTTTCTCTCTCTATATGTTTCTCTCTCTCTCTCCTCTCCCTTTCTCTATCCATATCAACTTCTTTCTCTCTCCCTTGCTCTCTCTCTCTCTCATATTATCTCTCTCCAATCAAACATGGAGCAAGGGGATGCAAAGTAATTACCTCAATGAATGTGGAAGGTGAGAGGTGCTGTGTATCTCCTGTCCGCATTCTGTCTGAGAGTTTATTTCATGGAAAGTCTCCAGACAGAAGCCTTAGAGAGGTGTGAGCATGGTTGGCTATGATCGGGGGGTTGGAGAATAAGTTTACTAAACCTGCAAATAAAACCCAGATTAACATTTGTCCACTAAACCAAGGCAAATACAAAGAATACTATACTTTTACAGTGGTTAATATATATAAATATATATATATATGTTTTTATAATACTAAATAATCCCAAATAATGACCATCTCTTACAAGTAATGAACATGTGAAATGAATGAATCACACTTTCAGCGGACCTCAGCACCCTGGTTAATACCTAGATGTTACCTTTTGTAAGCGGCTTGTCCTCTCCTAGGGGGTGAACAGCAATATGCTGCTGGAGACTGAGTGAACATTCCAATCAGCTGCCATGGCAACCAGCCACGAGGGGGAGGGGGGTGGAGGCGAGGGGAGAGCACTATGCTGAAGCATGAGTTGGACTGGGAAGTATACCACATCTACAAAGAACAACTGTTATGTATGCTAGCCAGGAGGGGCGATGAGTATAGATGTAATTCATATACAGTGTGGTTGCACACAATAGTTATGGAGCTGTATCAATGACAATACAGAATCATCCATTGAAATATAGAATAGTAATACAATTCTACATGTAAAATACAGTATAGACGATCATATTATTACTATGCATTATGAAGCATTCATTGGAATTGTGACTAGAATACTATCTTTAACAGACAATGATGCAACCGCTTTCTTTCTCTCTCTCTCTCTCTCTCTCTCTCCCTCACTATGAAATTGTAACAATGTATCCTTCACCCTAATAATATACAGTCAAAGCCTGATGAAAACATGGCATGACACCTAGTAATATAATTTATGCATTGGGAATTGCTTGATGATGGATTTGATAGACAGATGTTGACAGACAGAGAATCAGGGTGACCTTTACAGTGTGTGTGTGTGTGTGTGTGTGTGTCTGTGTCTTTGCATTGTATTGTGTAATAACACCCCATACTTCTCCAGTTCTATTTTCTCTCCCCTGATATCTCCTGTAGAGATAATAACCATGTGGTGGTGGACAAAGAGAGCTTCTACCCAGATAAATCAAGCATCATTCAGCCTGCACGGACACTTAGCTGCCCCACTCACTACATGATGACTTCTCCCATCAGGAACCTTTTAGGAAACGCCAGACAGCTAACAGGGCTGCTAGTTGGACAGACCTTATATGGAGTTTATGTTTAAAATCAGTCTATACAAACTGGAACAACAATGCTTGGACAAGTTAAAGCCAACCTACCTTAGATGCTGAGAGATCAAGTTAGGTTGTTTGCATGAGAAGTCGCTGGCCTGTAAGGAAATGCGCACAGGTGAGGACTGATGAGCTAATGTATTCTTATTTGACAATGGCTGAAATATAGTGAGACACAATTCACTAATAGTGTGGATTGGGTTCTCATAGAAACTACTCATGCAGTGAGACACAGCTTATAGTGAGAGTTTGGCTTGGGGAAGTGGAAAGCAGGCATTGCTGCCCCCCCACCACTACCTCCTCCTCCCCCTTCTCCTCTTGTGATGAATAATTGGTTCCCAGGGGACTCAGGAGTGGGGCCCAGCAGTTCTACACACACAGTTTCCCTTTCTCAACAGACTGACTGGGGCAGTAGCCTCCTCTCTGCAGCACTGAAGTGTGTGTGTGTGTGTGTGTGTGTGTGTGTGTTTACAAGAGCATAGATTTTTTTATGATAAGACATGTAAATACAGTTTAATCAATCTGTTTTAACTATGCATAACCTTGGAATAAGTTCAACAGAAAAGGTTCAACTATGATGTTATTAATTATACATTTTTGGGGGGTACTAGCATATACACTACAACTTATATATAACCAACGTCAAATTGTTTTAATAATAAAACATAGTGGTGAAACCTTTTGAATGAAAACGTAATGTAGTTATGCCTGTGACAAAGCAAGAAAACCTGAAGGCTCTGAGGCCTCTATGGCAAACCACGTATCCTACAAAAAAATGTACTATTCTATTCCAAAACACTTTATATTTGCAAAATATGTGCATTGTTAGCGTAACATCTCTTAAATCATGCACTCACTCAGCTTGTTTAAGATTCAGATAGTGAAAAAGCACAGCAATGCACTCAGGGTATCGCGGTATACCGTGCTATATAGGAATTGAAAAGGCTAGAGGGAAATACTAATACAGAGGTATCAAAAGCAGTGACTTACCAATCATCTTGTCAAACCCATCACGAAAAACTGGCAACTGTATAAAATTACGTCCCGTACTGGCTAAAATAAACTAATCTCAATGACAACTGTTAAATCAAAGGCTAATTGTCAATGCAGCTTAAATTATATTTGCGCACCATACACACAAACGCATAACAGAGTGATATGGTCCTGTAACTGATTATGTTGTAAATGAATTAGTAGGTTTTGCAGCACGACTGATGCGTGGAGGTCTTTTCGGCTGCGCGCGCTGACAATGGTGGAGAGAAAGGGGTTGACACGAGCCCTACAGCAACGTGACTACGGTTAAGCCAATCATTCCCAGGTGAATGAAATTATACGTGGACTACCAAAGTGTCGGCTACTGTAGCAAACGATTACACGTTTTTGAAACATGGCAGCCTATCTTTGAAAACATAAAACAATATTTTTGTCAACTCCAACAAAAATAAGTGTGGTCTTTGGTCTTCAGATAAGAAGCTGCGTGCGTGCGCGCGCGTGCGTGTGTGTGTGTGGCTCAGCTATGGATTTGGTGCGGTGGAAATGTTTTGCTGCCATCCAGTGGAAAGCTTGGCCTCTCAGCGGGGTATTTAAATAATTAACCATGTATTGTTTTATGTATTGAGCTGTCAAGAATAAGTATTATATTTGAATGTCGTAGCTGAGGTACAGAAACACCCTGCCGGGAAGTGTCCACAAGTTGTTATAGTTGTATAATAACTAATATATATCGTATATTCTGTATAATTATCATGTGATATTTAATTACATTTGTTTTATCCAAGTGTTGGATTTGGGTATAGCACATCGTTTATTTGAATAGATTACTTAATAGCAACTACTTGGGGACATTTGCAGCATTGGGCCTAATTTTTTTTTTATCAATGGGTACTGGAGAGCGTGATATTAGAGCCAGGAGACAGTAGAGGGCGCTCACAGCCCACACACTGCACTGGCTCCGTTCTGTTCCATTTCCAGTCTCTGGTTTCACAGACGTATTTGATCATTCTTTTGTTGCTGAGAATTTTCCTGCACAACAGGAAATGTAAACTTGTAGTGTGTTTGAGTTTACAAAAAGCTTCTAAATTTGTAATTTCCACTTTGACATTTCAGACTTGATTTACCTTAACGAAAAATGTATCAACCCCTTCAAAAATATCCATCAATTGTAATCCACATGATAATTCAAATGTCCTTTCCTGCTGTAAAAAACGGGCTCAAATTAAGATCCTGCATCTGTATTAATGACAGGCACTGTAGGGCTCATTGCAGTCTACATGCACAAAGGTAACTCATGTTGATTGTCTTGCACATACATCGTCTTCCATCTGTCTTTGTAACAGAAAGTCTTACTTTAGTACCTGGGAAAGTACCCTAGTACCCTTATCCCCTGTTGACTCCAGCTGCATTGTAATGAGAGTTAAATGAGACAGAGTCACTTTTTCCAGCAGCAGCAGCAGTAGAGAGAGAGAGAGAGAGAGAGAGAGAGAGAGAGAGAGAGAGAGAGAGAGAGAGAGAGAGAGAGAGAGAGAGAGAGAGAGAGAGAGAGAGAGAGAGAGAGAGAGAGAAAGGAGAGAGAGAGAGAGAAAGGAGAGAGAGAGAGAGAGAGAGAGAGAGAGGTGGCTGAGAAACGTCCAGATACCATCTGAGTTTGTGTTTAAAGAACGGTCTGGTCTGGGCAGAGTACCAAGCCAAACAAGCTAACTTTGGCCTAAAGCTTAGGATAAGTTAAATAGCTCTTTGCTTGGAGCCTAGTCATTCCCCTCCAAAACTTCAAGATGAAGCTTTCCCTCACTAAAATGGTGAACTCTCAACTGTCTATGTTGCAATCTGTCTCTTCAGTCTGGTTTCCGGGAAGTCAGTCATTAAACTATTCCCCCCGGCTGTCAAGAGAACATGACGAATGACTGGGGAAGCAGTGTAACGTTTGGGGGAAAAAATCTTCAATAACAGTTTATGCATTGTTCTTTTGGTCGAGCATTGTGAGAAGTTCAATCAAATGGACGTTTGTTAGTATAGTCAATAAATAAGGAAGGTCAATACACTGTTTAACACCTATCGTGAAATAAGCACAACTAAATAATATAAAAGGAAATGTCCCATAACGTCCAAGGCATTGAGTGCCATGTGCATCTCTGTTGTAGCTGTTGAGCTACATGAACACCCCATGAAACATTGTGTAAACATAGGCTGCAGTATTAGTGTTACTATTCACTAGGTAGAGTGTCCCTTCTCACCTGCCGTATCGGTGATGTGTGAAAACCAAGCTCTGAAGTAAACCTCAGTAACTGGAGTATGCGAGACAGAGATCTGATACTGAGTGACTAGAAAGCCAGGAATAGATCGTACCTACCCATATGTCTAGTACTGCATGCAGCAATTCCCCGTCTGCTGAAAAAAAGCCCACATTAATCTAATGAACGTTTAGAAATGAGAGCTTTTATTTGGATACAAAAGAAGCAATACAGTGTTGTTTTTTTTCATGGAGAACTTCTCTGTAGAGAAATACACCCCCATCCTACTTTTTGCATTCCATGATAACAAATGATATTCCTACTTGTCATGACATGGCTGGTATGTAACTGTTGAGTTATCTCTTTTCCATGGGAATGAAGAGGACTTTAGGGCTACAGATTATGAGGCCCATTTCTTACTTCTGATCCGCTTTGGGAGGCAGAGGGCAGTGTGTGTGTGTGTGTGTGTGTGTGTGTGTGTGTGTGTGTGTGTGTGTAAACCTCATCAAAAAAAGAAATGTCCCTTTTTCAGGACCCTGTCTTTCAAAGATAATTCATGAAAATCCAAATAACTTCACAGCTCTTCCTTGTAAAGGGGTTAAACACTGTTTCCCGTGCTTGTTCAGTGAACCATAAACAACGAATTAACATGCACCTGTGGAACGGTCGTTAAGACACTAACAGTTTACAGACGGTAGGCAATTAAGGTCACAGTTATGAAAACCTAGGACACTAAAGAAGCATACCTACTGACTCTGAAAAACACCAAAATAAAGATGCCCAGGGTCCCTGCCCATCTGCGTGAACGTGCCTTAGGCATGCTGCAAGGAGGCATGAGAACTGCAGATGTGGCCAGGGCAATAAATTGCAATGTCCGTACTGTGAGACGCCTAAGACAGCGCTACAGGGAGACATGAGGGACAGCTGATCGTCCTCGCAGTGACAGACCACGTGTAACAACACCTGAATAGGATCAGTACATCCGAACATCACACCTGCGGGACAGGTACAGGAAGGCAACAACAACTGCCAGAGTTACACCAGGAACGCACAATCCCTCCATCAGTGCTCAGACTGTCCTCAATAGGATGAGAGAGGCTGGACTGAGGGCTTGTAGGCCTGTTGTAAGGCAGGTCCTCACCAGACCACAGGAAACAACATTGCCTATGAGCACAAACACACCATCGCTGGACCAGACAGGACTGGCAAAAAGTGCTCTTCACTGAGGAGTCGCGGTTTTGTCTCACCAGGGGTGATGGTCGGATTCGCGTTTATCGTCGAAGGAATGAGCGTTACACCGAGGCCTGTACTCTGGAGCGGGATCGTTTTGGATGTGGAGGGTACGTCATGGTCTGGGGCGGTGTGTCACTGCATCATCGGACTGAGCTTGTTGTCATTGCAGGCAATCGCATCACTGTGCATTACAGGGAAGACATCCTCCTCCCTCATGTGGTACCCTTCCTGCAGGCTCATCCTGACATGACCCTCCAGCATGACAATGCCACCAGCCATACTGCTAGTTCTGTGCGGGATTTCCTGCAAGACAGGATTTTCAGTGTTCTGCCATGGCTAGCGAAGAGCCCAGATCTCAATCCCATTGAGCACGTCTGGAACCTGTTGGATCGGAGGGTGAGGGCTAGGGCCTTTCCCCAAAAAAATGTCTGGGAACTTGCAGATGCCTTGGTAGAAGAGTGGGGTAACACCTCACAGCAAGAACGGGCAAATCTGGTGCAGTCCATGAGGAGGAGATGCACTGTAGTACTTAATGCAGCTGGTGGCCACACCAGATACTCACTGTTAACCCCCCCCACAGTCACATGTCTGTGAAACTTGTTCAGTTTATGTCTCAGTTGTTGAATCTTGTCATGTTCATACAAATACTTACACATGTTAAGTTTGCTGAAAATAAAGGCAGTTGACAGTGAGGGGACGCTTCTTTTTTTGCTGAGTTCATGTGCATGTGTTTGTGTGCATGCGTACGCATGCACGTGAGTGTTGCAACTCCTGTAAGATGAGTGTGCCAGGCGGATACAGGATCCATTTGAAAGTGACACACATACCTTTGGCCTCCACTAAATAATGTATATGCCACAGGTTCAAATGAACCTGGATATTATATCCCCACAGTACTATCAGATGCATCTGCCACGTGGCCTCACGTTCATTAAGATGATCTGATCGCTCAATCTGTGTCCCTTTCTCATATCCTGCTGTATCCCTCTCTTTATTCCCTGAGCTGAACGACTTTTGGGGATTTTACTATTTTCTAATAATGTGGCCCGAATCAACTACAGTGCCTTGCGAAAGTATTCGGCCCCCTTGAACTTTGCGACCTTTTGCCACATTTCAGGCTTCAAACATAAAGATATAAAACTGTATGTTTTTGTGAAGAATCAACAACAAGTGGGACACAATCATGAAGTGGAACAACATTTATTGGATATTTTAAACTTTTTTAACAAATCAAAAACTGAAAAATTGGGCGTGCAAAATTATTCAGCCCCTTTACTTTCAGTGCAGCAAACTCTCTCCAGAAGTTCAGTGAGGATCTCTGAATGATCCAATGTTGACCTAAATGACTAATGATGATAAATACAATCCACCTGTGTGTAATCAAGTCTCCGTATAAATGCACCTGCACTGTGATAGTCTCAGAGGTCCGTTAAAAGCGCAGAGAGCATCATGAAGAACAAGGAACACACCAGGCAGGTCCGAGATACTGTTGTGAAGAAGTTTAAAGCCGGATTTGGATACAAAAAGATTTCCCAAGCTTTAAACATCCCAAGGAGCACTGTGCAAGCGATAATATTGAAATGGAAGGAGTATCAGACCACTGCAAATCTACCAAGACCTGGCCGTCCCTCTAAACTTTCAGCTCATACAAGGAGAAGACTGATCAGAGATGCAGCCAAGAGGCCCATGATCACTCTGGATGAACTGCAGAGATCTACAGCTGAGGTGGGACACTCTGTCCATAGGACAACAATCAGTCGTATATTGCACAAATCTGGCCTTTATGGAAGAGTGGCAAGAAGAAAGGCATTTCTTAAAGATATACATAAAAAGTGTTGTTTAAAGTTTGCCACAAGCCACCTGGGAGACACACCAAACATGTGGAAGAAGGTGCTCTGGTCCGATGAAACCAAAATTGAACTTTTTGGCAACAATGCAAAAAGTTATGTTTGGCGTAAAAGCAACACAGCTCATCACCCTGAACACACCATCCCCACTGTCAAACATGGTGGTGGCAGCATCATGGTTTGGGCCTGCTTTTCTTCAGCAGGGACAGAGAAGATGGTTAAAATTGATGGGAAGATGGATGGAGCCAAATACAGGACCATTCTGGAAGAAAACCTGATGGAGTCTGCAAAAGACCTGAGACTGGGATGGAGATTTGTCTTCCAACAAGACAATGATCCAAAACATAAAGCAAAATCTACAATGGAATGGTTCAAAAATAAACATATCCAGGTGTTAGAATGGCTAAGTCAAAGTCCAGACCTGAATCCAATCGAGAATCTGTGGAAAGAACTGAAAACTGCTGTTCACAAATGCTCTCCATCCAACCTCACTGAGCTCGAGCTGTTTTGCAAGGAGGAATGGGAAAAAATGTCAGTCTCTCGATGTGCAAAACTGATAGAGACATACCCCAAGCGACTTACAGCTGTAATCGCAGCAAAAGGTGGCGCTACAAAGTATTAACTTAAGGGGGATGAATAATTTTGCACGCCCAATTTTTCAGTTTTTGAGATGTTAAAAAAGTTTGAAATATCCAATAAATGTCATTCCACTTCATGATTGTGTCCCCCTTGTTGTTGATTCTTCACAAAAATATACAGTTTTATATCTTTATGTTTGAAGCCTGAAATATGGCAAAAGGTCACAAAGTTCAAGGGGGCCGAATACTTTCGCAAGGCACTGTACTTCTATCGGACGTAATTTAAGGCATTTTCAAATAATATGCTTTAAATAGCCTACTATTTGAAAGTATTTTCAAATACTTATTTTAAATGCTATTTTAAAACGCATGGAAGTGTATTTGGGTATTTTTCCAATAGCTTCTAAGTGTATTTTAAAATATATTCAACTACTGCCTGAGATGCTTGCCAAGGTACTCTTTGAAATGCTATTGCTTAAAAAAGTCCTTTTGACACACTTGAGAGGACCACAGAGTTGCCTTGACGGATTTCACAACCTATGCATAAGTAATTCAATTCATTTCACATGGTTGACGATTCATTGCTTAAATTCATTAAGATAACCCAGCAAAACCTTGCAGTTCAGTTAGCATACGCTCACACAGCACAAAGTCCCCACACTGAATGGCCCTTGTCTTGACACAAAAAACATTCAACGCAAAGCTGTGAGAGACACCATTAATGTCACAGGGGGACAAAGAAAAACAGTAGAAAAGTTGTGCTCCAATCGTGTAAGTAGAGGAAAAAATGTGTTTATCCCGTCAAACAACCATTAGCCCAGTGAAGTAAAACCCTCCCAAGGAAAGGAAGGGCAATAAAACAACTATCACACTGGTGACTGGGGTGGGAGGTTAATTGTGACAGAGCTTCCATGATTTGTTCAGGAAAAATAGGATTGGAGCCAGACAAGGCTAGGGCTGGGGTCAACTCTGGGTCTCAACTGTTTCCTGTCAGCCTGACCTGGGTGGTACTGACAGAGGGAGGGAGAAAGGGGTCTGTTCAGTCTAAACTGGGTTCTGGAGTTCCTTGCTTCAGGATTAAGCTGAAAGGTAGGCTATAATACTTCTATTAGTGTAATATTACATTTATAAAGTAGGCCCTATCTTGGTCAGTCTGCCTGTCTGTCTGTCTCTGTCTCTTCTCTTTCTCTCTCTCTCTCTCTCTCTCTCTCTTTCCCTCTCTCTCTCTCTCTCTCTCTCTTCTCTCTCTCTCTCTCTCTTTCCTCTCTCTCTCTCTCTCTCTTCTCTCTCTCTCTCTCTCTCTCTATCTCTTCCCCCTCTCTCTCTCTCTCTTTCTTTCTCTCTCTCTCTCTCTCTCTCTGTCTGTCTCCCTTTGTCTCTCTCTCTAAAGTGAATATTTATTTCTCATAGCTATGTAGCTGACGTTACTGTGAGCTGCATCCAAGACCCAAAACAGTGTGTCACTGGGAAAACATTTTCCTCTCTCCTCCTCTGAAGGCCAGCCTCTCTGTGTCGTCTATCAGCCTGGTGTGTCTAGAGCTAGCCACAGGGTCAGAACAGAGCAGAGAAAGGCATCTACCCCATCTACTCCTCTTTCTCTCATTTTCTCACTCACAATACTCACAAATCTCTCTTCCTTTCTCCCCCTTTTACCTCCCAGTCATACAATAAACTTCCCTTGTATGCTCCTGCCCAGAAGAAAGAACAGGGGGATACGGTTTCCACAACAATGGAAATTCAATCAGGAAATGGAGAGGAGTTGGAGGTGGTGAGTGGCGAGTCATTAGTGACCTCGGGCTCCGTTTCCTCCTCGCCGTATCTCTCTGTCCCTCAGGCAGACGGCACGGACGACCAAGTACTCCGGGAGGACCTCCAGGCTGCTAAGACCATTGAGAGGTTTGATATCCCTCTGAGTAACTTGAAGAGAATGTTTGAGAAGCCCCCAGGAGCAGCCAACACTGTAAGTACACTTATTTTCTTATTATGCAGTACAGCTTTATGTGAATTGAATGTTTAAGCCAAACAGTGCCCTAACTTACTGTGGCCCAAAGCACTCTGTCCATGCTGTTTGGGAGGGAACCAACTGATGGGCAATTATGTGCTACATTTACTGTGAGAAACTGAATAAAACTTTAGTGGAAAGTTAAAAAAGTAAGTTTAGTGAAGTAGGTTCATTGGAGATTTTGACGCAGTTGTAATGCATCTATCTGTCTCCTAGTTTCTGAGAGACGGGCAGCAGAGTATCAGTGTAGATAGAGGGAGGTCTGGTGACCAATGGCATCACACTTTTAAAAAACATCAGCTCTGCTGCTTGTTTTTGTGTTCTTGTTGCGTCTCTCACTTAATTCCATAAATACGTCTATTCTAGTTTCAGGGTAGCTATGTGGGATCCTCTGAAAGATGTCAGTGTGATCACTGACCAATAGAAAACCCCTGGTGCAGCACCTGGTTGCAGTATTTTGTCCCGTCTTTTTTTTATTGCATTTGGTTTTTACACAGTTAGAAAATGCACTATTTACTAAGATGGTTGAAATGTCAAGATAGAACAAGATGACAAGGGATAGAAAGTATGTTTCAAAGAGCAGTGGATACCACGGTCTAGGGGTTAGGAGTATTGTTACAAAGAGCAGTGGATACTACGGTCTAGGGGTTAGGAGTATTGTTACAAAGAGCAGCGGATACCACGGTCTAGGGGTTAGGAGTATTGTTACAAAGAGCAGTGGATACCACGGTCTAGGGGTTAGGAGTATTGTTACAAAGAGCAGTGGATACCACGGCCTAGGGGTTAGGAGTATTGTTACAAAGAGCAGTGGATACCACGGTCTAGGGGTTAGGAGTATTGTTACAAAGAGCAGTGGATACCACGGTCTAGGGGTTAGGAGTATTGTTTCAAAGAGCAGCGGATACCACGGTCTAGGGGTTAGGAGTATTGTTACAAAGAGCAGTGGATACCACGGTCTAGGGGTTAGGAGTATTGTTACAAAGAGCAGTGGATACCACGGCCTAGGGGTTAGGAGTATTGTTACAAAGAGCAGTGGATACCACGGTCTAGGGGTTAGAGTATTGTTACAAAGAGCAGTGGATACCACGGTCTAGGGGTTAGGAGTATTGTTACAAAGAGCAGTGGATACCACGGTCTAGGGGTTAGGAGTATTGTTACAAAGATCAGTGGATACCACGGTCTAGGGGTTAGGAGTATTGTTACAAAGAGCAGTGGATACCACGGTCTAGGGGTTAGGGGTATTGTTACAAAGAGCAGTGGATACCACGGTCTAGGGGTTAGGAGTATTGTTACAAAGACAGTGGATACCACGGTCTAGGGGTTAGGGTATTGTTACAAAGAGCAGTGGATACCACGGTCTAGGGGTTAGGAGTATTGTTACAAAGAGCAGTGGATACCACGGTCTAGGGGTTAGGAGTATTGTTATAAAGAGCAGTGGATACCACGGTCTAGGGGTTAGGAGTATTGTTACAAAGAGCAGAGGATACCACGGTCAAGGGGTTAGGAGTATTGTTACAAAGAGCAGTGGATACCACGGTCTAGGGGTTAGGAGTATTGTTACAAAGAGCAGTGGATACCACGGTCTAGGGGTTAGGAGTATTGTTACAAAGAGCAGCGGATACCACGGTCTAGGGGTTAGGAGTATTGTTACAAAGAGCAGTGGATACCACGGTCTAGGGGTTAGGAGTATTGTTACAAAGAGCAGTGGATACCACGGTCTAGGGGTTAGGAGTATTGTTACAAAGAGCAGTGGATACCACGGTCTAGGGGTTAGGAGTATTGTTACAAAGAGCAGTGGATACCACGGTCTAGGGGTTAGGAGTATTGTTACAAAGAGCAGTGGATACCACGGTCTAGGGGTTAGGAGTATTGTTACAAAGAGCAGTGGATACCACGGTCTAGGGGTTAGGAGTATTGTTACAAAGAGCAGTGGATACCACGGTCTAGGGGTTAGGAGTATTGTTACAAAGAGCAGTGGATACCACGGTCTAGGGGTTAGGAGTATTGTTTCAAAGAGCAGCGGATACCACGGTCTAGGGGTTAGGAGTATTGTTACAAAGAGCAGCGGATACCACGGTCTAGGGGTTAGGAGTATTGTTACAAAGAGCAGTGGATACCACGGCCTAGGGGTTAGGAGTATTGTTACAAAGAGCAGTGGATACCACGGTCTAGGGGTTAGGAGTATTGTTACAAAGAGCAGTGGATACCACGGTCTAGGGGTTAGGAGTATTGTTTCAAAGAGCAGCGGATACCACGGTCTAGGGGTTAGGAGTATTGTTACAAAGAGCAGCGGATACCACGGTCTAGGGGTTAGGAGTATTGTTACAAAGAGCAGTGGATACCACGGCCTAGGGGTTAGGAGTATTGTTACAAAGAGCAGTGGATACCACGGCCTAGGGGTTAGGAGTATTGTTACAAAGATCAGTGGATACCACGGTCTAGGGGTTAGAGTATTGTTACAAAGAGCAGTGGATACCACGGTCTAGGGGTTAGGGTATTGTTACAAAGAGCAGTGGATACCACAGTCTAGGGGTTAGGAGTATTGTTACAAAGAGCAGTGGATACCACGGTCTAGGGGTTAGGGTATTGTTACAAAGAGCAGTGGATACCACGGTCTAGGGGTTAGGAGTATTGTTACAAAGAGCAGTGGATACCACGGTCTAGGGGTTAGGAGTATTGTTATAAAGAGCAGTGGATACCACGGTCTAGGGGTTAGGAGTATTGTTACAAAGAGCAGAGGATACCACGGTCAAGGGGTTAGGAGTATTGTTACAAAGAGCAGTGGATACCACGGTCTAGGGGTTAGGAGTATTGTTACAAAGAGCAGTGGATACCACGGTCTAGGGGTTAGGAGTATTGTTTCAAAGAGCAGCGGATACCACGGTCTAGGGGTTAGGAGTATTGTTACAAAGAGCAGCGGATACCACGGTCTAGGGGTTAGGAGTATTGTTACAAAGAGCAGTGGATACCACGGTCAGGGGTTAGGAGTATTGTTACAAAGAGCAGTGGATACCACGGTCTAGGGGTTAGGAGTATTGTTACAAAGAGCAGTGGATACCACGGTCTAGGGGTTAGGAGTATTGTTACAAAGAGCAGTGGATACCACGGTCTAGGGGTTAGGAGTATTGTTACAAAGAGCAGTGGATACCACGGTCTAGGGGTTAGGAGTATTGTTACAAAGAGCAGTGGATACCACGGTCTAGGGGTTAGGAGTATTGTTACAAAGAGCAGTGGATACCACGGTCTAGGGGTTAGGAGTATTGTTACAAAGAGCAGTGGATACCACGGTCTAGGGGTTAGGAGTATTGTTACAAAGAGCAGTGGATACCACGGTCTAGGGGTTAGGAGTATTGTTTCAAAGAGCAGCGGATACCACGGTCTAGGGGTTAGGAGTATTGTTACAAAGAGCAGTGGATACCACGGTCTAGGGGTTAGGAGTATTGTTACAAAGAGCAGCGGATACCACGGCCTAGGGGTTAGGAGTATTGTTACAAAGAGCAGTGGATACCACGGTCTAGGGGTTAGGAGTATTGTTACAAAGAGCAGCGGATACCACGGTCTAGGGGTTAGGAGTATTGTTACAAAGAGCAGCGGATACCACGGTCTAGGGGTTAGGAGTATTGTTACAAAGAGCAGTGGATACCACGGTCTAGGGGTTAGGAGTATTGTTACAAAGAGCAGTGGATACCACGGTCTAGGGGTTAGGAGTATTGTTACAAAGATCAGTGGATACCACGGTCTAGGGGTTAGGAGTATTGTTACAAAGAGCAGTGGATACCACGGTCTAGGGGTTAGGGGTATTGTTACAAAGAGCAGTGGATACCACAGTCTAGGGGTTAGGAGTATTGTTACAAAGAGCAGTGGATACCACGGTCTAGGGGTTAGGGGTATTGTTACAAAGAGCAGTGGATACCACAGTCTAGGGGTTAGGAGTATTGTTACAAAGAGCAGTGGATACCACGGTCTAGGGGTTAGGGGTATTGTTACAAAGAGCAGTGGATACCACGGTCTAGGGGTTAGGAGTATTGTTACAAAGAGCAGTGGATACCACGGTCTAGGGGTTAGGAGTATTGTTATAAAGAGCAGTGGATACCACGGTCTAGGGGTTAGGAGTATTGTTACAAAGAGCAGAGGATACCACGGTCAAGGGGTTAGGAGTATTGTTACAAAGAGCAGTGGATACCACGGTCTAGGGGTTAGGAGTATTGTTACAAAGAGCAGTGGATACCACGGTCTAGGGGTTAGGAGTATTGTTTCAAAGAGCAGCGGATACCACGGTCTAGGGGTTAGGAGTATTGTTACAAAGAGCAGTGGATACCACGGTCTAGGGGTTAGGAGTATTGTTACAAAGAGCAGTGGATACCACGGTCTAGGGGTTAGGAGTATTGTTACAAAGAGCAGTGGATACCACGGTCTAGGGGTTAGGAGTATTGTTACAAAGAGCAGTGGATACCACGGTCTAGGGGTTAGGAGTATTGTTACAAAGAGCAGTGGATACCACGGTCTAGGGGTTAGGAGTATTGTTACAAAGAGCAGTGGATACCACGGTCTAGGGGTTAGGAGTATTGTTTCAAAGCCAGAGAATATGATTCAGCCTTTGGCAAAGGGTTTACCCAAAGTTTGTTGACTCTGGTAAAAGTGCTTACGTCTTCTTTTTTCACTGAAGTCGAGGGCGAATGACTCACCACCTATTTTTCCATCACATTACAGCTGGCTGCTCTCAGAGGAACATCTAAGACACTTGGAAGCAAAGTGGGTCATTTTTGGGCAAACCATCCCACTGCCAAATGTCTACCGTGGAGTAACGAATGGTCCATCTGACCTAGTTATTCTCTTAGTTGGTTTTAACACCGTCATGATGTCCAACCATATTCTTTCCAAATATGGCCGTGATGTGTTCGTAATGCCAAAGATCCACCGCAGAATCGATCGGTTTAATCAAAAACAATAATACAAATATTATTACAATATCCTTAGTGAATCTATAAGCTACCAGCAGATGGTATGAAGAGCACAGCAAAAGTGAAAGAAATGAGTGAAGTCTCCCCATTAGCTGCACAGAGAGATCTGTATTGATCTCTAGTCCATCCTCCTGTCTATGGAGTGGAGCCTAAATACACAACTGATGTTTCTCAGCCCCCGGCCATGTTATTACTGTCCTCTTGAGAGTTGTAAAGGGAACTTAGTCATGCTGTAAACAAAGGGCATGGCCTTGTCTCAGTGTCAACCACCTGAAAGCAGCTTTAGTTATTTATAAACTAGATTAATACACTGACAGTGTCTATTGGCTTATTCAGATGTCCGTCAGCTTTTGACGAAGCAGCAGCTACTCTTCCTGGAGTCCACACGAAACACAGAACATGACGAGGAACCAAGCACATGGTACACTGATAGACAAGAGCAGTCACACAAATGTAGAATGCAACGGTGTACAACTGAAGAATAACGCGTGTGTGGATTGTGTTCGAGTGTGTCTGTGTGTGTGTGTGTCATTTCACAGGCGCTATTTTGCCATCAGACGTTGTTTAATCCATTTTTTAAAGGTCATTTTCCTGTTTCTTGGAGGAATTGGATCATGCCTCTGTATAATACTGTGTGTTGTCAGGAATTGGTGTTGAACTTGGGGAATGTGAAGAGACCCCTGGTGGCATGTCTTGTGAGGTATGTATGGCTGTCTGTGCTGACAATCTGGAATTTTCATTACAGTAATACTTCTCATAAACATAAAAAGACAAGCAGTTCATCTCTCGTCAACCCTCAACCAGGAAAGACTATCATGGATGTCGTTGATGCTAGTTCTGTATGTGCAGTTAAGGGCGAGGCGTGATGCTCTGTTTTGAACCAGCTGCAGCTTTGCTATGTCTTTCTTTGCTGCACTTGACCATATTACCGGACAGTAATCAAGAAGGGACAAGACCAGAGCCTGAACAACTAGTGCAGTTGATTTTTGTGTCAAAAGCGCAGAACATATTTTCAGAACAGACATACCCCTCCCCATCTTCACGACACATTTTTCAATATGACTTGACCATGATAATTGACCATCCAATGATATACAGTTGAAGTCAGAAGTTTACATACACCTTAGCCAACTACATTTAAACTCAGTTTTTCACAATTGCTGACATTTAATCCAAGTAAAAAATTCCCTGTTTTAGGTTAGTCAGTTAGGATCACCACTTTATTTTAAGAATGTGAAATGTCAGAATAATAGTAGAGAGAATGATTTATTTCAGCTTTTATTTCTTTCATCACATTCCCAGTGGGTCAGAAGTTCACATACACTCAATTAGTATTTGGTAGCATTGCCTTTAAATTGTTTAACTTGGGTCTAACATTTCTGGTAGCCTTCCACAAGCTTCCCACAATAAGTTGGGTGAATCTTGGCCCATTCCTCCTGACAGAGCTGGTGTAACCGAGTCATGTTTGTAGGCCTCTTTGCTCGCACACGCTTTTTCAGTTCTGCCCACACATTTTCTATAGGATTGAGGTCAAGGCTTTGTGATGGCCACTCTAATACCTTGACTTTGTTGTTCTTAAGCCATTTTGCCCCAACTTTGGAAGTATGCTTGAGGTCATTGTCAATTTGGAAGACCAAATTGCGACCAGGCTTTAAATTCCTGACTGATGTCTTGAGATGTTGCTTCAATATATCCACATAATTTTACTCCCTCACGATGCCATCTATTTTGTGAAGTGCACCAGTCCCTCATGCAGCAAAGCACCCCCACAACATAATGCTGCCACTCCCGTGCTTTAAGGTTGGGATGGTGTTCTTCGGTTTGCAAGCCTCCCCCTTCTTCCTTCAAACATAACATTGGTCATTATGGCCAAACAGTTCTATTTTTGTTTCATCAGACCAGAGGACATTTCTACAAAAAGTACGATCTTTGTCCCCATGTGCAGTTGCAAACCATAGTTTTTTTTTTTTTATGGTGGTTTTGGAGCAATGGCTTCTTCCTTGCTGAGCGGCCTTTCAGGTTATGTCGATATAGCACTTGTTTTACTGTGGATATAGATACTGTTGTACCTGTTTCCTCCAGCATCTTCACAAGGTCCTTTGCTGTTGTTCTGTGATTGATTTGCACTTTTCGCACCAAAGTACATTCACATCTAGGAAACAGAAAGCGTCTCCTTCCTGAGCGGAATGACAGCTGCATGGTCCCATGGTGTTTATACTTGCGTGCTATTGTTTGTACAGATGAATGTGGTACCTTCAGGCGTTTTGAAATTGCTGGATGAACCAGACTTGTGGAGGTCTACAATTTTTTTCTGAGGTCTTGGCTGATTTTTGATTTTCCCATGATGTCAAGCAAAGAGGCACTGAAGGTAGACCTTGAAATACATCCACAGGTACACCTCCAATTGACTCAAATTATGTAAATGATCCTATCAGAAGCTTCTAAAGTCATGACATTATTTTCGGGAATTTTCCAAGCTGTTTAAAGGCACAGTCAACTTTTTTTTAACCAAATACAATACTTTTAGTTTTAGATGTATTTAAGAACTGTGCATTATTAATCACCCATTCTGATACTGATTAACTTCTTATTGATCTATTCAGTGAGCTCACTGGCTTTGATTGCTTAGTTGTGGGACTCATAGTAGCTCTGACTAGTCCATAATTAGGTTCTAGAGTTGTTCCTGACCATATAGCCTTAACTTAACCAAAGTTGTTCCTAGTTAGCTCATGGGAGCTCAGGGAAAACTCTGAGCCCTACTCATAATAAACATACAGTTGTCCCAACTCTATAGGTTTTAGAGGTCTTGAGGCGGCAGCACAGCTGCAGTATGGTGTCTCTAGCCTGGCGACTGTGGGTTGAAACCTGTAGATGGCACATGCTGTCTGTGCAGTGCAGTGCAGTGCACAGACGATGGAGCTTATTCCACACTGTGCTATTTAAGGCCTATTCCTGGGGTTGTATGGTTATGCTGCATTTTAAAAATAACCCTGTAATTGGTATGTCGGCTGTGGCTGACAGCGCGGGAGTGGAGGGCCTTTAGGTACTGCCAGCCTGCCTCAGATCGGATGGGAGCGCAGGCAGAGTGGAGACGTGGATCTATAGAGAACTGGATCATGCCTGTCGTAGTCAGAGTTCTGGACTGGGTCCTGCTGTCTGTCTTTCTTCTTATGTGGATCTGTGGGTTCTGGTGTTGCTTCAGATCACAAAGAGGAAGGTGAAGTCAGCTGAACTGATTAAAGGCCAGCTGAGAAGCTTCATTCTTAGTAGTTTAACTACAAGAGCAGAAGTGTACAAAAGCAAAATAGTTAGGGGTTTGTTTTATTGATCGTTTTTATCTTTGTGATGTTGTTGTTTTTTGTGAGAGTTTTTATCTTTACTGTTCTTTAATTAGTACTTATGTGTGAAAGGAAATGTGAGAGGTTTCTCAGATGACTGTACCGTAGTTTGCTGCGACCACAACACTGAACCACTGATGCCAAAGGTCCAAAAGATGCAATCTTTCACAGACATTCTTTAGCTCAGAACAACTGGCCATGTCTCAAATACACAGTAAAAACTTCATCTGGTACTGAGTGAAATGTAGTATTTTAGGGTAAGTTAAGCCTTGTTAAGTATATTTAGACGAGTGTGGCGAGACAGAGTGGAACGAAGCCATAATAAACCAAACACATCCTGATAAGAACAGAGTTTGGCTATTCCCCAATGGACCTTGTCCTATAATACATTTAGGAGACATTTGCTTCAAAGATGATTTATTGTATTCCCTTGACATGAGCTGACTGACAATCATGATGAGACTGAGACAATGTAGGTTAGGCTAACAGATGCTCTTATCCAGAATGACTTACAGGAGCAATTAGGTTTAAGTGCTTTGCTCAAGGGCACATCGACAGATTTTTCATCTAGTCAGCTCAGGGACTTGAACCAGCAACGTTTTGGTTACTGGCTCAACGCTCTTAACCGCCAGGCTACCTGCCGCCCCCAAACAATGGTGGTTTATCTACTGTACCGTTGTGATATACTAACGCTGAACTGCTTGTATTTCTGTAGGGATCCAATATGACGACTCTCAATCCTTCTTCTACTGCATCATTCAAGTCAAGGAAAGAGGGATAAAGACATACTTTTACTCTACGACGCCCATTTGGAATTCATCCTTTATTTTGCATGACCAAAATTCGCAAAGAAACCGATCTTTCTGTCATTATCTCGAATCTTAATTTTGAGAACACGGATACTTGTCACTGTTTAATTCTTCCTTTGA
This sequence comes from Oncorhynchus nerka, assembly GCF_034236695.1. Taxonomy (NCBI): domain Eukaryota; kingdom Metazoa; phylum Chordata; class Actinopteri; order Salmoniformes; family Salmonidae; genus Oncorhynchus; species Oncorhynchus nerka. The sequence continues at coordinate 23,925,067 of NC_088397.1, read as the reverse complement.
ATCTGACCTTTCTATTTGACATTTGATTCTTAATGAATGATAATCCAATTTGCCGTTTCCTTTCAATTTCCTCTGCAGAAGATTTCATTCCCGTTTTTAATTTTCGTTCTGTGTTGCCCATGGTGTTAAAGTGCTTTTTTTATTCCCCCAAATCAGATGAATTCTGCCCCCTTTTGGGGCAAGATGACCTGAGAAACAATAAAGCGGAATATTAATATTTGATTAATACCCCTTTAGAACATTTAATTAAAGGAGACCTTGAATGAAGCACAATCATCTGGCTGTTAATTTGTCTCTGTTTCACTCTGGTTTCTAATAACATTCTCAGCCACACATTATTCACAGGCAACGGGAAGGTCATCTTCTTATCTCTGATTTAGTCGTCTAACAAAAGCCTGTGTCAGTTCAACACAGGGCCAGTGTTCACAGATCACAGAAGAAAAGGTGTGCAGCTCACTATAAAACATGACTCTGTCTCTTGCCTTATCTGTAGGGTTGTAATGCAAATGTCAGCTTTGGTGGGATATTTGATTATTTATACAGTGGAATGCCTGGGATGTCATTGAGAGGTTAGTCATAACAATGGAGGATGGATCATCGCCGGGTGGTCGTATAAGTAGTGCCAAAACGTCACTGATTCCACTGTAGAGGAGGACAGGCATGTTTCCATTATCCACAGATGTGGAGTGATGCAATAGTTTATGTTCGGAGCAAAGAGTTCCTTTTTTTGCTCGAGTGGACTAGCTGACTAGTCTGACCCTTCTGTTTCTGTTTCTGTTTCTGACAGTGGAATCAGATGTCGTTACCAGTCCCAACCAGAGGGGGGCAATCAAATGTCTGGGAGTCACATCAATTAGTCCTGCTCTAACAGTGCAGCAAAAATGTCAAATAATAATCAAAAACAATAAATCACAAATGTCAGAACGAATCCAGTTAACAACCCACATAACACAGTATCAGTAATCCAAATGCAATCCATAAAAGTTGCATACCATAACAGGTAGGACTATAATGAAGAAACCAAAGTCATACAGCATGTATCACTCCACAGAGATAGGATCTATGTCACCACACCATGCCACAAATCAAATCAAATGTATTTATATAGCCCTTCGTACATCAGCTGATATCTCAAAGTGCTGTACAGAAACCCAGCCTAAAACCCCAAACAGCAAGCAATGCAGGTGTAAAAGCACGGTGGCTAGGAAAAACTCCCTAGAAAGGCCAAAACCTAGGAAGAAACCTAGAGAGGAACCAGGCTATGTGGGGTGGCCAGTCCTCTTCTGGCTGTGCCGGGTAGAGATTATAACAGAACATGGCCAAGATGTTCAAATGTTCATAAATGACCAGCATGGTCGAATAATAATAAGGCAGAACAGTTGAAACTGGAGCAGCAGCACAGTCAGGTGGACTGTGATAGGATCTTTGTCACCACACCATGCCACAGAGATAGGATCTATGTCACCACACCATGCCACAGAGATAGCATCTATGTCACCACACCATGCCACAGAGATAGAATCTATGTCACCAAACCATGGCACAGAGATAGGATCTATGTCACCAAACCATGGCACATCCTATGTCATTGTCCTGTTATTTCACCAGGGATTTAATCTTGGTTAGTTTGTTTTTGAAGGTCCTAGGGGTTCTCTGAGATCGATAGCCCACTCCCCATCCTCACCTCATGGGACATCCAGACTCTAAATATACAGCCCACTGTGACCTATGAAGCTTGATGTCATGGGTGGCTTGGACACTTAAAGTTGGACACTTAAATGTGAGGCGTCTGCACACATTCAGATGGTGGCACGTGCGGGTGGGAATGTACATGGGAGCTTGGGTTGATCTTCACAGCTTGAGTAGCTACCGTACCTCTGTACTGTGTTGGATGTACTGCAAAAGCATTTCTCTTTATTTAACTAGGCAAGCCAGTTAAGAACACATTTTTATTTACAATGACGGGCCTACCGCAGACAACGCTGGGCCAATTGCGCACTGGCCCTATGGGACTCCCAATCATAGTGATACAGCCTGGAATGGAACCAGGGTCTGTAGTGACACCTCTAGCACTGCAATGCAGTGTCTTAGACCGCCGCGCCACTCGGGAGAATGATTTTTTTTCATTTTTATGGAGGCTTTGAACATTGCTTAATGTGTCCCATATGCATAATTTTCAGCTAGGTAACTTGACACTTGACACGACATTATGTGTATGCTTGTGTGTTTTATTTTGGGGATAGTCAATTGTGTTTACTGTCATTTCATTGGCTGCCCCGGTTGACAGGAAGTGGTATTTGGCAAACAGGTATGAGAGCCTCTTTTAAAGCTTCAAATGGTTAATGTTATGTTGAAATTAAGGCTACAGTTTACTCACACCCACATCAAAACCCCTTCATTCTGACCCATTCTTCCAGCCCTCTCTTGTCCAGCCCGGCCCGGCCCAAAGTGTCTCAACGGCTCACTCGTAAGATTCCATTAGCTCTATGAGACACTTCCACCTCGTCTCAGTTTCACTGATTCAAATCATTTAATGGAGTCACGGCTGTATGAGTCCAACCACACGGCCCAATGACAAAGGAGTGGGTCTCTGAACGCTAGACATTCCAATTATTACCAGCACTTATCTGTTGTATAGTTAAACCAATGGCCAGGCCAGGTCATCACCTGGCTTTCCATTGGCTTTCCATTTCCATCGACTTGCCCTAAAACAGGTTCTATTCTAGATACTGTACGGGTGGGGAGTTTGATTGGGGGGTTTCCCTTTCTAAAGCATTCATCTTGTACTTACGTGCATATGAGCATTCCTTTCCTATCGTTCACCAGTCATCTTCATTATCGTCATAATCCATCTTCACCACCAGCATGATTCTGTGTTTCAGGGACCTTTTTAAAAATTTTTTTTTACAGCGGTATTATGATGACACCCAGAACGGCACCGGAGCGTGCACGCTAACGGATTACCACCCGAACCACAGGGTTTACAGTTTAATCATTTATGTAGATATTGCTCTGAGACAAAGACAGCACTATAATTCATAACGTCCCCTCACTCAGACCTGGCTGCCACTGTGACGGTTGCCATGGCGAAATAGATTCAATTGTTGTTGTTTTTTTTCAAACCCGTTAAAGCTTTATTTATAATTTACTGGATGACGAACGGTATTCGGGGTGACGGATGAATCATTAACAGCAGCACCGTTGGTCAAACTGAGAACACACTCGCAGCTAGTTTATTTTGCTTCCACCTGTCTATATCCATGTAAACAAAGATAGACTTGGCCTATATCCATGTAAACAAAGATAGACTAGGCCTATATCCATGTAAACAAACATAGACTAGGCCTATATCCATGTAAACAAAGATAGACTAGGCCTATATCCATGTAAACAAAGATAGACTAGGCCTATATCTATGTAAACAAAGATAGACCAGGCCTATATTCATGTAAACAAAGATAGACTAGGCATATATCCATGTAAACAAAGATAGACTAGGCCTATATCCATGTAAACAAAGATAGACTAGGCCTATATCCCCAGAACATTGGATCGGCATTGATGAACAAGGGGCCCCTGATTCAGCTTATGTCCAAAGTCACTGTCTGGAAATGGAGAGGTTCTGCATATCCCGGTTTAGATCCGCCACTCGTACGTATAAATAGTGTCGGATGGAGTTGGTGTTTGGCAGCGCTCAGTAAACATTAGGAGGCAGAGGAGCCTGATGAAAGGGAGTGAAACATGATTTGCATTCATTACGCATAGGCCCAGTGGGAAGAGACAGAGAGAATGACCTAGTCAGAGAGAGAGAGAGAGAGAGAGAGTGAATGGAGAGAGTGACATTGGAAAGAATTAACAAAAAAAACAGAGCAAACTAGAATGCTATTTGGCCCTAAACAGAGAGTACACAGTGGCAGAATGCCTGACCACTAACTGACCCAAACTTAAGGAAAGCTTTGACTATGTACAGACTCAGTGAGCATAGCTGCCGTAGGCAGACCTGGCTCTCAAGAGAAGACAGGCTATGTGCACACTGCCCACAAAATGAGGTGAAAACTGATCTGCACTTCCTAACCTCCTGCCCAATGTACGATATTAGAGACACATATTTCTCTCAGATTACACAGATCCACAAACTTTTGAAAACAAATCCATTTTTGATAAACTCCCATATCTACTGGGTGAAATACCACAGTGTGTCATCACAGCAGCAAGATTTGTGACCTGTCGCCGCAAGAAAAGGTCAACCAGTGAAGAACAAACACCATTGTAAATACAACCCATATTTATGTTTATTTATTTTCCCTTTTGTACTTTTGACATTTGTAATGTCTTTATTCTTTTGGAACTTTTGTGAGTGTAATGTTTACTGTTCATTTTTATTGTTTATTTCACTTTTGTATATTATCTAGTTCACTTGCTTTGGCAATGTTAACATATGTTTCCCATGCCAATAAAGCCCTTAAATTGAATTGAAATTGAGAAAGAGAGAGAAAGAGAGTGAATGAGAGAGTGAGAGAGAGAGAGAGAGAGAGAGAGAGAGAGAGAGATGTTGGTTCTCGGGACTTAACAAGCAGGTCACTGTACTTCATAAACAAGTCCCATCTACGGTGAAGCATGACGAGCACATTTCAGAACCACACTCTTTTTTCATGTTGACTCTGTAGTTCCAACTCGCTATTTCTCTATACATCTCTCTCAGAAATGTTCAGTGAAAAAAATGATCATGCATGTTATATCAACATTGACAACCTTTTCAGAGTACGTCCTACACCTTCCATAAATCAAGTACAAAGTAGCCTACACTCAGAGGAGTGTTACATCATCACTAACCCACCACTGTAGCTGGGGCTTTTCTGGGTTTGATGTACTGTGTTGTGATGAGTGTGATAGAGTGAGAGGTGTTACCAACAATAAAGCCTGGTGCCTAGAATAGTCCTCTCCACCCATACAATATATGACACTTCTGCAGCCTGTCTGTCTGGCCGTCTGGCCATCTGCACACAGTACTGTTTAGCTCCTCTGTGTGTGTCAGCTGGCCCAGCAAGACAGAGGCTCCTAATCATCTCAAACCTGCTTGGAGACGCCACAGCCAAGCTGGGCCCACTCCGTCACAACACTCTCTCTCTCTACTCAGCCTCTCCCTTTCTCTCCACTATGTGCCTGTCTGTATGTCTCCTCTCTCACTCTGTTTTCGCTCTCTCGCTCCCTTTCTGTCTCTCTCTCTCTGTATCCCTCCCTCTACCTCTCAATTCAAATGGCTTTATTGGTATGGGAAACATATGTTAACAGTGTCAAAGCAAGTTAAATAGACAATAAACAGAAGTTGAATAAACAATCAGAAATTAACAGTAAACATTAGGCTCATAAAAGTTTCAAAGGAATAGAGACATCTCAAATATCATATTATGGCTATGTACAGTGTTATAACGATTAGATAATAGTTCAAGTACAAAAGGGAAAATAAATGAACAAACACCATTGTAAATACAACCCATATTTATGTTTTTCACTGGTTGCCCTTTTCTTGTGGCAACAGGTCACAAAACGGCACACTGTCGTATTTCACCCAATAGATATGGGAGTTTATCAAAATTGGATTTGTTTTGAAATTCTTTGTGGATCTGTGTAATCTGAGATAAATATGTGTCTCATACATCCTAAATGGGATGTCGAATTTTATGTTCCTTTCAATGGAACAGTTTTGTGGAAGTGACCTGGGGTGCTGATGTTTAGCCGAGGTACGCATCATGTTTTGTGTGCTCTAGGTTAACAGAGTCTAGATGAAATTTGTATTTGTGTCCTGGCAACTGGACCTTTTTTGGAACACCATTATTTTTGTCTTACTCAGATTTACTGTCAGGGCCCAGGTCTGGCAGAATCTGTGCAGAAGATGTAGGTGCTGCTGTAGGCCCTCATTGGTTGGGGACAGAAGCACCAGATCATCAGAAAACAGTAGAAATTTGACTTCAGATTCTAGGAGGCTGAGGCGGGGTGCTCCAGAAAATCACATTGTAGGATTTTTTATGAATTTATTTGCAAATTATGGTGGAAAATAAGTATTTGGTCACCGACAAACAAGCAAGATTTCTGGCTCTCACAGACCTGTAACTTCTTCTTTAAGAGGCTCCTCTGTCCTCCACTCGTTACCTGTATTAATGGCACCTGTTTGAACTTGTTATCAGTATAAAAGACACCTGTCCACAACCTCAAACAGTCACACTCCAAACTCCACTATGGCCAAGACCAAAGAGCTGTCAAAGGACACCAGAAACAAAATTGTAGACCTGCACCAGGCTGGGAAGACTGAATCTGCAATAGGTAGTAAGCAGCTTGGTTTGAAGAAATCAACTGTGGGAGCAATTATTAGGAAATGGAAGACATACAAGACCACTGATAATCTCCCTCGATCTGGGGCTCCACGCAAGATCTCACCACGTGGGGGACCTAGTGAATGACCTGCAGAGAGCTGGGACCAAAGTAACAAAGCCTACCATCAGTAACAAACTACGCCGCCAGGGACTCAAATCCTGCAGTGCCAGACGTGTCCCCCTGCTTAAGCCAGTACATGTCCAGGCCCGTCTGAAGTTTGCTAGAGAGCATTTGGATGATCCAGAAGAAGATTGGGAGAATGTCATATGGTCAGATGAAACCAAAATAGAACTTTTTGGTAAAAACTCAACTCGTCGTGTTTTGAGGACAAAGAATGCTGAGTTGCATCCAAAGAACACCATACCTACTGTGAAGCATGGGGGTGGAAACATCATGCTTTGGGGCTGTTTTTCTGCAAAGGGACCAGGACGACTGATCCGTGTAAAGGAAAGAATGAATGGGGCCATGTATCGTGAGATTTTGAGTGAAAACCTCCTTCCATCAGCAAGGGCATTGAAGATGAAACGTGGCTGGGTCTTTCAGCATGACAATGATCCCAAACACACTGCCCGGGCAACGAAGGAGTGGCTTCGTAAGAAGCATTTCCAGGTCCTGGAGTGGCCTAGCCAGTCTCCAGATTTCAACCCCATAGAAAATCTTTGGAGGGAGTTGAAAGTCCGTGTTGCCCAGCAACAGCCACAAAACATCACTGCTCTAGAGGAGATCTGCATGGAGGAATGGGCCAAAATACCAGCAACAGTGTGTGAAAACCTTGTGAAGACTTACAGAAAACGTTTGACCTCTGTCATTGCCAACAAATGGTATACAACAAAGTATTGAGATAAACTTTTTGTTATTGACCAAATACTTATTTTCCACCATCATTTGAAAATAAATTCATAAAAATCCTACAATGTGATTTTCTGGATAATTTTTTCTCATTTTGTCTGTCATAGTTGAAGTGTACCTATGATGAAAATTACAGGCCTCTCTCATCTTTTTAAGTGGGAGAACTTGCACAATTGGTGGCTGACTAAATACTTTTTTGCCCAACTGTATATATGTTGAATACGTAGGGGCTCAAGTTGCATCTCTTTCTCACCCCAACACCCTTTGGAAAGAAATGTTTGCTTTTTTGGACATTTATGGATTTTATAATGTTTTCCCCCAACACCATTTTATTATTACATAGCAGATTTTTTGTGATTATATAGCAGACCTTCATGCCAAATTGAGTCAAAAGCTTATGAGAAATCAACAAAGCACGAGAAGACTTTGTCTTTGTTTTGGTTTGTTTGTTTGTCAATTAGAGTGTGCAGGGTGAATACATGGTCTGTCATACCGTAATTTAGTAAAAAGCCAATTTGACATTTGCTCAGTACATTGTTTTCATTGAAGAAATTGCCCTGTAGTTCATTCAATGTAATTGGAGAATCCAGTGGGTTATGGTGGTCTTTAATAGTTGATTCTAAGACTTTTAATTGATTATGTCTTTGCTGTTTGATCTTTGTTATAGGGTCAAAAGATTGGAGAAGTGGTTTACCAATACATCTCCGTTTTGCATAGATAACTCTTCGTGTTGTTGTTTGTTTAGAGTGTTCCAATTTTACCAGAAGTGGTTAGATTCTATGGGTTCTTCAATTACATTGAGCTGAATTCTGACGTGCTGTTCCTTCTTTTTCCGTAGTGTATTTCTGTATTGTTTTAGTGATTCACCATAGTGAAAGCGTAGGCTGTGGTTTTCTGGATCTCTATGTTTTTGGTTGGACGGGTTTCCCAATTTCTTTCTTAGGTTTTTGCATCAAATAATTTGTCATTGTTGTTAATTGTCTGCTTGAAATGTCTAGATTTGATAGGGAAGCTGAAAGGTCAAATATACTATTTAGGCTTTCTACTGCCAACTATCGTCACTAACTCTTACAGTTGAATGCATTCAGTCGTACAACTGACTAGGTATCCCCCTTTATCTCTTGCTCTCCCCGCTCTCATCTCTATCTTTCTATCCTCACTGCAACACTTTTGTGACTGTGTTGGCTTGAGAGTGAAATATAAGTGGGTGGATCTCAGTGGCCTGTGTTTCCTAATAATGGTGAGAGTCAATAGAGAATTGTACTGTACAATATTCTTCACTGCAAACGTTTGGATTGTGAGGAAAGCTTATGGCATTGGATGCAAACAAATAACTCAGATGGAAAGAGAAGCTTGTGCCAAGGTTTGGATGAGACACTTTGGAGTCTGTTAAGTGCCTCTGGGTGACCTTCAAAGACAGGAAATATCTGGAGTTTCAGCAAAAGCTTCCAAACCAGAAACTAAAGCTTTGTTATTTCAATAAGAGGAGGAGAACGTGAAATCAAACTTGTTCAGGTACAGTACGTGCTCAGGTGAAGCAAGTTTTGTGACACTGTAACTGAAAACATTGGATCCATTAGTAAAGCATTGGATTGATTTAAGGCGAGGAAAGAAAAATGAGATGTTCTCCACCAGCAGCAAGGCAGATGCCTCCTACAGCCTAATGGTATGTCTCTGTCTTGACTATCAGCTGTGGATCCTGATGAGTCATCTTCATGTCACTTCATGTTGTGCCAGGAAAGCGATAAGGCAGCTCTCACAACATTAGACCTCCTAGCCAGGAGCAATCGGGCTTGGTGGTGTGTATATGTGCGTCTGTGTGTGCATCATTTGAAACAAAGCTTCCCTCCAAGCGGTGATCCAGTCACATATGAGCTGCCATTTCCCTCAACAACCCCTTCTAGTCCGTCATCTCAGCCAGAACTCCTTTTTCTATACAGACACAGAGAGAGAGAGAGAGAGAGATCACCTATAGCTGCTGTATGACGTGCTTTACTGGATTTGAATAGGCATGGTTGTGCATTAGTGCACCCCCAGGTGACACAAAACAACAGGTCGCGATGTCACTTCCTAATCTGCAGCTCCATATAAAAAACTGATGTCATCGCCATGGTTTCCCCTGACATGTGTCCGACCGGCCTCACCGTTTTACTGTGCACGCTGTCATATCAGCATTAATGTCATGGATGGGTGGCATTGAATTCATTAGTGAGACACCCTTAAAAGGGTTATTTATTTTTCCTGTAGGATTGTCTCTGAGGCTGGTAGATTTCCTGAAGCACGTACCTTATTAATGATGTCAGTCTGTCAAGGGGAGCGTAAGGGGAATGATTCCCCAGGCTGACGGGGAAGCTGACGGGGAAGCTGTGGCAGGGCCAACGGGAATATATGGAGGACAAGATCTGGCTAACAGGGAGCCCTGGGAAATGGCCTCCTGTCTGTGGTTTATCTGACCCCCATTCCTCTTCAGAACAGGAGATGCTGTGGCATGATAGTGGAGAAAAGCAGAAAACATTTGATCCATTTTAATGGGAATGGGTGATGAAATACATGAGTAACTGCTGAATGACCATATATATATTGATGTTTACATACACCTTAGCCAAATACATTTCATTTCAGTTTTTCACAATTCCTGACATTTAATACTAATAAAAATGTCCTGTCTTAGGTCAGTTAAGATCACCACTTTATTTTAAGAATGTGAAATGTCAGAATAATAGTAGAGAGAATGATTTATTTCAGCTTTTATTTCTTTCATCACAATCCCAGTGGGACAGAAGTTCACATACACTCAATTAGTATTTGGTAGCATTGCCTTTAAATTGTTTAACTTGGGTCAAACGTTTCGGGTAGCCTTCCACAAGCTTCCCACAATAAGTTGGGTGACTTTTGGCCAATTCCTCCTGACAGTGCTGTTGTAACTGAGTCAGGTTTGTAGGCCTCCTTGCTCGCACATGCTTTTTCAGTTCTGCCCACAAATTATCTATAGGTGCGTGCCCAGAGTGAACTGCCTCCTACTCAGTCAATAGATGCAAATATATGCATATTATTATTAGTATTGGATAGAAAACACTCTGAAATCCAAACAGGAGGTGGGAAATCTGAGGTTTGTAGTTTTTGAACTCAGGCCCTATCAAATTCACAGTGGGATATGGGTTATTTTGCACTTCCTACGGCTTCCACTAGATGTTAAACGTCTTTAGAATGTTGTTTCAGGCTGCTCCTGTGAAGGGGGGCCGGATCAGAGCTGTTTGACTAAGGGGTCTTCCACTAGCCTCGTTCTCAGTCGTGCGCTTTCACATGAGAGGTATCTCTCGTTCCATTGCTTTTCTACAGACAATGGAATTCTCCGGTTGGAATATTATTGAACATTTATGATAAAAACATCCTAAAGATTGATTCTATACTTAGTTTGACAAGTTTCTTCGACCTGTAATATAACTTTTTGAACTTTTCGTCCGACTGGACCAGAACGCGCTTTTGGATTTGATTACCAAACGCCCTAACAAATGAAGCAATTTGGACATAAATGGACATAAATTATGGACATTATCGAACAAAACAAGCATTTATTGTGGAACTGTGATTCCTGGGAGTGCATTCGGATGAAGATCATCAAAGGTAAGTGAATATTTATAATACTATTTATGACTAATGTTGACTACCCAACATGGCAGATATAGCTCTGGCTGGTTTGGGCTCTGAGCGCCGTTCTCAGATTATGCTTTTTCCATTAGTTAAAAAAAAATCTGACACAGCGGTTGCATGAAGGAGAAGTGTATCTGAAGTTCCTTGCATAACACTTGAATTTTCATCAACATTTATAATGAGTATTTCTGTGAATTCATGTGGCTCTCTACAATATCACTGCATGTTTTGGAACTACTGAACATAACACGCCAATGTAAAATAAGATTTTGGGATATAAATATGAACTTGATCGAACAAAACATACATGTATTGTGTAACATGAAGTCCTATGAGTGTCATCTGATGAAGATCATCAAAGGTTAGTGATTAATTTAATCTCTGTGATTTTTGTGACTCCTCTCTTTGGCTGGAAAAATGGCTGGGTTTTTCTATGAGTTGGTGGTGACCTAACATAATCGTTTGTGGAGCTTTTGCTGTAAAGCATTTTTGAAATCAGACACTGTGGCTGGATTAACGAGAATTGTATCTTTAAAATGGTGCCTAATACTTCTATGTTAGAGAAATTTGATGTATGAGATTTCTGTTGATTTGTATTTGGAGACCTGCAATTTCATTGGCTGTTGGCGATTGGTTCCGCTAGCGGAACAGGGTTTTGCCACAACTTTGGAAGTATGCTTGGGGTCATTGTCCATTTGGAAGACCCATTTGCAAACAAGCTTTAAATTCCTGACTGATGTCTTGTGATGTTGCTTCAATATATCCACATAATTGTCCTCCCTCATGAGACCATTTATTTTGTGAAGTGCACCAGTCCCTCCTGAAGCAAAGCACCCCCACTACATGATGCTGCCACCCCCGTGCTTCACGGTTGGGATGGTGTTCTTCGGCTTGCTAGCCTCCCCCTTTTCCTCCAAACATAACGATGGTCATTATGGCGAAACAGTTAAATTTCTGTTTCATCAGACCAGAGGACATTTCTCCAAAAAGTACGATCTTTGTCCCCATGTGCAGTTGCAAACCGTAGTCTGGCTTTTTTATGACGTTTTTTGAGCAGTGGCTTCTTCCTTGCTGAGCGGCCTTTCAGGTTATGTCAATATAGGACTCGTTTTACTGTGGATGTAGATACTTTTGTACCTGTTTCCTCCAGCATCTTCACAAGGTCCTTTGCTGTTGTTCTGGGATTGATTTGCACTTTTCGCACCAAAGTACGTTCATCTCTAGGAGACAGAACGCGTCTTCTTCCTGAGCGGTATGACGGCTGCGTGGTCCCATGGTGTTTATACTTGCATACTATTGTTTGTACAGATGAACGTGGTACCTTCAGGCGGTTGGAGATTGCTCACAAGGATGAACCAGACTTGTGGAGGTCCACAATTTTCTGAGGTCATGGCTGATTTTCTCATGAAAATGGCACCGAGTTTGAAGGTAGGCTTTGTAATACATCCACAGATACACTTCCGATTGACTCAAATGATGCCAATTAGCCTATTCGAAGCTTCTAAACATCCTTTTCAGGAATTTTCCAAGCTGTTTAAAGGCACTGTCAACCGTGTGTATGTAAACTTCTGACACTGCAATTGTGATACAGTGAATTATAAGTGAAATAATCTGTCTGTAACAATTGTTGAAAAAATTACTTGTGTCATGCACAAAGTAGATGTCCTAACCGACTATAGATAAAAATATCTAGTTAACAGAAGAAAGGAAGACAAAATAAGGACAGAAGAAAAAGGAAAAGAAAAAGGACAACAAAGTGAAACCTCTAAAGAAACAAGAGACCATAATACAAGAAACAGCACTATAGAGAGATAGAACAACAACAACGCAGCCACTGCCAGCTAGCCTACTTCAGCAGTACTGTATCATTTGAATTATTTTAGTCAATAAGATTCCTGCTACGTAAGCTTAACTTTCTGAACATTCGAGACGTGTAGTCCACTTGTCATTCCAATCTCCTTTGCATTAGCGTAGCCTCTTCTGTAGTCTGTCAACTATGTGTCTGTCTATCCCTGTTCTCTCCTCTCTGCACAGACCATACAAACGCTCCACACCGCGTGGCCGCGGCTACTCTAATCTGGTGGTCCCAGCGCGCACGACCCACGTGGAGTTCCAGGTCTCCGGTAGCCTCTGGAACTGCCGATCTGCGGCCAACAAGGCAGAGTTCATCTCAGCCTATGCCTCCCTCCAGTCCCTCGACTTCTTGGCACTGACGGAAACATGGATCACCACAGATAACACTGCTACTCCTACTGCTCTCTCTTCGTCCGCCCACGTGTTCTCGCACACCCCGAGAGCTTCTGGTCAGCGGGGTGGTGGCACCGGGATCCTCATCTCTCCCAAGTGGTCATTCTCTCTTTCTCCCCTTACCCATCTGTCTATCGCCTCCTTTGAATTCCATGCTGTCACAGTTACCAGCCCTTTCAAGCTTAACATCCTTATCATTTATCGCCCTCCAGGTTCCCTCGGAGAGTTCATCAATGAGCTTGATGCCTTGATAAGCTCCTTTCCTGAGGACGGCTCACCTCTCACAGTTCTGGGCGACTTTAACCTCCCCACGTCTACCTTTGACTCATTCCTCTCTGCCTCCTTCTTTCCACTCCTCTCCTCTTTTGACCTCACCCTCTCACCTTCCCCCTCTACTCACAAGGCAGGCAATACGCTCGACCTCATCTTTACTAGATGCTGTTCTTCCACTAACCTCACTGCAACTCCCCTCCAAGTCTCCGACCACTACCTTGTATCCTTTTCCCTCTTGCTCTCATCCCCTACTCGGATGGTATCGCGCCGTCCCAATCTTCGCTCTCTCTCCCCCGCTACTCTCTCCTCTTCCATCCTATCATCTCTTCCCTCTGCTCAAACCTTCTCCAACCTATCTCCTGATTCTGCCTCCTCAACCCTCCTCTCCTCCCTTTCTGCATCCCTTGATTCTCTATGTCCCCTATCCTCCAGGCCGGCTCGGTCCTCCCCTCCTGCTCCGTGGCTCGACGACTCATTGCGAGCTCACAGAACAGGGCTCCGGGCAGCCGAGCGGAAATGGAGGAAAACTCGCCTCCCTGCGGACCTGGCATCCTTTCACTCCCTCCTCTCTACATTTTCCTCTTCTGTCTCTGCTGCTAAAGCCACTTTCTACCACTCTAAATTCCAAGCATCTGCCTCTAACCCTAGGAAGCTCTTTGCCACCTTCTCCTCCCTCCTGAATCCTCCCCCCCCCCTCTCTGCAGATGACTTCGTCAACCATTTTGAAAAGAAGGTCGACGACATCCGATCCTCGTTTGCTAAGTCAAACGACACCGCTGGTTCTGCTCACACTGCCCTACCCTGTGCTCTGACCTCTTTCTCCCCTCTCTCTCCAGATGAAATCTCGCGTCTTGTGACGGCCGGCCGCCCAACAACCTGCCCGCTTGACCCTATTCCCTCCTCTCTTCTCCAGACCATTTCCGGAGACCTTCTCCCTTACCTCACCTCGCTCATCAACTCATCCCTGACCGCTGGCTACGTCCCTTCTGTCTTCAAGAGAGCGAGAGTTGCACCCCTTCTGAAAAAACCTACACTCGATCCCTCCGATGTCAACAACTACAGACCAGTATCCCTTCTTTCTTTTCTCTCCAAAACTCTTGAACGTGCCGTCCTTGGCCAGCTCTCCCGCTATCTCTCTCAGAATGACCTTCTTGATCCAAATCAGTCAGGTTTCAAGACTAGTCATTCAACTGAGACTGCTCTTCTCTGTATCACGGAGGCCCTCCGCACTGCTAAAGCTAACTCTCTCTCCTCTGCTCTCATCCTTCTAGACCTATCGGCTGCCTTCGATACTGTGAACCATCAGATCCTCCTCTCCACCCTCTCCGAGTTGGGCATCTCCGGCGCGGCCCACGCTTGGATTGCGTCCTACCTGACAGGTCGCGCCTACCAGGTGGCGTGGCGAGAATCTGTCTCCTCACCACGCGCTCTCACCACTGGCGTCCCCCAGGGCTCTGTTCTAGGCCCTCTCCTATTCTCGCTATACACCAAGTCACTTGGCTCTGTCATAACCTCACATGGTCTCTCCTATCATTGCTATGCAGACGACACACAATTAATCTTCTCCTTTCCCCCTTCTGATGACCAGGTGGCGAATCGCATCTCTGCATGTCTGGCAGACATATCAGTGTGGATGACGGATCACCACCTCAAGCTGAACCTCGGCAAGACGGAGCTGCTCTTCCTCCCGGGGAAGGACTGCCCGTTCCATGATCTCGCCATCACGGTTGACAACTCCATTGTGTCCTCCTCCCAGAGCGCTAAGAACCTTGGCGTGATCCTGGACAACACCCTGTCGTTCTCAACTAACATCAAGGCGGTGGCCCGTTCTTGTAGGTTCATGCTCTACAACATCCGCAGAGTACGACCCTGCCTCACACAGGAAGCAGCGCAGGTCCTAATCCAGGCACTTGTCATCTCCCGTCTGGATTACTGCAACTCGCTGTTGGCTGGGCTCCCTGCCTGTGCCATTAAACCCCTACAACTCATCCAGAACGCCGCAGCCCGTCTGGTGTTCAACCTTCCCAAGTTCTCTCACGTCACCCCGCTCCTCCGCTCTCTCCACTGGCTTCCAGTTGAAGCTCGCATCCGCTACAAGACCATGGTGCTTGCCTACGGAGCTGTGAGGGGAACGGCACCTCAGTACCTCCAGGCTCTGATCAGGCCCTACACCCAAACAAGGGCACTGCGTTCATCCACCTCTGGCCTGCTCGCCTCCCTACCACTGAGGAAGTACAGTTCCCGCGCAGCCCAGTCAAAACTGTTCGCTGCTCTGGCCCCCCAATGGTGGAACAAACTCCCTCACGACGCCAGGACAGCGGAGTCAATCACCACCTTCCGGAGACACCTGAAACCCCACCTCTTCAGGAATACCTAGGATAGGATAAAGTAATCCTTCTCACCCCCCTTAAAATATTTAGATGCACTATTGTAAAGTGGCTGTTCCACTGGATGTCTTAAGGTGAACGCACCAATTTGTAAGTCGCTCTGGATAAGAGCGTCTGCTAAATGACTTAAATGTAAATGTATAGTTTGTTAACAAGGAATTTGTGGAGTGGCTGAAAAACGAGTTTTAATGACTCCAACCTAAGTGTATGTAAACTTCCGACTTCAACTGTATATATACACAGTAGGGATATGGCATGTTTTGTATAGGAATATGTCACATAATTGCTGCCTATATTATGTGATGTAAATCCTCACTCCGCTGATAAAGATGTTTGACATCCTGCCCTGTTTGTTGAAATCATGACCTCAGAGCTGAATAGCCACAGAGAGGCTCGAGCCCAGTCTGCCCGGTAACATGACTGCCGGCCCTATCCAATGAAATCAATTAGAATACACCACTTGCTTGCTGTGATACAATGTGCAACTGGATTGTTGTAAACAGTAAAATAAGATCACTGTGCCAACATGTTTGCAGTGGAGCATTATTATTTACAGGAGATTTAACTCCAAAATCCCCTTGTGGATTAGATTGAATGGAACCCTAATCTCGAGATTAGCACACAGTCCTCTCTATACCATCAATCCCCACTTCACAGACACGAATGCTGTTCAAACAGCAGTTTTATTGCCACTAATGACGCTCTTAAACATCTCCGGAGCAACACACAATGCTGCCGTAGACGTACTGTTTATCATTATTAAATAACGGGAGACGTCAACAGAACTGGTAAGACGATCCAGTGGGAGGCTGGGAACTTGTTCCTGAGGAGAGGAGTGGTTCGAGCTTCACAGTCTCAGAATGGAGTGTTCAGCGACATGGTGTTTACTGCTGTACTGCTGTTGACAAAGCTTGAAGTGTGAGGGACTAAATCCCACATTCAGTCAATCGAAGAACCCAGACCACAGGTTAACTCTGTTCACTCTGTTTTGGGACCTGTGACCTCGAACACAAAACCGCACAAGCTGTTCCTCTCATGGACACGCCCTTCAAATACATTGTGTCTTTGTGTCTTTGTGTGTGTCCCAGATTTGTCTCAGGTGCGCTCCTCTGATTGCGGCAGTGTGTTTTGGAGCATCGTCTGTTGTGTCCTTGCGTTGTTGTTTGCTTGTTGTCACTCTTCCCCAGGTCCCGCTGGGAATCTGTAGATGAAATACCACAGGGAACACATTTGATTTGCAAATCGTTTTTGGAAAGACAGTGCTGATTTGCAAGAAAACTAGGCGTGCTTATTCTACTGGTTTCTACATTTGACACACAAAAAACCACTTCGGGAAACACAAGATTGTATGCCTCAAGGATATACCACTAACAACGAGACATGTTTTGCATTATAATATTGCGTTTTGTCTAACACGGTAGTTGTGTAACCTACGATTCTGTTGAAGGGTGGAGCCTTAAGCTGCTACACACACCAAGAGTTTGCCAATTAAAATTCACTGGAGTCTTTTGTTTGCTGTAACATTCCAGTCGATGCCTGTTTTGCACATTCCAGTCAAGGTCGTCAGTGTTTGCGCTGTACGTTCAGAGGTTTGTTTGCCATCCAGTCAACAGACAGATATCCTCGCTACCAACGATAATGTTCCACTGGTGTCCAGGGGTTCAATGACACCTAACACTCACTGGGTGGATCATTTTTCAGATATGGGAATGTGTGTGTGTGTATGTGTGTGTGTGCCGATTGAGCTATGACCTGTACCTCAATCACCACCCTCTTCTGGGAAAGCACAGGTGTTTCCTCTGATAATATACTAACCTACCCATCTTGTCTCTCTCCTCCCTCCCTCCCTTTCCCTAACCAGGAAGTGAGAGCCGTACAGTCCAGCCCATCCAGAAGAGCCCCAGCCAGTAGCTACCAGCTTGACCAGAAGAGGGACCCATCACCTGGTGAGAAGATGGCCTCAGCTCATGACCCCAGCCTCTGTAAGTAGTTCATCACTGTAGTATTACACACTGCCCTACCTCCTCCTCCTCCAGGACTTTTATTCCATCAGAAATCAGGTAGCACAACTTTCATAGAATTTCCTCAAATCCACATATCAGCTACAGAATGTGATACCGGTTATGTGTACTTGAGAGAGAAATCTGAAGACGAGCTTGTATGTTGAGAATGTACTGTGTTGTCCTGTGTGGGATCAAATCAACTCTGGGAATGGAGTATCATCCGAGGCAGAAAATGAACAACCCTAGATACACAAACAGTGTTTCCATTACTGTGATAGGAGAAGTTGCTGAGTGGCTGCACTGTTTCCCCTTTTCCACTGAAACTGATAACATTGTCTGTACAGAGTAGTCGTGGGGAAGGTGCAGTATTCTCCGTCTAAAAAACTGCAGTATTTCTCATTTAAAAAGGTCCTCAGATATATGTTTCTTTATGGAAAACCATCCACAAATAATTTCACTGTTTCACTCCATTTAAATGATTTACACATGTGAAGGCAGAGGACGTGACCTGAGAGAGATAGTGCTTGAGTGTGTGACATTGGGGTCATGTTGAGGTGCTTCTGTGAGTGAGTGAGTGTGTGTGTGTGTGTGTGTGTGTAAGAGAGACAGAAAGGCTCAGTGGATTGATGGACATGTTGACAGCTCACTGTGTGTTCCACTCACATACTTACTGACAGACACACACACAGACAGACACACACACACTCACAGACACACACACACTCACAGACACTCACACAGACACACACTCACACACACACACACCCACGACATTACTCCTAGTTGTTGTTGTGGTTTCAGTAACAACCTATATACAGCAGTTCAATCTCCAGAATGTTTTTTTTTCTCTTCTCAAATGTTACCTCGGCCATGTGAAATGGTTAACCAGTCCTAAATCACTGTGGTGGCTAAAGTTGGATGACACTGTGGCCTTTGCAGACCGGTGTGGGTGTAAGTGATGAGGGTTTGTGAGAGCTGACCGATTGACAGTGTCATGCTAGTGACAGCATCATGTGATTTACAGCTCACAGTGAGTGACAGAGGTAAAGGAGCTGTTTTCCCGAAGCCACCGTGTTAAATAAAGACCTGTGAACGACGCACTGAGCTTTGTGCTTTAAACAAGCACCAACCTCACCTCTGAAGCAGCATGCTTTTGTCTTTTAAATAGACAACCTTGGTTACAATATCTCCCTTTTGTATATCCCAGTGGATTCTGGGTCTGGTTTTGTATATCCCACACCTGTGGGTCCAAACAACACTATATTTTTTACATGGAATGTAATATTCACAGTTGTAGTGATATTATTTTATAATATCAGGGGATACGCTCCGTTGGGAAAAGCACCACTGATTTTGTTAAACAATGCAAATTTGTTTTGGTAATTTTATCCAACGAAGGTTATTGGAGGAGATTTTAGCCTCAGGATACCTGCTTGAATTGGAAATCGAAGCTCCAGTCACTCAGATTGACACCTATTGATCCACATTGTTTCTCTTAGGGCTTCTCTAAATGGCAAAAGTTCACTTCCTCCCATTATCTTACATTAAGCGCAATACTCAAACAGAATCAGAGGGCTAAGGTGCTTTGAGGGACAAGCGTCTCTACCTAGACAGTCAGCACACAACATAAACTGTTGTCTAAACACTGACCTGAAAATAAGTCTTGCCAGTGAATTTGCATACACATCTACTGTGCCTTAGCAAAAAAAGTTTCCAGAATTTGTGAAATGCGTTCATTATTAACCCTTTGAAGGCCTGCAGGCGTTAGCTAGCTGATAAAGCGCCAAGGGATACCGTCTATGACATCAGATATTCCGGGCGAGTTTGTTTACACTCCACGAACAGGAAATCCATGTGCAATTTCAGAGGGATTATCAGCATGGCACAGGTTCCTACGGCAGAGATAACCAGGCTTTCCTTTCGTCGATGCACTGCTATGTCTGACTCTGGGGGTACTTACACACCAGAGGAGGCTGGTGGGAGGAGATATAGGAGGAAGGGCTCATTGTAACGGCTGGAATGGAGTCAATCATGTGGTTTCCATATGCTTGATACTGTTCCATTCATTCATTTCCAGCCAATACAATGAAACCCTTCCTCCTATAGCTCCTGCCAATAGCCTCCTCTGGTATGCACTGTGTTTCCTCTGCAGGGCCAGAAAACAACAATCGCTGCTATCTATTTGAATTTAGTGAACTATACAATACCTGGAGGCTTTCTGAACAGAACCAGGAGTACCCTGGGTAGAATGTCAAGATATGTCAGGGTCTGCACATTGGTGCCTTGAGCGAGCTAATGCTAATCAGTCTTTGATTACAGGCCTGAATGAGAGAAGTTAGTGTGATGAAGCTACTCTCACAAGGTCATTGGCTTAAGGGGAGCTCGTTCTTGTTGGGCAAAGTTTACTCCCCTCTTTCATGCTGAGCTCTTTTCTCTTTCTGCAGGTTAGTGAGAAAGTTACAGAGGGTCAAAGACCATAACCCCAAGACAATGCTAACCTCTTCGCCATTACCAATAACAGGGAGGATAGCCTGTCCTGGGGGTATGATCTTTGACACTGTAACTTTCTCACTCATCATTATTCACAATTCATTTAGGATTATCCGTAATCATTGTGGCATCCACATTAATGTAGTAGCGTTTAGAAACATATTATGTTTACAATAAAAGGTATTTCAAAATGAAACAATACATTATTTACCACGCATTTCTATTGGACACAAAATAATCGGAAACACAACCAAAACGAACAAGTTTGTAGAGTCATTGCTACGAATATGGGACCAAATACTACACTTTTGACTTCTTTATTTATAATAATCTTCAGGGGTGTCAATCATTTTGATTCCTACCTTAAAACTTCTTCAGGATTGGTGCATCCCCCATGGGACCGTTGAGCTAACGTAGCCTAATGTGATTATCATGAGGTTGTAAGTAACAAGAACATTTTCCAGGACGTAGACATGTCTAATATCGGCAGAAATATTAAATTCTTGTTAATCTAACTGCACTGTCCAATTTACAGTTTACAAGTTATTAATAAACAAATTAGGCACATTTGGGCAGTCTTGATACAACATTTTGAACAGAAATGCATTGGTTCATTGGATCAGTCAAAACTATGCACATACACTGCTGGCATCTAGTGACCAAAATCTAAATTGCACCTGGGCTGGAATAATACATTATGATCTTTGTTTTTTTTCTTTGCATGATCTTTTGTCTAATGTGTTATATTATCCTACATTCCTACATTCACATTTCCACAAACTTCAAAGTGTTTTCTTTCAAATGGTATCAAGAATATGCATATCCTTGCTTCAGGGCCTGAGCTACAGGCAGTTAGATTTGGGTAAGTCATTTTAGGCAAAAATTGAAAAAAAGGGGCGGATCCTTAAGAGGTAAAAAAGAAAATGTCTTTCTTGTTAAACAAAATCTCTTTCTCTGATCAATTCTTTGGAGCATATAACACAGCTCAGTATTTTAATTATTTATTTTATACACTTATTATTGCTCATCTTTAACAAGGGTATCAATACATTTGGACCCCACTGTATGTAAACACTGGTTTGGTGCTGGAGATGGTGAATATGAGGTTGAATAGTGGCAGAATTGCCCTTTAACTACAACATGATGTCAGTTCAATGATAAATTATTGAATGATACTTCTTGTATGTCAAGTAAAGGGCCAAGTTTCCAGTCACAAAATATTGTATTTCATTTATGTGTGTTCTTAAGATAGAATTCTTAATTGAAACAATAACAAAACACACTCCCCTGTTTAGCTAAAAAGCTAAGTAATGATGCTGGAGAAATTTAACCACACTCAAATTTATGATATCAAATGTATAGTTTTAACCATGTTTTGAATCTCTACAGTGTTTGTTTACATTCATGATGTTTTATAAACATTGGAGTAAAGCTATTTGGGGTTCTGATGGGGTACGACAGTTGAACTAAACTCGTTAAGCAGTTGTAAGATATTCTTCAAGAATCAATGAGAATCAATCAAGTCCAAAAATGGATCTAGCAACTAAGGATTCTAGCTTTAAGGCATGCATTTATGTAACAGTTCCTGGAAATGTTTCGATTCCCAGAACACAAGTGGCTTTAATAATAATAATAAAAGCAATAATAATAGATTTATTTTATATAGTGCTTTTCATTACAAAGATCATTTTAAATACGCTTGTTAAAACAAACAAAACTAATGTAGAGATCTGGTAGGTGTTGGGCGATGTTCTTCCATCTTCAGATGATAAGGTGCTGTTCAGCCAGGCAGTTCAGAAAGGCTGGGCAGTAACTTAAGGGGAGGGAGCCTCGATGGCACAAAGAGGGAGCAGCGTCACTCAGTTACTTAGACAGGCCCGGTACCACAAACACACACACACACACTAAGATCTGAGATATATTTGTATATAGTGTGTTGTAAATGCCATGATCATGGCTGATGCATCAGGGCGAGCTATGACAGGCGGCTCTGTTGTGGTCTCAGAGGGGACTCATGTCCATCTGGTATCCCTGTTCCCCATCTGGGCCCGGGCAGCCAAGGGAGATCCCTGAACCTCAGGTGTCTGCCCTCTACTCAGTCCCCTTCATTTTCTACTTTTCATTTCTGGCATGTAAAAAGTCCTGCTGCCTGTGGCTCTTAAAAGGGAGCCTAGGGTGGATTCACGCATTTCATCATCAAAGATATTAAAAGAACGTCATCATGGTGAATCATCGTTGTCAATATTTCTGGATTTGGGGACGTGTATGAGGTTATCTGGGTCGATCCTCTCACTGGGTTGATTACTCACCCCATCCCTTCGTCTTTTCCCCTCCACTCTGAGAAACGAGGGATGCGGGTCCGGTTTCGAGGTCTCAGTGAGGAACGTCTGTTCCGTTAGGTCCGTGTGACTTAAGGTAAAGGGAATGTAGGGTACCTCATCTAAAAAAAGCCCCCCTACCCCTCCTGAGCTCCGTCTTTTAGGAAGGGGGGGCATCTAAAATAAAATCAGCTGTCACTGTCCACTAGGCCCCACAGAGCTGAGCTGATCGCACACTGCTGGAGCCGGTCTCCAACCCTCATTAAATCACCTCCCAGGGTTTTGTTTAGTTTTCTCTTTTAACGGCTGGGCGAAAAGACCCTGCTGCTGGCTCTCAGGGGATTTCAAGGCCCTTCAACATTATCTGAGGGATTGTATTGTCTGAGGTACACAGTTGTGCTAAAGGCATAGAGAGCACTACAGTAAGTAAGCCAGTCTTTACAACCTTCATAGCCTTTCAGTGTGTTGCAATATTCTGCATGTAAAGGTGGACTGACATTCATTGCCACATGATTGATTTGAGTGAGACACACAAAGACACTTCGAGAGATATGTGGAGAGAGAGAGAGAGAGAGAGAGAGAGAGAGAGAGAGAGAGAGATACTATATGTACTGGATGAATGAGAGGCTGAATGGTGAATTGACTGTGTTGAGAGTAGATTGCCTCTTCAGTTTTATACAGCTTTTGGTTGCGTGTACTGTACGACTAGGTTGTTTTACCATGTAAAACAGGACTGGAATTACAGCAGAGTCTTCTAAATGTGTTCCAGAAGTATAGAGTTGTCAGACGATGCTGATTGGACCGGTGACCGAGGGGTCGATGGTTCGAATCCCTGCGTTATCTAGGCGAGGGATCTGTCGATGTGCCCTTAAGCAAGGCACTTGACCCTAGTTGCTCCTGTAAGATGCTCTGGATAAGAGCGTCTGCTAAATGAATAAAATGTAAAATTGCGAAAGGAAGCATGATTCCACGAGGATGTGGGATTGTTAAGTATGCATGAAGTCAGCTTGTTTTTCCCGATCTGATATGACTTAGTTATTTCGCCTGGAATGCTCTCCGACTGTCCGACTGTGAGCGTACTCAGTAGAGACATCGAGACCAAGTACTTGAGGCCGATCTAGTGGTCTCTTTGATCCATTTGACGGCTTAATAATTGTGCGTCGTCTCTGTGCCAGTTGAACTGGAGTCACAGAACAGCGAGCTTTGGCCCAGGATCTCAGCTGCTGCTCTGGGTCTGTGGTTCCATGAGGCTAGCTAGCTAGTAGTGTAGCCCACCTCTGATCACATAACCACAGGCAGAGCAGCAGCAGTGACTGTGGGGGGGGCTGGCTCAGCTCAATATAGCCACTGAGCCATGCATACCAGATGCAAGGCCTCCCCCACACATACTGTCTCCCCCATAGACTTTTCCATGTGGAGTTTCCGCAAACGCACTGCTGACTAATCATACAGTAGGTGGCCTTCCATGGAAGGGAAGTTAATATAGGAAAATAAAATCAGTGAAAGCACCTCTGCTTTTAAGACAGCGATGTCAAAACGCAAACAGATGGTAATCTGCTGGAAGATTATGGCATCTTACCCAGTAAGTCATTTGTAAATGTTATAATCATTGAAATCGGTTGATATCGCTAATTAAACAGACGAACGCGCCAGTGATGTAGATGAAAAAGCTTTTAGGCTTCTGGAGAAACTGAGCTCTTTCGAGATGTCCTTGTGTTTGACCTCTCTCTCAAGCCTCCTCAATATTTGTAGCCGTAGGTGGTAATATCTCTCTAGGAGCTGATCCGTTGTCAGTATTGTGGAATAATCATAATGTCATGGAAAGATTTGAATGGAGAAAGCTGATCCAAGAGCAGCACTCCCTTACTGGGAAACATGACTGCAGACAGGGCCGTAGGAAAAGAAGAGGATTTATTTTGCGACTCTCATGGAGCCTGGTTTAGTTACCTCACTTCCCCGCTACGGCGAGCTTTGCATTCGTTCACCACCATACCTCCGCTCGCAGGCTGAACATACCAAGGGACTGTTGTCAATGTTTTTATGGCATCAGAACCGCTTGTATGTCTGTCTGTCTTACTGACAGCCCAGGGCCCAGTTTCCTGATAGCCATGTAATTTAGGGCCAGGATTGTTTAAAATATGCATCTTTCCTACAACGTCCGAAGACATAACACACGTTTCCCAAAACACCAGGCAGAGAGAACGGTCAGTAAGTGTGTTGTTGGCGCATGTGTCAATACTGATAGGATCAATAGAAAGGGAGTGCTGCTCTCGGATCAGCTTTCTCCATTCAAATCTTTCCTTGACATTATAATTATTCCACAATACTGACAACGGATCAGCTCCTAGAGAGATATTACCACCTACGGCTACAAATATTGAGGTGGCTTATTCTAATTACCGGAGATCTGCTGTGGATGAAGTGACGCAGGAACGCAAACAAGCCTCTAACAACGCACTTTGCTGTTTACGAGTGGTCCGAGGCAGGCGTTAGATTACAAACGTTTTCCAGTGCAACGTCAATAATGGTTTTGGGAAATAGCTTGGAGATTTAATGATGCTCCTATGAAGGTTCTAAACGAGCAATTTAGCCTTAAGATGCCTTTGGGAAACCGAGACCAGAACCATGACGTGTGGTACACACTTATCCCCAGTGATAAATGAGGGCATTATCCCTCGTTCGCTGTGTTAAACGAGTGTCAGGTTTCAGGTGCAGAGTATCTGACCCGTATTTATAGTCAAGAGCGGGTAAAACCCACATTTATTTTTGGACGTTGCTGTGCGGGTCAGTAATCCTCTAGGTATCTCTCTCGGCAGCGCAGGGTGATTGGTTAACACTGACACGCCCGCCATAGCAGGAGGATCTAAAAATGGTGGTTTAAGGGAACATGCTTTCATCACATGGTAGCCAATCCAAGTGCTTGGCTCCTGTGAGAATTTTTTGGGCCCTGTTTTAAAAGACTTGAAGTAGGGAGCATGTTTGACTTGTGTCATCCGGTCAGATAACCAGTCAATTCCAGGAATAGGAAATCAAACCGGCAGATAGTAACACATGTATTCATAGGACTTTTCTAAAAGTGGTCTGACAGCCATTAGGGCGACTAGCTCTTCTCCATAGGGGTATATGCGTACGGTATGTACCCAGCAAAGAATAGTTTTATTCGCTAATAGTTGTAGCCGAGTTACCATTGGAACAGTTCCTTAAAATATACCAGTGTTCTATTCATGTGCTTCTGTTTTGGCTACGATCCCCACCCCAGTATGTGGAACTGCAGAGAAAATCCACAACGTAGAAATGTCAACGTGTACTACACAACACAATTACCATTTCCATCAGTGTCCTCTTTAATCTCAATGCATTATAACCCCGGCAGAATCAACATGCTAAAAGCCTTGAGGTCCAGTGTGGGTGTTAGAGAGATCATCAGTGGAGTCATCTCACTGGCTTAATGATGCCTTGTAGCGTAGCGGAGTCAACCATAAATCAATACTTGACTCTAATTGGACGTCTACAGGGATGTACTGTACTAACCACTAATCAGTGTGCGCGTCCATTTGTGTTTGTGTGTGTGTGTGTGTGTGTGTGTGTGCTGTTAGAACAGTCCTGTTTGATTGATGAGTTTGACTCGCTTCAGTTTCATGACGACATCCTTTGTGAAACCCCATTGTCTTGCCTATGGCTATGTGTAGAGGGGTCCTGTAAGGGACATGTGACAGGACGTGGTTCTGGAACAAGCCGGACCGAGGTGTGAAGCTAACTTGGATGGCAGAAGAGATGAGTGGAGGCTGCTGAGGGGAGGACGGCTCATAATAATGGCTGGAATTGAGTCAATGGGAGGGTATAAACTACATGGAAACCACGTGTTTGATACCATTCCACTGACTCCATTCCAGCCATTATTATGAGCCGTCCTCCCTACAGCAGCCTCCCCTGTTGGAGACGGTCACTGTTGTCGCTCTGCCGCTCGCAGTTACATCATGGCCCCGTCCTTACAGATAATAGGACGTAGCTAGCACAGCTGTTTTCCAGTACGTCCTGTTAAAATGTCCTCCATGGTCATTTCAACAAGTATCTCTTGAAAGTATCTATTCTGTTTGTACATGTTTTATTTGATTTGACCATTAGTCTATTGGCACCACGAAATGGTGGACATCAATGAGCTGAAACGTAGAAAGGTTGACTCATAACTGATCCAACTCTTCACGTAAACCACGGATTTACTGTAGATCAAGGATGAGAACGAACGCAGACATTCGTGTGACAAGCGACGCTTTCAAGTCAGGATTCGTCTCTTTATGTGCATGAACTGCATTCTCATGTCCTGGAGTGTAAACTGTTGCGTTTTGCAGCTGCGGGTGGAACCAGGTCAGGACGTCCTGAGGAAAGGGAAGGGGTGGCGAGTCAGAGGAAAGGAGACGGAGGAGCGCCCACCAGCGAGGAGCCGGAGTCCGTGTCACTAAAGGAACGCATGGCCATGTATCAGGCTGCCGTGTCCCAGAAGGAGGCCAGCAGCTCGTCCGCCACGGTAAGGGGATACTTCCACAAGGACGTAAAGAGAGATGGAGGGAAAGACACTCCAAGGATAATAACTAGACAGGCTGATAAGCAGGCAGGACAGGCAGACAGACACTATTCCTTCACACACACACACATTGAAATGTGCACGGTATAATTGGCAGTGCCTCCCATTTTAATGGACATTATTAACAGAACATTTTCACATACCTCCAAATATGACGCATTCTCAAAACTATTCGACACAGACATCCATGACCACACAAACATGCTGTGTAAAATAAAACACAACAAAAAAAGAGCTTTACGTGCCTGGTTCATCAGAGTAAAGAAACACCTTTCTGGAAGCAGCTTACACTTTGTCCAACCTGTAATTGAAAACGAGAGCATGTATTCAGCCGAGGCCATTAATTCAACTCAGTCTGTGGACTGAAGCCATCGGAGCCGCAACCTTTTAGCCTTTTACTGTACGTGACTCAGCGGTTCACTATTATTCACGATTATATGGCTTGTCTTCCCTGGTCTGTTGCATTCCATTCAGCTTCTCTATACCCAGGTCACGGTTATCTGATTGGGACTGAAAGGAACGTCAGGAAGACATGTTTATATTCCTAAGCCTTTTTATATTGACAATCCTCATAATTAGAAATAATTCCTCTTTTGTCATGAAAAAACCCAGCGTTGAATATTCCTGGACACGACAAAGATCTTCCAGCAACCACATATTCCAGGAACCTCTGTCCACACAGTAATATGTAACATTCTGAAGACAAGTAGTGGGATATCAACATTCATCACGCGTCATTTACTTTTACATTCAGTACTGAATAATGTCATCAGTGTCATTTGCCAGTGCCTCTGCGGTGACCTCCGTTGATCCCAGTGTCACGGCCCATGGGGAGGTTGCTGACAGCTGGCGGTGGGAGGCTGGGCTGTAGGGTTACTGCACACCATGAGGGGTAACAGACAGAATCTGGACCAGAATTATCCATCCATACATTTACAGCCACTGTCTGCATTTGCCGCTAAAACATTGCTTGATACTGTTATACTGTGTTGTACTAGTTAGTTTGATTTGACTTGATGTCACAGATGTTTGGGATGGGGACATCCTTCTCTTGCAAACGTCATGAGGTCCAAGTCATAACTCCCTACTGTATTTAGGGAAAGTAGTCCAGTCCTGTGGAATATGCTGCTCACTTATGCCCCCTTCAGGAAGTCCCGGGAACTATCACTTCTGCATTAACTACCACTGTATCCCTGAAGATACTTTAATGAGAACTGTTTGCATGGCGAGGACTCGAATGAATGATGCCTATGTCTTCTCTTCATAGGTTATGGAGGAGTCGGAAGCCTGTTCTCTGCCAGGGGGTCTGGCCAGCGTGAAGAAACAGTTTGAGAGCCAGGAGTACGCCTCATCCTCCCAGTCCCAGACCAGCGTTACCCAGGCCCATGTAGAAAAGAGATCCGTGCAGGTACTGCAACTAAACAGGCAAAGCATAAGCCATACATAGAAATGTATTCTTATTTATTTATATTGCACTACCATAGTAAAGCATACTGAACCATACTGAGTCATACGGGGCGGCAGGGTAGCCTAGTGGTTAGAGCATTGGACGGTTGCAAGTTCAAACCCCCGAGCTGACAAGGTACAAATCTGTCGTTCTGCCCCTGAACAGGCAGTTAACCCACTGTTCCTAGGCCGTCATTGAAAATAAGAATTTGTTCTTAACTGACTTGCCTAGTTAAATAAAGGTAAAATAAATCAAATACAAATCCCAAGTAAAACAAGGCAGAAAGCCCATATACAGGTCACAGCCACATGGGGATAGAGGTGTGTGATGACTCAGCATGCTGTAGTGATCTCACTGGATCTCATAAAAGTCGATTCAATTATGCCCAGTCTCTCTCATCCTGCCGAGCTTTAAAAACAGGCTGGATTCAGAGAGTGGGCTTGTGTAAATACTTGATGATGCATGGGGCTGTGGTCAGATGTGGAGCAGTGGGTTTTGTTGAGTTGTTGTTACTGTGCATCAAGAGCCTTTTTATGTGTCTCTGCAGCTCAGGTAATGGTAAAACATGCTGTTTTGTTTTTGCTGTATGGCAAGTTGTACAGCAACAACATGTTATACCAGACCTAGGTGGTCTCAGGGAGGCAGTACTATTCTGGCATGTATGCTTCTATGCTCTAAATGCCAGGGAAAGAAAGTCCAATTTCAGGTATTCAATTTCGAAAACCTATTTGAGGTGCATTTGGTATATTTAAAAAGTACTGCAATTGATAGGAAATCATGTATTATTTGTAGCAGATGAATTTTCCAGTAAGCTTTGCTCTCTAAACATTCATATTTTCCACTCCTGCTGCTAAATATGGTCTGCTGTCAGGGGGAACACAATACCGCTGTGTGTTTGTGACTGCTAGCTACAATGTGTGTGTGTTAAAGTGTTTGTGTGAGAGTGTGTTGCTGGCGACCTGTCA
Organism: Oncorhynchus nerka; assembly: GCF_034236695.1. Lineage (NCBI taxonomy): Eukaryota > Metazoa > Chordata > Actinopteri > Salmoniformes > Salmonidae > Oncorhynchus > Oncorhynchus nerka. The sequence goes on along the minus strand of NC_088397.1, from coordinate 23,895,483 downwards.
GCGACAGGAACAGACGCTAGTCGAGCGGGTCCGTGACAAAATACTATACGCCGCTGTAACCCCGTAAAGTAGAACCGGTGTAAACCACACCCACCGGCATCTGGAGACATTTGTGTTTGTGAATCATAAATATGTAGGCCGAGTGTGTGAACGGTCTGTGTGTGGTCTTTCTTGACAGGTGTCCAGCTCACAGGAGGTGACAGTGAGGAGCAGTGTCAGGGAGGTCAGTCCCACCACTCAGCAAGTGGCCTACTTCCATGGCCAGGAGGTAATATACACTTAAACCTTATTACAAATCGTTACTTACCTGGTATTATTATTGACATTTCACATTCTTAAAATAAAGTGGTGATCCTAACTAGGATTAAATGTCAGGAATTGTGTAAAAACTGAGTTTAAATGTATTTGGCTTTGGTGTATGTAAACTTCCGACTTCAACTGTTAAACTGACATTTAATATTAGTAGAAATTCCCTGTCTTAGGTCAGTTAGGATCACCACTTTAAGAATGGGAAATGTCAGACTAATAGAAGAGAGAATGATTTATTTAAGTTTTTATTTCTTTCATCACATTCCCAGTGGGTCAGAAGTTTACATACACTCAATTAGTATTTGGTAGCATTGTCTTTAAATGGTTTAACTTGGGTCAAACATTTCGGGTAGCCTTCCACAAGGCTTCCCACAATAAGTTGGGTGAATTTTGGCCCATTTCTCCTGACAGAGCTGGTGAAACTGAGTCAGGTTTGTAGGCATCCTCGCTCGCACACGCTTTTCCAGTTCTGCCCACAAATGTTCTATAGGATTGAGGTCAGGGCTTTGTGATGGCCACTCCAATACTTTGACTTTATTGTCCTTAAGCTATTTTGCCACAACGTTGTAAGTATGCTTGGTGTCATTGTCCATTTGGAAGACCCATATTTGACCAAGCTTTAACTTCCTAACTGATGTCTTGAGATGTTGCTTCAATATATCCACATAATTTTCCTCCCTCGTGATGTCATCTATTTTGCGAAGTGCACCAGTCCCTCATGCAGTAAAGCACCCCCACAACATGATGCTGCCACCCCTGTGCTTCACGTTTGGGATGGTGTTCTACGGCTTGCAAGCCTCCCCCTTTTACCTCCAAACATAAAGATGGCCATTATAGCCAAACTTTTCTATTTGTGATTCATCAGACCAGAGGACATTCCTCCAACAAGTACAATCTGTGTCCCCATATGCAGTTTCAAACCGTAGTCTGGCGTTTTTATGGCGGTTTCCTTGCTGAGCGGCCTTTCAGGTTGCGTCAATATAGGACTTGCTTTACTGTGGATATAGATACTTTTGTACCTGTTTCCTCCAGCATCTTCACAAGGTCCTTTGCTGTTATTCTTGGATTGATTTGCACTTTTCGCACTGAAGTACGTTCATCTCTAAGAGACAGAACGCGTCTCCTTCCTGAGCGGTATGACGGCTGCGTGGTCCCATGGTGTTTATACTTGCGTACTATTGTTTGTACAGATGAACGTGGTACCTTCAGGCGCTTGGAAATTGCTCCTAAGGATGAACCAGACTTGTGGAGGTCTACAATTATTTTTCTGAGTTATTGGCTGATTTCTTTTGATTTTCCCATGATGTCAAGCAAAGAGGCACTGAGTTTGAAGGTAGGCCTTGAAATACATCCACAGGTACACCTCCAATTGACTCAAATGATGTCAATTAGCCTATCAAAATCTTCTAAAGCCATGACATCATTTTCTGGAATTTTCCAAGCTATTTAAAGGCACAGTCAACTTAGTGTATGTACATTTCTGACCCACTGGAAGTGTGATACAGTGAATTATAAGTGAAATAATCTGTCTGTAAACAACTGTTGGAAAATTACTTGTCATGCACAAAGTAGATGTCCTAACCGACTTGCCAAAACTATAGTTTGTTAACAAGAAATTTGTGGAGTGGTTGAAAAACGAGTTTTAATGACTCCAACCTAAGTGTCTGCAAAATTCCGACTTCAACTGTATATATATTTTAATTAGTCTTTATATTCAGTTGGACCCTTAACCCTGCAACTGTGCAGACTCAAACTCAACCTATTTCTCACAAACGCATATTGAGCCCATCATGAAGCCTGCTGGGCCGTTTCCCATCATTTCAGCCCACATCTACTCAATGAGTCTAATTGTTTAAACTCAATATGTTAGCTGTCCCTGCAACTACCCACAACATCTATAATTAAGTGTACGTGAATAATTGTAACACTTTTTGTTTCACATATCACTTTATTTGTTTACCAAAGTTTTCCTACATAGAGTAACGTTTAAAAAAAACAGATGCAGGACTAAATGAACCTTACGTGGTGAAAAATGCTGTTTTCATTACGAATGAACATTCCACTTACACACCCTTTCTGTTGTCTGTGTGTGGATAGGAAATACATTTGAAGGATTGCCTATTGTGCTCAACGCTTGCCTTCATCTCACTACAGGTGACTCATGATCAAAGAGTTCAACAAAGCAACATGGCCTCCAGTTATGAAAACCATTATGATGAAACGGGTAGAGTATAATACCATTCATATTTACATTTTGGCCTTTTTTTGATCACACGCTAGAGTGTACGTTGTATAGTAATGACTGTTGAAAAGCTGGAGATTATTCTCCAAGCCTAAATTACAGAGGAGGTGTCGAATTGAATTGTATCGCAGATGCTTTTCTATTAGAAATTCAGTGCAAGGCCACAAATTAAATCAAGGCATAGGAAGGTAAAAAATATTGCAACTGGGAATAGGTTAATCAGTGCCACTTTCGGAATTGGAAATGGTAGGTTTTAAAGACACAATTTTAGTTTCCTCCAAACCACCTGGGCTTCAAACTGAGAATCATTTAATGAGACAACTGCTTCCTGTTTCTATTTCAGTTAGGGTCATAGGAGGAGAGGACTTACCAAAGGTCTCCACTCAGGCTTTGAAGCAGCAGTATGAGAAGACGATCGAACAGGCCACGCCGGGCAAGCAAATTAAGGTAATGATGCAGTCTGTTTATCTACGTGGCCATTATAGTGTGTCTATAGACGATGCCATGATATCAACATCAAAGCAGGGGAATTCACTTTCAGGGTAGTGTGTACTGAGTAAATTGGATGATGTGAGATTTGTTTTGTAAAAACAAACATATTCAGAGATCTCATTATCTGCTTAAATCTACTTTTCCATTTCTCTCACTTCATAATCTGACTGCAACTATCACTGTCTTTCTTTCCATCAATCATTAAACCATAGATTGATCTGGATTACAACCAGTTTCAATGGGCACCGGTAAACCAGTCCTCCTCAGCAGCAGCTAGCTATGAAAGTTCCTCCACTGTTAAACAGTCATCCAGAGCTTCAGCAGCAACGAGCTATGAAACCTCATCCACTATGAGGACAGGGGCTGTCTCCTCATCTACCGATGCCTCAGCCTCATCCACTATGAGGACAGGGGCTGTCTCCTCATCCACGGTTGGCTCAGCCTCATCCACTATGAGGACAGGGGCTGTCTCCTCATCTACCGATGCCTCAACCTCATCCACCATGAGAACAGGGGCTGTCTCTTCCTCTACCGCTGCCTCAGCCTCATCCACTATGAGGACAGGGGCTGTCTCCTCATCTACCGATGCCTCAACCTCATCCACCATGAGAACAGGGGCTGTCTCTTCCTCTACCGCTGCCTCAGCCTCATCCATGGATTATGAGACCATGGAGCACTTCCCTCCTCCACCCGCTGAACTAATGCCCCAGGAGGTCCTCGAGTGCTGTGACTCTCTCCCGCCTCAGGAGCAGCCTGGCCAACAGAGATACATATTCAACAAGGAGCAGTACTCCAAGCAGAGGAACCTCAATGAGCTGAAGCGCCTGTACAAGCACATGCACCCAGAGGTTCGGAGGACCATGGAGAAGGACTACTTCACCGACATCACGGAGATCGAGCAGTCACAGCTGGATAGTGAAGATGAGATGACCGGGGAAGTCCAGCAGGCTTGCTATGTGTTTGAGAACAGTGGTGGGGATGAATGTATGAGCCCTGAGGGAGATTACCTGGAGTGGGACGAGATCCTTAAAGGGGAGGTGCAGTCCATGCGCTGGATGTTTGAGAATAAGCCGCTGGATACCATTAAAGATGACAGCCCAGATGAGGATGATGAAGTGAAGAACATTGCTGAGCAGGAAATCATTGCAGGAAGTGATGTCAAATACACAGCCTGGATGTTTGAGACCCAGCCCATGGATGCGCTGCGTGCAGACACCCCAGACTCCACCGTACAGACAGGGAAATTGACCGAGCTGGCAAGAGGAGACGTACGAACAGCCACATATCTTTTTGAGACCCAGCCACTGGATTGTCTGAATAAAATCTACCAGGAGGATGAGCAAGCCTTGGAGGTTGTCTTCACTAAAGATATTACAGGAGGGGACGTGAAAACAGCCAGGTATCTGTTTGAAACTCAACACTTGGATTCCCTCAGCCACACAGAGACCATTGAGGAGAGCCACTTCTTGAACCTGAAGTCAGAGCTTGAGGAGATCAAAGGGGAAGTGAAGACAACCACGCGGATGTTTGAGACCCAGCCCATGTGTGTCATCAGGGGCAACTCTGGAAATATACTGGAGATCACCGCCATCCGCAGGGAGGAGATGGAGAAAGGAGACGTGAAGACCTCCCGCTGGCTCTTTGAGACCCAGCCTCTGGACATGATCAACAAAGACCCTGCCAAGGTGAAGCTGATCTGTGGGGTCTCCATGGAGGACAACTCGCAGGGGGACGTGAACCGGGGGAGGTGGCTGTTCGAGACAAAGACACTGGACTCCATTAAAGACGAGGAATGGCAAAGCATCAGGCAAAAGCAGGAGATTATTGGAGCAGATGTGCGGAAGCACTGCCTGGTTTTCGAGACACAGCAGATGGATACTCTGAAAGACAACGCCAATGCCAGACATTTACTCTCAGAGGCGATTGTAGGAGGTGATGTGCGATCAGCAAAACATCTGTTTGAGACAGTGCCAATGGAGAACCTGAAGGATTTGGCTGAAGTAGGGAAACTTCAGAAGATGGTTGCGTCCGAGGAGGAGAAGGGTGATGTTAGACATCAGAAGTGGGTTTTTGAAAGTCAACCACTTGAAAACATAAGGGAGGAGAAGAAGGAAATGACACGCTCTATAAACCTTGAAGAAATTGATAAGGGCGACGTCACAAATCACAAGGAAAGATTTGAAACCTTGGATTTAAGCAGATGTGAGGGGGCACATAGAATTCAAGTTGAAGGTGTTACCAGTGGGTCTGTGAAATCAAGCAAAGTTCTTTTTGAATCCACCCCGATGTATGCCATGCAAGACAGCGAGGGACACTACCACGAGGTGAAAACCGTGCGACGTGAGGAGATAGTAAAAGGAGATGTTCGCAGCTGCAGGTGGATGTTTGAAACACGTCCTATCGATGGATTTGATGAAAGTAGCAGTAAATTCCAGATTATAAAAGGTATATCAAAGGAGGAGATTGAATCGGGCGATGTCAAGACAGCCAAGTGGTTATTCGAAACTCAACCCCTCGATGGTATTAAACATTTCAGCAACACTGAAGAAGATGAAACTAAGACAAAGGAGAGTGTTGAAATTGAGAAGGGTGATGTGAAAACCTGCAGGTGGCTGTTCGAGACTCAACCAATGGATAATCTGTATGAGAAAGCAGATAAGGTGAGGAATGAGACTGAGGTTGAGGAGGTCAACAAAGGGGACGTCAAAACATGCACATGGCTCTTTGAGACTCAGAACCTCGATAACATCTGTGACCATTCCGAGTCCGAATCAGAGACCGTTCTCAAAACCTGCACTGTCAAACAAGAGGACGTCCAAGGCAAAGATGTGCATCACGCTCGCTTCCTCTTTGAGACAGAGAACCTGGAGAACCTCACAGGGGAGGAGAGTGGTGCCTTCAGGAGGGTGACTAAGATTGATGTCCAGTCTGGAGATGTGTCTAGGATGAAGTTTCTCTTTCAGAATCGGTCTTCCGACATCATGACCTCAACCTCATCTGAAACGATGCATAAGCTGAAGACCCTGACGGCGGAGGAAATTCAGAAAGGAAATGTGGTGAACAACACGTGGCTTTTTGAAAACCAACCTATAGACACTATCCGCGAGGATACGGAGGAAGCCAAGGATACTCGCACCGTAACCGATGTGCAGGGAGGAAACGTTGGTCAAGGACGCTTCGTTTTTGAGACTTACTCTCTCGATAAAATCCAGGAGGAGTCCACCGAGACTGAAATTTCAAAACTCCAGAGCATCATCAGGGACGATATAGAGAAAGGGGATGTGAAAAGCTACACCATGATGTTTGAAAATCAGCCACTGTATGCAATCTGTGACAAAGAGGGCCACTACCATGAAGTAACCACTATGACAAAGGAAGAAATCATGAGAGGAGACGTGGTGGGGGCCCGGTGGTTATTTGAGACAAAACCTCTGGATTCAATAAGGGACACAGACGACGTCTATGTCATCAAATCTGTCACTGAGGAGGACGTCCAGAAAGGTGATGTCAGCACGGCCAGGTGGAGGTTCGAAACACAACCTCTTGATGAAATCGCTGAGGACATGAAAGTGTTGACTAAAACAGTTGACGATATCCAGGGTGGTGATGTGAAGACAAACAAACACCTTTTTGAGACAGATGAACTGTCCCAGAAGTATGTTAGAACTGTTAGCGTGAGTGAGATCCAAAAAGGGGACGTCAGGACTGCCTCGTGGATGTTTGAAACACACAGCATCGATAAGATCCGTGGCGAGGGCTCAGAATATGATGAAATGGAGACCGTGACAAAAGAAGAAGTGATGAAAGGAGATGTCAAGCAGTCTGTGTGGCTCTTTGAAAAACAGCCGCTTGACAGCATTAAAGAGTCAGACGGAACAGAGACTGTTGTCACCCGGGAGGAGATCCCACAAGCAGATGTAAAGACAACAACATGGCTTTTTGAAACCACTCCTTTAACCAAATTTAATGAGAACAGTGTAGAAAGAACTGAAATAATGGGGAAGAGCATCAAAGAGACCCTTGAAGAGCTGTATTGTCAGAAAATGGTTGACTCACAAGGGATTCTCATTGAGACGGATGAGATCGGAGATGTCAGAATGGCAAAATACAGACTCATGAACCAAGATGCTCCAGAAATCCAGAAGGAGGAGGTGATCAGAGGGGATCTGAACAACATCATGATGAACCTCCTAAACAGACGAGAAATGACAGAGAAAGGGATAGTCATAGACCAGGACGAGAGAGGCAACATCAACACAACAGTAAAACAGCTATTCAACCAAGAAAAGGGATTCAATGTTGAGAAGGAGGAAATCCTCAGAGGCGACATTCAAGAGGCCATCAACAACCTACTGAAGGAGGAGGGCTCCTCAAAACGTGGAATTCTGATTCAAGAAGATGAAAAGGGAGATGTGCGAATGACTATATACTCCCTCCTCAATAAGGAAGACGGCGGTGGCATTGAGAAGGAGGATATCATCAAAGGCAATGTCAGTAGGACCCTTCACAGTCTCTTGTCCAACCCAGGGTCAGAGGAATCTAAAAGGATAAGGGTGGAAGACACGGAGAGGGGTAACGTTAGCTTTTACTCCACCTGTATTGAATCTGGGGCACTGGATTACCTCAAACAACTCCAGTTTGAACCTAATGAGGAACAAGAACAGGCGCAGAAGGAACGTATCATTGGCGGCGACGTTATGGAAACCAAAATGACACTAAGGAAGAATCAACAGCAGATTGAACGCACAGTAGCTGACGACGATATTGTCCCTGGTGATGTCAACAACACTGTGAAGGTGTTCATGATGGAACCTGCTCTCTTGCTGGACAACCTGCAGAAAGAGGAAATTGTCAAGGGAGATCTGAGGGCGGCCCTGGACTCACTGACCAAAACTATTAGCAAGAGAGTCGTGATAGAGAAAGAGGAAGTGGTGAAAGGGGACCTGCACACCACTCTGAGGTCTTTGGAGGAGGCTCAAAACCAAGCCAAGGAAATGGAAAAGCCAGAAATTGTCCGAGGTGATATCCGAGGAGCCCTCCAATCATTAGAGAAGTCTGCGACCACCAAGACTGAGGTAACTGTTGAGGATTTAGTGCCCGGCGATATCAAAGGCACCTTGAAATCACTAGAAGAGGCTAAGCAGGCAGTGAAAGAGATGGAAAAGGAGGAGATTGTAAAGGGAGACATTCATATTGCGCTGAAGGGTTTGCATGAGGCCTCGAGTGAGAAAAAGCTTTACCAGCACCAAGTGAGTGAACAGGGGGACGTGAGAGGCACAATACAGCTGTTACTAGAACCATCCACATCCCCACGAATGCAACGCAGGGGAAGCACTGAGGGAGATGTGAAGACCTCCATAAAATGCCTCTACGAAGGGCAGGGGCAGGACCAGGATGAGGAGCAATCACAGATGGAGAAGGAGGAGGTGATAAAGGGAGATGTTAAAGGAGCGATAAAGAATCTGATGCAGAGAAAAGAATATTCCAATCGGAAAGTACGAAAGTATCCTCCCAGGAAAGCTCCCAGAGCTCATGTGAAAAATCCATTACCCACACAGCAAGTGATGGACCATGAATACTCAGATGTGGCTAAGAATGAGAACGTCACAGTCAATCTAGCCCCTGCTGTGAAAAACCTGTCTCAGAGTCAGAGCAGTAAATCACAGGACACCACACAAAAGCACACTGGGACGTACACCGAGAACAAATCAGTGAAGAGCAGCAGGACCCTCACCCAAGAGGAACACTCTATGACAACACAGGTACAAACAGTCAATATTTTGGAGGCCTCACAGCAGGAACATGTAAAAGAACAGACTGAAGTTAAAGAACAGACACGTGTTGAACAGAGTGTGAAACTGAAAATGCAACCCCCTCCTAAGAACATGATCATAAAGAAGAAAAACCAGACCAATCAAACGACTGATAATACATCAATGAATCAGATGACAGAGATTAAAGCAGCCAATCAGATGACTGTGAATCAATCATCCAATCAGATGACTGTGAAAAAAGCAGCCAATCAGATGACTGAGAATAAAGCAGCCAATCAGAAGATTGTGAATAAATCAGCCAATCACATGACTGAGAATAAAGCAGTCAATCAGATGATTGTGAATAAATCAGCCAATCACATGACTGAAAATAAAGCATCCAATCAGATGAGTGTGAATAAATCAGCCAATCATATGACTGAGAATAAAGCAGCCAATCAGGTGACTGTGAATACATCAGCCAATCATATGACTGAGAATAAAGCAGTCTCAGACATAAGTGTGATGAAAGAAACACAGAGAGAAACACAAGTCTCAGACATGAACGTGACCACACAGGTCAAAACAGTCAATATGTCTGAGTCCTCACAGCAGACACATGTTAAAGAACAGGCTGTGAAACAGAAAATACCACCACCCCCTAAACCCATCTTCATAAACAAGAAAAACATGACCAATCAGATGACTGATAATACATCAACGAATCAGATGAAGGAGATTAAAGCAGCCAATCAGATAACTGAGAATGAAGCAGCCTCAGACATAAATGTGATGAAAGAAAGACAAAGCACATCTCAAACTAATATTGTTTCAAAGCAAACACAGGAAACAAAAACAATGAAACAGTTGCAAACAACAGTGACAGAACATAAGACTGTCACACAAAAACACAACGTCAAAAATCTGAATACAAATTTCCGGAACCTGGACGTGAAGGGAAAAGGTATGATAAAGAAAGGGACGCCTGAGATTCATTTCCCACCTCCTCCCACGTCCCCGCCTCCACCATCTGAGTCTGAGATGTCTCTTCCTCCCCCGCCCTCACCAGTGGCAGGCTGCCCAATGTCCCTGTCATGCCATAGCCCAATGTTTCCCACATCCCGTCCCCTGATTATGAGACAGGACAGTGACCTTCCGCCTCCACCTCCTCCACCCCCAGCAGAATGCGGGGAGCCTGACTTTTTCTCTTCTCCCCCACCCCCACCATCCGTGGCAGGGCAAGACTTTCTTCCTCCACCGCCCTCACAGCAAGAGTTAAACTCAATACCACACCAAGTGCCTACACCACCACCTGGAAAGCCATTTAAAGCTAGGCCTTTATTCAAAATCCCAAAACCTGAGCCACCCAAGCAACCAATACTGGTCAAACCAAAATGGCAGAAAAAGCCAGCAGCACCACCACCAAATCATCCACCTCCTCAACCAATGACGGTTCAAACAGAACATAAAGAGGAAGGAGTAGTCCAGGAAGTCACAAGTGAAATCAGTTGTAAACAGGAAGAAAATACAAATACTACCAACACACAGGCTCAATCTGATTCGACAGTGTCCATGACTAAAATCCCTTCACCAATCCCAGTGGCAAAACCACCACAGGAAGTGTTGCCACGACCACCTAAAAAGGTATTCATCCCTCCAATCAAAATACCCCCACCTGCAGAACTTGCACCAGTGGCAAAACCTAAACCATATGCCCGTAAATTCAAAACCCCACTGATGCTGGCAGAGGAAAGGTATCGTGTGCAAAGAGAGGAGGCTGAGAGAAACAAGTCACAAGACACAACTCCCGCCACTTCACGAGTCACATCTCCCACCTCTCCTCCAACTAACATGATGCAGATGATGGGCTCAACCAATGTTGCAAATGAACAACACTCACTTGCACACAAAACAGAGCAGTCAAAAGTGACCTCAGAGGTAACACATGAACAGGCTGAGGAAACTCAGTCTAAAAGTAAAGTACGCACAGCATCACAAGAGCCGCCCATGAAGAAAGCTCTATCACATATCCCCCTGAGCAAACCGTTGATCTCCATGGTAAATAAGAAACCAACCTCTGAATCTGGAAATATTTCCTCAGATAAGAAACACATTACCACTGATCAGTCCTCGATGGCCTCTTCTGGGAAAGAACTCGCCTCATCTGTTGCCACCAGAAAACATCAGTCTGTTTCCTTGGGCAAGCATCAGTCTATTTCAGTCCCTGCTGCTCACCCTCACCATGAGTCCAACATTAAAGTCCAATCTGGCTCTAATGTGATTTCGTCCTCAGTAGCTGAGCAGCAGAGTGGTATGAATGCTAGCTCACGGTCTATCATCTCCACTCAGAGCATTGTCCAGGAAAATGCACATCTTCAAACCCAATACGCCGTCACATCCGAAGCAGAGGATGCAAAGAATACTAACGCCTTACTCACACAGGAAGTAAAAAAGATTCCATCTCAGCCCACCAAAATCAAAATTCCAAAAGTGACACCAAATTTCAAGGTGAGAACAGTGAAGTTGCCGACAGAGAAGAAGGAGGAGAAAAGCGAGGTGGTGGAAAAAGATCAACGAGCAGTGAAAAATGAATTACATGTACATCAAACGGGTATGGAGACTATTTCTAAGAGTGAGACCAGAGTAGATCAGGAGAGCACCCAGATGGCCACCAGTAGCTCAGCAAAAAATGACGTAAAGGTGGAGATGAATGTGACACAGGAGAAAGCTGAGGAGGTTGAGAAAACTGCAGTTGCCAAGGAAACAAAGCTGGAAAGTCAAATGAAGACAAAGGCAAAGCAGAAAGGCATTAAAGTCCCTTTGCCCAAAGAGCCAAAACTAGTTCCCATGCCAGTAGCTCAAGCTCCAGGGCACTGCCACATATCTGTCTCCCATAGTCAACAAAGCATGCAGGAACAGCACATTCAGAAGCACGAGCAAGTCATTGTTAATGCGAGAGTAGTTCAACAGAGCTCCCAGAAGCAGGAACAGCAGGTTCGCACACAGAAGCAACAGGTCAAGTCTTTCCAACAACAAGGAGAAGTAAGCAAAATGCAGCAGCATCAGGAGAGGTCGAAGGCAGAGTCAACGGATGTCTCCGTGAACATTGCAGGGAAGGCAGCAGCACAGACAGAAGCAGCTCAATCAATGGCGGAAAGCTCAGCTCAATCAGTGGAGGAGAGCACAGATTCAGAGAAATGTGTAATGGTACAGAAGCTGCTATTTAACATTAAGCAGCTTCATCCAGGGAAAATGGATTTAAACTCAGTGAGGACAATACTTAGTGAGGTCCCTGTCTGGTTGATGAGGGCGGAGGAAACGCGTGATTTAAAACAGGTTGCTGTTCAGCAGAATAAGAAGAAGCTCACAGAGATCATTTTCCGTGTGAGAAACTTAGCACAAGCAAAACTTGTATTCTTAGAAGGACACATGGCAGCCATGGCAAAACAGGAAAGTGAACCGGCACCTGCATCATCACTTGCACAACCACCTGCACCACAACCTGCACCACCACCTGCATCATCACCTGCACCATCACCTGCACCAGCACTGGAAAAGAAAGGATTTGGAGGAGCAACAGCCAAAATATCTAAAATAAGCATGGGCTCATCAAGAGTTGAAACCCATAAGAAAGTGGTTGAGGAGAGGAAGATCTCTCATGAGAGCAAAAAGCCAGAGCTGACTGAAGTAAAGGTCCTGATCCCAGAGTTCCCTCTCCCATGCTTGCAATGCGAACACCTTCACCTACCTTCATAAGCATTGAATCAGTGAGGAGAACAAACTCACCCCTCACAGTGACACCCTCACCTCCTCTGTCATACAGGTCTGGTGCCACACCAACCCCACCACCTCCCCCTCCCCGCACCCCTACCTCTCGGTTCTGTAGGGCCACACCCTCTCCCACCTTTAGCCGCTCAGAAAAGCTAGCCAAGTTGAAAGACACCACTGCGAAGCTCTCTAGGGGCATGACACCTCCCCCACCCATGCCCGAGTTTCTGACCACAGAGCAAGCCTCTGACAGAGAGGATTCCCCAGCGCTGATTGAACCTGAGATCCACATGCAGACACAGGAGATGGAGACTGGGACGACGACTCCGGATGTGGCTGATATGGTTGACTCCATGATGACTGTCAGAGACAAGAAGTTCTTCTTTGAGGAAGCTCAGAAGGCAGAGGTGAGCAGGACATACATGCGGAAGGACCCCATTGAAATCCCGGAGCGCCTGGGTCCAGAGGATCTAGAGGAAGTTCCTGAGGGTGTGAATATAGACATAATGAAAGAGGATCTCCCTAGGCTTGACCTGTCAAAGCTGGTCAATCAATTTGAATCCCCACAACCAAAGCTGTACATCAGAAAAGATCCCATCATCATCACGGATAGACTGGGAAGTGACACTGAAGATTCAGAGGCAGACCCCAAAACGCCAAAAACCGGTGAAACACCTGCCTTCAACATCAAGGCCATCAAGAATGCCTTTGACTTGGGTGATCGTAATGCTCTCAAAGAAGTGAGAGAGAAACAAGAGGAGAGAGAGAGGAGAGAATCAGAATCTGCCGAACCGACGGGGCACTCCAAAACAAAGTCCGTCACTGAGGAGTTCTCTGGCATGGATGAATTTGGCACCGTAACAAGAGGGGTGAGGAGCGAGACCAGCATGCACTCTGAGAGCCACATGACCCGCCCCCTCCCTCCCTCCTATGCCGACGTGGTGAAAGGGACGGTTGAAGAGATGGCAGTTCCTGTGGAGGCCGCCACCGAGGACCTACTGAAGAGCTTCCACCAGTCCTGGGCCGAAAGCGAGAGTGTGTTCCAGAATCTGGGATTCAGTGTCTCAGAACAGAGGACATCACAGATCGTAACACACCAGCAGGAGACTGTCGTGACGGGTAAACCAACGCGTGGAGCATGAGGGGAGACTAATAGAGAGTGATGGTGTGTTTAACATATTTTTGTGTGAAAGTAAAAAACTATTAACAGTACCTTCAAATTCAGCATTAAAGTTTTGCATCTGCACTGTTTTTAATGATGCATTTCCCCTTTGTTGCTCTTCTTCTTTATTCTTATCTGACAGACACTAACACTTCTAAAGCATAATGAATCTAATGGGTACTGGCAGTCTGTTTAGAATGCATTAAAACACAGCAAGAGCGTGCCTCATGATGTGCTTGTCTACAGGGGGGTGGTTTTGTTGATGCCTAAGATATAGAGCTGCTTTTGCAAAAAGCAGTGATGGGAAGTTATGGATTCATGTTTTCATGCTTGTGTGAGGATGCGGTTGTATATTTCTAATTATAAACTGGGTGGGTCGAGCCATAAATGCTGATTGGCTGATGGCCGTGGTATTTCAGACCGTATACCACAGGTATGACAAAATATGTATTTGTTCTGTTCTAATTACGTTGGTAACCAGTTTATAATAGCAATAAGGCACCTCGGGGGCTGCGTAGTGCCTAAAAACAGCCCTTAGCCGTGGTATATTGGTCATATACCACACCTCCTCGGACCGTATGCTTAAGTATAGAATACACATGTCTATTCCATAAAAAAGTAACAAGTTATATGATCATTCTGATTCGGATTTAAAGCTGCAATATGTAACTTTTTGGGGGACCCGACCAAAGTCACATAGAAATGTGAGTTATAGATCTGTCATTCTCATTGAAAGCAAGTCTAAGAAGCGGTAGATCTGTTCTATCTGTGTTATTACAATGCTTCCATCCATTTCCAAGTTTCGTTTTTGAGTCTTTCACTTTTGGTTTTGTACACCATCTTCAAACAGCTGAAAATACAATATTTTTGGTTATGTAAAATATATTTCACAGCGGTTTAGATGGTACAATGATTCACTACACTAAATTCACTTGTTTTGTCACTAAAAATCTAATTAGGCGAACTATTCAAATTTTAGCAACCAGGAAATGGCGGCGCGATTTCTGCATAGTGTACCTTTAAATCTAAATTTAAATGATCTAAACATGAACTACAATTTATAATGGACTCATATAGTATAATATAAAGTCTTCATGAGCACTACATACAGTGGGGTCCTAAATTATTGACACCCTTAATAAATATGAGCAATAATGACTGATGACTAATAAACAATTAAAATACTGAGCTAATGTATATTGTATGTGACATTTTATACTAATACAATTGCTCAGAGAAAGAGATTTTATTGAATAAGTCACATACATAAAAATAAAAAAATCTTATAAAGTAGTCAAAAGTTGAGTATTTGTTCCCATATTCCGAACACGTGACTCTACAAACTTGTTGGATGCATTTGCCTAATTACATAGTTTTGGTTGTGTTTCAGATTATTTTGTGGCCAATAGTAATGAATGGTAAATCATGTATTGTGTCATTTTGGATTCACTTTTAATGCAAATAAGAATATAATGTGTTTCTAAACACTTCTACATTAATATGAATGCTACCATGGTTACGGATAATCCTGAATGAATCCTGAATAATGATGAGTGAGAAAGTTACAGAGGTTCAAAGATCGTACCCCCAAGACATGCTATCCTCTCACCATAACCAATAACGGGGAGGATAGCATGTCTTGGGGGTATGATCTTTGACCTTCTGTAACTTTCTCACTCATCATTATTCACAATTCATTCAAGATCATCTGTAATCCGTAGTCATTGCGTGCTAGGAATATGGGACCAAATACTAAATGTTTGACTACTTTATTTATTTATTTAAGAATCTTTAGGTGTTTTTTTAGAGAAAAAAGTATTAAATGTTAAAACAAAATATCTTTCTCTGAGCAATTGTATTAGTTTAAAATGATATAATTTCAAAAAAAAAATGTTTAGCATACAATAGAGCTCAGCATTTGAATTCTGTATTTTATACAGTCATTATTGCTGATCTTTATCAAGGGTGTCAGAACCGACTGTAGATGTTTCACGAGTCACCTATAAAGCCCTATATAGATGGTTAACATAACCGCTCCATATGCAGGGTGCACTGCTAAACGCATAACACACTATGCTAATTCCTCCCAAAATCTGTGTTTCTAAAGGGTGACATGACGAATGCTTATTGGTAGGGACCGGACGATACCAGTATCGCGATACACATTAGTATAATGGCAAGGAAACATAACTGAAAGCGGATTCAATATCTTCAGGAAAACATCCTTTATGTTGGAAACAAACATCATTATGTCGTCAACCAGTCACATGTGTTTATTGTCCAAGCTATAGCACACAATATTTTAAATACAGCAGACTTTTTAAGGACCAGCGTGCTTGGTCTGCTTCGTGTTTTCATTTTTGCCATGTAAAAAAATATTGCGATATTGGTATCGTCACAGCCCTACTATTTAGGAGGCAATTCTGATGGTGACATTACTTGTCTTCAGGAAAGCCCTCAACGAGGGCCTTAAAAGGGGATAGAAAGCAGACAACCGGTATTATAACACCTACCACCAAGTTACATCTTTCTCAGTGCCAAAACGTACAGACAGACATGTGGACCCAGTCACCACTTATAGTCATACACGCAAATGTTTGATTGGCATAGGTAGGCCACATGGTGTATGCTACAGATTTACTTTAACATTGCCTTGTTGTACATACCTTGCATGAAGAGGCCTCCATCTACGCCACAAAAAGCATTGCCGATCTGATGTCACACACCCTATCACACCTAAAGTAACCAATCATTCCCGATACTACCTTTATGATAGGGTAGATTCATTTAGATCACACTCATGACTACTTTGGGTAGTGCTTTGTCATACTCCCTTTAAAGTGACACACCTATTGACATTCATAACACACCTAAAAAGATCTTGCTGCATCGTGATTGGTTAATTCATATTGGAAACAATGCATCTGAACTACATTAGGTTAGCTATAGGAATCTTGGCTTTAGACATTCGTAAAACACAGATGCATGCTGAATAAGTGTGTTACAGGCCTCTGACATGTGGTCTCATACACTTACAGCTATTAACAGCCAAGTTAATTCTCCTGTTATTGACCTCTTCTTTTATCTGTTATAAACAGATCAAAGAAGACGCAGGAGAAGAGGTTTTGGAAAAGAAGGTCATCTGTTTTTTTGAAAATGAATAGGAAACCCTTATACCCTTGAAATTAGCAAGGCTAAACGGCCTGAACAATACCTTGTTAGATAACTAGCTTAGCTATTATTTCAAAATACCCTACCCGCTAACTAGCCAAATAGAAATTCCACTAGGCTTGTTTTCTTCCAAATTATAACTAGATAAAAAGTCCCGTTAATGTGTCTGGGTGAACAATTATGTTACAGGAGTGTTATTTTAACGTACAATCAGTATCGGAACCCGCAATCATCATCATTAACATACAATAATCATCATTAACATCAGCACAAACGCCATCTTTGGTAACATCTGTGTGTCGGTGTGTGTTATGTCTGTCTTGGTTAAGTCACATTTGGCAATGCAGCCTACTATACATAGGGAGATGCTCCCGAATGGTGCAGCAGTCTAAGGCACTGCATCTCAGTGCTCGAGGCGTCCCTACAGACCCTGGTACGATCACAGACTGTATCACAACCATCCGTGATCGGGAGTCCCATAGGATGGCGCACAATTGGCACAGCGTTGTCTGGGTTAGGGGAGGGTTTTGCCGGGGTAGGCCATCATTGCGAAACTCATTTGCCTGATTTGCCTAGTTAAAAATAAAGGTTAAAAAAATGGTAGACTCTTGTCACCTTTTCTACACCCTTTATAGAGTATGGAATTAACAGATTTGTGAAGCATCTGTGTAGTGCTTGGCAAGATGTTACTGTATGTAAGCTATATAAAGCCTTCATAATTTGTAGTTTGTTTCAAGTGGGAACATTTTTTTTGTGATTTCATAAATGACTTACAGTCCAGTAGGTTTCGTAATAATGACAAATGATTAACTAATAGTGTTGTCGCTTTGTTTGTTTTTACTGAAAAGGTCCATAAAAGAAGGCACTAACGCCATCTTTCTCTTGCAGAAAATTCGAGTTCCAGAGTCCGAACTGTGTACGGTGTGTCGGAAGAGGGTGTATCCGATGGAGTGTCTGATCGCAGACAAACACAATTTCCATAAAAGCTGCTTCCGCTGTGAGCACTGCAGTGGCAAACTAAGGTAAACAACAAACTTCGACTTATAACCCGTACAAATAATAACAACTATCTTATTTCAAATGTTGTGTCTGAATAGTTACAACATTTGTCTTTCTCAGCCTTGGCAACTACGCCTCTCTCCATGGACGAATGTACTGCAAGCCCCACTTCAACCAACTGTTCAAGTCCAAAGGAAATTATGACGAAGGATTCGGACAGAAGCCTCACAAAGACCTTTGGAGTGCTAAAAATCAAGAGTATTCCATTGAAAATGAAAAGACTAAGCTAAAATCACCGTCCCCTGAAAAACTAGATTCCAGAAATTCCACAGCCAGGAGCAGTGTCAGTTCGACAAAGATAGAGGTACCACCTCCACAGGAAAAGGAAGTGAGCAAATCACAGGATGAAAACAAAAAGCCCACTAGTAAGATTGCGGTTGTATGGCCCCCTCAGAATGATTCTCCCAAGAAAGTGTTCATGATGGAGGACGAGGTGAAGCTGGTTAAACCCTCATGGCCCCCCCAGGATAGCTCTCCACAGACTGACACCGATGCCCATAAAAGCCAGATCAATGAACCTTCATTAAACGATAGCCCTGCTATAAAAACACAAAATTGTCCTCAAGAAACTGCATGCGAAAGTGCCGTTGTAACTGTAGAAACTCCAGCAGAGAAGAAGGCTTTGACCACTCCTGTAGACCTAGTAGAGGTAACAGACAGTACTCCCACCCATGAACCCCCAAGAGACGGTGGCATAGAGGTAGCTGGGAAAGTGGAAGCCAATGTGGAAGTGACACGCGAGGTGAACGAGGAAGGAGCTGTGGAAAGTGGGAATGTGACAGAAAATGATGAAAAGGAAAGTGGAGAGAAGGTAGAGGATGTGAGAGTAAATGGCCATAGCGGGGAGGCTGAGGCAGAGAACCCTTATAAAGAGGAGAAGGAGAAACTCGAGAAAGTAAATGGGAGTGAGGAGGTTAAGGTCACAGTGATAGGTGGTGAGGCATCAGGTGAGCCAGCAGTAAACGCAAACTCCAACAACAACAATAACGGACTATTATTATTTGACCATGAACCAATGTTCAAAATGCTTGATGACTACAAAACGGGAGAAAGAGATTTAATACTTCAGTCCACAGAACCAGCTGCTGCCGAAAGTCATTTTAAGGAGGGCATATTCGGGGATGAAGAACTAAAACGGATGCCAACCGACGTTCTAGACATGGCACAGAGGGAGGACGATTTTGTGCCAATGGGTGCCAAATGTATGGAGGCCATAGACGACAGTCTAGATGAACATGTCTTCACAGAGGCGACTCAAAGTACATTTTCTTTTGAAGTGGAACCAAAGATTAGCACCTCTAGCTTCCTGGAGGACATTTTTGCTGGGCTCGATAACAGTTCCATCCTCCTGTCTGATTTCAAGTCTGACCTCTTCAGTGAGTCTGTCAGTGAGAGGCCCTTGGTGTCATCTCTGGACGACCTTTTGGATTTTGGAATGGAGTCAAGAGGAAACACAGAGAAACCCAAAGACGGGCGGAACGGGGATGAACCGCTTGACAGCTTTGCCATGAAGGATGTCTGTGCACAGGGGATAAGCAACATGCTGTGGAAAGATGATTATGACTCGCTGTCAGTGGAGGAACAAATCAAGAGGAACAGATATTATGACGAGGACGACAGTGACAACTCCTAAATCTGATAACATTTCATCTATATTTTCTAGCACTCAATTAGTTAATTCTGTCCTCATACAATCCCTCATTTCATTTCTGTCCGTGGAGAGAAGAATCAAGCTAATATCACAACTTCCCTATAACTATTTTTGTACTGTGTTTTGGCAATGATATCGATGCTCTTTATTACAATATCTTGATTTGATCTTGCTGTTTAAAAGCACCTGGTGTGCAGTTTTTTTAAATTATAAAGGGATTTTCTGTTTCATGTTTTTCTGTATACATTGATTCTGATATTTTAAAATCATCAAAACAGAACCTATTCATGTTTTGCAATACATTCATTATAATTTCTTGCTACAGTATAATGGTTTTCGATTTGCTTGGTTTGTTGGAATGAATGTCTGTGAGGTTTAATCTTCTGAGTCTGATTAAAGATTATTTACTTTTCCTATTCTATTGTTTCTACATTAGTAATGTAGTTATTAATAAAGACTTGACATGTTTCTGGTACATTACATTTTAATCAGTGGGGGAAGAGATACTAAGGTAAACATTGTGTGTAGAGGTGTAGTTTGGTCTACGGTCTGTATGGTTGGCCAGCTGAGATCTCTTAAGTTAGAGCCATATTGAATTTCCATTGAGGGAACCAGAGGGTTGTAGGAGGAATACAGATTTTAACATGTACAGTGCCTTCAGAAAGAATTCATACCCTTGACTTATTCCACATTTTGTTGTATTACAGCCTGAATTCAATAAATATATATATATATATATTTGTCTCACTCATCTACACACACTACCCCATAATGACAAAGTGAAAACATGTTTTTAGAAATGTTTGCTAATTTATTGAAAATGAAATACAAAAATATCTAATTTACATAAGTATTCATACCCCTGAGTCAATAAATGTTAGAATCACCTTTGGCAGTGATTACACCTGTGAGTCTTTCTGGGTAAGTCTCTAAGAGCTCTGCACACCTGGATTGTACAATATTTGCCCATTATTCTTTTTAAAATTCTTCAAGCTCCATCAAGTTGATTGTTGATATTGCTAGACAGCCATTTATAAGTCTCGCCATAGATTTTCAAGCCGATTTAAGTCAAAACTGTACCTAGGCCGCTCAGGGACATTCAATGACATCTTGGTAAGCAACTCCAGTGTAGATTTGGCCTTGAGTTTTTAGGTTATTGTCCTGCTGAATGGTGAATTTGTCTCCCAGTGTCTGTTGGAAAGCAAACTTAAACGTTTTTTTCTCTAAGATTTTGCCTGAGTTTATAGATGTTTCTTTTTAGATATTCTAGATATTCTGTTTCTTTTTATCCTAAAATGCTCTTTAGTCCTTGCCGATGACAAGCATACCCATTACATGATGCAGCCACCAGCATGCTAGCATGCTTGAAAATATAAAGAGTGGAACTTAGTGATGTGTTGTGTTGGATTTGCACCAAATATAGCGCTTTGTATTCAGGACAAAAAGTTTTAAAAATGCCACATTTGTTTTTGCAGTATTACTTTAGTGCCTTATTGAAAACAGGATGTTTTGGAATATGTTTTATTCTGTACAGACTTCCTTCTTTTCACTCTGTCATTTAGGTTAGTATTGCGGAGTAACTACAATGTTGTTGATCCATCCTCAGTTTTCTCATATCACAACCATTAAACTCTGTCACTGTTTTAAAATCACCATTGGTCTCATGGTGAAATCCTTCCTCTCCGGCAACTGAGTTAGGAAGGACGCCTGTGACGTTGTAATGACTGGGTGTATCGATACACCACCCAAAGCCTGATTAATAACCACCGTACACAAAGGGATATTCAGCGTCTGTTTACACATCTACCAAATCGGTGCCCTTCTTTGCAAAGCATTTAAAAACCTCCCTGCTCTTTGTGATTGAATCTGTGCTTGAAATTCACTACTTGATTGAGGGACCTTAAAGATAATTGTATGTGTCAGGGTACAGAGATGGGGTAGTCATTCAAAAATCATGCTACCCACTACTATTGAACACGGAATGAGTCCATGCAACTTATTATGCGATTTGTTAAGCACATTTTAAATTCTGAACTTATTAAGGCTTGCCATAACGAAGAGGTTGAATACTTGACTAACATTTCAGCTTCACATTTTTTATTGATTGCAAAACGTTTCTACAAGCAAAATTCCACTTTGACATTATGGTATATCAATTTTAATATTCAGGCTGCAACTCAACAAAATGTGGAAAATATTAAGGGGTGTGAATACTTTCTGAAAGCACTTTAGGGCTCTGTCACCCTAACATAGCATGGCCTCACTGTGAAGTCGAGTCATGAGTTAATTTAGCCTAAAACTGTCTAATTCCAATTGTCTGTTATGAGTAGCATCATATCCATGCAAACTCTACAAAAAAACACATTAGCCTACCTCAAACTTCTCAGCTTCTGCAGTGCAATTCCTTGAAGCCTTCGGTCATGCATTGCAAATGTGTTTAGTGGCAATGTCAGTCAACCTTGCTAAAGAAAGTAGAATCCTCACTTCCAGACAGATTGATTGGCTACTATTCATTTCGCAAATAATCCTGATTGGACAGCTCTCTTGTCAGCTGCAGTACCGCATACAGTCACTATCATGTCTCCCCCACGCCTTTCTTGCGGTGAGATCAGATGCAGAGCCCAGCGCAGGACGGACACAGTTTCAGCACCTCTTGTCTTGGTGGGATGTAGACAACTAGACCGGTAGGTTCAAATGCTTTGTAAACTGAATCCTATTGCTGCTATTTGTGTTTGTCCAGTGGCGGCAGCCCGCAACAGTTGGTACAGTTGGTACACTTGGTACAAGCTTTCGTCGTCATTCAGCCTTTTTATTTCGTGCATGCGACTACTTTGTGGTTAGATTATAATCGTTTTATAGTGACAGTGCAAACCATTCGGTCGCTGCTTCTTTGTGTTTAGAAATGCATCGTCGTTCGCTATTGTCCTATTGGCTTTGCCCTCTGATGCACCGTCCGGGACTCCAAAGGAATGTTCTGTATTGAAGAGTGCGTCTCACATTAGCAGCGATGTTTTGTGGTCCAGAATTGTCGGCAGATTTTATGTAAACTACGGCTTTGATGCAAAGCGATCCAAATAGCTATGAGTTGAAACCCTTGTATTGCTGCGCTTGAAGTTAATTGCGCAAGGCTAGCCTACATGTTTATGTCATTTTGAACTTCATGTCATATTGTTGTTTGTTGATATAGTCTATCATACTGAACACATGCCTCGGGAAGAAGTCCACTAGCACTTACTGTATGTCATCCACATACTACAGGGCGTTCAGCATAGGGACATACATTAATATACAACTACTCTTTTAAATGCCACACATCGGCTACACTAACAGGATATTTCACTCAGAATCTCCCTCATCAAATGGGAACCTATAAGCCTAGGGAGGCAAGGATTCATCGCATTCAAAGCATAAACATGAATTATGAATGGTTTCTTAATCGGCTTTGCATAGGCAAAATATATAAAAGTATATTCACTTTTTACGTATTGATTTTCATATTACGTTTTGGTGATAGCATCTGTTTTTTGACATGATGGTGCACCAGCCACACCACACTGTTGAGATGAAAATGTACTTGCTATACTTGGAAAAAGCCTTTAATTATATCATAGGGGAGGAGAGGATGAACAGTGTTGATAGAGGCATATGTTTGCAGTAAGTAGGTTCAATGCACTTGTTCTACTACAATGACCTTGCACATACAAAAGCCAATAACTGCATGTGGACAACAAATGTTACATACCCAACAGTAGGTCGTTGATTTGTTTACTGTCCAGGACTAGAGTATCACCACTGTTTACCATTTAGGTGTAGTATACACAAGCATGACAACGTTAAATCAAAAGCAAGACTGAACCTCCTCCGTTTGTAGAACTGTTGATTGTAGCCAATAAGGCATAGTGACCATTTAAGCTGCAACGTCTTGTCATTCTGTGAACAGTGTGTCTAAACCTCGGGAAATCTATTGGCAGAGACTTATTCTGACAGAGCCTTTGTGGGGCGAAACGCCATAGATCTCACGCCGTAGGCTTTTTCACTGTGCGACTGATCCTCTTTTGGAATTACACTGCTGCTTGAACTTGCTACATTAATACTTTTCACACACTTGCTTGTCAGAAAGTAATGCTGTAGCAAGAAGTATAGTCCGTCTTGTGTTAGCGCAGCCTCTCTCTGTCTCTCGACCTTACAGTGCCTGGTCGCTAATTCCCCTGGTCCTGCCAAAATTCCCTCATTTAAACCTGCGTTCTGGCATCCTACCAGTAACTGATATTTTATGGGTGAAAAAACCCGTCCCATTTCATTTCAAACATCCTCAGTGCCCCTTTTATCTAATTTGACAAGAAAGGCAGCAGTTGAATCTCAATTAAACAATGACATATCAAAACGGGTATCTTAAACATATGGAAGCTTTAAATGAGGAGAACAATGAAGGTTGTGGAAGAGAAGAGAGAGAGGAGGGGTCTTTATATGTACAAGGGATTGAGATGCTGAATTGGTTTGATCTCATCTAAACACTGTCATATTGACTGATCTCAATAATATCACATTCCTCACAATTGCCTATTCTTCTCTACTGCATTGAAAGATTACGGTTCCTTCAATAGAAATCATGGGCTATAATCAAAGAGAAAGCGTCTTGTTTCTCCTGGCTGTACCCTACAGAGTCTATGTTCACGTTTGCATTACCTTAGATATAGATCGATTGTAAGCCAATACAGAAAGTAGCCGTGTGCTGTCAGCAGGCCGTGCATCTGTCAAGTGTAATAGGAACCCAATAAAAGCCTTGGATGCACTTTATCTTACGTTAACAGAGGCGGTCGACGGGAAGCAACGATTTGCCTTATTAAGGAAACATCCTGTGCATTTGTTTAGAAGCACTGATTCCCGTCAAAATCTATTGCAATATTGAACGTGTACCGATCCAGGTCATATCACAAACCCTCTTATCTATAAATAGCTACTTATCTTTTACCGTCATGTCCCGTTGACACTGGCGAGGAGAAGCGACACTGTACCCTGTGTATTAACTCTCCGAGGGGCATTTGATTGCGCTATGGCCCTTCTCTCCACTTGCTACTTGCTTAAGATTCATTGTATGCGTTGTTCCATTCGTGTAGGGAACATGTAGGTCTACATCTAGGATGTATTTGACTTGAGAAATTGATCCTTTGAAATAAACACTTCAGAACAATGCAACAGTGTACTGGCACAGTTCTAATGGAATTGAATATTGAATGCTCTTTTAGCCACAGGGATAATAAAATATCCAAGTGCTACACATTCTTAATTACACTTGTGTGCTGTGGTGGAATGATATTTATAAGAATCTACAAGGTTAAATAGTTAATTCAGGAGATAAACACAATGTGACAGTGATGGATGGCATCGATAAGAGAGCAATATAAATGTGGATTGCAAAATAGCATATTACGCTGTTCCCAGGTCATGTGCACTCCAGCGTTTGTTTGTTTTCTTTCATATCAAAACAATTTAAAAGGAAAATCTGTGTCGCGGTAAACTTTAAAAAAAAAATTTTCCTCAGGGGAATATTTTTTGTCTTTCAAGTCTAGCCGGCCTGAGCTTGTCAAATGCCTATCTTCTTTCGTCCAAACAGAGTCCGCATGAAACAGCTGCCATTTTACTAACACCCTGTGGATGTGTGTATATTGGGTCAGTATTTGGGATTGTTTTAGTTGAAGGTCTTTTAAAAGCCTGCTATATGGCAGGTTGGTTTAGTAAGGGGCCTAGCAGGAGCATAAACTCTCCCTGTAAAGTGCCTTCCGCTGTTTACAATAAATACAGTTTACCCCTTACATATGAATTAATATGACTTAGAGTGTCATATATTTTACTATTCTATTCCTGTCCCCATTGGAGAAAACTTTTTGGTTCCAGGTAGCACTCTTTTGGGAAAGGGTTCTACATGGAAACCAACAGGCCTCTACCTGGAACCAAAAAGGGTTCTTCAAAGTGTTCTCCTATGAGTATAGCTGTAGACCCCTTTTAGGTTTTAAAATAGCACCTTTTTATCTAAGACTTTACCTGTAGTCTGTTGGCTATATATTATTTGTGTGACCACATTTTTGTGGGACTATATTCTGCCTAAAGCAATAGTTCACTTGTTTTACCAAAATACTGCTGCTGGTTTCTGCTGGTAATGTCAATTGTGTTGGTATAGCATGCATAAAAGGCACTAGTCTTGTGTAGTGTTAATATGAACCACAGTACAGCTATAATACAATTCCTCACATTTCCATGAGTGATTTTCAATCTCCAAGCGTCTCCAACATTTTCATGCTGATGTGATTTGACCTGTGCTGTCCTCCTCTATACAGAGTCACTAACAAATGCAACTGTACATTTCATCCATCTCACTCAATGCTCGGCCTTGATCATCTTTGTCATTGCCATCCAGAGTTTTTTGGATCACTAGATAATCCCTTTAGCTATGACAGTAACACATGGCTCCCATCCTGTTTGTGCTTTCCAAGGCCCAAATGTGACAGCAGCACACAGTCAGTCAAACACAGTGACACCATTTTAATGTTTGATTTGATTTGACTCATGCATAAAATAGGCGAGCTAGATACATTTGTTGATGTTTAGCAGACACTTATCCAGAGCGACTTACAGTAAGCAGTTAGTGCATACAATTTTGTACTGGTCCCCTGTGGGAATCAAACCCACAACCCTGGCGTTACAAGCTCCATGCTCTGCCAACTGAGCCACAAAGGACCACAACACTGTGTTGTATACCAAAGTGCATGCAACACCAGTGATTAGGAAGGTACAGACTCAAATTGATTGTGTTGTACAGTATGTGAATGGTTGTTTTATCAGTGATTTAAGCAAAGCCAAGCTATAGACACAAGCATTGTCCACCATATTTGTTTACAAGAATGGCAAATGGCCCTGTATGGCAAACACAGCGTTGTTATCCTCCGTAAGCATTGTAATGGCAGACGTCCACATTCATTCTCTGTGAAAGAATTGAATAGCGTGTGATGTGATGTGAACGTGTTGGAGCGGAGCCGAGCGGCTGTCACGCCAAAAATCACAAACACATCCGAGGTTGATGAGGTGAGCTACCGCCATCTGAAGAATTGTGAGCAATGTGATGTCTAATGAACGCAGCTACATAAACTCAGTCCATTAGCTTTCCCAATATAATCCAATGGCTGATTATGAGGGGTGGAAGGGTAGCCTAGTGGCAAGTTCAAACCCCCGAGCTGACAAGGTACAAATCTGTCGTTCTGCCCCTGAACAGGCAGTTAACCCACTGTTCCTGGGCCGTCATTGAAAATAAGAATTTGTTCTTAACTGACTTGCCTTGTTAAATAAAGGTAAAATTAAAAAAATGTGGGGGAGCTAAACTGTAAACTTGCAGTCTTCCTTTAATTGCTTTAGACAGAATGTGAGGACCTTTAGGACAAAGGTTCCCCTCTAACACGTCCTTGGAGCTGGTAGAGCTGGTATCACGGTGTTCGGCAGCCAATCTGGGACAAGAGATAAAGAGGAGGCAACGATTCCACCCCATCAGCAGCCGCAGCCCACTTTGTTTTCTGCAGCCCTGCCTCCACCACAGCTGGGACTGAACGCCGACTCTGGTCCGCGCTCTGCGGTGTCGGTGTGTGGATCTACAGTACATGAGCAGCCTACAGAGCATAGGCCACTGCACCATTGTTGGCTGTGGGAAGGGAAGAGCTCCAAGCTCTGAGAGTTTCTCATGGGTCTCGGATATAATTTGGTTCTGCTGAAGGGCCTTTGTTGGTTTGCCAACCTGGCCACTGGAGGCGGACGGCTCCCAGCCTCCTGGTCAAGTGGATGATTGGATTTGCGCTGCAGTAGTCATACAAGAGAGGGGCTTCAGGGGAACGAGCGGTCCCCTCGCTGCCTACTTGTGTTAAACTTTGGCAAGTGCCCCTTTTCCAACAATAGTAGTTGTTAAATCTGCTCCTATATTTCCATTATGTAGAAGCTGTTATGTCCCACCCACACCACATACATTATGTCTCTGGTCCGGTGCAATTTAGAAGGGGGGGGGGGGGGGGGTCAGGCTCAGTGCGCCATTAGAACCATTTAAGCTCTTAATTGTTTTTTTTTATCCTCCTAGAACACAGCACGACTCCAAACTCATGATGGGCCTGGGTTAGAGGTTGAGAGACTGAGAGAAAGGGAGGATGAGGAAGAGGAGGCTTGGTCTTTGCCTATCTGAAGCCATGTACAGACCACAATAGCCCCCAGATGTCACATTGAAGGATTATGGCTTGTTGGAAGGACATGCTACATTTAGATGGGACAAGGTAACCTTGTTCACATTGTTCATTCTAGTCTGTTTCCACGCTGTGAGTCTGTGAACAAAACAATATTACAGCTCAGTGGACTACAATGTTCCATTTGAATACTCATTTGTTCACTCCAATAGGCTATGCACTACACAGGAGGTTGGTGGCACCTTTATTGGGGAGGATGGGCAAGTGCTAGTGGCTGGAGTGGAATAGGTGGAAAGGTATCAACAACATCAAACACATGGTTTCTTTGTGTTTGATGCCATTCCATTCGCTCCGTTCCAGCCATTATTATGAGCCGTCCTCCCCTCAGCAGCCTCCACCGATGCACTATTCTGATTGTTTATACAGTATATAGAATGGAGTAGACGTAACAGTATTTTTTATTGCAAACAGTAATTAGATACAGACCACGCATGTTTCAGTTTTCCTCTGAGATCTGCATGTCAATTTGACATTTGCTTTCCTCTCAGAATTATGCCTCTCAAATTGATTTTGAAGGGAGGCAGGTTTAATATGGAACTGTCTGATCCCTGGCTTATCCCGATGGTCACATGACCTACTAGTACTAGGGGATTTAAACACTCTATGAATCAGAGGTGCTCTTTAAAGGCTTTGACTGACTTTGAAATGAACCAAAAAATGTAAGATCACTTAAAAAAAACACACACATTGACTCATCTCATTTGCTCCACTAGACTCCACTAGACCAGTCTTCTGTGAGAAAGAAAATTAATAAAATATTTATTAGGGATCCATTAGTTCCTGCCAAGGCAGCAGCTACTCTTCCTGGGGTTTATTATGGATCCCCATTAGTTCCAGCAGCTACTCTTCCTGGGGTTTATTATGGATCCCCATTAGTTCCTGCCAAGGCAACAGCTACTCTTCCTGGGGTTTATTATGGATCCCCATTAGTTCCTACCAAGGCAGCAGCTACTCTTCCTGGGGTTTATTATGGATCCCCATTAGTTCCTGCCAAGGCAGCAGCTACTCTTACATCACACATAAAACAAAAGATAAAACAGTACATCATAAAACATTACATATCTACAAAACAAAAGGTATAATACCACCATACAACATTATTTCAAGGTACGTGTGTGTAGAGTGCTAGCTTTTGTGTGCTTATGCGTGTGTGTGTACTAGAGGTCGACCGATTATGATTTTTCAAAGCCAATGCCGATACCAATTATTGGAGGACCAAAGAAAGCCGATACTGATTAATCGTACGATTTCTATATATATATATATATATGCAAGCGCAACGGACCCCCCTTCAGCAGTGAGGAAATGGGAGCAGCCACCTGCCCAAAACCCTGGTTAAACTTCCGGTAGTAGTTGGCAAACCCTAAAAATCGCTGCACTTCCTTTACCGTGGTGGAAGTTGGCCAATTACGCACAGCTGCAATGAGGTCACACTCCATCACCAACCCCGATGTGGAAATACGATATCCTAGGAAGGAGACGGCCTGTTGGAAGAACAAGCATTTCTCCGCCTTGACGTACAGGTCTTGCTCCAACAGTCGCCCAAGTACTCTGCGCAGCAGAGACACATGCGCGGCTCATGTAGCGGAATATATCAGAATGTCATCGATATAAACCACCACACCCTGCCCGAGCAGGTCCCTGAGAATCTCATCTACAAAGGATTGGAAGACTGCTGGAGCATTCTTCAACCCGTATGGCATGATGAGGTACTCATAATGGCCTGATGTGGTACTAAATGCTGTCTTCCACTCATCTCCGTCCTGGATACGCACCAAGTTATACGTGCTCCTGAGATCCAGTTTTGTGTAGAAGCGTGCCCTGTGAAATGACTCAATCGCTATGGCGATGAGAGGTAGCGGGTAACTACCCCATTGTAATGGAATTTAGACCTTTATATTCAATGCACGGGCGCTGACCTCCCTCCTTCTTCTTCACAAAAAAGAAACTCGAGGAGGCAGGTGACGTGGAGGGCCGAATATACCCCTGCCCCAGAGATTCAGAGACATATGTCTCCATAGCCACCGTCTCCTCCTGTGACAGGGGATACACGTGACTCCTGGGAAGTGTCGCGTCTACCAGGAGATTTATCGCACAATCCCCTCGTTGATGAGGTGGTAATTGAGTCGCCTTCTTTTTACAGAAGGCGATAGCCAAATCGGCATATTCTGAGGGAATGCGCACGGTGGAGACTTGGTCTGGACTCTTCACCATTGTACCACCTATGGAGACTCCTACACACCTGCCTGAGCACTTGTTGCCACGAAATCTTGGGGTTGTGACGGGCCAACCAGGGTATCCCCAGCACCACGGGAAACGCAGGTGAATCAATAAGAAGAGACTAATTCTCTCCCCATGACCCCCCTGCGTAACCATGTCCAGTGGAGCCGTGGCCTCCCTGATTAGCCCTGACCCTAATGGTCGGCTATCCAAAGAGTGGGAAAGGCTGATCAACCTGAACAAGAGGGATCCCTAGACTAGAAGCAAAAACACGGTCAATAAAATTCCCCGCTGCGCCTGAATCTACAAGCGCCTTACCCTGGGAATGAGGGGCCAACTCAGGCAAAGCAATCAACACATACATGTGAGCAACAGGGGACTCTGGGTGAGTCTGGTGCCTACTCACCTGGGGTGCCTGAACAGTGCCCTGCCCGTCGTCTCGACTCCCAGAAAAGCTCCTCCTGCACCGGTCAGCGGTGTGCCCCCACCAACAACATCTGGCGCCGGAAAGAGCTCCTCCTCCTGTCGCCCTCGCTGCCGCACTTCCGAGCTCCAGGTGTTGGAGCAGAGGTGCTGGGGGATGAAACGGACAAAGCCCTTCCGGACATCCGCTGGTGGCCAGCAAGTTGTCCAGCCGAATAGACATGTCCACTAGCTGGTCCAAGGTGAGGGTGGTATCTCTACAGGCTAGTTCCCTACGGACGTCCTCACGCAAACTACACCTATAGTGATCGATCAAGGCCCTGTCATTCCATCCCGCACCGGTTGGCCAAGGTCCGGAACTCCAGGGTGAAGTCCTGCGCGCCCCTTGTCTCCTGCCTGAGATGAAACAGACTTTCACCCGCCGCTCGACCCTCCGGTGGGTGGTCGAACACTGCCCGAAAGCTGCGGGGGAACTCTGGGTAGTGGTCCCTCGCCGAGTCTCCATCATTCCAGACCACTCCAGGGCCTTGCCTGAGAGGCAGGAGACAAGAGCGTTCACACTCTCACGTCCCGAGGGAGCCGGGTGCACAGTTCCCAGGTAGAGCTCCAGTTGGAACAAGAACTCCTGACACCCGGCAGCCGGCAGCCGTCCCATCGTACTCCCCCAGGAGCGCGAGCCGAATTACACTGGAGCCAGGTGACGCATGAGAGGGTTGTGGGGGTGGTTGCAGTGTGGCCGGTGGAGGAAGGCCATCTCTCTCCCACCTGTCCATCATCGCCATCACCTTTTCCATTGCCGTTCCCAGACGCTGCAGTACGGCTGTATGTTGTTGCACGCGCTCATCCATTGATGTAGGGAGAGTGTCTGCTCCTATTGACTCCATAAAGCTGGTGCGGGATTCTGTTGCGTGCGTACTGAAGGTAGGTGAGGAGTCAAACGCAGGAGAGCAGAAATGTCAGTGTAGCGTGTAACTTTTAATCAGGTCCAAAACAAACACAGTCCAGTACAATTGCCCAAAACCCAATGGGAACAAACAGTTCTCACGTAAGGCGTAGAACCACAATGCACCTTACTAAAATCACTACACACGAAAATACACTGACGCAAGCCTCCACAAGCAACAAGAAAAAATAATCCCGCACAAACCTAAGCGGGGAAACAGGGTAAATATACACACAGAAATCAAAGCAAATTAAAACCAGGTGTGACAGAACCAAAGCCAAAACAAACGGAAAAGGAAACATGGATCGGTGATGGCTAGTAGGTCAGTGACGCCGACCGCCGAGCCGCACCCGAACAGGGAGCGGAGCCACCTTCGTTGGAAGTCGTGACAGGGGCATATTCAGGGAGGGAGTCAGACTCCCCAGCTACAATTTTGACCCAAAAATGGCTTATTTTGGTACCACTCTGTCCTGTAGATATAGCACGGTACTGGCTTGCCTCATTTTGACTGTTTTCCAAGTAGTTCATTTTACCAAGGATATAAATTCCCTAAGGTGAAGCTAAAATGTGTACATTTAGCTCTATATCCAAGCATTTTGGATCATACCCAGGGATGGATTACCGAACGGGCATGCAAGGAACATGCCCTGTGGCCCCTGATTTCCAGGGGGCACCTATTTTTATTTTATTTTTTATTTTACCTTTATTTAACTAGGCAAGTCAGTTAAGAACAAATTCTTATTTTCAATGACGGCCTAGGGGCAGAACAGGGGCAGAACAACAGATTTGTACCTTGTCAGCTCAGGGGTTTGAACTTGCAACCTTCTGATTACTAGTCCAACGCTCTAACCACTAGGCTACCCTGCCACCCTAACCAAGTAACGTTTTTGTTTTTGGGGGTTGTGTGCCTCCTGGAGGTAACGTTGTATATGTTAGGAAAATGTGTAGAATTGCAGGAGATTTGCTGGAGGCCGGTGCCCCGGGGCCTCAAATGCAGTAGCCCGGCCCTGATCCAACATCTCTCCATTACCAATAAACAGGGGAAGTTTGCATTTTTTGTGGGGGGTGTATAATCTTTGTTCTTTTGTAACTTTCTCACTCATCATTATTCATGATTATCCATATTCATGGTAGCATCCACATTAATGTAGAAGTGTTCAGAAACATCTTCTATTCTTATTTACAATAAAAATGACTACAACATGACATTATGCACCATTCAGTTCCTATTGGGCAAAGCATAATCTGAATCACAAACCCCCCCAAAAAATGCAAATGCATCCAACAAGTTTGTAGAATCACAAGCTTAATGTAATCATTGCGGGCTAGGAATATGGGACCAAATACTAACATTTTGCATACTTGAATACACTTACATTTACGTGAATTTGTCAAAATGCTTATGATTTTTTTTGTCATCAGGTGAAAATACTCTTACATATTGTGACCTCATTAAATATTTGATCTCAAATCCAAAATGCTTGAGTATAGAGCCAAATTGTGTATATTTACTGTCCCCTGGGAATTGTGGGAAAGAATATCTATGACTTAAGGATGAAGGAATGCTCTGTTATCCCTCCTGAGGGGAATTTGATTGTGTGCACTACTTACATTATTGTCCTTTAATTCATAGTTGTTTTGTTTTTGTTTAATCATGTGATGCTACTGTACATATAGAGGTCACCGTTTTCACAGTTTATTCTTGACGAGACCCCCAGTACTGTAGGCATTTGAACATGGATTTGAACATGGGTGTTGAATGTATTGCATTTTGTAGTTTAACAAGGTTTTATAGAACATCATCTGTTGCGGTCAAAAATAGTAAATCAACCTGACTTGTACTTCAACTGTAATCCAGATATTTGGATTTAGCCATTTCTTAGCAAAGCATCTGTCTCCTTAAGTCCTTATTTTCATTTCGCAGGCTACACAAAATGTCATTGCTTCATGATAGGGGTGCTGTGATGTGTTGCACACAATATCATCTCCCATTTGTTGAGCCCATGCATATTTCATGATGCAGTTGATTACAGTTTCTGGATGATGTTTGTATTTAATAAGCACAGGGCCTTGGATGGGATGATCTCACACAAGGGAAGATACTGGATTATGTCTTGAGTATACGTATTATACATCATGATTACCACGAGTCGGTAATACTCCAGCAATTTTTTCAGATGTTTATCAGATGCTATCAATGACCTTATGAAAGCAGGAATTCTATTGAATCTGTTCAATGCAACAAGGATTGCTTCCGTGACACACACTATGCTCCCTTGGCCCTTTCCGGGCAGCGAAGACGTGGATGTTGATTAAGGCAGCCTTCCGCACCTCTCTGATTCAGAGGGGTTGGGTTAAATGTGGAAGACACATTTCAGTTGAATGCATTCAGTTGTTTAACTGAATAGGTATCCCCCTTTCCTTTTCCTTTCTCACTTTGTCCTGTGCACATTTCAACTTGCTGTCAACTGACCCAGGACCAGTTTATGCATCAGGAGTGGTGTAAATTACTTAAGCAAAAATACTTGAAAGTCCTACTTACGTTGTTTTTTTGGTATCTGTACTTTACTATTGACATTTTTGACAACTATTACTTTTACTCCACTACATTCCTAAAGAAATAATGTATGTTTTTCCGTGACACCCAAAAGTACAAAATTCTGAATGCTTAATTAACAGGACAGGAAATGGTCCAATTCACACACTTATCAAGAGAACATCCCTGGTCATCCCTACTGGCTCTGATCTGGGAGTGTTGGAGTGTACCTTTGACTGTCCGTAAATAAAATAAAAATGCAAGAAAATTGCGCCATTTGGATTGCCAAATAGAAGTAATTTCAAATGATTTATACATTTACTTCTACTTTTGATACTTAAGTATATTTTTGCAATTACATCTACTTAAACTCAAGTATGACAATTGGGTACTTTTTACACCACTGTACATCAGTACATAAAGTCATTGAGTCTTTCCCGAGACTGAAATATGTGATGAGCCTCCTTTTGATTAAATCTTTGATAGCAAACACCTTGATCTTCATACAATACTGATTTAATCTCATTGTGCTTAGGAGCATCTGCCAGCGACCCAGAAAATTGGGAAGGGATGGAGTGATTATGATGAGTGATCTGATAACTCCACATGATGGAGAAAAAAACCAAGCTTAGACTTTAGATGCACATCAATCCCTTTATATTGGCTTGTAGCGAAATATACTTCTGTTCACTGTGCTTATCACATCGCCTTAGCAAAGAATCATTTTTAAAAATTCTAAGAAATTGTGCCATCTGGAATATTCTTTCCTGACATATTCCCAAGCATCTAGCGATGTGTGTCCAAATAACCAATCTCTTAGAAATGTTGTTGATAGTTATCATTAGTCTTGATCTACTAAGTAAAAATGTATATTTTTCATGTCTCCTGACCCTTCCAGCTAAATTAAGATGAGCTCGTGATTAAGTCTGTGGTGGTCACAAAATTTAGTCAGCTGGTGATTGTCAAGCAAATAACTGTCGGTCTCACGGTAATTGACTGTTAATTACCATAAACACATTTAGCATCTCCAGGCTTCCACACAGAGCCTACAAGCCACTGATGTGGCTATGCCAAATGGCTGTGGGCTACACTAGTTCATTTAGCAGACAAGATTTGCTTAGAATTACGTGGCATTATTTTATAGTATGAAGAATACACGTGATCTAGTCTTTCTCACAGTCTAGAAGTGAAGGCAGACACATCGAGGATGCAACTGCGCATGTTCTTATCCAATTCCGAGGTGCATATTGAAGATATTGGAAGAACTGTACACATTTACTTTTCAACAGCTAATAAAATGATTAGGCCTAACGAACAGCAAAATCACTAGCCTATGTCTACTATCCCCCATAGTACAAAAGTCGACCTGTTCTATTCTGTGCAATAAATAAATATTCCAAACATAGTCTGGGACAGTTGTCAGGTGCAATTGATCCCAAATTAATAAAACCACTAGCATAAAAAAAAATGTTTTACTCAATGTGTCTGACGCAATAGATCAGAACGTTTAGCTTAAAATGTTGATAAACTATTAGGCTATTTCTTGACACTACAAGCGCTGCAATGCGCACATGGCAGTAGGCTATAAGTGCAAATGTTCCATTAGTGGGAAAACACCATTATCAAAAGCAGTGGTGTAAAGTACTTAAGTAAAAATACTTTAAAGTACTACTGTCACACTGTTTAATGATTGGAGACAGGCGCAGGAATACATAGGGTTTTTTATTTCTCCACGTCGGGGACGAAGCCCAAAACAAATAAGTATATACATAACACAGTGATGTAACCCAAACAAAAGAGCGAGGTGTAAAACCTCTAAATAATACAAGGGACGAGACCCGTAATAATAAGTGCACAATAACACGAAGTACGAAAGCCGATACAACAGAGCACAGGTACTCACAAGACCAATGGACATGGGGACAATAATTGACAAGGACAATGGGGAACAGAGGGCACATATAATACTAATCACATAATACATACTAATCAGAGGGAATGGGAACCAGGTTTGTGTAATGAGACAAAACAGTCCGGGGTTGGTGGGAAGGTATCCAATTCAGTGATGTCTAGAAGGCCGGTGTCGTAGACCTCCGGAGCTGGTGAACGGAATGAGCAGCAGTACCTGGGGGATCTGTGACAGTACCCCCCCTGACGCGCTGTACCAGCTGGACGACACCGGCCTCGGGGAGGACCACAAGGACGCGGTGTGCGTCGGTCAGGGCGCCAACGGTGAAAATCCCTGGTCAGAGAATCGTCCAGGATGTCCACCGCAGGAACCCAGGACCACTCCTCTGGGCCGTACCCCTCCCATTCGATGAGTTACTGGAGACGCCCCGCCCGACACCTCGAATCCAGGACTTCACAGACCGAGAACGCCGGGCCTCCCTCAATGTCCAGAGGAGGAGGCGGGGCGTCACTGGGTCCAGCCTCAGCGAGGGGACCAGGCACCACTGGCCTGAGGAGAGACACATGAAAAGTCAGGTTAATGCGGTAATCAGCAGGGAGTTGCAAACGGTACCTTACCTCATTAACCCTCCTCGGGACTTTAAACGGCCCCACAAACCGCGGGCTCAGCTTCCTGCAGGGCAGGCGGAGGGGCAAGTTCCGGGTGGAGAGCTAGACCTGGTCGCCTTGACAGAAAACAAGCGCCTCACTGCGGAGGTGGGCATCCCTAGCCAAGGTGGGCCTCCAGTGTTATGCAGGTGAGTGAGGACCCAAAAGCGATTTAACAGAAACAGAGTCTTTTAATGTCCAAACAGGGAAAACATAAATCCTCAATCTTTACAGGAGATGTCCAAACAGGGAAAACATAAATCCTCTATCTTAACAGGAGAGTCCCCCTTCTAGTAGTAGAGGAGAATAGCAGGGCTAGCGGCAACAGACTGCTGGTCCCTCCGGGTAGGCGCGGGCCGTAGAGGACAGAGACACCTGCTCACACGCAGCATCTGATGAAGAGGCAGATTACGACAGGACGGGACAAGGGCAAAGCAAACAAGAATCCGACAAGGACAGAAGCAGAAACAGAGAGAGAAATAGAGACTTAATCAGAGGGCAAAAGAGGGGACAGGTGTGAGAGAGTAAACGAGGTCGTTAGGAGAATGAGGAACAGCTGGGAGCAGGAACGGAACGATAGAGAGAGAGAGAGATAGAGAGAGAGAAAGTAACCTAATACGACCAGCAGGGGGAAACGAAGAGAAGAGAAAGCACAGGGACAAGACATAACATGACAATACATGACATCCAGTACTTCTCAGTCAGGCAGGCGATGGTACAGCTTGTCCCAGGATGACCCGACACAGGCGCCGTGTGTGCCCAGGTAAGGAGACGGTCCCGCACACCCGTGCGATTCTCCGGGCACTGTGCATGCTCAGGTGCATCACACCACTGGTGCGATGATATGGGACAGAGGGATGACGGGGGTCTCCTCTCCTCTTCGTCATAGAGGCAAGACAGGGTGTCTGCTTTCACGTTCTTCGAGCCTGGCCTATATGAAAGCAGGAATTGGAACCTGGCGAAGAATATAGCCCAACTGGCCTGTCTCGGGTTTACCCTCTTCGCTGCCCTGATGTACTCCAGGTTGTGGTCGTCCGACCACACCAGGAAAGGGTGTTTGGACCTCTCCAGCCAGTGCCTCTACGCCTTCAGAGCCTTCTTGACCACCAAGATTTCCCAGTGACCAGAGCCGACTCGTTCCATCCGGTGGAGGCTGCGATGGTCCGGAACTCACAGGCGAACTCCGAGGCGGTCCTAGATCTCTGGTGTAATCGGAGTAGGTGCTCACCCCCCCTCTCGGCCCTCCACAGGATGATCAAACACAGAGTGGAAGAGGAAGCGCTCGTAGGACTCAACCTCGGGTCCCGACCATTTCCCAGAACGCTGCACCACAGTCCAGGGCCCGTCAAGGCCAGTCCCGAGATGACGGTGGCAACCCTGTCTCTCCTGGGGGCGGCAGGGTAGCCTCGTGGTTAGAGCGTTGGACGAGTAATCGGAAGGTTGCAAGTTCAAAACCCCGAGCTGACAAGGTACAAATCTGTCGTTCTGCCCCTGAACAGGGAGTTAACCCACTGTTCCTAGACCGTCATTGAAAATAAGAATTTGTTCTTAACTGACTTGCTGTTACGGTTCTCTTCTATCTCCTCCTCTGAAGAGGAGGTGTAGCAAGGATCGGACCAAAATGCGGCGTAGTTGGTGTTCATGTTCTTTAATAAAGTAGAAACTCAAACATGATACAAAACAAACAACGTGAAAAACCGAAACAGCCTATTTTTTTTTTTTTTTTTTATAAAAAATTATTCATTACCTTCAATACCATTCATTCTTTACAACTCATAATTTTCATACATACTCTAACAATGGTATTTTAATTTAACTAAACAAAACAAAAACCCCAAACAAAACCTCAGGGGAGCATCTTCCCTCCCCGTCACCCTACAAATTACCTTTCCCTATCTCCCCGTCCCTAATCTATCCCCTTACAAATCTAAATGATTCCCAGCCCTAAACCCCCCTTCCACCTCTCCCGAGCAGCATGCTGCCCCCACTTCCTCTCCTCCCTCTTCATCCTCCCCCTCAAATCTCCTTCTACCCTCCTCACTATCCCTTCCACCCCCCAATCTCTCCCTGTCTTCACCATGTTCTGCCTGGCTTCCCACAGCCCCCGTTTAAAGAGACTCATGAGAAGCCAGAGCAGAAACCTGTCCCTATCCGTCCCTCTCGCTCTCCCTACACCTCTCTCTAACCTGGCCCACGTCAAAACAAAATCCCCCCTTACCAAACCTAACAACACCCGTGCCCTAGCCCATACTACTCCGGCAAAGGCACAGTCCCAAAAGACATGGCGCACAGTCTCCTCCCTGCCACAAGAGGATCTTGGACAGGTGGAGGATTGCACCAAACTATACCGGTACATGATGGAACGTACTGGCAAGCACTTATGGAGGCTCAACCAATTCAGGTCCTTGAGCCTGTTGTCCAGACCCCGCACCTGCACTCCCTCCCAGACCACTTCCGAGATGCCCACTACAGGCGCCGGACTCCCTGCCTTTCTGACCTCCTCGTACAGGTGCCTGTGATCTAAACCTACTCGGGCAACTTCAACCTCAGGGTGCGCACGCAGCCACTTGGCCGCATGACCAAAGTGCCACGGAAGCTGTTCCGCCCGAGGACCCGTGTTAGACCACACCATTACGCTTCTCGCCTGATACGAGAAGAACACCCGCAGGAGGTAACCGGACGGGTGTATCACTGGATGAGCAAGCTCCGTTAACAAGAAAGAAACAAAAATTGTGTCCAGCTTGAGGGGGAAATGTGGTACCCACCTACCTCCCTCCCCGATGGGATAGATCATGCGTGCCCTGGCGAACCACTCGCACCTGCCACTCCACATAAACTGAAACACAAGCCTCACTAGAGGCCTCCTCAGACAAGCCGGCAATGGGTAGATGTACGCCAAATACAAAAGAGACGGCAACACATCCACCTTTAGGACCAGGACTTTGCCCATAAAAGACAAATACCTAGCCTTCCACATTGCTAGCTTCC
The DNA here is from genome assembly GCF_034236695.1 of Oncorhynchus nerka. Taxonomy (NCBI): domain Eukaryota; kingdom Metazoa; phylum Chordata; class Actinopteri; order Salmoniformes; family Salmonidae; genus Oncorhynchus; species Oncorhynchus nerka. The sequence continues at coordinate 23,855,937 of NC_088397.1, read as the reverse complement.
TCTGTACCACTGCGATACGCATGTTCCAGTTTAGCGTCGCTGAGCCGGAGGTCTCAAAATGGACCCCGAGAATCCTCAGGGCCCCCTCACAGAGAGATAACCCCCCAGGCACATCCGTTCTACCGCGCCATCTTCCGAAAAACTTGACGGAAGACTTTGCATGGTTCAGAACTGCTCCCGACGCTCGGGTGAAATCCCCAAAGATGGCAAGGGACCTTGTCAGGCACGAGTCCTTGCACAGCAGCAAGGAAGTGTCGTCGGCGTACTGCGTCATCTTAACACGCAGCCCACCACTTCCAGGGATCAACAATCCTTCCACCTCTGTGTCTGCCCTAATGGCAGCCCCCAAAGGCTCCATGTACAGAACGAAGAGGAGAGCCGAGAGTGGGCACCCCTGCCTGACTCCAGACGAGAGGTCAAAAACGCCCGACATATAATGTACGAATCCATCCTATGAACTTCTCCCCAAATCCTAATCGACCTAACACTCTGAATAAAAAGGATCTATTCACGCGATCAAAGGCTTTCGCCTGATCTAGCGCTGCTACCATTAAAGGCAGTCCTCTATCTTCAACCCAAGCGATGGAGTCCCTGATTAACTGTAGGTTCCATCTAATAGAGCGGCCCTCTACCCCGCACGTCTGATCCTCATGGACGATGTAGGGAAGGGCTGTGCGCAACCGGTCTGCTAAAACCTTTGCAAGTAGCTTGTAATCTACACACAGCATGGTCAACGGCCGCCAGTTGCCAAGGTCTGTTACTTCCCCCTTCTTATATAAAAGTGACAGCACACCAACAGCCATTGATCCTCCCGGGACCCCCGTCTCAAGGATGGCCTTCAAGACTTCGAGGACCACTGGTCCAAGTATACCCCAAAACTTGAGATAAAACTCAGCCGGCAGCCCATCCATCCCAGGCACCTTCCCTTTTCCCATCCTCCTAAGAGCGCTCTCAACCTCTTCTAGTGAAATCTGGGCCTCCATCACTTCTCTAATGTCCTCCGGCAACCGCCTGGACAAGTGTTCTAAAAACATATTTCCCTTCTCTACATCTATTTCCCTTTCCTTAAATAAACCTTGGAAATGATCAGTTGTCACCCTGACCATATCCTCTGGTTCTCTAACTATACTACCATTTTCTTCCCTAACGCCATGCATTACCTTCCTACTCTGTCTGGCCCTAACCGACTTAAAGAACATAGCAGAACAAGTCTCATTATGTTCTAGAAAGCCACTATGCGCACGCTCCAGGAAAGCTCGAGCCTTCCGCGCCTGCAACTCCCTGAGCTGCGCCTTTAGGGTTGCGGATCTCTCCCAGTCAAACGACCCGCCGAGGTTGCCTGCCTCGTATTCGAGTTCAATTAACCTTTGGATACAATCCACCTCCCTCCTCTCCTCCCTTTTTTTCCTCTTGCAATACCCTATTATAAAAGCCCTAATCCTCACCTTAACTAATTCCCACCACTCTAACACCCCCTCGCACATGGACCGGAGGCCTTCAAGCCTCCAAAAGAAACCATTAAACCCGTCAACAAAAGCCTGCTCCTCCAGCACATCCCGATCTAACTTCCAGTACCCCCTACCAAAGAGGCAGACTGGCGACCCCACCTGCAGGAGCACCCCGTCGTGATCCGAAAAGAAAACAGGCAACAGCCGCCCAGACAACTTACCCAAAGACCTGGGTACAAAAATATAGTCGAGCCTCCGCTCAACCCCCCTGGATTTGCGCCATGTAGGACCGTCCATTTTCGGAGTAGTGTGCAGACCACCATCTACCAGACCATGGCAAGCCATTAGCCCGGCAATGGCGCCTGCACTGCTATCCCCCATTCCTAAATCTGTATTAAAATCCCCCCTATCACTAATTTCCTATTTGTGACACACAGGGGCGTCAGACAGTCCACCATCTCCCTCCTGTCTGCCACCACCTGTGGCCCATACACCACCACTAATCTAAATTTACAATCCCTTATCATGACATCCACCCCTATAACCCTCCCCTGCATTACCACAAAAGAATCCTCCACTTTTACCTCCCTGTGCCCACACAAAATCCCTACCCCGATGAGTGCACCCCCAATACCCCAAACCGACTCCCCCTTGTCCCACTCCCTCTTAAACCTATTAACATCCCCTCCATCCCTCAGGTGAACCTCCTGTAAAAAACAAAAATCAAACCCCACACCCTCCAAATAACTAAAAACCACCCTCCTCTTAACACAATCCCTTAAACCCCTTACATTTAAACTAACAAAAGTAAAATTAGACCCCATGAAAGAATAAAATAAAACATGTAATACACTCAAATTCTAAACCCAGACAGAAAAAAAAAAAACAGGAGACTCACCCGATGCTCCCCTGCTCCATATCTACCGGTGAGAACACCATCCGTACTCCCGACATTCCCCCCTCTTCCTCAATCTCACCAACCCAGGATGCAGGATTAGTGTTTGGCTCCGGGGTGCCCTGCACCCTGGGTCTACCCCCACAATCCTCCCCCTCCCCAGTGCTGCAGCTGGATTGGAAAAAAATCGGGGAGGCTGAGTCCCCAAACAAAAAACTCCCCACCTCCTCTTGTACCCAGTCCTGAGTCTTGTTAGGTGTGTCCCCACCTGGGGAAACCAGCAGCAGCCCAGATGTTTCTCCCACCCCAATCACTCTCTTGGCCATCCCTTCCCTCTCACTGTCGGCCAATCGCACCCTCCTCTTCATTCTCTTCTTTGGTGATGGCGGCAGTGGAGAGATACCACCCTCCCCCCCCCGCCAGCTCCTCCACCATACCCCTCATCTCTTCCACCAGGGCACTTTCCCCCCAGTCCACTTGCTCTTCCACCGTCTCCTTCTCCAACACTCCTCCCTCACTTTCTTCTCTCTCATGCTCCTCCACTCGGTTGCCTTCTTCCGCCGCTTTTCCTGTTTCTCCTACTCCCGTGCCTTCCGTTTCCTTCTCTCTTCCATCCGCCGCTTCTTGCTCCTCCTCCTTCCTTGCGGCCTTCCCCTCTGGACCTGTACTCTGGTCTTGAGGTGTGCTTCCTTCCCCTCCTCTTCTTCCCCCATCCCCCGCTCCTGCTTCCCCCCCAGCCGCAGACGCATATGACCTCTGACGAGCCGGGCACCCCCGCCACAGGTGTGCTGACGAGCCACACCCGTGGCACGTCTTAGGCTTGTCACAATCCCTCGCCTCGTGTTCCTCAGATCCACAAAATCTGCATTGTCTTGTGCTGCACGAGGCGAATATGTGTCCGTAGGCCATACAGCGCCTGCAAAATGGGGGCTGACGTGCATAATACAACGTCCCCCTGTCAGCCCCTAGGGAGAACATAGCAGGAGGATGGAGGTAGCCACCATGTCCCTTTGGGTCCTCTCTGAGGAGGGCCTGGAAGCCTCTCCTCCCATTCCAAAACCCAAGGGAGTCTTTGAGGTGCCTTGCTGAGGAGACGTTATCCATGTATCTCCCCAAAAAGGCCCTCACCTCTTCGTCCTTAACGTATGGGTTGTAAATGTTGACAGTTACAACCCTAAAGTTGTTCTTCGCCAGGCTTGTTATTTCATAGTGGCTCATCGGCCTCTCACCTCTCACTGCTCTTGCCCTTCTCAGGATATCATCGTGTTTCTCCTCTGTATATAGTGCCACGTCGTATGCTCCCTCCAACGAGTTGCCTTGGAAACAAAACACGTCCTTCACGGTCAGCTTTAGAATCCCCATCAATATTATCCTTCCAAAAGTTTCCCGTCCTAAAGGCTCCAACTCCTTTTCCTTCCAAGCAAACCGAATCGTGTTGGCCAGCCCAATCCCAGGGACCGACCGTGTTGATGTATTTAGCACCATCTCCGCAAGGAGAATGGCGCTCGTTCTCTTCTCTTCTCTTCCAAAACAAGGAAAAAAGAAAAACCAAAGTGACTGAGCCTATCTGGTGCAAACTAACACAGAGACAGGAACAATCACCCACGAAACACTCAAAGAATATGGCTGACTAAATATGGTTCCCAATCAGAGACAACGATAAACACCTGCCTCTGATTGAGAACCACTTCAGGCAACCATAGACTTTTCTAGAAAACCCCACTATACCACAATCCCAATACCTACAAAAAAAAACAAGACTAAACACACCACATAATAAACCCATGTCACACCCTGGCCTGAACAAAATAATAAAGAAAACACAAAATACTTAGACCAGGGCGTGACACTTGCCTAGAAAATATATATATTTTTTAAAAGACAGCCTCGGTGTGGAGAGTGAGGTACAGGTAGCATTGCAGAAGGAATCCCTTGCATCTCGCTGGCACACCTTCAAAGCGCTCCGGGCGGGACGGGTATTCCGCGGACCGGCTCAGATAGGATGGAGGCAGGTAGTGGTTGTTTGGGGCCTTATGCCGGAACTAGTCCTAGAGACTGGAGGGACTGCACATTCCCCTCCAAACGCAGGATGGTTGCCAGCATGCTGTCCATGGCGCTGCCGAGTCTGGAGAGACTGTCCTCGTGATGCTGGACTCTCTCTACGATGGTCGCCAGCATGCTGTCCATGGCGCTGCCGAGTCTGGAGAGACTGTCCTCGTGATGCTGGACTGTCTCTACGATGGTCGCCAGCATGCTGTCCATGGCGCTGCCGAGTCTGGAGAGACTGTCCTCGTGATGCTGGACTGTCTCTACGATGGTCGCCAGCTCGGCAGCGCTATTTTTGACTACTTTTACTTTTACACCACTACATACATTCCTTAAGAAAATATTGTACTTTTTACTCCATCTGTTTTCCTTGACACCCAAAAGTACTCGTTACATTTTGAATGCTTAGCAGGACAGGAATATAGTCATTTTCACACTTATCTACAGAACATCCCTGGTCAATAGGGGCAGCGGGAAAGTATACATGTCATCTCTATTTAAGAGTGGATGGAGGACACTTTTCCTGTGGTTCATTTTCATGCCTATAGAAATGTTACGCAACATGAGCTCATGGGCTCTCATGAAGTGTTTGATTAGATTTTTGAACACATTTGCATTGATGTTAGAGTGATTAGAGGGACAATGGGGTACCGAGTACCAGGTAAGCAAGTTTACTAATGACCATCGGCAGCATCAAGAGTTTGGAGAAGCCTAATTGCCGTGGCTAAACAGTGTGGCGGTAATACGGTCAACGCAACAGCCCTACTCATGGTCATTCATTGTTTTTGTCAATTCTTATTTATCTCTTGTACTGCTCTTAGCCTCCTGCTTAAATTGCCAGTTCTGAGAGTAGCAGTATATCCGTATCCCAAACCTGTAACTTTTGACAGTGTTCCATCCACCATCATGCAACTTATCTCAACTTGAATTCACCATCTGTTCCTCTTGGACATCTTACCACAAGCCATTTACCACCGTGCTACTCTTCACCATTGCTCAACGATAATGACTCATCCATTATTGACCCCGTACTCTGCCAACAGAGTAGTGGATGTCAGCCCAAATGGAAAAAGTGTTATGCATATCCGCTACTCATTTGTTGGGCATTTCAGTTTGGGGCATTAAAGACTGGCAGCGGTTGGAGAGAGATCAAAAGAACGGAGGCTACATGCAATCATTTTGTCTCGTAAAAAAGACACCGTCAAGGATGCATGCATCACTCTTCCCAGCGAAACATCAACTGAGAGCCATTAAGCGCACCACCAGTACTTTACAGCCCATGTCTGCTCTGCAGTGTTGATCACAGCTCTGAATCAAAGATGTGGCGGCCACACTGTGATTCTTATAACCACAGAACCAATGCTGTTTAAAAGCCAAACATACAGCCATTAGGCCAAGCAGCATCTGTTTTACGACAGCTATCTGCTATATTATCCGACATTTCGTTTTTTTTTTGCTTTGTGCTCAACGCTTAGATGTTTGATTGTATCTTTTCTCTATGAAACTCTCTCCTAGAATTGTTCTCTCTTTTGGGGCATCTTGTTTTCATTATAGACTATCATTACTGTTGATGAGGTTTAGTGAGACAAAGTAACTCATTGCCTGGCTAGCAAAATAGAAAGGAATTGAGGGTAACACCTTACCCAGCGTCATAACATGTTATGACACGGTCATAACCATGTCATAATATGTCATAACTGCAGACATAACGTGTCATAACCTGTCATAATATGGTCATAACACTGTCACGACACATATATTTAGACTTGTTGTGACATATATTGTGTCATTAAATGGCTGGTTATGACACTTACATAAGAGTGTCAAAACCCACAAAATCCTACCACACAAGGAAAAACATTACATTACACCATAATTTACCCGTCAACAGTATGTTTATGTTATATAACCTTTTCTGAAATTGACCATATTAAATTATCATTGTAATTGCACACACATTTATGTGAGACATGCAACTACCCCAATGCTCTGTTGCTGATTACTGGGATGAATGCAGGAGCAGGACAAGTCTCCCTCTTTTTGACTGATAACTGACATAATGGCATGGACGTGATCGGCCTATCTGGCTTATATGATTATGATGGTCATAATGCTTCTTGACAGTGTTATAATGTGTATTTTCTTAGTCCAAGTAAAGTGACACAGGATGGTCATAATGCTTCTTGACAGTGTCATGAAGTGTATTTACTTAGTCCAAGTAAAGTGACACAGGATGGTCATAATGCTTCTTGACAGTGTCATAAAGTGTATTTACTTAGTCCAAGTTGACACAGGATGGTCATATGTGACAGTGTCATGAAGTGTATTTACTTAGTCCAAGTAAAGTGACACAGGATGGTCATAATGCTTCTTGACAGTGTCATGAAGTGTATTTACTTAGTCCAAGTAAAGTGACACAGGATGGTCATAATGCTTCTTGACAGTGTCATGAAGTGTATTTACTTAGTCCAAGTAAAGTGACACAGGATGGTCATAATGCTTCTTGACAGTGTCATGAAGTGTATTTTCTTAGTCCAAGTAAAGTGACACAGGATGGTCATAATGCTTCTTGACAGTGTCATAAAATGTATTTTCTACCAGTTATTTCAAATATGATGGGGAAAAAACATGACTGTAAATAATTAATTACAACAACAAGGGATTTAAGACACAAACTTTAAAACAAAAGGAGAAAACACGGCAAGGAAAAAACACATTTGAATAAAATTGGGGTTTGACACTCTTATGTCGGTGTCATAACCAGCCATAAATTAACGCGATATATGTCACAACAGATGTAAATATGTGTCATGACAGCTTTATGACCATTTTATGACAGGTTATGACAAGTTATGTCAGCTGTTATGACGTATTATGACATGATAATGTGTTATGACGCTGTGTGTCAAGTGTTACCGAATTGAGAAATATTACAGTCTAAGAGCATCGTCCTTTGTGGTTTCTAATTAATATTGGAGGTGGAAATGTAATGGATCTCCAAGAGTCATAAGTCATTTGTAGGTGCATTGTAGGAAAAATAATGAGAAATATTTTCACTGCAAGAATGAATCGCTTTGAGTCACAGTTGGAGGTTTTTACAGAGCAGCCTCGGTACAGTAAAGTCAAACCAAATTTGAGAAATACATTTTTCTCCGCTGGTAGCTAGGCTACAGTATATTCATCACCATTGAGCAAGCACTCAATGTTCCAGGAGATTGGCATAGTAGTCTGTGAGACACAGAGACCAGATGGTTGGCAGGCCAGGTTCCTCCACCAACTTCCCCGCTGTAATATCGAGTGCTGTGATTTATTGGGGGTGAAAACCGGAGCAGTCTTCAGATAAAAGCAATAACTCTGTGCTTCCGGTTGGCGCCGGGCCTAGCTGGCAAGCAACCGACAACCAACCGACTGTCTTTTTTCCTTTTTTCCTCACAAACCCAGACGTGTCTGGGCCGCCGTTGTATTCTCACGCCTTGCCGTGCTCAAAGTTTATCATTACGGCCCCTGTAGATGGCTTATTACCGTGTCCTCCAGCGTTCGCCAGTCTGAAAGGCCTCCCAGGAACAGATTAGCGATCCAATAATGGTGGAGCATCCAACTCAGCAGCAGCAGGTGCTCCCCTGAGTGAATGCTGATGAGGCTGCTACCATGCAGAGCGGGTAGGTCCCGGAGCGAGACGGAGGATGAGACGTAGGAAAGGAAGGGTGACAGCAGGTGGCCAGCCCTGCCGGTTCTGTTTGCCTGTGTCTCAGCTGGTGCATGCTATCGAATAGGGATGGTCAACTGGACCCCACTTTGGACCCCACCGCAGACAAATCTTTTTTTAAAAATAATAATACTTTTTTTTTTTAGAACTCAGTCGGGGTCTCAACTTACTGTTGAGAGTTAGAATAATAGAATATCCAATGTGCAATTCCAAAAATTGGTTGTGCATCAGCAGTCACTCAATTAGCCCATGTCATCTAAAACAAATGAGATTGGTAAATGAGTCTAGCTGCCAGCTATCTAAACTTGTAGTAAGCATGGTCCTATTACCGCCCGGGGTGGGGCCCATTGATCCTCAGATATCATATTAAAAACTGCAAACATGATGAGTTACGTTTTTTTGTGGACCCCCCCCCCCCCTCCCCCACCGACCAAAGTTGCCATCCCTGCTATAGAAGATAGGGAAAACATGTTCCCTTACGTGAAGAGGAATAGCACATCTCCCATGACGTATACAGTTATCACTTATCAAGTAAACTCTAATGTAGCGTTGCCAGCCTCGTAAAAGGCCAGCAGAAGCAAAGCTACTGTATCTTCTGTAAGACAATAATATTCAGTCTACAATATGAAGCAGGAACAAACAGAAACCATTAGAGCTTTTTTTCCTTTATGAATATTTGTATGTATCTTCTGATAGTAAAAGAAAGTTTGATTAAATTATGAATATACACTTTCAGTATATTTATCACACAGTAAATAAGTAATATATACACTTTGTACACACGGCAATAAAATATGCTCCTCAACCTTCAAAACCTGGCAAAATTGACATGGAGGCATATGGATAAGACAGTTGGCCGATGTAGTCAAATCACTTTCTGTAGCAGAGGAAATTCATCATCTCCTCACAGTCCCTAATTCCCCAGTACTCTTCTTCTTTGGCCAGGGTCCCACAGTGGTAACTGCCTGGGCACTGGGGCAGCTTTCCCCCGGTCCCTAACCCGGCCTGGTACTCCAGAGCATCCCCGTTCACCCACAGCCAATAGCCGGCATGGAAGCGCAGGCCCGTCCACACGTGGTCCGTCTGGGTCCCCTTCATCTTGCTCTGGGCCTGGAGCTGCTCTGTCTCAGAGAGTAGGCTGGGGAGGTCTGTGTGGTGATTCCTGCAGTGCTTCAGAGCCTCCAACCACGTCTTATTCTCCTGAACCAGGATCAGCTCACTCTCCCCTCCATAGCAGAGAAAAGTGTGTTTATTATTGCATGATGTGTCAATCCATACATTATCAAGCACATTGGCGCAGGTCTCAGATTTATCTTTGTTTGGTTCTTTTTTTCCCCAAAGCCTGAACTCTGAGTCCTCCCCTCCTGACCACTTCCACCCAATTGGGTCATTGTTATCTCTGTACAGACCAATCCACATCACCTTGGTCGTTTCTTTAATGTTGAAGACCAGCTCTGCCTCTTCCTGGTTGCTGATGAATGCCAGGTCAGTGTAGTGCTCTCGGCAGTACTGTTGAGCACCGTGCCAGGTCAATATTTTATCCACATGGTAGTACTTTTTGCTGGTCAGCCCAGAGGCCACTGCACACAGAGCAGTGATGAGGAGCCCAGTGAAGCTGCTCTTCCTCTGCATGATGATCAGTCAGTGTGGTGTGGAGCTGAACTGACCCTGCTGTTGCTCTTCTACCTGCTCCATCTACCTGGCCACACCCACCTGGAACACCCAGCCCACCAATCAGAGGGCTTCCTTTTCTCACCTGAACATCCCATTGCTCTTTGTGCCCCCCACCCTCTCTCTGCTCTTACCTCTAACCCTGAACATTAGATACATCTCCACTTTCCCTCTCAGGCAAATAATAGCCATGCAAAACTCCTCACTCCCTCAGAGCAAAATAGAAGGCTGGACAGGGCTGCATTCCAACATGAATTGGCTGATCCACATGTTTTCACCAAGGTCCTGTGTCTTGTACTGTACAGGGTACATCACCCTGCCTTCAGACCTGCTGTTGCTTTATTGTATTCATTTTACAGTGATATTATTGTCCCCCACAATGAAATCGTGAAGGGGACTGTGGATCTGTCTCCTTCTGTTAGTACATTAGTATGTTCATGCGATAGTCACACGTAATATCTCAGACAACACTGGCCTGATTTTGACGAAACCTGGGTGAATGATGCGTCTTGCCTTTCGGCATTTACAAAATTACACTGTTTGGCAAGTTGGTGTCGCTATAACAAGTAATTGAGAATTATATCTTTGAAATGTCATGCCCCTCAACCTGTTTGACCTAAAGTCATAATTCGGAACATAGGTCTCTCTCATCACAAGGAACACATTTGCCTCAGGGACCAATAAGGTCCGCCATGATGGATTTTCTGCCATTTTGAAGTTTGTGAAAAACACTTCAAAAGCTACTTCTCTGGCACCGAACGACCGATCTGCACGAAACTACGGACAAAGCTCTCTCAGCTGAATACTTTCCAGACTAATACCTAAACCAACATGGCTGCTATTGGCCAATATACGTTCACATGGGTGTGTGTGTGTAACAAAATGTGTACACATGTTGCAAACACTGTCAAGTCTCAACATCGAACACATGGTGGCGCTATAACAGGCACATGTTTATATCTCTTGAGCTGTTTGACTCACAGTGATGAAATTTGGCCCACATGCTCAGGGATATGAGTCTAGCTAACCCACACAATAACTCAGACGTCACTAGCCTGATTTTGACAAAACTTGGGTGAATGATGCGTCTTGCCATAAAGATCTGTACTTTACAAAATTACACTGATTGGCCAAAGGGGGGTACTGCATCATTCGTGGTACTGCATCATTCACATGTTTACCGTTGCCTTTTTATATAGTTGGCTTATGTTGGTACTAGGAGCCCGAGGGTGTGTCATTAGAGGACAGTGTGGGCGATGGGATGAGAAGGAGAAAACAGATGATAAATATTCTTGTTGAATGTATAGCAGCCTGGCGTTGAGGTTATTGTTTCATAACTCCCCAGTTGTGAGAGGTTGGTTTTATTCCAGGGACTTGGAAATGTGGTTGAGTCGGGGAAAATGCAGGATGGGGTGAGCAACCTCACACAATGTGAATTTTCTGTATATGCGCAATCCGTTGTTGTCATCATCATTATTAGTGGACCTTTATGATCCTGATGCAAGGGAAACAGCTACAAAATATCTATTGAACCTGGCTGAATATCAGCTATAGGCCTCATTTCATATGATTTTATTGGTTGTTAATGGTGATTATGATATGATAATAATCAGAGGGCATTCTGACCTCAACAATGGAGTTGTGTTGCCTAAACCCACCTGTCTTGGCAGTGTACCTATTTAAGCAAATCAGTATCATTAGTAGACTCCGTTCACCTGCACAGAGACAGCAGGCAAATCATAGCTCTGCTTCCCTAACAAATCAGCCCAGCTCCAGAGTGAAAATCAGACCTTAGGCAAAAAAAAACATTTGAATATATCCAATGCTTCCAGTTTCCAACAGTGACATTTTCTGAAGCATGGACAACTCTTTTTGTCATTTACCTCCCGTGATCATAATGATGCACTAGTGTTGCTTATAATTGTGATATAATGTGTTTTATGAATTGATGCTATAAAAAAACACATTGCACAGAAACAATTAAGGAAGATGTGGCACATCGGCATCTGTTTTCACAAGGTGAATTGAATCACAGCAGAAAACACAATCAAACGGGTCATTTCATTGCAGAACATTATCTTTTGTGTCTCGTTTGCGTCTCAGAAATGCATTAATTTCACATTATGGTGTAGGCTGCCTTCACATGGAAATGTTCAATACCGCAATTACATGGATGGAAGTTTGTGGCAATTTGCAGGCATTATTTATCCATGTGATTCTGTATCGGAGAGTTAAATACCCTGCTGTCCAACCAGCAGTACTCAAATGCATAAGATCCAAAAGCCTTCTATAAAGACAGCTGCTTCATTATGTTGTGAGATAGATGACTGTTGTAATCTTCCTAATACGCCATTATCCAAAATGCTTTTTCACAAGCATAAGCTAATATCCATCCCTGACTGTCAAATGTAGATTTTATTATTCACATGGGTAATTAAAACATTATGACTTTGTTTTATAGCCTCCGGGTCATACCCTTATGATGTTGTCTTTGAAGATTCCTTCGATTAAATCCCAATGCTGTATTAACGTTGCGTTCACAAATGATTGTACACAGTAGTTGATAAAAAAGATTAGCTATGTGATGCTTCTTCTCCTACAACGACTGTCAGAAGTGGAGTATGGGAGTGATAAGAAGAACCTCAACAAAGACCAAAGATGAGATAGGGAGAGAGAGGGAGAGAGGGAGAGAGTGTGCGAGGCACAAACATGAACATCATCACTCCTACCTCACAAAGACGCTCCCTATAGCCAGAACCACACCCCTTATGCCTTCATTCACCACCATCTGTTATCTCGCCAATAACAATGAATTCATTTACATTGCATTCCCCATTTCCTGTTTTTTTTTTTAGATAGGACATATAGTATTGGCACGTGGGCGACCACAACGTTGGTCTTACACTGATTCCCAGCTCAGCCGATGATAAACTATGTATCCCAAATGGCACCCTATTACCTATTTCCCTTTTTAGTCCCTATTTATGGAGAATTAATGCACTATGTAGGGAATATGGTACATTTGAAGACGCATGCAAAGACTGGTCTGAGCTCAGTTAGTAGGCGAGACCCAGCGATAGCTAAATGCAGTGATTATGAGCGATGGGCTTCTAGCAGAGCAACAGCATCAAACCCAGAACTCACACTGATGTAGCTAGCATCTCCTATTTAGAAGGGGGGGGGGCAGCTCTTTTATGTAAATACTCTAGAGAAGGGAAATGTGTGGGCAGGCAGGCTGAATTTCATTAAACCCAGTGTTTTTCAGTTAAAAAAAAAATGTTTTACTTCTGTTTGTAGTCCAGGCCAAATGGAAATGGGGATGAGGGACTGAGTCCTACACGATAGAATTACCAGGGTATTCTGACAGGAGACTCCAGGGTGACATTTTCTGTCAGTTAAACGTCACAGGAATGGCTAGCAATTACTCTATTACTCCCAGTACTTGCTGTAGGACTTACTGTATCTCGAAACATTGCAAAATGAGGCGATAATCGATCTGCTAAAAATATAGAAATATTACAATGATCTTTGGTAAGAGATCCATACTGTCATTCTTAGTCTTGTGTATTACATAGTTTTACCTGTATTGTTTTAATGTCTTTCATAAATGTTCCTGTGGTATGAAAATGCCGGTCTTTCAACTGATTCATCCCTCTGTTCATACATCATCTTCCCATACCCCTCCCTCCCTTTCTCCACATCCCTTCCCCCTTCCTCCTCCACTCGCCCTCTCTCTCTCAATCTCTCTCTCTCTCTCTCTCTCTCTCTCTCTCTCTCTCTCTCTCTCTCTCCCTAGATACACAGCCACAGATTGTCACAAACATCATTTCCACATACAATAATGTTACAGCCCACTGCATCATAAGCATCATAAACCACTATTATTCAGGCGCTAAACCTCCGCTCACTACTTGGAATGTTAAAGGTATGGCTTTTCCTACAATACACATTTTGCTGTGTTGGCATAGATTTCTCATTTCAAGGTGATAGGTGTGCTAAGGGAAGGTATGTGAGCATTCAGCTGTATCGTTCTTGCTCTCGGTTTCATTTGCTGTGGGTTGCAGCAAGGCGCTCTGAGGTTAACCACCCAACACAGGCCAGCCCTCGGGGGAGATAGCACGCTTGTTTTTCTCTTATCTCCCTCGAATAGATAAGCACCCACCTGGAGGCACAGACAACACAGCCTGCACGCTGCTGGTTCCACTCCACTATACACTCCTCTCTTCTTCTTTTCTGTCCATCTCCCTCCTGAGATTTGCTTCTGCTTTGTGTGTGTGTGTGTGTGTGTGTGTGTGTGTGTGGTGTCTGTATGTTTTGCTTCATAAAAGGGCATTCGGAAGAGGTCTCATCCTCTCTGTACGAATCGTGTGTTATTTAAAAGTGTAGGTATGCAGCTGTTTGACTGTTAATCACTGAGTTAAGACTAATTGTGGTGTAGTGATGTAACGGTGGTGTGTCAGTTGACAAACTCTGTGTGGGCCCTGGCACGATGATGTTTGAAATGGTTCATGCCTAAGTGACGCTATCAGATGATCACATATTAATCATACTCTATTCACACGCGCACGCACATACACACACACACACACACACACATGCACACACACACACACACACACACACACACACACACACACTCATGAGTTCAGACAGCTTTTATACTCTCCTTACTCTCCTGTAGCCCTTGATGTCATCGGGGGGGGGCTGTGATTTGATTTACATCTGATTTTCAATCTTCTCATCCACTGGAAGTTTTCTCTCCCAATTAGATTGGCAAAACTCAGAACACAAGGGTAAAAAAATAGCAAAGGTTGAGCTGCATTTAAGTGGAATTACACGAGGACCCTCAAAGTGAAATGTCAAATGGACTTTGGCTAACCGGTTAACATGGACATTAGAATTCCAGTTGCAAGCTCTCTAATTTATTCTCAAAATGGTCTAATCATTTATGGCCCTGTTCCATATTCAAGGGGAAGGAGGGCTGGTGGTGAGATTTCCATTCCTGAATGTCATTGGAACTTTATTGTACTGTATCCTCCCTGGCTGGCTGCTACTGGCCTAGGCCTTGGACATTGACTTGTTTCATTGGTAGATAAACACTCACTGGCTTCGTGGCTTTGTCTTTGCATACAATGCACAGAAACATACCAATGTTTCTATTGTGAAAGATGCCTAAAGACAATGGCATCCTGTTTGCATGTATTCCAGTCATTGAAAATAGGGATTTAGTTCCTGCGCCTACAGTGTTCTATTCAGTCTTCATTTGCTGTCTTCTTGTGTAAAACATTTGAAGAGCAACAATACTTGTCAGCGACTAATATGTTTCTCAGCCTCGTGACGTGGCGTCGTGCTGCACGAAGAAAACGGGCCCAGTGTCTCGTCTCTGGCTGTGTCCCAAATATCACCCTATTCCTTATGCAGTGCACTACTTTTCGCCACGGCCCATAAGGCTGTGCACTATATTGGGAATAGGTTGACATTTGGGACACTGCCTCTCTCTCTGTCTGATTAATGAGTGGAGGTGTTTCCGGATAACGATGCAGAGGTGCACTGGAGAAGAGTGATGTGTTGGCACAGCCTTGCATGGTTTGTACTGTAATACTGTAGGTGGTCTCATTAGGTTTAAGTGTGCCTTGGGCTGACGTTATGAAGTCGGTAACCCTAAAAGATTAGCTATATGTGACTCATTTCAGGAAACTAGACATATGTCGTGCGTTACTACTTCAAAGGAGTGCCATTTGAACGTAAACAAACTTATTTGGGCAGAAATGCCTTCTGGAACATTTGAACTTTCATGTACCGTAATAACAAACTTGTATGACATCTGTAAATATGAATAAAATTGTTAAGTTACGAGCCTAGTTGGTTTAGCCACCAAAAAAGGGAGCAACCTTCCCGCTAGCCATGTTTGGCTGAGATAATGAGTGTGCTGGACATGCCGAGAGATGAATTCGGATTGGTCTGCCATGTTGCTATTTTGTCTATAATATGAGCTAGTCAGTATGTGTAGGTAATCCTTTCTAATGCGGCTTTTTGAAAGATATCACGTTGTAGAATTGTATAAGTTTTGCTCTTCACTTTCTGGAGGACCTAGTTTTGAAATCAGTGGAATTAGAGTATGATAGCTAAGGAGATGGCGTTTGATTGCGAATGTGCAGACGGGGTCGAAAAGAGAACACACAGAAGGATGTTGTATAACACACCTGTCTCTGGATTACATCTTCAAACTAAGGGCAAACATGGCGTCCGTGACAGAGATTGAGAAGCGTCCATCCATGTATATGGGTAAGAGAGTCTAGCTAGCTACATTTTCAGATATTACACGTTTCTAATTTTGTCAGAAAGTCATTTTAATTTCAAGTTCAAATGTACTGTTAGCTGGCTAGCTAGCTAACGTTACGTGTATGATCTGTGAAAACAAAAGACTCCACTGTGCAAGTAACTATTTCAGTAACTATTTCAAATGTTTATGATGTCACTGCAACCGCTATCGATAGACGTAGCTGGTAAATTCACTCTGGCTATCTACTCCAATTTCAGAACACTCTCATCTAAGTGTGCCAGAGTGCAGAATAACTGATACATTTACGAACGCTCAACACCTGTTTAATATGGCTGGTGTCAGTAAACTTTGGCAAAAAAGCATAATTCACTTTTTGCCAGCAGCACAGTCACCAACGCTATGGATAACATAAAAACAGCCTAACCATCTCTGTAAAATGATCAATGTCAGCTGTTCTATCATTTGTGTCTGGAAGTAGCTAGCAAGCTAGCCAACATTAGCCAGTTAGCTTGGGTGCTTGACTGCTGTTGTTAGCTCAGAACACTCAGATCAACCCTACTTTTCGGCCAGAGCTTCCAGTGTGCGCTTTGAGAGCTCCGGGAGCGAAACGCTCTGAATTTACGAACGGCCAATCTGACAAGTTTACAAACGCCCAGAGTACACTCTGGCACTCCAGATTAAATTTACGAACACACCCGTAGTATAAACCAGCCTTTAACCTTGACATTTAGTTGTTAGTTGTTTAGTACATAGCCTCACATGTGAATCCTTAAAGAGATGGGTGGGGCTAAAGCGTAATAGGGTGTGAACGATGCTGAATGCGTGTAGACAAAAAAGAGCTCTCCAGTAGGTACCAAAACATTTTCTCAAAAGTGAGGTTACAAGTTTATCAACTTTCAAAGCAGAATTACTTTCACATTGTTCCTCAACTGTAGTGTATGATATACCATTTTCTAGCTCTACTTTTATCCAATGTAAAAAAAAAATTCACTTCGAAATTTGCTACATAAGACCGAATCGAGCCGGTCGGTCACATATCATTATTGCTGTATACTGAGCAGATGTAATATAACTGTTTTACCGAATTTAGTCAAATACATGATACACAGCTGATACGACAGTAAAATACACATACAGTGGGCTGCAAAAATGTGTGCGCTGGCTGTGCAGCCATTATAGTTGTGTTGTCGAAGATGAACTGCTCTGACGTTCCCATGCTGTTCTTGATTTGGGACTTAGGAAAATGCCAACTTGGAAAATGAGACCCGTAATTGAGCAGGCAGGAACAGTCTAGGCACGGGGAGAACTCCCGTAATGCACAGCAATTTGTGAGTCTAGAGTAAATGAGGACTCTGCCAGTGTGGTCCCCATCCCTCCCTCCCTCTGGGATTTTAGTGCCCTTGTTTTAGACTAATGTAGGCTATTTAGCTTAGCTCCAGGCTGCGGCTGCTGGAGGTAGTTTGGCTATTGTTTCTCACCACATTGTACTGAATCAGTAACATGCACAGAGATTTCACTGAACAGAGAAATATGGAGAGAGAGAGAGCATTTGAAAAAAATATATTATTAAGATATTGTTCTTCACAACATTGTACAGGAACAGCTACATTTACAAGGATTGATGAGAAATTGAGAGATATTTAGAGAAACTAACAGAGTATTTAAGCAATAAGGCATTCGAACCCGGGGCTGGCGTGAAGCTGAGGGCCGGGAAAACAGCCCTTACGAGGGTGTTATTCACAATAATCCCCGGGTTCGAGTGCCTTATTGCTTTTATAAAATGGTTGCCAACATAATAAAAAAAGATTTAAAGACAGGTTTACATTAAAAACTTTACATTTGTTTTATTTCATCCTTCCACCAGACAATATAGTCTGTGAAAAAGCCATTAGTTAGTTTGGAGATTTCTAAATTGCTTGCCAAGCAGGCTGGTTGTCCATTCTATTGGCATGGTTTCCCACCAAGCGGACTGGTCGTCCATTCTATTGGCATGGTTTCCCGCCAAGCGGACTGGTCGTCCATTCTATTGGCATGGTTTCCAGCCAAGCGGACTGGTCGTCCATTCTATTGGCATGGTTTCCCGCCAAGCAGGCTGGTCGTCCATTCTATTGGCATGGTTTCCCGCTATGCGGGCTGGTCGTCCATTCTATTGGCGTGGTTTCCCGCCAAGCGGACTGGTCGTCCATTCTATTGGCATGGTTTCCCGCCAAGCGGACTGGTCATCCATTATATTGGCATGGTTTCCCGCCAAGCGGACTGGTCGTCCATTCTAGGCTAAAAAAGTTCCTATGCAAGCTGGCTACTTCTCCTTTGCTAGTTAGCCAATTACAGTTTTTCTCAGTCGCTTTGGTGCATTTTTCACATCATCACTAACATGTGCAAAATAATAAGTGCATTTCTCAGAACAATTTGTACAAACTGCAATATACAATAGATATGTTTCTAAAGCTAGTCAGTCACTAAAAATCCTTAGTACATCTCTCAAAAGTAAATATTCATGCCAATGATCATGTCAGTGTCATCAGAATGATATTGTTCACGAACAAGGTCGTCAAAAAGTTTAGACATGTTGTCAATGTAACTGTGTACTTTGACAGTATTACCTGATGTAAACTTAGGCTACACTTTGGATGACAGTTACAAGGCTGCACTTCTATGGCATATATCAATTTCAACAGTACTATTTACATATTACTGTATGTGGGTTATTGATTGAAAGAGACTGGACAACCCAAGGGGCACAAAGGAAAAAAAACTAAATTAGAAAGAAACACAGGAAACCACCCCTAAGGCACAACTTTGCCCACAGCACTGTTGTGCTGTCTCTACACATCCAGATGTTCCTGTCTGTCGGCCCACATTTTCTCATCCACATCACACCGAATATTTTCCCTTCCAATGCAACGTGGAAAGAATCTTTTGGAATGCCTTATCCATCCTCTGCAGGCGTCTACTGTGATGTCCTCACATGCTGCATCCATTGCAGCCAGCAGGGTCATCTGTGTGTGTGGCTGACGATCGTACACCTTCCACCTCCACAACTTTGCCCGCAGCACTGTTGTGCTGTCTCTACACATCCAGACGTTCCTGTCTGTCGGCCCACATATTCTCATCCACATCACACCGGATATTTTCCCTTCCAATGCAACGTGGAAAGAATCTTTTGGAATGCCTTATCCATCCTCTGCAGGCGTCTACTGTGATGTCCTCACATGCTGCATCCATTGCAGCCAGCAGGGTCATCTGTGTGTGTGGCTGACGATCGTACACCTTCCACCTCCATGCTGAAAAGAACTCCTCAATTGGGTTAAGGAATGTTAAGGTGGGAGGAATTCTATGAGCATCCTCGGGTGGGTCACAAACCATTGCCTTATGATGTTTGATCGATGGAAACTCACATTAGCACAAATGACCACATACTTTGGCAAATCCTCTCTGAACAGACCCCTCTCATCATCAGGGATGAGAGCCCTGTAGAGAGTCTCTAAAAAGTTGAGTAGATGCTGGGTGTTGTATGGCCCTATAAGGGGGATATGGGTTAGGACACCATGCTCCGAAATAGCAGCACACATGGTGATATTTCCTCCGCATTGGCCTGGCAAATCCACAGTAGCTCTGTGACCGATGATATTCCGATATATTCCGATAGTCCTTCTGCATTTGGTCAGGTTGAAGCCAGCCTCATCCACGTATACAAAGTTGTGAGAGGGTTCACTTGATTCCAACTCCATTATACGCTATATCCCAGAACACACTGTTGAATTTGTTTTGGTAAGGAAGAGTGACATAAAATGCACATATATTGCATGTTCCTTCCACAGCAATGGAAATGTGTGCAGTTTATGCTTACTGTACTATGTATCACTATAAAATGTTTCTGTAAAGTAGTTACATAGATATATGTTTTACCTGTACATACTGGTACCGTAGCTCCTTAACTCTGTCCTCATTCCTCTGGAATGGTACACGGTACAGCTGTTTCATACTCATCTGGTTTCTATGCAGCACCCTGTCGATGGTTGAGATGCTAACCGTATGGATGTTTTCAAAGACATCGTTGTCTTCTATAATGGTCCTTTGTATTTCCCTGAGTCTCATGGCGTCCTCTGCCACCGGTTTGAGGTAATCTTGCAGTCCTATGTGGGGAAAAATGCAGTGATGCATCGCACACTTTCACATAGACAAAAACTATGCACATTTTACTGTAAAACATTGCAACTCTGTGTTGTGGTCTGTCTATATATGCTTGCCAATTGATTCTTCATGAGATGCAACATCATGAGATGTTGGTTGAACTAACACTTTACATTCCTTCATGAGTGAGAGTCAATTTCACCTGCACGATTCATCAATTCACATTTTGTACAAAAGGTCTAATAGAAATGTGTAAAACTATGCTTGACAGTTTATGACAAATAGTTCAACAATTTTGCATGTAATGGCTTATGCAAGGAACTAATGCCTAGATGTTTTGAGGGGTAAGACTATTCAACAGAGAACCATCTACTATATTTTGATCAACATGACATGAGCAATTGATAATGTGGAAAAAAGTTGACACTTGTACATTATCAATTGCAATTTGTTCAAAGGAATAAGAAATTGCTTTAATGATGTGCACAAGTGACTAGATGATTTGGAATTTGTACAAGTAGTATCAAGAATTGCACTTTTGATCTAAGAAATGCACCAAAGCGACTGAGAAAAAGTGTAAAGTTTTCAGACAATCACATCAAGCAGCTGAAATGACAGAAAACTATGTACATTATAGTTTGTTTTACCTTGATTTTTATTGTAATTTCTTTGGATATATCCATTATAGTGAGTCTCCTCTGGACACGTTCATTCTCAATGGCATGGTGGAAATCGCAAAAACACCCCAGCAACATTGTTGCACAGGTCAGAGAGGCAGGCAGCAAGGTTTAGACCAGAGGTTTTCAAAGTGTGTGGCGCACCTCCCAAGGGGGGTACCAGAGAGTTTTCAGGGGAGGCGTGAAAGGAAAGCCAAGTCAAACTGTATTCGGTTCTCTAAAATGAATAAATATTAGGCTTGTGTCTAGCTACAATCGCGGGGAAAACACAGATTTTAGCTTTCCAGTGCTACCACGTTTATTTTTCAATTCCTAAAATTGTGAGCATGGAATTGTTTTAAAAATGCAAATACAACCGGAGTTTGTAGCATGAGGTTGTGGTCAGTTTGATTAAATGTTTGCGTGACAGTTTGTTCTGAACTAAGGGAGGCCCACTGTCTCTAACTTTGAAAACATCTGGTTTCGAAGGCTGGAAGCATGGAGAAATGTCTAGATGCTTTTTTCCAGGGGAAATTAAGTTTATGAATTGCTTGGCTGGGTTGTGGATGCGCATTGATAATTCAAACAGTTTTTTTTTTGTTTTACCTTTATAAATAAAGGTAAAACTAAAAAAACAGTTAAAACTAGGCAAGTCAGTTAATAATAGTGACAGCCTACCCTGGCTTAACCCTAACACAGACTAAGCTGGGCCAATTGGGCCACCGCCCTATGGGACTGACAATCATGGCCGGTTGTGATACAGCCTGGAATCGAACCAAGGTCCATAGTGACACCTCTAGCACTGAGATACAGTGCCTTAGACCGCTGCGCCACTCAGGAACCTGTTAACAGGCAGTACCCAAGGATTGTCATGAATAACTCCCTGCTATCAACCAATCAGCATCCAGGATACAAAAAACAAGTTTTATTAAAATATATTATTCTTCACAAATGTGTACTGAAAAGCAAATATGTATTGAGAGAGAGGAGTTAGAAATTGGGAGAAAGGCTATAAAAACAATATTCTATGTACTTGACTGGTTCTTTTCCACAGCCGCCCCATTTCTGCATAAATGAATACCAATTGGGTTGTGAAGCCTCCTCTGCTTAGAAGCATCTAGACATGTGGCTGATGCTCCTAATCAGTGTCCCTATACTCCAGGATAAATAACTCCATATCAGTTTAATTTAACCAAACACACTTTCATCCTTTCCCTTTCCTTTGTACATGCAATATGAATGAAACACCCTTCCCTCCGTTAGGCCGGGCTAGAAATATTTGGTGTGCACTATATAGGGAAAAGGTTGCAATTTGGGATGCGGACATGTTTGTTTTCCAGTAATCCTTGTTGATTTCTCTTCACCATTCTGGTGACATAATGTATACATTCTCCTTGTAATATATTATATCATATCATTCCGTACATACAGTACGTATAAAAGGGGGAGTTGTGTGTATGCAGCCGGAGTCTGCAGATGGCTTGTGATCATTAAACACAGCTCATTGCAGTCCATAGCTGGGAAAGCAGCAGCTGCTGGGAGCAGGGCTGGATCCTGATAACCCACACCCAGGAGAGATGATGGGGGGAGAGAATAGAGGACTGAGCGACTCCCCCTCCCTTTCCACACTCACTGTATGCTAGGTGAATCAAAAGGACGTATGGGTATGGATTGGTGGGTGGGTGGATGGATGGACAGAAGTGTTTGTGCGCGTGTGCACATGCACGCTTGTGTGTTTGCATGTTTATGTATGTATGTGTGCATGTTTGCACTGTTTGTGTGTTGGTGTGCATTGGTGTGCATGTTAGAGGTCGACCGATTAATCGGAATGGCCGATTAATTAGGGCCGGTTTCAAGTTTTCATAACAATCGGAAATCGGTATTTTTGGACACCGATTTGGACATATTTTTTTTTACACCTTTATTTAACTAGGCAAGTCAGTTAAGAACACATTCTTATTTTTAATTACGGCCTAGAAACGGTGGGTTAACTTCCTTGTTCAGGGGCAGAACAACAGATTTTTACCTTGTCAGCTCAGGGATTCAATCTTGCAACCTTACGGATAACTAGTCCAACGCTCTAACCACCTGCTTTACATTGCACTCCACGAGGAGCCTGCCTGTTACGCGAATGCAGTAAGAAGCCAAGGTAAGTTGCCAGCTAGTATTAAACGTATCTTATAAAAAACAATCAATCAATCATAATCACCAGTTAACTACACATGGGTGATGATATTAGTAGTTTATCTAGTGTGTCCTGCGTTGCATATAATCGATGGGGTGCGCATTCGCGAAAAAGGACTGTCGTTGCTCCAAAGTGTACCTAACCAAACTTCAATAAGCATTTCTCAACGCCTGGCCATGCCTTCCGCCTGGCTACTCCAACCTCGGCCAACAGCTCCGCCCCCCCCCCGCAGCTCCTCGCCCAAGCCTCTCCAGGTTCTCCTTTACCCAAATCCAGATAGCAGATGTTCTGAAAGAGCTCCAAAACCTGGACCCGTACAAATCAGCTGGGCTTGACAATCTGGACCCTCTATTTCTGAAACTATCCGCCGCCATTGTCGCAACCCCTATTACCAGCCTGTTCAACCTCTCTTTCATATTGTCCGAGATCCCCAAGGATTGGAAAGCTGCCGCAGTCATCCCCCTCTTCAAAGGGGGAGACACCCTGGACCCAAACTGTTACAGACCTATATCCTGCCCTGCCTATCTAAGGTCTTCGAAAGCCAAGTCAACAAACAGGTCACTGACCATCTCGAATCCCACCGTACCTTCTCCGCTGTGCAATCTGGTTTCCGAGCCGGTCACGGGTGCACCTCAGCCACACTCAAGGTACTAAACGATATCATAACCGCCATCGATAAAAGACAGTACTGTGCAGCCGTCTTCATCGACCTTGCCAAGGCCTTCGACTCTGTCAATCACCATATTCTTATCAGCAGACTCAGTAGCCTCGGTTTTTCGGATGACTGCCTTGCCTGGTTTGCAGACAGAGTTCAGTGTGTCAAATCGGAGGGCATGCTGTCCGGTCCTCTGGCAGTCTCTATGGGGGTGCCACAGGGTTCAATTCTCGGGCCGACTTTTTTCTCTGTATATATCAATGATGTTGCTCTTGCTGCAGGCGATTCCCTGATCCACCTCTACGCAGACGACACCATTCTATATACTTTCGGCCCGTCATTGGACACTGTGCTATCTAACCTCCAAACGAGCTTCAATGCCATACAACACTCCTTCCGTGGCCTCCAACTGCTCTTAAACGCTAGTAAAACCAAATGCATGCTTTTCAACCGATCGCTGCCTGCACCCGCATGCCCGACTAGCATCACCACCCTGGATGGTTCCGACCTTGAATATGTGGACATCTATAAGTACCTAGGTGACTGGCTAGACTGCAAACTCTCCTTCCAGACTCATATCAAACATCTCCAATCGAAAATCAAATCAAGAGTCGGCTTTCTATTCCGCAACAAAGCCTCCTTCACTCACGCCGCCAAGCTTACCCTAGTAAAACTGACTATCCTACCGATCCTCGACTTCGGCGATGTCATCTACAAAATGGCTTCCAACACTCTACTCAGCAAACTGGATGCAGTCTATCACAGTGCCATCCGTTTTGTCACTAAAGCACCTTATACCACCCACCACTGCGACTTGTATGCTCTAGTCGGCTGGCCCTCGCTACATATTCGTCGCCAGACCCACTGGCTCCAGGTCATCTACAAGTCCATGCTAGGTAAAGCTCCGCCTTATCTCAGTTCACTGGTCACGATGGCAACACCCATCTGTAGCACGCGCTCCTTCAGGTGTATCTCATTGATCATCCCTAAAGCCAACACCTCATTTGGCCGCCTTTCGTTCCAGTACTCTGCTGCCTGTGACTGGAACGAATTGCAAAAATCGCTGAAGTTGGAGACTTTTATCTCCCTCACCAACTTCAAACATCAGCTATCTGAGCAGCTAACCGATCGCTGCAGCTGTACATAGTCTATTGGTAAATAGCCCACCCATTTTCACCTACCTCATCCCCATACTGTTTTATTTATTTACTTTTCTGCTCTTTTGCACACCAATATCTCTACCTGTAC
Organism: Oncorhynchus nerka; assembly: GCF_034236695.1. NCBI lineage: Eukaryota > Metazoa > Chordata > Actinopteri > Salmoniformes > Salmonidae > Oncorhynchus > Oncorhynchus nerka. The sequence continues at coordinate 23,831,010 of NC_088397.1, read as the reverse complement.
ATGACCATCTGATCATTTATCACTCCAGTGTTAATCTGCAAAATTGTAATTATTCGCCTACCTCATGCCTTTTGCACACATTGTATATAGACTCCCCCTTTTTTTCTACTGTGTTATTGACTTGCTAATTGTTTACTCCATGTGTAACTCTGTGTTGTCTGTTCACACTGCTATGCTTTATCTTGGCCAGGTCGCAGTTGCAAATGAGAACTTGTTCTCAACTAGCCTACCTGGTTAAATAAAGGTGAAATACAAAAATAAAAACATTAAAAAACCATAAACATCAATGCCACCAATACACAAGTATATATATTTAAACCAGCATATTTAGTTAATATTGCCTGCTAACATAAATGTATTTTAACTCGGGAAAATGTGTCACTTCCCTTGCAACAGAGTCAGGATATATGCAGCAGTTTGGGCCGCCTGGCTCGTTGCGAACTGTGTGAAGACTATTTCTTACTAACAAAGACAGCCAACTTCTCCAAACGGAGGATGATTTAACAAATGCACGACTGTACCTAACCATAAAATATCAATGCCTTTTTTTAAATCAATACACAGAAGTATATATTTTTAAACCTGCATATTTAGCTAAAAGAAATCCAGGTTAGCAGGCAATATTAACCAGGTGAAATTGTGTCACTTCTCTTGCGTTCATTGCACGCAGAGTCAGGGTATATGCAACAGTTTGGGCCGCCTGGCTCGGTGCGAACTAATTTGCCAGAATTTTACGTAATTATGACATAACATTGAAGGTTGTGCAATGTAACAGGAATATTTAGACTTATGGATGCCACCTGTTAGATAAAATACGGAACTGTTCCGTATTTCACTGAAAGAATAAACGTTTTGTTTTCGAGATGATAGTTTCCGGATTCAACCATATTAATGACCTTAGGCTCGTATTACTGTCTGTTATTATGTTATAATTAAGTCTATGATTTGATAGAGCAGTCTGACTGAGCGATGGTAGGCACCAGCAGGCTCGTAAGCATTCATTCAAACAGCACTTTCGTGCGTTTTGCCAGCAGCATTGCGCTGTTTATGACTTCAAGCCTATGAACTTCCGAGATTAGGCTGGTGTAACCGATGTGAAATGGCTAGCTAGTTAGCGGGGTGCGCGCTAATAGCGTTTCCAACGTCACTCGCTCTGAGACTTGGAGTAGTTGTTCCCCTTGCTCTGCATGGGTAATGCTGCTTCGAGGGTGGCTGTTGTCGATGTGTTCCTGATTCGAGCCCAGGTAGGAGTGAGGAGAGGGACGGAAGCTATAATGTTACAATGGCAATACTAAAGTGCCTATAAGAACATCCAATAGTCAAAGGTATATGAAATACAAATGGTATAGAGAGAAATAGTCCTATAATTCCTATAATAACTACAACCTAAAACGTCTTACCTGGGAATATTGAAGACTCATGTTAAAAGGAACCAGCAGCTTTCATATGTTCTCATGTTCTGAGCCAAGGCACTTAAATGTTAGCTTTCTTACATGGCACATATTGCACTTTTCCTTTCTTCTCCAACACTTTGTTTTTACATTATTTAAACCAAGTTGAACATGTTTGATTATTTATTTGAGGCTAAATTCATATTATTGATGTATTATATTAAGTTAAAACAAGTGTTCATTCAGTATTGTTGTAATAGTCATTATTACAAATAAATGTTTTTTTTAAATTGGCAGATTAATCGTTTTAGGCTTTTTTTCGGTTCTCCAATAATCGGTGTCGGTATCGGCTTTGAAAAATCATAATCAGTCGACCTCTAGTGCATTTGTACTTGTGTTCCATCTGTGCACTACTTATCCTCTATCCCCTCCTTCCCAATCAGCTTCATGAACACATGTAAATGTTTCTCTCTGGCTCTGGCAGCTACCAGAGAGCAACTGCTCCGTAGCCAGCTGACATTTTGACATGTTGTTAGCTGTTGACATGTTTATTCGCTAATCCCTCCATGATTCCTGATGAGATTGGTGTTTAATTATCTGTCAATCAGACCTAGCCAGTTTACCTGGGCTTAATTAGAGGTTGGGACCATAGATATTTTACAAGGGTGGATTGGAATAATAACGTCTTTGTTTTGCCAGCTCTGTGGCTTGACAGCTGTTGTTTTCTCAGCGACTTTTTTTTGCCCTACCTCTGTTTTCCTTCTGCCCATCTGGTGTGTCTGTGTCAGAGCTGATGTGTGTGCCGGGCTCAGTGAGTCAGACGCACGAGCCGATGTCCCTCTCATTTTCTCTCTCTCTCCCTATCTGCATTCTCACGCACACGTTCCGTTTTTTTTCTTCAGACCACCACCTGCCAACCGCCACTGTGCAATTTCCTGCAGAAATATGATTCAGCCAATTGTGCCGTGAAGAAAGGGAATCATGGGGAAACAAACGAGTGCCGTTGCCATTCTGCCGCGCTAACAAGGAGGCTGAGAATAATAACCGCTAGTCAGTAATGATAATATAGATGAACGGGTGTCAGGCTCCTCATGAAAGATGAGCAATTAGGGTGACTTGTCGACTCGTGAAACAATAACCAACAGTTGTTCCTAGTGTGTGTAAACACCATTATGAGTTTGACAACTATGTGATTGCTTTATTCATGTGCAGAAATATCTTATTTTTCTTGCTTAGCTAGAGACAGATAAAGACAGATGGTCTCATTTGGCTACGTGGGTGCATGTGTGTGTAATGGTGCCCCGTGTGAGGATGATTATTTACATCTGTGTGGGAGGGCAGATACTTTGTATTCATCCAGTTCACGTGTCATAATTGACATTTTATAAAGCATCAACCTCACTGGGTTTAATGGTCCAAAAGGTAGGAGAATATGACTACACTAGTTATTGACTGGTTCGTTTTGAAAAGAAGCCTTATTACCATATCAGTCTGGAGGGCATAGCTTCCATTCACACTCTCGTTCAAAGACTCATCTTTTATAGTGTGTGTGCTGTTTGTATCTAGAGAGGGAAGAAAAGAAAGAGTGTGTCTAATTAGAATGAGTAATACTCCATCTTGAATGTCGAAAGCGCAAGTGTATTCATTTTTTGTTCCCACAAAATGCCTGCTGTTCGTATCGAGCTCGGGGCGTTTTCGTTTTTGTCTATTGGTTTCAGAGAGCTTCTAAGCAACAACAGAGCTTTCACTGAAGACCTCTCTCTCTCTCTCTGTCTCATTTGTTTTTGTCTGTGACGACCGAAGGGAAGGCGAACTGCCACGCTGTGGTCCCTAGGAGCCTAGTTGCTTCTATTGTATCCTTGAGCTCTCACTCAAAAGGGTTAAAAGCTAGAATAATTCTATCGACCCACTACATTGAACCTCTTCTATCCCCTTTTATAATCACATTGTGAGAGAATCAACGTGAAATTGTGTGGGTTCTGCCTGTACGTCAATGCCTACCCACAGTGCTGCGACTCCCAGCAGCGACTGCTTTATTCATTCGCCGCCACGTCAGCTAGGTTGTGGCGCGTGTCTGACTGCCATCTGAGCGGCACATTTCAAAGAGGACAGAGAGGGGAAACGAAACTACCTCAATGGGCTTTTTAAAATCTCATCTACAGGATATTGTCATAACAGGGGAAGCGGTAGTCATGAATTACAGACAGAGTCACAGTAGAGAGGTGCTCAAGAAGCAACAGGCCCTGTGATGAGTCCGTCTGCTCTCTCTCTCTCTCTCTCTCTCTCTCTCTCTCTCTCTCTCTCTCTCTCTCTCTCTTTCACTCTCTCTCTCTCTCTCTCTCTCTCTCTCTCTCTCTCTCTCTCTCTCCTTGGCACGACTGTGATTCTGTGACGGTGACAGTTCATGGCAGCATCCGGACACGAGCAGGTGACTAAGGGTGACACTTAATTCACCTAGAGAGCTGCTTCCTGCCTACCACATTATGTCTCTTCATTTGGATAGTGACTCTGTAGGCTATCAGTAATGCGTAGCTCACGCCTTCCAGTGTAACCTTCACTCCCTGGTGTCCGTCGTTGTTGCTTCCATTCGAAACACTTCCTGTATGTGTGCTGGTAAAAGACCTGGGATGTTGTCTAGGTAGGAGGTACACGGCAGGTTGTTATGACTGTACCTCTAAAACAGATTAGGCCTTTCCTTTTCCTCTGGCTCTGGCTCTGTTCACCTTTAAGTGCAGGCGTGCTGTGCCAGAGAAAGCTGAGGTGTGAATTCAACTGTTTTCTTTAGAAAGTAACCCTGCACCCTACGCACATCCATTATCCGAGGTATCTCTTTCTCCCTCTCTGTCCTTGTTTCTCCCCCACTCCTTCCTTTCTGTCTATATCTGTCTCTCTCATTCTCCTCTCCATATGTTGTCTCATCGTAATGATGATGTTCATAGTGTTGACAAATTTCACCTCAGACGACCTAACCATTTTACCATAGAGCCAAAATATATTCTACACGGGATTGAATTTTTCCATTTTCATCTCAGATTGTTTGGCAATGTGTTTTAAGGAAGGAAAGTATTTCCTCTAGGGTTTAGCGTGCGCTGTGTAAACACTTAGCTTTGGTTAAAAAATGAAACCCAAAGTCTTTCCTGATTAGTAGGTCATTGCTTTTAGTTCAAATGCTCAGTCAGAGGGGAAACAATTGAACCCTGTGTGAGTTTGTAAATTACTGTGCCAGCTGTAATGCTCTGTTGAGAGAAAGGCCTTGTGCAGGTCTCTAATGGCTCTGGGGAAGTGAAGAGAGATGACTTTGGCTTACTCTGACCTCCTCTCCATTCTGGTTTGTCCATTTCGGCGTCTTAAAAAAGGATTTGGGCTGTCGGAAATTATAGGTAAAGATAATGGTAGACAGTCACTGCAAAGGTTACGCCATGGTGGAAGAAATATACTGTATTTCTAAACTTACCTGGAATCGTTCATAACATAATGAATAAAAAGTATGTTCATAATCATTTTCTTTACACTATGTTGCTGCATAATATTTCCCTTAAAAAGAAACCATGATTCATTCAAATGTGTTTTTGCCTAGTCACAATATTGTTACCACAAAGACATTGTTCCACACAGACAATTCATCATACCAAATATGGTTATAATTTAGGTTATTAAAAGCAATTTATGCATTTCATTCTCAAAAGGTGCATTCATTTGCATATTTAACCAGGTTAATGTGACTCCTACCACCGCATAATACAATTTATTGATCAAGGTCTGAAAGCATGTTTTCATAGCGAGACACCGTTACTGCAATATGTAATTTTCTCATCTGCCCGCTACTGTTCTGCTGGCTTTGACAAGGCGAGAACTTAACATTCAATGTTGTTTACCCTCTCCCTCCATTAACGTCTATAGCAGCCTGCAGTGATGAGGTCTGTGCACTCCAATCAACTCTCACTGTTCAGCTCACACTTCTGCTGTTACTCAGACTCATATAATTCATGTTTATCATAATTATGCAATGTCCAATCACAGGGATGCAGAGGGTTTGCTTATAAGAAATCCCGCTATGCCCTCCGACGAACCATCAAACAGGCAACGCGTAACGTGACAATGGTTCATCAAATCTCTCCATTTCTGCCCTTTTGTTTGTGCACAGTCTTCCAGGCCGTCTCATACAGCTGCAACTGTAAATGCATTCGTAATTCAAGACCTTTCTTGAGTTGGGCTCTGGGATTGTGCAACTGTTGAGAATGTGAGCCTATGGTTGTGTGGGTTGAGTGTGTATTAGTGTGTGGGTGTATGTGTGTTGTGAAGAACAACTGTTGTTGAAGGAGTAACAGATGTTAGGGACAATAGAGGATGATTCACAGCGATTGTTTGCTAATATAATAATTGCTTGTAATAATGTAATTTTGATAATGGCGAGACTAGTGAGAGGTAAAATCATTTTCAAAAATTGACTACATTACTACAAATATTAACTAATTATGGAAAATAAGAAAAAAGATTCTTAAAATATTTATATTTTTTTATGGCTGTATATAATACAAAAAAAAGGTTAGGGCGATGGAAATGCATTTGGCAGTTGATCTACTTCTGTTCTGTAAATGGCACTGTGTGCTCTTTTCGAAGGATGGATCCCAGTCTTTTCAGGGCTATGGGATACGGGGTGTCAGGGGTGGTCTGCCGGGCATTGGGATGACAACCCAACTCAGGATGAGGAGGGCTTTTAGAAGGTGGAATAGTGGGGACCAATTGGAGGTTTACTTAGTAGCAATGCAAATATCATTACCTGGCTAAAAGAGAAGGAATATAATGTCTATTGTTTACAGGAAACCCATTCAACAATTTTAGATGAAGTTTTGTGGAAAAAGGACTGATGGGTGAAATATATTTCTCCCATGGGCAAAGAAATTCAAGAGGGGTGATGGTTTTAATTAACAGTCACTGTAACGGTTTTCCTCCTCTTCTGAGGAGGATTAAGAAGGATCGGACCAATATGCAGCGTGGTAAGTGTTCGTCATTTTATTAAACTGAACTGAACACTACAATACAAAGTAAACAAAAAGAACAACCGAAACAGTTCCGTCTGGTAACTAATACAAAGACAGAAAACAACTACCCACAACCCATAGTGGGAAAACAGGCTGCCTAAGTATGGTTCTCAATCAGAGACAACGATAAACAGCTGCCTCTGATTGGGAACCATACCAGGCCAAACACAGAAATACAAAAACATAGAACCACACATAGAATGCCCACCCCAACTCACGCCCTGACCAAACTAAAATAGAGACATAAAAAAGGAACTAAGGTCAGGACGTGACAGTACCCCCCCAAAGGTGCGGACTCCGGCCGCAAAACCTAAACCCATAGGGGAGGGTCTGGGTGGGCATCTGTCCGCGGTGGCGGCTCTGGCACGGGACGTGGACCCCACTCCCCCTTAGTCTTGGCACAGTTAGGTGGCACCTTAGGAGCGGCGACCCTCGCCGCCGACCTCTGACTCGGGGCTCTTGCAGCGGGCCCCGAATAGACGGGAGACTCTGGCAGCACCAGACAGGTGGGAGAACCTGGAGGGAGGAGATGGAGAGACAGCCTGTTGCGTGGGGCTGCCACATGACCCACCAAGATGAGAGAGGCCTGTAATTGTCATCATAGGTACACTTCAACTATGACAGACAAAATGAGGGCAGAACCCGATTGAAGGGCGACTCCGGTAGTGCTGGAGTAAAGGGCGGTTCCGGCAGCTCCTGACTGACAGGCGGCTCCGGCAGCTCCTGACTGACGGGCGGCTCCGGCAGCTCCTGACTGATGGGCGACTCTGGCGGCTCCGGACAGGAGGGAGATTCTGGAGGCGCCGGCAGGCGGGAGAACCTGGAGGGAGGAGATGGAGAGACAGCCTGTTGCGTGGGGCTGCCACATGACCCACCAAGATGAGAGAGGCCTGTAATTGTCATCATAGGTACACTTCAACTATGACAGACAAAATGAGAAAAAAAATCCAGAAAATCACATTGTATGATTTCTAATTAATCTTTTAGCAAATTATGATGGAAAATTAGTATTTGGTCAATAACAAAAGTTTATCTCAATACTTTGTGGAATACCATTTGTTGGCAATGACAGAGGTCAAACGTTTTCTGTAAGTCTTCACAAGGTTTTCACACACTGTTGCTGGTATTTTGGCCCATTCCTCCATGCAGAGCTCCTCTAGAGCAGTGATGTTTTGGGGCTGTTGCTGGGCAACACGGACTTTCAAGTCCCTCCAAAGATTTTCTATGGGGTTGAGATCTGGAGACTGGCTAGGCCACTCCAGGACCTTGAAATGGTTCTTACGAAGCCACTCCTTCGTTGCCCGGGCGGTGTGTTTGGGATCATTGTCATGCTGAAAGACCCAGCCATCAAGGGCATTCATCTTCAATGCCCTTGCTGATGGAAGGAGGTTTTCACTCAAAATACAAGGCGTTAGGTTTGGGAGAGGATGAAGGGAGCCCAGGTACACAGACGGTCAGCGATGGTGTCCATGGCGGGATGAGATGCGATTGGTGTAGAGAGGTGCAGACAGACATGCCACACTTCAGTGTCCTGGCAGAGAGAGAGGAGACTTGCTTCGGCAATGTAAACATATGTTTCCCATGCCAATAAAGCCCTTTGAATTTAATTGATAGGAAAGGGGAAGAGGCAGAGAGACAGAGACAGAGAAAGAGGGTAAGAAGAGGAGAGGCAGAAAGAAAGAGTAAGAGGGGAGGAGGGGAGGGGAGGGGAGGGGAGAGAGGAGGTATAGGAGACGTAGAAAGAGGGCGGGGTGTTTGGAGGCTTCCAGAAGATTGTCTCTTCTTCGGCTGTGATGCGCTGCAATGCCAATAGAGAGTGAGTGACGAGACTCCGTAGCCATCAGGATGGACGAAGCCTTCTCCTTTAGCCCGCTAAAACCGTTTCTCTTCATTTTTCTCTTTAGTCATTAGCATAATCATATTATTTATCAACATCATTATTAAGATGTTTGAACCTACACTTGCAAAAGCTATTAAAATGAATCACTGCTTATCATACAGTTGACTGAGCAGATTCATTCCTCAAGACCGATTGGCCATGTGAGTCACTGACCATTTTTCCGCTTTACGCTCATTGTGGCTATTTGTCGCGGAGTGTAACATGCCAGTGGGGAAACGAAGTGGCCTGGTGGCCCTGGTGCTGTCACGTCCTGACCTTAGTTCCTTTTTTATGTCTCTATTTTTGGTTTGGTCAGGGCGTGAGTTGGTGTGGGCATTCTATGTTTTTGTTCTATGTTTTGTATTTCTGTGTTTGGCCTGTACCACACTGCATCTTGGTCCTCACCTTCTTCTTCTGAATGCTGTTACAGGAGGTGTACACACTTCCATGTTTAACGATGCCTCGAGAGCGACTTCCCTCATTACACATGATGATAATGAACCAGAAGGTTACTGAGGAAATCTAGGCCAGCCTGACCTATTTTACTGTGGAGCGCAGATGCTCTTTTGTCATACTGGGAAGAAGGAGAGGAGAGTGGAGGGGAGGAAAGGAAAGGAGGGGAGATGATGGGAGAAGAGGAGAGGAAAGGAATGTTGACTTCCAGTGAGGCAGTGATGGAAGTGTTTAAGACTCTCTGGATTGCGAAGCATCAGATTCTCAAGAGGAAGCATCCACATCCAAGTCTCAGAAATAATGGTCCAATTGGTAAACCTTTTGAGTCTCATGATGAGGTACAGTTGAAGTCGAAAGTTTACATACACTTACACACACTCGTTTTTCAACCACTCCACACATTTCTTGTTAACAAACTATAGTTTTGGCAAGTCGGCTAGGACATCTACTTTGTGCATGACACAAGTAATTTTTCCAACAATTGTTTACAGACAGATTATTTCACTTATAATTCACTGTATCACAATTCCAGTGGGTCAGAAGTTTACATACACTAAATTGAATGTGCCTTTAAACAGCTTGGAAAATTCCAGAAAATTATGTCATGGCTTTAGAAACTTCTGATAAGCTAATTGACATCATTTGAGTCAATTGGAGGTGTACCTATGGATGTATTTCAAGGCCTACCTTCAAACTCAGTGCCTCTTTGCTTGAAATCAGGGGAAAATCAAAATAAATCAGCCAATCAGTAGACCTCCACAGGTCTGGTTCATCCTTGGGAGCAATTTCCAATGCCTGAAGGTACCACGTTCATCTGTACAAACAATAGTACACAAGTATAAACACCATGGGACCACGCAGCCGTCATATTGCTCAGGAAGGAGACGCGTTCTGTCTCCTAGAGATGAACGTACTTTAGTGCGAAAAGTGCAAATCAATCCCAGAACAACGGCAAAGGACCTTGTGAAGATGCTGGAGGTAACAGGTACAAAAGCACATTTTTTCCACAGTAAAACGAGTCCTGTATGACATAACCTAAATGGCCGCTCAGTAAGGAAGAAGTCACTGCTCAAAAACCTCCACATAAAAGCCAGACTACGGTTTGCAACTGTACATGGAGACAAAATTCGTACTTTTTGGATAAATGTCCTCTGGTCTGATGAAACAAAAATGGAACTGTTTGGCCATAATGACCATCGTTATGTTTGGAGGAAGAAGGGGGAGGCTTGCAAGCCGAAGAACACCATCCCTACCGTGAAGCACGGGCGTGGCAGCATCATGTAGTGGAGGTGCTTTGTTGCAGGAGGGACTGGTGCACTTCACAAAATAAATGGCATCATGAGACTGGAAAATTATGTGGATATATTGAAGCAACATCTCAAGACATCAGTCAGGAAGTTAAAGCTTGGTCGCAAATGGGTCTTCCAAATGGACAATGACCCCAAATGGCTTAAGGACAACAAAGTCAAGGTATTGGAGTGGCCATTACCAAGCCCTGACCTCAATCCTATAGAACATTTGTGGGCAGAACTGAAAAAGCGAGTGCGAGCAAAGAGGCCTACAAACCTGACTCAGATACACCAGCTTTGTCAGGAGGAATGGGCCAAAATTCAACCAACTTATTGTGGGAAGCTTGTGGAAGGCTACCCAAAATGTTTGACCCAAGTTAAACAATTCAAAGGCAATGCTACCAAATACTAATTGAGTGTATGTAAACTTCTGACCCACTGAGAATGTGATGAAATAAATAAAAGCTGAAATAAATAATTCTCTCAACTATTATTCTGACATTTCACGTTCTTAAAATAAAGCACATTATTCCGCTTTGCAAGGGGTGTAGAGCCTAACTGGTATACATAAGCAGCGCGTGAGTTTCAAGTTTGGGGAAGATAATTTTCACCATAAAAATGCACCTTTATAATAAAAGCATTACATCCATAATTGCATTTGCGGTCACTTTTGATAATGGTGTTTTCCGCTTATGGAACATTCAAGCGTATAGCCTACTACCATGTGCGCATTGCTGCGCTGATAATATCAAAAAATAGTCTAATAGTTTATCAACATTTTAAGCTAAACGTTTTGATCCTGTTGCGTAAAAAAAGGTTGGTATTCATCCCACAACTGTCCCAGACTATGTTTGGAATATTTATTTCTCGCACAGAATAGAATAGGTAGACTTTTGTACTGTGGGGGATAATAGATTGACATAGGCTAGTGCTTTTACTGTTTGTTAGGCCTACTCATCTTGTTGGCTGCTGAAAGAATATCTTCAATGTGCATCTCGGAATTGGATAAGGACGCCCACAGTTGTGTCCCTGATGTGTCTGTCTTAACTTGTAGCCTGTGAGACCCGATCACGTGACGGAGAGTTGTGTGATTGAGAAACGCTTTGGATTGCGCAGCACACACAGGGAGAAGGGCACAATGCAGCACTCCGGTCCACAAAAGGCATGGATTTCTTTAGGGTGCATTACGGACACAAAGGGGATGCTGCCATGAAATTTGAGGCATTATCAAATGCTTGTCAAATTGTGAATGAGAGACTATTGGAGTGTGAACAGCCTGCGCAAAAAAAACAAAGCAGAGCTCGTGCCTTTCAAGCTACTTTTTTCAAATCATCATTAGAATCTTATCATTCAGCCTAACAATGTATTAAAAATCTAAACATAACATATAGTCCAACATTTGTAGAACAACTAAAGTTACATTAATAACTCTAAATTAGGCAAATAGGAGTACCTATTTATTCGGTTCTGCTCAACACAGAATAGCCGCATGTGTGCACTTCCTCAAATCGTTTGGAGAAAATATGTATATTTTATTCAGCTTTGTTCAATTGTATTCTTCAAACTATAAAATAATGCCACGGAATTATAAGCTAATCTTATCTGCTGAATGAACTAGTGTAGCCCACAGCCATATGGCATAGCCACATCGGGACCTAACATAAGGACAACTCAGAGTATGCTATTATTTTCTTCTGAAATATACTACATTTTCTTCATATCATGTTTCTTTAGACCTATCTAAAATGAATAATGGATTTATTGTGAAGCTGTAGGCTATATTACATGGATTCATTAGACTTTTTAAAATGGCTTGTAGGCTCTGTGTGGAAGCCAGGAGATGCTAAATGTGTTTATGTTAATTAACGGTCAATTACCGTGAAACCGACAGTTATTTGCTTGACAATCACCGGCTGACAGCATTTTGTGACCACCACAGCCCTACCTAGGTATGTCCACAACATACTCTGTAGTATTTTCCGGTAGAACAAACTGTTATATCCAGTGTCTCAAGTGTGAATCGATGGTAAATCACTGTTCAGAGGGAGCGAGTGAGAAAGAGAGGGAGAGATGGAGGGACGTGCTTCCACTTCAATCAGCCCTGTGTTTTCCACTGCTGTGCACAAACCTATCTCTGCATCTGAGCTTGAAGGACATCAGGACTTATAACGCTGAGCAGAGCTTAAAGAGTGACAAGTGCTCAGATCAACCTTGATTGGAAAATTTCCTTTCGGTAAACATTTACGTCAAGACGTGAGCCTATCAGGGCAGACTGAAGATCATTCCTCCAGGTTACGGGTCGGAAAAGGAATCTCAATACTGCTAGAGATGGAGTTGCGTATGGAAGCTTTTTCTGCTCAATGTATCGAGAGCTTTGTTGAGTAGACAAAGCTCAACAAACATGATTTCACCAGTATTACAAGAATGGTGTTATGGTCTTTGGCATGATGTTGACAAAGGTCGATGGGCCGACATTGTTTTGAGCCGGTAGGTTCACGTTGGCTAGAGTTTGTAGTACAGTACTTACAGTACAGAGCCCATGATTGTCGTCCTTAATTATATCCACTTTGAAAACACTTTGACTTCAGGGTTGCTATCTCTCTATCTTCCCAGATGTATTTCAACCCTACAACTTTGAGGACATTAATCTCATGGAACCGCTTAGAGAACGTTTCAGCACCTACACTTCCATGACGCTCACACAGTTGTTTAATATCATCAATCTTTCGGGCACTTCCCCGTCGCTAACGACATCTGACAGGTCCCCCTTAAGAAACGTTTTTCTGAAGGTTAATCATCCCGTTTCCCGCCTGTGGTCCTCTTTGGATCAGACGCTCGCTATCCGTTTCCAAGCAGCCGAGCCGCTGACACTTTGAATTCAGAACGCGCCCTTCAGCCGCACACTTCTCCACGGTAATTAGGATCGGAGACAGCAGGAGTGTCAATGTAAGAGTTTAAAGGGAAGACGGTGGGTTTGACTGATGCTTCTAATGGCCTTCGGTCGCCACGGCCGTGTTCTTACAATGGCGTTCGAGGGGGGAATGATGGGGGGGGGGGGTTGAAGGGGAGGATGGAGGGGAGTATCATTAATCTACAGGTGACGCCACACAATCTGAAACAACGTCGTTCTTTTTCCATCAACAGGAAGTCATAACTCATCTATACCAGAGCCGTCCATGACTTTTGGTGGTTCATTTTTGACGGACAAGGATATTTAAAGTCGTTAATCACTGGCATTATTATTTTGCTGTTACCATAGTCATTAAGATGGATAGACATGATTGGCAGTACTTGATTTGATATGGTTCATAATAATAAAGTAAAATGGATGTGTGGATTGAACCTAATGTTTTGTTCACATAATAGGCTACGACACTATTTTATTAAGTGAGGAAGCGGAAGCATATTTCAGCTAATTAACACCGGAATGGCTAATTGATCCATGATCTACCCTGTATGCTCTCAGGTCTTACATAGATAATCAGGTATTGTGCTTATATATTTTACAGTGATTTTACATTGTCAAAATCAGAATGTTCTCTGGTAGCTAAGATGTTGTTACAGAGGTGGAACCGCAGGTCCCAGAGTGGTTGTATCGATTCCCGTTCTCTGATGGGGAATATGAAGGATCGGACCAAAATGCAGCGTGGTACGTGTCCATGTTAACTTTATTAATCTGAACACAAAATAACAAAGGTGAAACAACGAAAAAACGAAACAGTTCTATCAGGTGACAAAACACAAAACAGGAAACAACTACCCACATACACAGGTGGGAACAGGCTACCTAAGTATGGTTCTCAATCAAAGACAACTATAGACAGCTGCCTCTGATTGGGAACCATACCAGGCCAAACACAGAAATACAAAACATAGAACAAAAACATAGATTGCCCACCCTAACTCACGCCCTGACCAAACCAAAAAAAAAAATCAGACTCATAGCATATGAGTGATTAAATCAGTTGTGACAATGGTGTATAATAGGACAAAAAAAACGTATCAGGTCACATGGTTTTAAAAAAGAATCCTGGAAAAACTGGTGCTGGGGAGGATTATAATCTTGTCAAACTTCAGCAACCTTGTACTTGTTCATATGAATTATATTTTAAAACTAGACTAACAGGGTTTCTTCTACAAACACGGAGACAACTGTGATTGGACAATAGAACATGCTTTATGCATGTTTGCATCGTGTAGACCTATGCAACTACGCAGGGCTCCTGAGTGGCGCAGCGGTCTAAGGCACTGCATCTCAGTGCAAGAGGCATCACTACAGTCCCTGTTTTGATTCCAGGTTGTATAACATCAGGCCGTGATTGGGAGTCCCATAGGGCGGCGCACAATTGGCCCAGCGTCGTCCAGTTTTGGCCGGGGTAGGCCGTCATTGTAAATAAGAATTTGTTCTTAACTGACTTGCCTACTTAAATAAAGTTTAAATTTAAACAATAAAAACTGTATGTCTAATAAAAATTATTACTGATAGTCTACAGAATGTCATCACTTTTTTATGTTGATTCATTAATTCCAGTTAAACATTTTGGATAGAAAAGGAATAGGCAGCCCATGTTTTAATATAAACCAAGTTGATCACATACACATTTTCTCCTAACACAAATAAATGGATTATATATACTTAACATTACCACTTTATTTACCCTGGCCAGATGGACAGGGCGCATAGGCTGTATGAAACTGCTGTTGTTAGTAGCCTAGTGTTACACGGAGTGGAACAGGGGATCCCTAGAGCAGACTCAGATGAGGAGACTGGGATGAAGTAACCAAGGTATTTATTGAAACACAGGGGGAAGTTGGAGTGCAGGCCAGGGGAAGCTCGGGTGGGTTGGAGGAAACCAGGTGTGGAGGCTGAGGCTGGAGTGAGAGGAGTTGGGACAGGGTAAGCAGGTCCGGAGGGGAATCCAAGGGAGTAGGAGAGTGGGGAATCCAGGACAGAGTAGCAGGATGACGAGACGTGGAACTGGAGACAGGGACCAGAGTCAGAGTGGGCAAACTGCAGCGGAGAGGAAAACAGCATCAGGCAAGAAAAACAGGCACAACAGGATTTAATAGTAACAACAGCTAGACTCGTAGACTGACTGAGCAGAGATTACGATCTGGCAGCTTGGAAGTGGCAGGGCTGAGTATTTGTCGAGGTCTTGATTATGGAATAGGTTGCAGCTGGTAGGGATCTGTTCTGACTCCAGCACCCCTGCCTCCACCCACACAGTCACACACACACACACACACACAGAGAGAGGGGGAGAGAGTACTGGGGGAGTGGCAGCAGGTCAAGGAGACACAGGATGAGCTGTAGAGGGCCTTGCAGGAGCAGATGTGACACCTAGTCCTGCAACATTAATTGAGAGAGTTTTTGCATGTGTCTGTCAGGGTGATGTGTTATCACGTTTGCTAAATAAATACTGGAGGAAACTGGAAAGCGCACTTGAGTGTGCGTTGTGCACAGCACACACAGCCCATGATTTCCGTGAATCTGATTGGTCAAGCACTCATCAAGCCTGCAGTACTCTGATGTGAAGGACAGATAAATTGCGAGTTGACAAATCATGCGGCAAATCAGTCTAAAAAACAGTACTTTGCATCAATATTTTGTACTAAACTAAATAAGAAATGGTGCTCCACCTGATTGAAAAGGGAAAATGTCTGCTTGCCACACGTTTTTCGACGGCCCTGTGTTGTTCGTAGCAGTTTAGAGGATTATTAAAGCTTAGTGTGCCTTTAATGTAATGTCAACGCTCAACATTTTGCCACACGATAACAAACTTACCAGTCAAAAGAGTCTGGCATCACAATTTATTTTACAACTGATCACAAATAAGGGTTATACTGTTAGTGCTGTCTTATTTCCCTAAAGGAGAGATCCAGTAAGGGTTATACTGTTAGTGCTGTCTTATTTTCCTGAAGGAGAGATCCAGTAAGGGTTATACTGTTAGTGCTGTCTTATTGTCCTGAAGGAGAGAGGTACAGTACTGTAAGGTTTATAATGTTAGTGCTGTCTTATTTACCTGAAGGAGAGCTCCAGTAAGGGTTATACTGTTAGTGCTGTCTTATTTTCCTGAAGGAGAGATCCAGTAAGGGTTATACTGTTAGTGCTGTCTTATTTTCCTGAAGGAGAGATCCAGTAAGGGTTATACTGTTAGTGCTGTCTTATTTTCCTGAAGGAGAGATCCAGTAAGGGTCATACTGCTGTCTTATTTTCCTGAAGGAGAGATCCAGTAAGGGTCATACTGTTAGTGCTGTCTTATTTTCCTGAAGGAGAGATCCAGTAAGGGTTATACTGTTAGTGCTGTCTTATTTTCCTGAAGGAGAGATCCAGTAAGGGTCATACTGTTAGTGCTGTCTTATTTTCCTGAAGGAGAGATCCAGTAAGGGTTATACTGTTAGTGCTGTCTTATTTTCCTGAAGGAGAGATCCAGTAAGGGTCATACTGTTAGTGCTGTCTTATTTTCCTGAAGGAGAGATCCAGTAAGGGTTATACTGTTAGTGCTGTCTTATTTTCCTGAAGGAGAGATCCAGTAAGGGTTATACTGTTAGTGCTGTCTTATTTTCCTGAAGGAGAGATCCAGTAAGGGTTATACTGTTAGTGCTGTCTTATTTTCCTGAAGGAGAGATCCAGTAAGGGTTATACTGTTAGTGCTGTCTTATTTTCCTGAAGGAGAGATCCAGTAAGGGTTATACTGTTAGTGCTGTCTTATTTTCCTGAAGGAGAGATCCAGTAAGGGTCATACTGTTAGTGCTGTCTTATTTTCCTGAAGGAGAGATCCAGTAAGGGTTATACTGTTAGTGCTGTCTTATTTTCCTGAAGGAGAGATCCAGTAAGGGTTATACTGTTAGTGCTGTCTTATTTTCCTGAAGGAGAGATCCAGTAAGGGTTATACTGTTAGTGCTGTCCAGTAAGGGTCATACTGTTAGTGCTGTCTTATTTTCCTGAAGGAGAGATCCAGTAAGGGTTATACTGTTAGTGCTGTCTTATTTTCCTGAAGGAGAGATCCAGTAAGGGTTATACTGTTAGTGCTGTCTTATTTTCCTGAAGGAGAGATCCAGTAAGGGTTATACTGTTAGTGCTGTCTTATTTTCCTGAAGGAGAGATCCAGTAAGGGTTATACTGTTAGTGCTGTCTTATTTTCCTGAAGGAGAGATCCAGTAAGGGTTATACTGTTAGTGCTGTCTTATTTTCCTGAAGGAGAGATCCAGTAAGGGTTATACTGTTAGTGCTGTCTTATTTTCCTGAAGGAGAGATCCAGTAAGGGTTATACTGTTAGTGCTGTCTTATTTTCCTGAAGGAGAGATCCAGTAAGGGTTATACTGTTAGTGCTGTCTTATTTTCCTGAAGGAGAGATCCAGTAAGGGTTATACTGTTAGTGCTGTCTTATTTTCCTGAAGGAGAGATCCAGTAAGGGTTATACTGTTAGTGCTGTCTTATTTTCCTGAAGGAGAGATCCAGTAAGGGTTATACTGTTAGTGCTGTCTTATTTTCCTGAAGGAGAGATCCAGTAAGGGTTATACTGTTAGTGCTGTCTTATTTTCCTGAAGGAGAGATCCAGAAGGTTATACTGTTAGTGCTGTCTTATTTTCCTGAAGGAGAGTAAGGGTTATACTGTTAGTGCTGTCTTATTTTCCTGAAGGAGAGATCCAGTAAGGGTTATACTGTTAGTGCTGTCTTATTTTCCTGAAGGAGAGATCCAGTAAGGGTTATACTGTTAGTGCTGTCTTATTTTCCTGAAGGAGAGATCCAGTAAGGGTTATACTGTTAGTGCTGTCTTATTTTCCTGAAGGAGAGATCCAGTAAGGGTTATACTGTTAGTGCTGTCTTATTTTCCTGAAGGAGAGATCCAGTAAGGGTTATACTGTTAGTGCTGTCTTATTTTCCTGAAGGAGAGATCCAGTAAGGGTTATACTGTTAGTGCTGTCTTATTTTCCTGAAGGAGAGATCCAGTAAGGGTTATACTGTTAGTGCTGTCTTATTTTCCTGAAGGAGAGATCCAGTAAGGGTTATACTGTTAGTGCTGTCTTATTTTCCTGAAGGAGAGATCCAGTAAGGGTTATACTGTTAGTGCTGTCTTATTTTCCTGAAGGAGAGATCCAGTAAGGGTTATACTGTTAGTGCTGTCTTATTTTCCTGAAGGAGAGATCCAGTAAGGGTTATACTGTTAGTGCTGTCTTATTTTCCTGAAGGAGAGATCCAGTAAGGGTTATACTGTTAGTGCTGTCTTATTTTCCTGAAGGAGAGATCCAGTAAGTGGTTATACTGTTAGTGCTGTCTTATTTTCCTGAAGGAGAGATCCAGTAAGGGTTATACTGTTAGTGCTGTCTTATTTTCCTGAAGGAGAGATCCAGTAAGGGTTATACTGTTAGTGCTGTCTTATTTTCCTGAAGGAGAGATCCAGTAAGGGTTATACTGTTAGTGCTGTCTTATTTTCCTGAAGGAGAGATCCAGTAAGGGTTATACTGTTAGTGCTGTCTTATTTTCCTGAAGGAGAGATCCAGTAAGGGTTATACTGTTAGTGCTGTCTTATTTTCCTGAAGGAGAGATCCAGTAAGGGTTATACTGTTAGTGCTGTCTTATTTTCCTGAAGGAGAGATCCAGTAAGGGTTATACTGTTAGTGCTGTCTTATTTTCCTGAAGGAGAGATCCAGTAAGGGTTATACTGTTAGTGCTGTCTTATTTTCCTGAAGGAGAGATCCAGTAAGGGTTATACTGTTAGTGCTGTCTTATTTTCCTGAAGGAGAGATTAAGGGTTATACTGTTAGTGCTGTCTTATTTTCCTGAAGGAGAGATCCAGTAAGGGTTATACTGTTAGTGCTGTCTTATTTTCCTGAAGGAGAGATCCAGTAAGGGTTATACTGTTAGTGCTGTCTTATTTTCCTGAAGGAGAGATCCAGTAAGGGTTATACTGTTAGTGCTGTCTTATTTTCCTGAAGGAGAGATCCAGTAAGGGTTATACTGTTAGTGCTGTCTTATTTTCCTGAAGGAGAGATCCAGTAAGGGTTATACTGTTAGTGCTGTCTTATTTTCCTGAAGGAGAGATCCAGTAAGGGTTATACTGTTAGTGCTGTCTTATTTTCCTGAAGGAGAGATCCAGTAAGGGTTATACTGTTAGTGCTGTCTTATTTTCCTGAAGGAGAGATCCAGTAAGGGTTATACTGTTAGTGCTGTCTTATTTTCCTGAAGGAGAGATCCAGTAAGGGTTATACTGTTAGTGCTGTCTTATTTTCCTGAAGGAGAGATCCAGTAAGGGTTATACTGTTAGTGCTGTCTTATTTTCCTGAAGGAGAGATCCAGTAAGGGTTATACTGTTAGTGCTGTCTTATTTTCCTGAAGGAGAGATCCAGTAAGGGTTATACTGTTAGTGCTGTCTTATTTTCCTGAAGGAGAGATCCAGTAAGGGTTATACTGTTAGTGCTGTCTTATTTTCCTGAAGGAGAGATCCAGTAAGGGTTATACTGTTAGTGCTGTCTTATTTTCCTGAAGGTTATACTGTTAGTGATTATTTTCCTGAAGGAGATCCAGTAAGGGTTATACTGTTAGTGCTGTCTTATTTTCCTGAAGGAGAGATCCAGTAAGGGTTATACTGTTAGTGCTGTCTTATTTTCCTGAAGGAGAGATCCAGTAAGGGTTATACTGTTAGTGCTGTCTTATTTTCCTGAAGGAGAGATCCAGTAAGGGTTATACTGTTAGTGCTGTCTTATTTTCCTGAAGGAGAGATCCAGTAAGGGTTATACTGTTAGTGCTGTCTTATTTTCCTGAAGGAGAGATCCAGTAAGGGTTATACTGTTAGTGCTGTCTTATTTTCCTGAAGGAGAGATCCAGTAAGGGTTATACTGTTAGTGCTGTCTTATTTTCCTGAAGGAGAGATCCAGTAAGGGTTATACTGTTAGTGCTGTCTTATTTTCCTGAAGGAGAGATCCAGTAAGGGTTATACTGTTAGTGCTGTCTTATTTTCCTGAAGGAGAGATCCAGTAAGGGTTATACTGTTAGTGCTGTCTTATTTTCCTGAAGGAGAGATCCAGTAAGGGTTATACTGTTAGTGCTGTCTTATTTTCCTGAAGGAGAGATCCAGTAAGGGTTATACTGTTAGTGCTGTCTTATTTTCCTGAAGGAGAGATCCAGTAAGGGTTATACTGTTAGTGCTGTCTTATTTTCCTGAAGGAGAGATCCAGGGTTATACTGTTAGTGCTGTCTTATTTTCCTGAAGGAGAGATCCAGTAAGGGTTATACTGTTAGTGCTGTCTTATTTTCCTGAAGGAGAGATCCAGTAAGGGTTATACTGTTAGTGCTGTCTTATTTTCCTGAAGGAGAGATCCAGTAAGGGTTATACTGTTAGTGCTGTCTTATTTTCCTGAAGGAGAGATCCAGTAAGGGTTATACTGTTAGTGCTGTCTTATTTTCCTGAAGGAGAGATCCAGTAAGGGTTATACTGTTAGTGCTGTCTTATTTTCCTGAAGGAGAGATCCAGTAAGGGTTATACTGTTAGTGCTGTCTTATTTTCCTGAAGGAGAGATCCAGTAAGGGTTATACTGTTAGTGCTGTCTTATTTTCCTGAAGGAAGAGATCCAGTAAGGGTTATACTGTTAGTGCTGTCTTATTTTCCTGAAGGAGAGATCCAGTGCTGTCTTATTTTCCTGAAGGAGAGATCCAGTAAGGGTTATACTGTTAGTGCTGTCTTATTTTCCTGAAGGAGAGATCCAGTAAGGGTTATACTGTTAGTGCTGTCTTATTTTCCTGAAGGAGAGATCCAGTAAGGGTTATACTGTTAGTGCTGTCTTATTTTCCTGAAGGAGAGATCCAGTAAGGGTTATACTGTTAGTGCTGTCTTATTTTCCTGAAGGAGAGATCCAGTAAGGGTTATACTGTTAGTGCTGTCTTATTTTCCTGAAGGAGAGATCCAGTAAGGGTTATACTGTTAGTGCTGTCTTATTTTCCTGAAGGAGAGATCCAGTAAGGGTTATACTGTTAGTGCTGTCTTATTTTCCTGAAGGAGAGATCCAGTAAGGGTTATACTGTTAGTGCTGTCTTATATTTTCCTGAAGGAGAGATCCAGTAAGGGTTATACTGTTAGTGCTGTCTTATTTTCCTGAAGGAGAGATCCAGTAAGGGTTATACTGTTAGTGCTGTGCTGTCTTATTTTCCTGAAGGAGAGATCCAGTAAGGGTTATACTGTTAGTGCTGTCTTATTTTCCTGAAGGAGAGATCCAGTAAGGGTTATACTGTTAGTGCTGTCTTATTTTCCTGAAGGAGAGATCCAGTAAGGGTTATACTGTTAGTGCTGTCTTATTTTCCTGAAGGAGAGAAATCTAGTAAGCGACTAATCTTTTTTGTCATTTAAAGTAAAAGCTCCATAATTTACCTTCATTCTTTTATTGGTGAATAATTAAGTGATACTGTGTTTCTGCTTTGCCCTCCGTAATGATGGCAATAATTCATGTTATGCTGATGAGCCCACAGAAAGAGTTTCATAATGCATTTCAAATGGCTAAATGATTACAGCTTCAGATGAATGGAGTGAACTGTGAACAACGGCATGTTTTCTAACTGCGATAAATGCATTAGTGTAAATGTGAGAAAGACCCCACCGAATGCGGAATCATTCACAGAATCCCAACCAAATTGCCTGGTGGATGGGATGTGAAATAGATTTAAAACGGTTTAATTTATCACTGTTATAAAGGGTTTTTCATAAAGTGATGAGAGATCATCGGCAGGCCACTTGTTTAAGGAGTTCCTGTTTGTGTGCATGTGTGTGTGCGCTTACATGCATCGTTGTGCATGCTGGTGTCCCTCTTACAGTGAGTCAGCCCTGTGGATTTCTGTCTTGTGTGTACTCTGACTGCTATGGCCCCTGGGTGACAGGCATGGGTGTATAAGACATTATTTGCTGTGATTCTAAGGGGTCAGAGACTGAGGTGACAGTGCACATGCTGGGGTTGAGACAGACAGACAAACTCCCTCCTGCCACTTAGAGTCCATTATGAAGAGAGGGGTTTCTCTATATTACCCAGAATGCATTGTTGTCTGCCAGTTGTCAGTCAGGGTTGGTGACAGGGCTGCAGTAAGGTGGGGCAACAGTCTTTCTCTCCCTGTCTTTATCTCTCTTACTCTCCCTCTCCCTCTCTCTTTCAATCTCTCTCCCCTCTCTCACTCTCTCCCTTTCTATTTTCTATTGGCTCTACTCTTTACTTACCTAGTCAGTATGGTTCTTCTGATTGACAGAGGCTGATAGGTAGGTGGCAGGTTCTTGGCTTGCACTAGAAATGGCTTCGGCTAGGAAGTGGTTCAGAATGGTTTACAAGGCATGTTGTGGAAAAACAACATTTATTTTTTATGTTTCCAGAACACCTAAGTGCACTTTGTATTCTAAAATTACTGTACTCTCAATTACTTTCCCATTTAGAAACACTACACAGGGTTTTAACCTTTTTGAGCAAAATAGAGTCTAGCAGTAATTGCAGTAACTTTTCTCTGCTTTTATATATAGTTTGATCTGAAAACCTTTATCAAACTATTGTTGACACATACAGATGCTGTCATACAGGCAAGTGTTTGATTCCATTTTCTCACTGTTTTTTTTCCTAATTTAAAAAAAAGTAATCTGATGCATTATGCTAATCAAATAATTTGACTATTTTATAGTTATTTAAATAGATACATTTTCCTTCAATTGAATATAATTCACAACAGAAATGGGAACCTGATAGTAATATATGTCTTTTAGTCCTTCATTTTGCATCAGCACTGTCAGCTATAGCAACACATTCATCAACAGAGAAAGGGGAAACTCAATTTGATACGGGAGAATTTCATGTGACCTTTTATGCAGTAAGTGGGTCTGAATAAGAACTGCACATACATCAATAGATTCTCAACCTTCCAGAAGTGTTGATGGTTAATACAGCAACATTTCTGCAGAATACTGATCAGATGTTGGCTCTCCGCTTCTACCATATCAACATAAATTTGGCTTGAATTGTATGCAGTGTGGATGAATGAGGCCACATCTGTTCTTTCTTTGGCCACCTTGTTCATTGTTATGACTGCACAGTGGAGGTAGAAAGGCTGTTCACAATATCAGGTTTTACTTGTAACAACAACAAAAAAGCTTTTTAATTTACTTTTGTTGTCCTCCGGGAGTTGCTGAATCGCCTCTCTACTTCAGTTTGGTCCACAATTCATACACCTTGGTTCGGAGAGCGAGGTAGCGGCTGTGATCCCTTTCCTTTGCACAATATCACTTGAGTCATAAAATAGAAATAGTATTGTTATAATATATAACATGCAACTTCTAAGTGCATTTATTCTGCAGTATACAAATGTCTCGTGTCTTCCCTGTGTTCTTTTCACTCTCTGTCCGTTTGTAAGATGGCGCTGGAGCAGAAGGCAGACGTTTTACGTGCCCCCAACCGATTGTGTTTTTTGTTCGTTTATCTTTTTTTTACTCTTTTTGTACATAATGTTGCTGCTACCGTCTCTTATGACCGAAAATAACTTCTAGACATCAGGACTGCGATTACTCACCACGGACTAGCAGAATACGTTTTCTTCTTTCACTACTCTGACGAGCCTGAGGCGGAGAATATACGGCTCCCTCGGGAACAGGCACCGACCCCAGTGATCTGCGTGAAGAGGAGGCGGAGAAAGAGAGGCTGGAGAGGGGGCTGCCTTCTTAGAAGTTGGAGACGATCGAATAGACCTACACTTCCCGCAATTCTGCTAGAAAAAAACGGCAATCTTTCGAAAAATAAAATGGACGAGTTACTGGGAAGATTAAACTACCAACGGGACATTAAAAACTGTAACATCTTATGCTTCACGGGGTCGTGGCTGAAGGACGACAATATCAACATACAGCTGGCTGGT
Source organism: Oncorhynchus nerka (assembly GCF_034236695.1). Lineage (NCBI taxonomy): Eukaryota > Metazoa > Chordata > Actinopteri > Salmoniformes > Salmonidae > Oncorhynchus > Oncorhynchus nerka. The sequence continues at coordinate 23,807,083 of NC_088397.1, read as the reverse complement.
TATACGATGTACCGGCAGGATAGAACAGCAGCGTCTGGTAAGACAAGGAGCGGCGGTCTACGTATTTTTGTAAACAACAGCTGGTGCACGACATCTAAGGAAGTCTCGAGCTATTGCTCACCTGAGGTAGAGTTTATCATGATAAGCTGTAGACCACACTGGCAGCATCCGCACTGAGCTAAAGGCTAGAGCTGCCACTTTCAAGGAGCGGGACTCTAACCTGGAAGCTTATAAGACATCCTGCTATGCCCTCCAACGAACCATCAAACAGGCAAAGCTTCAATACAGGACTAAGATCGAGTCGTACTACACCAGCTCTGACGCTCGTCAGATGTGGCAGGGCCTGCAAACTATTACAGACTACAAAGGGAAGCACAGCCAAGAGCTGCCCAGTGACATGAGCCTACCGGATGAGCTAAACTACTTCTATGCTCGCTTCGAGGCAAATAACACCGAAACATGCATGAGAACACCAGCTGTACCAGAAGACTGTATGATCACACTCTCCGCAGCCGATGTAAGACCTTTAGACAGGTCAACATTCACAAGGCCGCAGGGCCAGACGGATTACCAGGACGTGCGCTGACCAACTAGCAAGTGTCTTCACTGACATTTTCAACTTCTCCCTGTCCGAGTCTGTAATACCAACATGTTTTAAGCAGACCACCATAGTGCCTGTTCCCAAGAACACTAAGGTAACCTGCCTAAATGACTACCGACCTGTAGCACTCACGTCTGTAGCCATTAAGTGCTTGGGAAGGCTGGTTATGGCTCACATCAACACTATCATCCCAGAAACCCTAGACCCACTCCAATTTGCATACAGCCCCAACAGATCCACAGATGATGCTGTCTCTATTGCACGCCACACTGCCCTTTCCCACCTGGACAAAAGGAACACCTATGTGAGAATGCTATTCATTGACTACAGCTCAGCGTTCAACACCATAGTGCCCTCAAAGCTCATCAATAAGCTAAGGACCCTAGCACTAAACACCTCCCTCTGCAACTGGATCCTGAACTTCCTGACGGGCCGCCCCCAGGTGGTAAGGGTAGGTAACATCACATCCGCCACGCTGATCCTCAACACAGGTGCCCCTCAGGGGTGCGTGCTCAGCCCCCTCTTGTACTCCCTGTTCACTCATGACTGCACAGCCAGGCACGACTCCAACACCATCATTAAATTTGCAGATGACACAACAGCGGTAGGCCTGATCACCGACAACAAAGAGACAGCCTATAGGGAGGAGGTCAGGGATCTGGCCGTGTGGTGCCAGGACAACAACCTCTCCCTCAATGTGATCAAGACAAAGGAGATGATTGTGGACTACAGGAAAAGAGGGGACCGGGCACGCCCCCATTCTCATCGACAGGGCTGCAGTGGAACAGGTTGAGAGCTTCAAGTTCCTTGGTGTCCAGATCACCAATAAACTAACATGGTCCAAGCACACCATGACAGTCGTGAAGCGGGCACGACAAAACCTATTCCCCCTCAGGAGACTGAAAAGATTTGGCATTGGTCCTCAGATCCTCATTGGTCCTCAGGTTCTACAGCTCCACCATCGAGAGCATGACTGGTTGCATCACTCCCTGGTATGGCAACTGCTCGGCCTTCGACCGCAAGGCACTACAGAGGGTAGTGCGAACCCTCAAGCTTCCTGCCATCCAGGACCTCTATACCAGGCGGTGTCAGAGGAAGGCCCTAAACATTGTAAAAGACTCCAGGCACCCTAGTCATAGACTGTTCTCTCTGCTACCACACGGAAAGCGCCAAGTCTAGGTCCAAGAGGCTTCTAAACAGCTTCTTCCCCCAAGCCATAAGACTCCTGAACATCTAGTCAAATGGCTACCCAGACTATTTGCATTGCCACCACACCCCTCCCCTCTCCACACCACTACCACTCTCAGTTGTCATCTATGCATAGTCACTTTAATTAACTCTACCTACATGTACATACTACCTCAACTAACCGTTGCCCCCACACATTGACTCTGTACCGGCACCCCCCTGTATATACAGTATTGTTATTTTTTACTGGTGCTCTTTAATTACTTGTTACTTTTATCTCTTATTCTTATCCGTATTTTTTGAAACTGCGCTGTTGGTTAGGGGCTCGTAAGTAAGCATTTCACTGTAAGGTGTTGTATTCGGTGCATAATAAGATTTGATTTGATGATATACTCTCTCTCTCATGATTCACCTCTCTTGTCTTTCTCATCACCACTCACCTTGCTGTCTTGTCTTCTGTTTGCAGAGATGGAGTGAAGAGGAAAGAGCCTATCGTTAAGGGCAGGAGCCAGCTGTGTGAGGTAAGTAATGACTCAGTGTTTTCTATTATCAAACCCTTTCTGCTGGTTTGGCCCATCTGTCTCTCTGTCTAATCACATCATTCATAACTGATATAAAGAACCAACATTGTATTTGACTCACTATGTTGTCCGTACTGTACTAAAACATCCCAGTATTTGGCAGCATACAGTATAATATTGCAACAGAAGCCCCCAGAATATATATGAAAACACACAGTACAGCACTGTTGTCAATTTACCTGTAATAACCTTGCTGGCTAACACCTTGACTGTTACAATGTTTCAAAGCTGCTTTTTGACCTACCTTTAGCAGCCTAGCTACTGTAGCTAACACCTTGTCAATCTAACTGTAGGATCCTAGCTAGCTAACACCTTGTCAATCTACCTGTAGTAGCCTAGCTAGCTACCACCTAGTCAATCTAACTGTAGCAGCCTAGCCAGCTAACACCATGTCAATCTACCTGTAGCAGCCTAGCTAGCTAACACCTTGTCGATCTACCTGTAGTAGCCTAGCTAGCTAACACATTGACCTATAGTGTTACAGTATGGCTGCTATGTAATGTGATTGGGAGGAAAAACTACATACAATCCTATGCTAAGCTACGAGGGGTTCTTAGCCTTGTGCTGACCTTCAGCTTTTCTTTTAGTGAATCAGTGTTTGCATCCCAAATGGCACCCTATTCCCTATATAGTGCACTACTTTTGACAAGGCCCCATAGGGCTATGGTCAAAAGTAGTGCACTATATAGGATAATAGGCTGCTATTTTGAATACAGACAGTGTGTTGCAGGTAGAAAGGTCATCCATGTTCCATGCTGCAGAGTAAAGCTGAGAGGTATGTTGTGTCCTCCATCATTAGTGCTGGCTAACAACACGGCAAGAGGCGCCTGCCTACCTACCTACTGCTCCAGCCCACTCACATAATTACAGCTGAACACCTTGGCGAGACAAGAAGTGAATCATTCTGTCAATCTGCCTACAATTGACATTTATACCTCTCAGTAGGCTATTGTATGTCAATGAGGTCAGGGATAATTCCACCACCTCCACTGCTACCACTGCTACGTGCAACTGCTGTACAACTAACTGCTATACTACTTCAGTACTAATACGACTAACACTACTTATTATGATACTAATATGGGTAGAACTGATCAAAATTGGTGGTCATCATTCTACTTACACTGAACTATAGTGTTTTATTGAAGGCACCGAGTAAATCGGAAATGTACACAGCTTCAGCTACCTTTACTAGAGATCCATTTCTAATAGAGGAAGATGTATAAAGGCCTACGTCTTTTTGTGAGACTGTGTTCAACTCGTCGCTTCATCCTGTGTTCTGTGAAAAGTGGGAGGCTGGGCTAGTCAAACCCATCTCTGCTTTCGTAGACGCCCATGTTGTCTTGACACAGTCTAATTACCAAAGGCAAACAGCACAGAGAACTTTCAAGAGCTGCCTGCCACGTTACGTGAATGCAGATATGATCTGGGAAGCAACAGCAGAAGAGTTCCTAGATACAGTGTGGTGAAGGCCGGTCATGAGTGAAAGCCAGGAGGGCAGTGAACCCCGAATGGGAAATAAAAAAGGTCTGAAATTCAGTCAGTGATGCATAGCCTACGTCTGGGAGTGAGAAACCACCACCGCCCACTTTTGAACCTGCCCGAACAGATCCACGGCTAGTCCTAGCGGTATTCATATCGAGTTCAACATGAAGATGTCAGACATTTAAAATAAATCCATTTGACTCAATTTATCCAAGGCTTTCATTTATGGTGTTGCTCAGTTCAAGACCCTTGCATCCAAAATATTCCCACCCCTGCGCTAGGCTAATTGTCTGAAAAGCCTGTGCGGGTTTATCCGCGAGGAAGGGAAACTGTACAAAGACAGTGTTAGGCTACCCATGAATAATGCACACATCATTAGAGCAGGTTTTAGTAAAGTACCTGGTCTGACACAGATTCTAACACAGTCTATATTGTGAATAATGGGTGTGTGCGAGCTAAGAAAATGTGCCAGATAAACCCAATCTGTTATGATTAGTTTGTGCCGTATAAATTAGATTCTCATTGGGTAGAACTATAATGCAAAAGCAAGCATTTCACTAATCTAGCTAAGTCAGTGCCTTGAAGTTGCAGATTTTTCGTTGACTTGCAACCTGACAAGAGTCTGATGATAATATCACAGAACAGTGTGCTTCTGGAGTGTGTAGCAATGCACTTAGCATAATTTAATCAATCATAAACTAATATTGGTTGTAAGCATCCTCTGAAATATTCAAATAGGATATTTCCTTGTCATTTCCCATGCAAATCATCCCAAATATGTTCATTTTACACTACAGTATATATGTCAATTCAACTGAAGCAGTAAAGCACCGTATAGTGCCCTGCTAATTGAAGGGTCTTCGGTGGGGATCTGACTCAATTTCTATAGACTCCATAATAATTTATCAATGACACCTCAGCAGGTGCTTCATCATGTCTCCAGACCAATTTTTCCATCGTCCTCCCCTATGAATACATGATGCTTCCAGCCCATACATCTTCCTGGCCCGTCCTTGTGCGTGAACTGAGTAGAGTAGAGTATTACTTTACTAATCCCAGCTTGGGAAATTGTTTTATCACAGCATTCATCATCCATAACGTATAAGGACTTGACACAATGACAGACACACAACCAAACAGAAAACATATCAAGACTCATGAAGGCACCTTCTCCTTAGCATCCGCAGAAGAGCAGTCGGATTCAAGTGCTGTTTTCCATCCCACTCTGGAGGAAAAAACAGCAAGAATACTGTTCACAATAGGAAGACATCATAAAACAGTTCATCAATTATACTCGTTAAAAAGCCTCATGTCTTTGGGTAAAAATGTCTAAACCTCTCTGTGGAACTTCTGGGCAGGGTGGACCTGCTACTGAAGCTGCTCCTGTGTTGCTTTAGAGTGCTGTGGAGTGGGTGTGTGTCATTGTCCATGATCATGTGTGTTTTTGCTTGCAGCTTTTTTATGAACATGTCCTGCATTGATTACAGGCTGCAGCCGATTGTAGCGCTGGCTTCCCTGATGATTTTGTCAAGCTTGTTTATATCCTCCTTGGCTAAATTATCTTTCCAGCACACAGTGGCATAGCTTACTATACTCACCACAACACTGCTGTAGAACATGGAACATGCAAAGCATTTTGTCACAGACATTAAAAGATCTAAGCTTCCTTAAAAAGTACAGTTTGGATCGGGCTTTATTTTATAGATGCTGTGGGAGTTCTCCTTCCAGTTCAGTTTGTTTCCACTATTACACCCAAGTACTTGTAAGCGTCAACAGTACCAATTTCTTCACCATAAATAAAAATAGGATTAAAAACATGTTTATTTTTCCTCAAATCTAATACTACCTCCTTCGCCTTCAGCACATTCATTGGCCTCACACCCTTTCACAAAGGACATAGTTGTATCCATGTGATTAGCATCGGGGTACGTCCAAAATGGCACACTTTTCCCTATATAGCGCACTAATTTGGACCTGGTCAAAGGCAGTGCACTATACAGGGAATAAGATGCCATTTCACATGCACCCAATGCCACTCCACAAGGTGCATTATATCTGAAATTGATATGCAATCTGTGTTTTTGGCAATCAGTGTTTCCGATTGTATTTTTTTTTGTATTATTCGTTTTATTTCAGCAGGGAGTCACCATTGAGGCCAGGGTCTCTTTCACAAAGGAACCCTGCATGTGCACTATATATACAAATGTATGTGGACACCACATCAAGTTAGTGGATTTGGCTATTTTAGCCACACCCGTTGCTGGCAGGTGTATAAAATCGAGTACACAGCCATGCAATCTCCATAGACAAACATTTGCATTAGAATGGCCTTACTGAAGAGCTCTGAGACTTTCAACGTGGCACCGTCATAGGATACCACCTTTCCAACAAGTCAGTTTTTCAAATTTATGCCCTGTTAGAGCTGTCCCTGTCAACTGTAATTGCTGTTATTGTGAAGTGGAAATGTCTAGGAGCAACAACAGCTCAGCCGCAAAGTGGTAGACCACACAAGCTCACAGAACCGGATCTCAGCTTGCTGAAGCGCGTAGCGCATAAAAATCTATCTATCCTGCGACCCTCACTACCAAGTTACAAACTACCTCTGGAAGCAACGTCAGCACAAGAACCATGTTTTTCATGGTTTGGGCTGGCCCCTTATTTCCAGTGAAGGGAAATCTTAACGCAACAGCATACAATAACATTCTAGATGATTATGTGTTTCCAACTTTGTGGCAACAGTTTGGAGAAGACCCTTTCCTGTGCACAAAGCGAAATCCATACAGAAACACCAGAACATCTAATTGTAATGTATTTTGTAGTTGGTTCCGGCAATGAGGTGCTTTAAAGCTAAAAGCAGATTTATCGAGTTTGGTCGACACCCGAGGAACCTCAGGAGTTAAGCAACCTTGTGAACGGGTTTGGTATCTCATGTTTTTATATTTTAACAACAAAGTTAGGTACGTTGAAAACTTCTGTAGTAGAGCTTTGTAAAAAATGGCATCCTATTCCCTATAGTGCACTTCTTATAGGGAATAGGGTAAAGTAGTGCACTCTATAGGGGACATTGTGGGTGCCACTTCAGACACAGTGATGGTCTGTGGTGTGTAAACTCCATACACTATAGCAGTAAAAAGCTTCCTGGTTGGTAAAGTAGCCAACTGCAGCCAATCTCCTGTGATTATTGGTGAATGGATGCTGAGCTAATGGAGTCGTTGGATCCTACTCTGAAATTAACAGCCACTTTCCCACAGAGCCCTGTGCGTTTTAATTAATTAGTCGATAGTCGCTAATCAATCAGACTTGAATTACAGAGGGAAATTAGAAGGATACACCCTAAATGCCGACCTCTGAGGAAAATCCATTCTGGCATGTATAGGGGTGGGGAGGGAGGGAGGGGGAGGGAGGGAGGGAGGGGGAGGGAGGGAGGGAGGGAGGGAAAGGGATGCTGTTTCTACTACAGATGTATAGGAAAGCTGTTTCCCTAGCATGTTAAGGATGCATCCGCGGATTAGCATTGAGAATCAATAGGAAATGCTAAATGACCGAAGCAAGTCTGACTCAACATTATAGTGTTCGTATGTGACAATAAAACATATTATAATTTTTTTCTTATCTGAAAAATGAAGTCATGGAATAATCTCAGTAAGGGTTGTTGTGGTGGATGTGGGTGATGCCATCCAACCTGGCATCCATCCATTTCTTAGAGGGAAATGTGCCACTGAGTGGATTTCTCTAGTACCACATTCCTGATAAAGGTGCCCCTATAGTAGTGTAGGCACACAAAGCAAGCATCTGCTGCCTGCCACTCTATTGAAGTGCCAAAATTAACACATGCACACGCACACACACACACACACACACACACACACACACACACACACACACACACACACACACACACCAACTAAAAATGACCAATAAAACTATTGAGTGGTACTGGGTGACATGATTCTATTTCCAGTCTATATGTAGTTACTGTGGAGGGGAAACAACAGCTAAGAACACTTTTAATCTCAGATCAATAGAACATGTCTGTAATTGGGATAACGCAACATACCAGGGTGGGAAACAGGCAGTTGAGAATATTACTCTAGTGTCAGATTAAATGACACAGTGCACAGGTTTCATTAGTCTAGCGTGAAGCGCTTCTCTTCAGTTCCAGGGGTATAAACACACAAACCCACTGCTCCTGAGATAGAGGGGCAGGAATGTGGGGATGTGATAATCAATCAAATCCGTTCCCGGGTTTATAGGGGAAATGAAGCAAAAAACAGATGCTAATTGATTTGATATTGGATTAGATTCCTATAACACTTTTCTAGGGGACTCAACGTGCTGTGTACTGCAGATTACGCTGTACGCAATGGGAGAAATTCCAACTACCACATAAAATGTGAAGGCTAGATTATGGACTCATAGCTCATAGGGTTCAAAACCTGTCTCCGCTGTAGCTTCAACCTGTAGCCCACAAAAGCGATTGTAAAGTTGAGTTGAGCTTCAGAGCCCCAAGGTCTAAAACTAGGGGCAGCCGCAAAGAAAAGTTTGAAATCTCCCGCCTCGTCTGATTACACAGATCGAGGAAAATACACGTTTTTAGACACATAATGACATTTCACAAAAACAGTGTAGCATTCACAACTGTAAATTATCTCCACCAGGCTTTGCTAAGCTGAGAACATTGTGTAGAGATTGTTTTGTAGTCTGTGAAAGCTTGGATGGTGTCGGTCTTATAGCTCTCAGAAGCACAATAAATACCTTTTAGTGTTGTGGCTACAGAGGAGCTTTAATAGGGTAAACCCTGCAGCCGCTTTCTGGATCTGTAATGTATACTGCTCAGTCAAGTGTTTCTGTCCAGTTGATGTGTTGTTTTTAGGTGATAGAAATATCTGGCGTGGAACTATAGAGTGTAAAGCGCCTGTACTTGATAGTTCAAACACGTCCATCAGGTCGCTTCATGCTGCATCTTTGACAATACAGTATGCTGGAACTATTAAAGGGAAATCAATAAGCAAATAAAACCAGGATCGTTTTAAGATTATTTCGTTTTTTTCCTCTTTGAACTTTTCTGTCCACTTCCCTGTTTTATGTTCACGTAGTCCTTATAACCACAAACTCCTAGTATCCTTTACGTACTGAAAGAATGAGCAGCCTTTTCACTAGACCGACCTTTGAGGAGGTGAACTTCAGTAGATGAACAGACAAACGCTGCCTCAGTTATAGTACAGCACATAAAATACTATTGTGTAGTTCAATACATTTGTTTCATGTCTCACCTCAGGAGCAAGAACACAATAGACCATTATTGTGATACCCAGTGAAATGAACACAGGTTTCAAGACGGATGTTTCGAAACCTCATTTATCATGTCCTTCCTTCCTGTTTGGTTGGTCCTCCCTGTATGAGAGGGTAAACGTGAGGCATACCTCTATTCCCGACTTCCACTCAGAACCAGTTTTTGCGGGAATATCACAAATTGCTGCTTTGGCTCGGAACAAAGACAACATTAATTTTATCATTTGATGTTTTAACCTGGCAGTATTACTCTCAGTAATCAGAAAAAACTATACGTATATATATTCTTAACAGTTTGACCAGTGGGAGCCTGCTGTTTAGAGGGGCTGTTAACTTTTAAAGTGCTTTTCGATGGTCTTCAAGAGTTGATGTGAGCCACAGTTAGTTTTATCAGAACAGATTTTGAGTGGGAGTATAGAAGCCTTGTGTTGGGGGGCTGTATGGTGACAGATCACTGTGTTTGGTGTGGGTTTATATTGAGAACTGTGTGTTGGTGTGTACAAAACAGTATCTGTTGTAACAATATTGATAACAACAATGAAACCTTGGTTTGATACAATGATGTGATACAAGTGTGGGCTGTACCATTGTGTGCATGTGTATATCCTTGTTTGCGAGTGTGAATGTGTGCGTGTCTGAGTGTCGAGCAGAGAGAGTAGCTCAAGGTCTCAGCAAGGTCTACGTTCCCCAGGGGCCCCTGGAGACAGAGGTGAACCATGAGTCCTAGTCCACCCACCATAGCAGAATGCCTATAGCAGAATGCCAAACTCAAGGCTCTAGTTTCCCATGAGACATCCTTTGCTCTCACCTATCATCACAGGGGTCAGATTCAACATGACCTCCAGACATTCACAAGATGGCTATTGTTTTCACCTCCTGGCTCTGCACTGACGTGGCTAACCTAGGCTCACAACACCGCCTGGCCCCACTCCAACCCCCCAGGCATCATGTGTGTCTGTGACAGGAACACTGGAGGAGGGTGCAACCACTTTACACGCCCACAGCTGACCTTTCACCCCCTTCTGTCATCACATGCGTAACACTCTGGCATGACCGTCTGGACACTTGACCATACGATCGCTTGACCATCTGGTCATATGGCCGTATTTCACAGACTTGTACATGAATTCACGCGTGACACTCTGGCACAACCACCTTAATACCGTTTGACCACTTCACCATTCGACCTTCTGAACGTCTTTCAGGATATAATACACAATGTTTTCAAGGCTGCTGTGCTGGTCATTAGTCCTGCTGACCTCTCGGCAGGTTCATTTATGACATCATGTCCTGGCAGTGGTGAAGGGCATTATGAGAGGGATTACACCCAACACCCTGGCTCATTCAGTCCCCCACGCTGGCACTGCACCTTTTCTGTTTCACATTAAAAAATAAAGTAGAGTGTGTGTGGGGGGGGGGGACTTTGGTGTGTGTGTATGCTATTATCAGTGTGTGCGCTGCTAGAGAGCGAGGATCGTCTTTCAGAGACACCTGAAAATGCGCAGTGCGGAGGGACTCCTGCCTTGAAGGCAGCGGTAATTGAAGTTGAAATGAAAAAGGACTCCAGAGCCAACGCTGCCAAGAGAGGAGACGGGGATATGAGAGGAGGGATGAGGACGTGAGAGGAGCGGAGAGGAGAGAAAAGGAGAGAAGGGTCCAAGGGAGTCCGAATCTATAGGGGAAAATCAAAGGTGCCCCGTAGGTGCTAAAGAAGTGATTTCCTTGGGGGATAATGTAGTTTGGCTCACCAACTCACCTTGAGTTATTAAAACATGGATTACCCACAGAACGCAGGGCTGAGAGAGAGAGACTTAATTCTTCTAGCCTTTTTAATCTGGGTTTAGAGGTAATGTGTGTTTGTAATACAATGCATGACAACATTACCATACTTCCATAGACTATATATACAGAAGTATGTAGACAACCCTTCAAATTAGTGGATTCGGCTATTTCAGCCACACCTGTTGCTGACAGGTGTATAAAATCGAGCACACAGCCATGCAATCTCCATAGGGAAACATTGGCAGTAGAATGACCTTACTGAAGAGCTCAGTGACTTTCAACGTGGCACCGTCATAGGATGCCACCTTTCCAACAAGTCAGTTTGTCAAATTTCTACCCTGCTAGAGCTGCCCTGTTCAACTGTAAGTGTTGTTATTGTGAAGTGGATACGTCCAGGAGCAACAACGGCTCAGCCGCGAAGTGGTAGGCCACACAAGCTCACAGAACGGGACCGCCGGGTGCTGAAACGCGTAGCGAACTTGACTTGCCTGCATAGAGCCCTGATCTCAACCTCATCGAAACACCTTTGGGATGAATTATAACGCCGACTGCGAGTCAGGCCTAATCGCCCAACATCAGCGCCTGACCTCACTAATGCTCTTGTGGCTGAATGGTAGCAAGTCCCCAAAGCAATGTTCCCAGAAGAGTGGAGGCTGTTATAGCAGCAAAGGGGAGACCATCTCCATATCAATGCCCATGATTTTGGAATGAGATGTTCGACGTGCAGGTGTTCACGTACCTTTGGTCATGTGGTACACTGGATAGGTGCAGTGAAATGTGTTTTTTTACAGGGTCAGTCATACCAGTATGGAGACCCTGTAGCAAATTAGGGTAAGTTCTTTGCTCAAGGATTTTCATCATGTCGGCTCAGGTATTTTAGATAGATTTTTCCCCTTAACGGCTCAGATATTTCAGAGCTAGCGTCTGTCAGCCCGGGCAGGTCTTTACAATATTAATACCCCAAGTCATTATGCAGTTTTATTCTCCCTACTGTAACTGTTTCAGAGCCGGCCCAATGCCTCAGTCAGCAGCCCGGCCTTATCCTGCTACAGTACCACCACAGATAGAACAATGAGACAGATATTTCACCAGATGTATAAATGTGAAGCATCCACTTGGCGTTTCCACTCACTACCAAATATGGTAGTGAGATGAAGCCCACAAGCCGGCAGTGGGAGAAGATAGAAGAATATGGATTTTGGCTGACATTTTGCTAATTTTGTCATTTATAAAATATTTCATCTCAATACAGTTTTCTGTTCCCAAAAGTAGAATCTGTTACATACACTCAAATAGTATTTGGTAGCATTGCCTTTAAATTGTTTAACTTGGGTCAAAGATTTTGGGTAGCCTTCCTCAAGCTTCCTACATTAAGTTAGGTGAATTTTGGCCCATTCCTCCTGACAAAGCTGGTGTCTCTGAGTCAGGATTGTAGGCCTCCTTGCTTGCACACACTTTTTCAGTTCTGCCCACAAATGTTCTATGGGATTGAGGTCAGGGCTTTGTGATGGCCACTCCAATACCTTGACTTTGTTGTTCTTAAGCCGTTTTGCCACAACTTTTGAAGTATGCTTGGTGTCATTGTCCATTTGGAAGACTCATTTGCTACCAAGCATTTACTTCCTGACTGATGTCTTGAGATGTTGCTTCAATATTTTCCTCCCTCATGATGCCATCTATTTTGTGAAGTGCATCAGTCCCTCCTGCAGCAAAGCACCCCCAAAACATAATGCTGCCACCCCCATTCTTCACAGTTGGGATGGTGTTCTTCAGCTTGCAAGCCTCCCCCTTTTCCTCCAAAGATAACGGTGGTCATTATGGCCAAAAAGTTAAATTTTTGTTTCATCAGACTTGAGGACATTTCTCCAAAAAGTATGATCTTTGTCCCCGTGTGCAGTTGCAAACCGTAGTCTGTTTTTTTTATGTCGGTTTTGGAGCAGTGGCTTCTTCCTTGCTGAGTGGCCTTTCAGGTTGTCGATGTAGGACTCCTTTTACTGTGGATATAGATGCTTTGTACCTGTTTCCTCCAGCATCTTCACACGGTCCTTTGCCGTTGTTCTGTGATTGATTTGCACTTTTTGTACCAAAGTACGTTCCTCTCTAGGAGACAGAACGCGTCTCCTTCCTGAGCGGTATGACGGCTGCGTGGTCCCTTCAGGCATTGGAAATTGCTCCCAAGGATGAACCAGACTTGTGGAGGTCTACAATATTGTTTCTGAGTTGTTGGCTGATTTCTTTTGATTTTCCCATGATGTCAAGCAAAGAGTCACTGAGTTTGAAGGTAGGCCTTGAAATACATCCACAGGTACACCACCAATTGACTCAAATGATGTCAATTAGCCTATCAGAAGCTTCTAAAGCCATGACATAATTTTCTGGAATTTTCTAAGCTGTTTAAAGGTACAGTCAACTTAGTGAATGTACACTTCTAACCCACTGAAATTGTGATACAGTGAATTATAAGTGAAATAATCTGTCTGTAAACAATTGTTGGAAAAATGACTTGTGTCATGCACAAAGTAGATGTCCTAACCACTTGCCAAAACTATAGTTTGTTAACAAGAAATTTGTGTAGTGGTTGAAAAACTAGTTTTAATGACTCCAACCTAAGTGTCTGTAAACTTCCGACTTCAACTGTATGTATGTACTTATATGGATATATATAATTACACTAAAAATATACGGGGGATAGGAAATTATGCAGACAGTTACATTGATGGAAGCAACAATCTATCTGCAATATTACAGCTGATCCACCCCTTCATTTGACTTTTTTTTTAAATAAATAAAAGAATAATACATTCATGTAATTGGCGAGTAACAGGTCGGCTCTCGGGAATAATATTGGTCCTGATGTTAGGCTCGGGGCGGGTGTGGATCCAAATAACTCACCCATGCAGGACTCTACTACCATGGGACCTGCACTGATAGTCCTATCCTGCTAATGTACTGCACTACAGTACCACCATGGGACCTGCACTGACAGGGATGGACCTAGGTATCAAAGGCTCACTGAATGGGAACCACACCAGCTTTGCTGGCTTTACTCAGCTCTCACCTGTTTGCATTGGATTCTCTCTGCTCCCCCCATGTTTGCCTAGTGAAACCTAGTGAAACCTTGGCCCACGCCTGATGTATGTACAGTGTGTGTGTTAGTGTTGCCATCAGTGCCATGAGTCAAATGTGAGTCTGTCCCCGGCCCGTAAGTCTCACAGCACAGGGGCATGTCAGCTCAGCATGATCTGGCCTCCACACACACACTTAATTTCATAAAACGATTGTCATCACCCAATTTGTCATGGGCCACAGTCGTGCTCGGAACACCATCCGTTTGCTCCAGGCTGACTTTATGCTCCGTCATATTTGATAAGTCTTATGTGGTCTGTTACGGACGAAGCAGTGAACAAAGGTACATTTCCCCACGCTGCCAAATGGTGAGACGTGCCCCCTGCACATATTATCACGCCCTATGATCATTAGGTACAATGACAACGAGGTAGTCTATGGTACGGTCTATGGTAGATTTAAACAGATTGGACTTGTGCTCTACTGTAGGTCTATAGTGAACATAAAGACAAAGCTACAATGTTAGCATGTGTAAGGTAACCTGTCTTCCTGTATTATTACTACTGTCTGTCAGTAGAACAAATGGATGTATTGCTGAACAGACCTTGAGGATGGTGTATAATAGATACATCAGAGCATCTGTACCTCTTCAGGCTGTACAATAGACTGAGAGGAAAGTAGAACAGCTAAACACATAGATGTATCTTCAGGAATTATATATAAAACATGTGCCTCTGAAACTAGCCTGATAAAGAAATAAGTACTTTGGAATCCTCTTTGATAACGTTAGATAAAATACCCCCCAAGGCCCTTTTTGTCTCTGAATCAAATTATGGATATTATGTTCTTTTTTGGGAGCATTTATTTGACTCGTAGTAAGAGCAAGTGCACATTCTGTAGGCAAATCTGTGTTGAGTGCTTTTAGTGGCCACTTCATGAAGGCTCTAATGTCCATTTGACCTTTGTCCATGTTGCAGTTTAATGTACCGCTTAAAAGCAGGATAGTGTTCGTCTTTTTTGGCTGAAAACAAACATGTTTTCCAATTCCAAAATGTACAAACTCTACTTTTATGAAGAGTAAAACAATAACTAGATAACTAGATGTTTGTGGGGCTTGCTTTAGCTCTTTTAAAAGTATATTTGTGGTAGTGGAAGAAGTAAAAAAAATTGTACCTTACTATTTAAAGCAAAGCCGTTACAGTGCCTTCAGAAAGTATTCACACCCCTTGACTTTTTCAAGTTTTGTTGTATTACAGCCTGAATTTAAAATGTATTAAATTGAGATTTTGTGTCACTGGCCTACACACAATACCCAATAATGTCAAAGTGCAATGATGTGTTTACAAATATTTACAAATTAATTAAAAAGGAAATCCTGAAATGTCTTGAGTCAATAAGTATTAAACCCCTTTGTTATGGCAAGCCTACATAAGTTTAGAAGTTAAGCTTAGCTTAACAAGTCACATATTATGTTGCATGGACTCACTCTGTGTACAATAACAGTGTTTGAATTATATTTCTTAATGACTACATCATTTCTGTACCCACATACAATTATCTGTAAGGTCCCTCAGTCGAGCACTGAATTTAAACCACAAAGACCAGGGAGGTTTTCCAATGCCCCTCTTTTTATACTGCTGTTACTCTGTTATCATCTATGCATAAGTCACTTTAATAACTCTACCTACATGTATATATTACCTCAATTACCTCGACTAACCGGTGCCCTGCACATTGACTCTGTACCAGTATCTCCTGTATATAGCCTCGCTATTGTTATTTTACTGCTTCTCTTAATTATTTGTTACTTTTATTTCTTATTTTTGTAGGTATTTTTCTGAAAACTGCATTGTTGATTAAGGGCTTGCAAGTAAGCATTTCACTGTAAAGGTCTACACCTGTTGTATTCGGCGCATGTGACAAATACAATTTGATTTGATTGGTAGATGGGTAAAAATAAAAAAGCAGACATTGAAGTGGTGCTTCTTACTTAAAACATGAGGTTTTTCCCAGGAACATTTTCCAGGCCATAGACATATCTGATACTGGCAGAAAGCTTAAATTCTTGTTAATCTAACTGCACTGTCCAATTTACAGTAGCTATTACAGCGAAATAATACCAATGATTTTGTTTGAGAAGAGTGTACAATTTTGATCATGAAAAGTTATTAATAAACAAATTAGGCACATTTGGGGAGTCTTGATACAAAATCTTGAACAGAAATGCAAGGGTTCATTGGATCAGTCTAAAACTTAGCACATACACTGCTGCCATCTAGTGGCCAAAATCTAAATTGCACCTGGGCTGGAATAATACATTATGGCCTTTCTCTTGGATTTCAAAGATGATGGTACAAAACAAATACAAAATAATGCTTTTTTTCTTTGTATTATCTTTTACCAGATCTATTGTGTTATATTCTACTACATTCCTTTCACATTTCCATAAACTTCAGAGTGTTTCCTTTCAAATGGTATCAAGAATATGCATATCCTTGCTTCAGGGCCTGAGTTACAGGCAGTTAGGTGAAAATTGAAAAAAGGGGCTAATCCTTATTAATAACGTTTTTAAGAACTTGAAGTTAAGATAGCCTGAACATGTGAAAATTGGTTTGGGGTCTCTATCTTGAACGGTTCAAGAATTACTATTGGTAAGTTATTTTATGCACATTTATGCACATTTATATAGTTAATGACAAGACATGAGAGAGCTGTTAGCTGATGTTAGCTAGCTACTTTCCGTCACTCTAAACTCCGACAAACAGCTGTAACTGTTGATTGGTAGAAGATAATTACTTTCTGATTCCAGCTTTAAATAGAACAGAAGTAAACCAAGATGTCATACCCTTTAAGTGTGTGTGATTGTCCATAGCAACGGCTCCGTTTGGGCTGCTCAACGACAAGACTGAGAGAGCTGTTAGCTGGCTTTAGCTAGCTACTTTTCGTCACTCTAAACTCAGACAAACAGCTGGAACTTTTGATTGGTAGTAGATCATTCTGTTCTGATTCCAGGTCATTTTAATACCAGAGCAGTAGACCAAGATGTCATTTTTCAGTTGTTTGTAAAAAGTTTTGGGGAAAATTGTTAATGAGGTTACTAAAACAGCTGTATTGGTAGATTGGTAGCAGCTATTTTTTTCCGATTGGAATAGCAGAGAAGTAAAGGAATTCACATGCTCTCATGTTTTGACTAACTGGTCGCGAAAGGGGTCAAATTAGCAGATTTTTGTCAAAAGTTGCTTTGTTGCCAGTGAATGGAATGTTGGATTTCTGGGAGTTTAAAAGTTTAAAAGTATTAAATATATATTAAAAAGTTGTATGCAAGCACACTGGTCCTGACCACTCTGAACATTTTAAAGTTGGAATTGTATTTCTAGCTTAAACAGTATAAGAGGATTATCATTCCAAATAATAATAATAGGAAGTATGACAAAGATTTAAAGTGGGGACTCTTGCTTCACAAGCCCCTTATTGCATCAGCCTATTCAATATTCAGCTATTCAGTTTTGTCAAGTTTACTATGTTGTGCTTGCCTTAGAACTACTAACACAGGAGTGTACACTGAGCAGAGGTAAGGCAAGACTAACCGAATGAAAAATATCCAATAAAATGACCAGGCTACATCACTCTTATCCCCATGGCGACAGGGTGTCTACCTAAATGGCAGTATATCCATGCAGCTGTGCTCTGAGGATTTACACTGACAGACACCACGCTAGCAGAGCACAGTACTCTATGAGGGTGTAAGCTTTCAATGCTATGCAGACAGTGGAACTGTAGGATAATGGAAGCGTAATTAGTCCCTGTCCCATGGTGACATCGTCCTCCTCTCCTTCCCCCTCTGTCACCGCATCACTGCTCGACTTTATAGACGGGTTAGCTGACAACATCACCGAAGAGATACACACGATTCAATGGGGCAGAAGTCCCTGTGTTGTAATTACATCTGGATGGTCAGATAGCTAGCAATGACGATGACAAGACGCTGCCACGTGGAGAATTGCAGGTTGCTCATTTCAACTGGTTTTAAGTTGTTCTTGATACCATCTTGTTATTAGGTGTTTTGGCTGATGTCATGTCTACGTTAATGTGGCAAAAATGTGCTGGCTAGCTAGCTAACCAACAACTGTGACGATGTATTCGAGAGCCAACAACATTGGACACTAAATATAGTTTACATGTTGTCAACAATCTACAGTAAATCTGTTTTGTCCCATAGTTGCGCACACGCTTCGGTTTCGTTGCTAAACAACCAACCCATCTATGGAGACTGGGGGACGGGCGGGGGTGGGAGGACGGGGAACAGGGGAGTCTTTGAACCATCCTGAAGCTGCATACAGTTATTGTACACTAACCCAATTATGTATAGAAATGTTGAATGCAGAAACTGGGCCAAGAACCAGATTTGTCAGTATTATCTGGGACATTTCATGAGAGAAAGAGAAATATGTATAGTGTGGTAGATATGTATGTATGGTGTATTCCATGGGATGGTATGGAAGGTATTGTTATGTCATGGTTCTTGAGAGAAATAGCCAATCAACACCTGGTTGAGAAAATTGGCTGGGAAACCTATGGTATCTATCTAGTCATTTAGATTTGTGGTCAAGGTGTGTTTACTGTATTTATTATCAATTTGTCTTCATTATCACCATGGTGACAGGGTTATAGACAGGTTGGCAGAGAGAGTAAATGAGAGCGAGAGAGTAAGACAGAGTTTCTTCTACCGTGTGTCTGGTTGAAGGATGCATGTTTGAGAGCGAGGTAGACGTACCCATTACCATCTTGATGTTCTGTTTGTAGTTTATCCTTGTTCCCTTGCTAGATAGTCGTCAATCTCTATGACTAAAGGTAATTTAAAAAGTAGAAGGATAAATAATTTAAAATGCTTTACCTCAGCGAGTTGTTCTGACCTCAAACAAAGAGTACTGTGACACTAATGGTTTTGAAAATAATCCAAATTTAGATTCTAAAACCAAAGAACTGGCACCATGCAACCACACACTCTCCCTCTCCCAGCCCACTTGTTTTTTCTCTTCCCACTCGCGGACCTGTGAACACTGCGAAGTCACACATAAGCGCACTAAGTCGTGCACACAAGCACGCGCACACAAAAACACAAGAACACACAGACACTAACAGTTATTGTACACACAAGTACTTACGGCAGTCTCTTTCTCTCTCTCGCACACACACACGCACACACACACACACACACACACACACACACACACACACACACACACACACACACACACACAGTATCCTACATCTGCCCACACACATACAGTACAAAGAGATGCCTGGAGAAATTGTCTTCTGATCTGCCATCTACCATAAATCACATTACTAACACAGAGTCCCTCATCACTGACGAAACGCACCAAAGTTCAACAGTTCACTCAGAGTTCCTTCTCTGTATCCCTATATTGTTTGTACTGTACAACATGCCATGGTGGCGCTTTAGCCTGAATGAATTCACATCATAATTGGAACGTACTGTAGTTGTTGTCAAATGGGATCTTGGGAAGGTACGACAAAGAGTTTATTTTGTAGACTTCAGGTAATTTATGGTATAAAGTGCTTCATTTATTATCTAGTGTCTACATCTCTCCAATTTACCCATCTCACCAATTTACCCACAACCACCTGGTGACACATCAATGGAGACTCTACAAGAAGATAAACTGTCATTTATACTCTTTCTATTGTGCACCATTTACTAATTACACTGATTAAAATCCTTGGACAGTGTATTCATTCCTATTTTCCTCAGAGCAGCTTACTGTGCCTCTGTCAGAATAGGAGTGTTGTAATTATCTATTGTGATCGTAAGCTATTCATTGAATTGAAGAGTAATTGCAGGGTAATAGTAATTGCCAATCAGAGACAGAGGTTCACAGATATTAAAGGATTGGTTTGGTAAGAGATAATGGCGGAGGAACTCCACTTAGCCTACGGGGGAGTTGGAGTCATCATCTTTCTTGCTTACTCCTATCCATTCCTTTCAGATCTGTGAACACCAAAGGGGTAGAAGAAGGGGCTAGGGGCTGAAGGAAACAAGCCAGAAGTCTGAAAGATTGAGGTCAAAGCTGTCCGTTGTTTTCCCTGCAGGACCAGTGAGAGATTACGTTTTGATGACAAGCTCTATACCTTAAGGTGAGATAAAAATTAAAAGTCTGTCTTTATGAAAAGGCGTCATACCAGGAAACTTTTGGGGGGGAAACAGTTGAAAATAAAGTACCTCCCACTTTTTTTCTTCAAGGATTTTGCACTGTAGAAAATGAAAAGCTCTCTGTTTGTTCATTTTCTTTTCATGGCCTGAAGACTACAATTTTAGAAAACATTATTCAGCCTTTTCTAAAGAAGTATCCTTGATGCAGCTTTGGATTGCACTGACTGTCATACGTCAGCTTTGTCATTTTCTATTACTTCGGTATTTACAGTGTAATTCATTGTTTTGATTGGTAAAAGTTCAATAGATTTGATGTGTGCTTAAATCTCACCTCTCTCTCTCTCTCTCTCTCTCTCTCACTCTCACTCTCTCAGGGGAAGCTAAGGTTTGCTTGCATGCACGGCACACTTCCTTTCTCTCTTTATCTCTCTCTCAATCTCTCTTTTTCTCTCTCCCACACTAATGCCCTTTGCTAAGGTTTACGCGTCATGGGTTCTGTCATGCATATGCTTTATTCTCTTAATTCGGTCTCTTAAATATTCACTTTGATGATGCTAATGTGTAGAAGCGAGTCGAACACCGGCGCAATCTCATGTTTGAAGACGTGTCGGGCGTCCTGTACCGCCACCTCAGCCTCGGCTAATGAACGCTCCGGCTCCGCTCCAAATACCTCGCTCTACACCCGCTGTTTCTCCCACTCTCTCACTGTCTGCTTTCTCTTTAATTGTCATCTATGTTCACGAAAAAGACTTTCCGCGACCTCATACTGACGTGATGCTCGACTTCCCTTTACTTAAGTAGGACTTAGTGTTTACGTTGAATAAGAGATATTGGATATTCCTTGTTCTATTGTTTAGGTAACCGTGTTGGAGATTTACCTAGAGAGAAGTTTTAAATAGCACATTACATGTTTTAACACTGTTCAGGCTAGAGCCTGTAACTATGGTTGATTTTGCAATAACACTTGCAATATTTATAATGAATGGTTGCTCAGTCATTTTAAAACGTTTTAAAAAATGGTGGTGTATAATTTAAGGCGTGCAAATATGATTTCTTTATACTCAGTCCAAATCGAGTGGGAGCACTGGAGGCCTCCATTATATGGTCATTATAGGCTGCTGTGTGGGTAGTGATTTAAGGAGATTTGTTTCTCCTGCAGTTTCCTAGGAAATTGCCCTCATTATAATGGTTCTATTCAGTTTGGATCCAGATCGATCTCACACTCTTTCCACAGTGAGGCAGGGGTCTTAGTAACGCATGTAGGTGTCAGTGTGTGAGTGACAACAGTGCAGTGATTACTGCCAGGAGGCTGAGGGTGTCAACCAAGGGTTAACAAGGGTTTTATATACAGTCCGAGGCATATAAAGTATGTAAGCACAATAGTACACGGATTACTATTCAGTGGCTGAGAGTGTCAAACAAGGGTTAAGTTGGGGTGTATGCAGTAGAGACCTATAGAGTCCTGGTAACACCCCTCACTGACGGGCCATATGTCTGAAGGGAATCTAATGCTTTTATGGCTCACAGACTGAGACTGTTTGACTAAAAGCAACTGTCGGTGTGTATCTGTGTCTTTATGCGTGCTGGGCAGGGGGTGTCAGTCTTCAAATAACCACTTTTAGGCTCTTTAATGTTCAAACTACCCAACTATCTCAATCAATATTGCTCAGTGTGCCGTTGAATGTTGAAAAGAGGGCTTCGAAAGAGGGCTGCACGGCAAGGCCAGTAGAACCAACAGAGAACCAATCAGAATTACCCACCCTGCAATGTCTGGAGTCATCACAGTTCTATTAGCAAGGAACGATGCTCTTTAACAGTGTGGTATTTGCTCTTCTTACAGTATGCCGTTGTCATGGTTTTGAACATCTTGGAAGAGTGGCTACTGTCCTCTACTGTCGTTATGGATAGAAAACATGACTTTGAGTCACTAGGGTTAACACCAGTTCTACGCATTGGCATCGCTGGGGGGAAAAAAGTGTTTTGTTAATTAAAAGATGTGTTTCATGAGAACTTTTATTAAACTGGGATATTATCTTTGCTTGCATTATTGGTTTGGTTATTTTCCTCATCGACTGTCTCCACTGATTTGTTCTATGGCAATGAACATTTTTGTAATTTGTTCCCCCCCCTCTCTCTCTCTCTCTCTCTCTCTCTCTCTCTCTCTCTCTCTTATCTCTCACACACACACACACGAAAATATAATCTAGTTTGGAAAAGCGACTGAGATTGTTTTGAGCTGTACGTTTTCAGAGTTCTTAGAGAACAGTAGTGAATCCTTCCCTACCTGGGCCTCGAGCTCCAGGGACACAATCTCTCCAACACCATGCAGCCTCTGGATGAGAGACACACTGGGAGGTGTCCTTCACATTACAACCTCTGGATGAGACACACTGGGAGGTGTCCGTCACATTACAGCCTTGGAGGAGAGGACATACTGGGGGGATGAAGGGGAGACAAGTGTATTTGTTTAGTGTTAAGATACAAGTAACAAAGTATAATAATCACATCATAAAATAATCAAATAAAAGTACTAACAAAGTAACAAAAACAAGAGTTTTTGAACAAGATCATGGCGTCTGGTAACAAGTGGGTATCTTGAAGTGTTCCGTTTGTAGTGTGTTAGCCTGCCGTCTGTTTTTTTCTCAAGGTATTAGTATCTGCTATCTAGCTTGATTTTCAGGGGGATTTTCAGGGGGAGCTTGTTGGGGACCAGTCTTTGAGGTATTCAAACTATATCACAAATGTACCTAAAAGTGTGTTCTTGTACTGATTTGAGTCAAACAGGATAGACACAAGAATATCAAACATCATGTTTGTCATGATATTTGATCATAGAGGTACATTTAGGGGCTCACGAGTGGCGCAGTGGTCTAAGGCACTGCATCTCAGTCCCTGGTTTGAATCCAGGCTGTATCCCATCCGGACGTGATTGGGAGTCCCATAGGGCGGTGCACAATTGGCCCAGCACCGTCCGTGTTTGGCGGGGATAGGCCGTCATTGTGTTAATTAAGAATTTGTTCTTAATCTTAACTGACTTGCCTGGTTAAAAAATTTTTTTTTTTTATGTTTAGTATTCATCATAGATAAAAATAAAAATCAAAATAAAGAAAGTCGCACACTCCATGTATAAACTCCCGGCAACTTTTATTTATTTATTTTAATTTAATTATTTATTTTTTACCCCAATTTCGTGGTATCCGAATGTTTTTAGTAGCTACTTTCTTGTCTCATCGCTACAACTCCCGTACGGGCTCGTGAGAGACGAAGGTTGAAAGTCATGCGTCCTCCGATACACAACCCAACCAAGCTGCACTGCTTCTTAACACAGCACCATCCAACCCGGAAGTTAGCCGCACCAATGTGTCGGAGGAAACACCGTGCAACCTTGGTTAGCGCGCACTGCGCCCGGCCTGCCACAGGAGTTGCTGGTGCGCGATGAGACAAGGATTTCCCTACCGGCCAAACCATCCCTAACCCGGACGACACTAGGCCAATTGTGCGTCGCCCCACGGACCTCCTGGTCGCGGCCGGTTGCAACAGAGCCTGGGCGCGAACCCAGAGTCTCTGGTGGCACAGCTAGCGCTGCAGTACAGCGCCCTTAACCACTGCACCACCCGGGAGGCCCCACTCCCAGCAACTTAATGCTGGGAGATTATACATGGAGTGTGCTACTTCCTTTATTTTGATAGTTTATAGTTTATTCGCCGTTAGACAGCACCTCCACACGAACACATTTTTCTGGGCGTGCGCCAGCTCATGTTTTTGAATCTACTAGTATTCATCATGGAACAATAGAAATAGGCGTGGTTACACTAGGATTTAACCGACTTCACATTATTCCATCTCTACCACAGTAACAGCAGCCCTCACAGTACAGAAAATCCACATGCCACTGTGGATAGAGGAATGAAACCAAGCATTACAGTGTAAAGCTTGAAGAGTCATCCTAATTGGCCCCTATTACAGCCCATAATTACCACTCCCATCACTGGATAATGTGTTGTGTAGGCTGATTATACACAGATCCTTTCAAAATAGCCGAAACGCTAATAGCCCTAGAAACAAGACAAGTACTCTGCTAGTCACGATCGTTCCTTTTTGTTTTGGTCGATCACGATATCACACCTCTATTTATTGCAGAGTAGGAATGGGGGGTTATGCAAATATTAAAATGAGCAGAGGAGTTCTCACTAACCTGGTGCCTTTTCTCTCTCCTTGGTTTGATATGTGTCATTTATCTGACAAAGAATGTTATTAATTGTATTTGCATCGTATAATTGGAAACCTTCCCTGATGCATTTAGAAGCAGAGCAGTCTCGTTAAGTAGCACTCTGAGAAGGGAGTCAGAGGACTAGAATTAACATAAAGTAAACCTAAAAAGAAC
The DNA here is from genome assembly GCF_034236695.1 of Oncorhynchus nerka. Lineage (NCBI taxonomy): Eukaryota > Metazoa > Chordata > Actinopteri > Salmoniformes > Salmonidae > Oncorhynchus > Oncorhynchus nerka. Next base: position 23,782,529 of record NC_088397.1, on the reverse strand, counting down.
TCACTGTTTCAATATAGGAGATGCTGCTGTACCAATCACTACTGCAGACTGTTTTGAAATTGAGGGAGAGATTAGAAGAACCTCTTGGATTGGAAGGTGAAAAAAAACAACCTAAGAGTGAATGAGTAGGAAAGAGATGGAGAAACAGTAAGTGGAAGGAGAGAGATGAGGAGAAACAGGAAGAGGAAGGAGAGAGATGGGAGGGATTCAGGTAAGGGGCAAGAGAGAGAGAGAGATGAGGAGAAACAGGAAGAGGAAGGAGAGAGATGGGAGGGATTCAGGTAAGGGGCAAGAGAGCGAGAGATGAGGAGAAAACAGGAAGAGGAAGGAGAGAGATGGGAGGGATTCAGGTAAGGGGCAAGAGAGAGAGAGAGATGAGGAGAAACAAGAAGAGGAAGGAGAGAGATGGGAGGGATTCAGGAGAGATGAGGAGAAACAGGAAGAGGAAGGAGAGAGATGGGAGGGATTCAGGTAAGGGGCAAGAGAGAGAGAGATGAGGAGAAACAGGAAGAGGAAGGAGAGAGATGGGAGGGATTCAGGTAAGGGGCAAGAGAGAGAGAGATGAGGAGAAACAGGAAGAGGAAGGAGAGAGATGGGAGGGATTCAGGTAAGGGGTGATAGAGAGAGAGATGAGGAGAAACAGGAAGAGGAATGAGAGAGATGGGAGGGATTCAGGTAAGGGGCAAGAGAGAGAGAGATGAGGAGAAACAGTAAGAGGAAAGAGAGAGATGGGAGGGATTCAGGTAAGGGGCAAGAGAAAGAGAGATGAGGAGAAACAGGAAGAGAAAGGAGAGAGATGGGAGGGATTCAGGTAAGGGGTGATAGAGCAAGATGAGACTGAAAGAAAAGATAGCAAGATGGGGAGCGAGAGACACAAGAAAGTGACGAGAAGGATGCCACACCACCTGTTGTTTTAATGACTTCCTACTTGCTACTTCCTACTTCCTGCTAAGGCATTTTTTGACAGCTTTCTGTCTCTAGTCTTCACACATCGGTTTCTCATCATTACAATAACTGGCCCTGAGGTCCCTTGGTCCACTCAACCTCCAGCAGGAGACCAGACTGGTCCAATTTAAACAAACACCACACACTGCTTTCCCTCTGAGACCTCAGAGAAGTGCTACCTCTTCCCTCACTCCCTCGACACGGGCAACACTCGACTCATTCTCCTCTCACACAGAGCAAACTCACACTGGCTCCTCTCTCACGTTGCTATAGCTACCTGTCTGAGAACTAACGAACAATACAGACCTTGAGTTCCCCCCGTGCCCCACTCATCTGACAGCTCCACTGCCTGTCACTTTCAAAGACCAACTATATACATAAATATAAACGCAACATGTAAAGTGTTGGCCCTATCTTTCATGAGCTGAAATAAGCTGAAAAAATGAGCTGAAAGATCCCAGAAATGTTCCATGCGCACAAAAAGCTTACCTCACTCAAATGTTGTGAACAAATTTGTTTACATCCCTGTTAGTGAGAGTGTCTCTTTTGCCAAGATAATGATATTTACACAGGTGCTGTGGACAATAAAAGGCAACTCTAACATGTGCAGTTTTGTCACACAACACAATGTGACAGATGTCTCAAGTATTTGAGGGAGCTTATAATTGGAATGCTTACTGCAGGGATGTCCACCAGAGCTGTTGCCAGAGAATTGAATATTCATTTCTCTACCATAAGCCGCTTCCAATGTCGTTCTAGAGAATTTTCAGGACGTCCAACCAGCCTCACAAACACAGACCACGTGCATGGTGCCGCGTGGACGTGCGGTTTGCTGATGTCAACGTTGTGAACAGAGTGAGAATACAATTGCATTTTATCAATGGCAATTTGAACTCACAGAGATACCGTGACGAGATCCTGGGGCCCATTGTCATGCCATTCATCCGCCCCATCACCTCGTGTTTCAGCATGATAATGCACAGCCCCATGTCGCAAGGATCTGTACACAATTTGTGGAAGCTGAAAATGTCCCAGTTCCTTCATGGCCTGCATTCTCACCAGACGTGTCACCCATTGAGCATGTTTGGGTTGCTCTGGATCGATGTGTACGACAGCGTGTTCCAGTTCCCGCCAATATCCAGCAACTTTGCACAGCCATTGAAGAGGAGTGGGACAACATTACACAGGCCACAATCAACAGATGTGTCATGCTGCATGAGGCAAATGGTGGTCACACCAGATACTGACTGGTTTTCTGATCCACGACCCTCTCCACGACCCTACTTTTTAAAAATCTGTGTTATCTGTGACCAACAGATGCATATCTGTATTGTCAGTCATGTGAAATCTATGGATTGGGGCCTATTGAACTTATTTCAATTGACTGATTTTATGTCTTTATATGAACGGCAACTTAGTAAAATCTTAGAAATTGTTGCATGTTGTGTTTATATTTTTATTCAGTATATAATATACTCCACCTCTTAACTTATATAATGTGCAGATGGATCAGTATTAGAAAGGTTCAAACAATCTGATTAACAGTGTCACTCCATTTTATACATTGTATAATAGTAGTGAAGACAACATAACTATAAAATAACACATATCATGTAGTAACCAAAAAAGTGTTAAACAAATCTGGAATGCTTTTCCAACAGTCTTGAAGGAGTTCCCACATATGCTTTGCATTTGTTGACTGCTTTTCCTTCACTCTACAGTCCAACTCATCCCAAACCATCTGAATTGGGTTGAGGTCGGGTGATTGTGGAGGCCAGGTCATCTGATGCAGCACTCCATCACTCTACTTCTTGTTCAAATAGCCCTTACACAGCCTGGAGATGTGTTTTAGGTCATTGTCCTGTTGAAAAACAAATTATATTCCACTAAGCGCGAACCAGATGTCATGGCGTATCGCTGCACAATGCTGTGGTAGCCATGCTAGTTAATTGAGCCTTGAATTCTAAATAAATCACAGACAGTGTCACCAGCAAAGCACCCCACACAATTACACCTCCTCCTCCATGCTTCACGGTGGGAACCACACATGCGGAGATCATCCGAACAAAGGACAGATTTCCACCAGTCTAATGTCTGTTGCTCGTGTTTCTTGGCCCAAGCAAGTCTCTTCTTCTCATTGGTGTCCTTTAGTAGTGGTTTCTTTGCAGCAATTCGACCATGAAGGCCTGATTCCCGCAGTCTCCTCTGAACAGTTGATGTTGAGATGTGTCTGTTACTTGAACTCTGTGAAGCATTTGTTTGGGCTGCAATTTCTGAGGCTGGTAACTCTAATTAACTTATCCTCTGCAGCAGAGGTAACTCTGGGACTTCCTTTCCTGTGGTGGTCCTCATGAGAGCCATTTTCATCATAGTGCTTGATGGTTTTTGCGACTGCACCTGAAGAAACTTTCAAAGTTCTTGACATTTTCTGTATTGACTGACTGACCTTCATGTCTTAAAGTAAGGATGAGCTGTTTTTGCCATAATAGGGCTATCTTCTGTATACCACCCCTACCTTGTCACAACACAACTGATTGGCTGAAACGTGTTAAGAAAGAAGCAAATGCCACAAAATAACTTTTAACAAGGCACACCTGTTAATTTAAATTAATTCCAGGTGACTACCTCATGAAGCTGGTTGAGAGAATGCCAAGAGTATGCAAAGCTGTCATCAAGGCAAAGGTTGGATATTTTGAAGAATCTCACATACATCATATATTTTAATCTGTTTAACACTTGTCTTAACACATGATTCCAGATTAGTTATTTCATAGTATTGATGTCCACTGTTATTCTACAATAAAGAAAAACCCTTGAATGAGTAGGTGTGTCCAATCTTTTGACTGGTACTGTGTATGGAGGATAAACTCGAAGCAGAAACAAGACAAGAAGTGAACCCGAGCCGCGAATGCAAACCCCCTATCTCTCCATGATGGCTCCATCTTAGGACAGATTGCATGGCCCTTCACTTCAGGCAGTAAAAGCTGACGGGGACCTCATAAAGTAGAACAGCCTCCCTCTGCAATCTCAACATTAATCACGCCAGCCAGCTAGATATGACGGCTCGTCTCAGTCCTCCTCCCTCCTTCCTCCTCCTTCCTCCTCCTCTTAAGTCAGACAGCTGCCCACCAGTCAGTCTCTTTAAGGTTCCACTGAGTGCTCTTTGAAGAGTTCCTACAATATCTGCCTGCTGGCTGCTGTCTTGGTGTCTTCCAAAGGGTGTCTCTCCCTAACGCCTCCTTCTATCGATCTGTCATGGCAGGAAGCCAGTCCCCTTCCTTCAGTCTCCAATGAATTAATGTCCCCTTCCACCGTGACAGCCAGTCACACTCAGTGAAGCTGGTGCTGTATCAATGGCTGTCAACTGTGTTAAGGGAACCCACGAACACACACACACACACACACACACTCACAAGAAGACATATGGAGTGCACTCATTAAAAACAATGGTCAGGGATTTGAGACGGAGCTCTCAGTAGAAGTGTGTTGCGGATCCCCCTCGTTCAGCAGAGGGAACCAGTCCAGAAGATAGTAAAATATTAATTCAGAGCTGTGCCAATTATTCTACCCAACGTGCCGTGCCAATCTGTGCTTGTTGACGTGTTTGTATCAGCATATATTTAAGTCCTCTTTATATCCAAGGCTGCTTAAGCTGGTGCATATGGCTTTATCATGTGATACCCATAGAGGATGTACAATAATGATATTATTGAGCTGATTATTTTGTATTTTTTGACTTGATTCACCCTGCAAATGCTGTAGATTATACATAGTTTCCTATCAACTAAACCTGAAATGTGTACATCCTGATTTGTTCCTGTCAGTCGTTGATACAACCAGTCCTGACGCTCTCCTAATCACCGATGGACATCACTTTCATGATACCATTTAGATCCCACACTGTGGTTCCAGTGTTGCCTAATATTCCCGAGTCTCTCTGTCTATTGGGCTAAATCAGAGGACAAGTCTGCCCAAACCCAAGAGGAAGTTGGCTTTTCTTTTGAACAGACATCGTTCTGAGTCCGACTGATCATGCGGGAGCATTCAGATCACGTCACAGTGTCAGAACTCTCCTATTGAGAACATTCCCTCGCCTCACCCAGCTTGTTGCCATAGTAACATGGCCATTTGGAGTCAAAAAGGGTGTTTCGACGCACACCCTTCCATTACCAAACACACATACCGCACACACACACACATTACTCACTCACACACTATATCTTTCTCATCCACATTGTCTCACAATCACACACGCTCACGCACTCCCCATAACTCTGTCTTGGCTTGAAGCATGTTGTAGTCAAACAGAGACCGTGTTAAAGGTTAAGGCCTGTTCTTTGAAGAGTTTTCAAGGACACATACAGATCTGTTTGTCTGTGGGTAGAGGGGCAGCGATCTTAATGTCTAATGTTTTCTCTTGTGTGTGTATCTGTCTCTGTGTGTGTGTGTGTGTGTGTGTGTGTGTGTGTGTGTGTGTGTGTGTGTGTGTGTGTGTGTGTGTGTGTGTGTGTGTGTGTGTGTGTGTGTACCTCCTCTCCCCTGCAGCTTATCCCTAAGTCGTTGTTTTAAAAGTAAATGTGTTCCCAGTTGGTAAAATAAGGGTAAAATACAATAGATCAAATAAAGTATGCTTCATTCATTGTATCGCTCAAAAAGACAGATATCATTTGTAACACCCTTCCCCACCTTCAACCCATGCCCTCCATCTAATCCTCCCACCTCTAACCTGTGGACATCCTCCGGTGTCCCCCGCCACCACCCCCTTTCCCCGCTTCCACCACCACCACCTCCTCTCAAGCCACTTCCTGAAGGATCAGGCTTGAGTGGATCTGACAAGTTTAATCATTTATTTATGGTCTCCTGCTCTGCAGAGGTTGGAAATAAGTAGTTAGATGAGGCTGCGACAGCTCCTTACCAGCGGAGCACCGTGCCGGGTAGTTAGATGACGCAGCGACAGCTCCTTACCAGCAGAGCACCGTGCCGGGTAGTTAGATGTCGCAGCGACAGCTCCTTACCAGCAGAGCACCGTGCCGGGTAGTTAGATGTCGCAGCGACAGCTCCTTACCAGCAGAGCACCGTGCCGGGTAGTTAGATGTCGCAGCGACAGCTCCTTACCAGCAGAGCACCGTGCCGGGTAGTTAGATGTCGCAGCGACAGCTCCTTACCAGCAGAGCACCGTGCTGGGTAGTTAGATGTCGCAGCGACAGCTCCTTACCAGCAGAGCACCGTACCGGGTAGTTAGATGTAGCAGCGACAGCTCCTTACCAGCAGAGCACCGTGCCGGGTAGTTAGATGTAGCAGCGACAGCTCCTTACCAGCAGAGCACCGTGCCGGGTAGTTAGATGTCGCAGCGACAGCTCCTTACCAGCAGAGCACCGCTCGGGTAGTTAGATGTAGCAGCGACAGCTCCTTACCAGCAGAGCACCGTGCCGGGTAGTTAGATGTCGCAGCGACAGCTCCTTACCAGCAGAGCACCGTGCCGGGTAGTTAGATGTCGCAGCGACAGCTCCTTACCAGCAGAGCACCATGCCGGGTAGTTAAATGTAGCAGCGACACCTCCTTACCAGCAGAGCACCATGCCGGGTAGTTAGATGTAGCAGCTACAGCTCCTTACCAGCAGAGCACCATGCTGGGTAGTTAGATATAGCAGCGACAGCTCCTTACCAGCAGAGCACCATGACGGGTAGTTAGATGTAGCAGCGGCAGCTCCTTACCAGCGGAGCACCATGCTGGGTAGTTAGTAGCCTGGAGCTGCCACAGGTTACTGTCAGGTTAGGTCCAGAGAGGGTCACTGGAAATACTTTACCCTGCTCATGGCTCTGAAAGTATTGAACTCAGGTTGACATATCACTGGGACGAGTGTGTGTGTGTGTGTGTGTGTGTGTGTGTGTGTGTGTGTGTGTGTGTGTGTGTGTGTGTGTGTGTGTGTGTGTTGATTATATGCACAAATACAGTATATAATTGATTATACCCATGACTTTATACGGTATGTGTGCATGTGTTGCTGTCGTAACAGAGCATCTATCTTCACACAGAGCATCTATCTTATGCAGCTTTTCAGCACCCTCTCTGGGAGTAGTTCAGTGAGAAAAGAGATGCTGGCACAGCATGTCCTGTCCCTGTGCCTGGCTGTCCCTGTGCCTGGCTGTGTCAGCAGCAGCAGGGTCTGGCACGGAGAGGAGGACAGGACAGGGTAATTGCCGTAAGCCTGCTCAGCGCCTCAACACCGCCCAGACACCGCTACAGCTCCCCTCCCAGGTTCATCAGAGCGACTAACAGGACCCCTGTCAGCCTCCCAGGGAGAGAGAGAGTGTGTGTGCGTGTGTGCTTGTGTGTGGGTGTAAAGCGAAAAAGACTGAGAGATGGAGCAGTGGTGAGAAAATAGCGTGTGTGTGTGTGTGTTTGTGTGTGTGTGTGTGTGTGTGTGTGTGTGTGTGTGTGTGTGTGTGTGTGTGTGTGTGTGTGTGTGTGTGTGTGTGTGTGTGTAAGAGAGTGTGAGACAGAGCAAGCCTATTGTACAGAGCTGTGATGTTATCAGGACAGGTATGGTGTTTCAGCTGTGCAGTATAATGGGATGTGTTCAGGGTGCTCGCAGCTTGCCTGCCTCTACCCACGAGCACTGAGATGGTGCCTGTGATAATTCCTAGTACATTCTCACTGTGAAAGGACGATTTGACATGAAAATAAAATGTCATTCATTCATTTATTGGTGGAGCTCTTTGTGTGATGCTGTGTCTGGACTGCACAGCACAGGGGGTTGGTAATGGCACCGGAGGGGGTATTTTCTGGACATGTGTTTTGGTTGCTGCTAGTTCTCCATCACCCAGGCCTCCAGATGTTTATCTAAGCAAAATGCTCTTCGAACAATCAGAATATGTGTTTGTCAGAGTAGGGCTGGGTGGGGATGAGTGTGTGTGTGTGTGTGTGTGTGTGTGTGTGTGTGTGTGTGTGTGTGTGTGTGTGTGCCCACACTAATTGATGACTGCAGGGGTTCAGTAGTCCCTCCGGTGAACATATGGGCTAGTTAACACACACTGCCTAAACTAGTCCACATGCATCTCTCTCTCCTGAGAGCCAGGTGGAGGAGAGGCCGATGAGACATGAGGATAAGAGAGCTCATAAGGGAGATGAGAGAGGAGTGTGTGTGTGTGTGTGTGTGTGTGTGTGTGTGTGTGTGTGTGTGTGTGTGTGTGTGTGTGTGTAGACACTACAGTTAAGAGGCATATGTATATATTGGAATATATTTAGCTTTAGTGCAATTATTTCCTGAAATGTTTTGCCTGTACTAGTAAGTATTTTTCATTTTGTCAGGAGTAGCTCTTGAGATCAAATGATTTGTTTTGAATTATAAGCACAGATTTTCACTTTCTTTTAAAGGATAAAATAATGTTTCCAAATTGGCCCCGCTGGTGCAATACAGCAGTTCTTGTTTGTCCTGTTCTATTGTTCATAGAAATTAATAAAATAACAATCGGCACACTGAGTTGGACTCTGTCTCTCCCTAACTAACTCCAACTTTTATAGGTCAATGCCAGAAAAGTGATTGTCTTTTTGAAGTCTGAACGTTTCAGTCACAGGCGGCCGGTTGCACCTTAATTGGGGAGGACGGGCTCATAGTAATGACGAACCGAATGAATGGAACGGTATCAAACCCATCAAACACGTTGTTTCCATGTATTCAATACCATTCCATTCACTCCATTCCAGACATTATTATGAGCCCGTCCTCCTCTCACCAGCCTCCTGTGGTTTTAGTGTTCACCGTTCTCATTTGCCCATGGCTTATTTCACCTCAACTAGCTTACATCCAACATACCATACCAGATAATGAGAGTTCAAACTTCCAGAATATACAGTATAGCTAAGCTGAGAGAGAAGGTTTTGAAGGTCTCTGTCACCTACATGTTTAGCTGGAGGCTTTTACTCTATTGATGTAATAAAACATCCTGTACTTCCTTCACAGTGTATCGGCAGGTTTTAAAGACCCCCTTACATTTTCTTTGATTTCACATGCACAGCTGGTCTACCCACTCATGTTTATACTAAACTATGAATTCTAGGCCTGCTTTTCGCTCTACTTCATTCGTCTGGACCCAGTATTTTCATCCCATCGCGTCTCTGGAGCGCTACAGCAAGTCTCGGATATTAGATGATAAGAATGTCACCCGGTCGGACGGTAAAATATATCACCGGCATGAATCAAGTTGTCATTTCCAATTTATGACAGAGCACAGGTCCTGGTGCCATGGACAGACTACTAATGCTGTCCGCTCTCTTGTTCTCTCTCTGTTTCTCTCTCCCTCCATCCCTCCTCAAACAGTAACAGTGTCTCTCTGACTCCGACATACAAAACCCTCTTCAGAATTTCAAATGTATTTGTAATTTAGCGAATGCTTATCCAAAGCAGTTAAAATATGTAGTGTAGTCACAAGGTGGTACTGAAGGAAGAGTCTGTGCCAATGATGCCAGCATCTGTTTGTCTGTAACAGATTTGATAAGGAGACCAGAGATATTTATGGTTGCCCCTCCAGAAACAGTGTCTGCGCAGAACTTACATTCATTCTCTAAGAGCCTCTTCCAAGCAGCTCTGCATAATTCTCTATTCCAAGAAGTGGAGTGTGTGGCCTTAAGTTAATTATTTCTTACCAACAATCATTCAATTATATCTGCTAACAGTAGAATACACAAAGGCTAGAACCATACTGGGAATCTTTATCAATGCCATTTTAATTAACACTAATCAAAGTGAGAGCGTGCTTATTAATTCAGCCTCCATCAGGACCTTCACGCTTCATTTAATAGCAGGAAAGCAGAATGACATCTTCACAGTTTTCACAGCAACATCCAATTGGTGGATGAGAGAAGCTTGGAAGAATGTCAAACATAATGGGTTGATTTCTGAATGACTCTCCTCTTCCTGATGCTTTTTGTCCAATTGCGAACCAAGTATTTGTAAGGACAGACGCTGGGAGACGAGAAGTAAGCACAGGGAGTGAATATTTAACGTGTGATGGGAGCCTGCCGAGCCAACCAAGGCAAGAAAACCTCTGGAGCCAGCTAAGGCATGGAAGCCTGACGAGCCAGCTGAGGCACCCCGGTTCCTTCGACAGCGGGACCAGGAACCGACGTCACCAACAAAAAGCAAAAAACTCCCTGATGCTTCCAATATTGTGGTGTCAGCATTCTGTAAGGACAGACGCTGGGAAACGAGAAGCAAGTACATGGAGTGAATATTTAATAATTAACTGACATGAAACAAAAAAACAAGGACAGCGTCTGGACAGGGAGAACAAAACAACATTAATGCTGACACGGGGATGAAACTGAGGAATAGACAGATATAGGGAAGGCAATCAATAAGTAATGGTGTCCAGGTGAGTCCATTGAAGCGCTGATGCGTGTAATGATGGTGACAGGTGTGCGTAATGATGGGCCGCCTGGCGCCCTAGAGCTCCAGTGAGGGGGAGTGGGAGCAGGCGTGACAGCATTGGGGCATACTAACAAATCAGGGCCCCAAAGTACAGTGAGGGGAAAAAAGTATTTGATCCCCTGCTGATTTTGTACATTTGCCCACTGACAAAGAAATGATCAGTCTATAATTTTAATGGGAGGTTTATTTGAACAGTGAGAGACAGAATAACAACAGCAAAAATCCAGAAAAACGCAAGTCAAAAATTTTCTAAATTGATTTGCATCTTAATGAGGGAAATAAGTATTTGACCCCCTCTCAATCAGAAAGATTTCTGGCTCCCAGGTGTCTTTTATACAGGTAACGAGCTGAGATTACGAGCACACTCTTTAAGGGAGTGCTCCTAATCTCAGCTTGTTACCTGTATAAAAGACACCTATCAATCAGATTCCAAACTCTCCACCATGGCCAAGACAAAAGAGCTCTCCAAGGATGTCAGGGACAAGATTGTAGACCTACACAAGGCTGGAATGGGCTACAAGACCATCGCCAAGCAGCTTGGTGAGAAGGTGACAACAGTTGGTGCGATTATTTGCAAATGGAAGAAGCACAAAAGAACTGTCAATCTACCTCTGCCTGGGGCTCCATGCAAGATCTCACCTCGTGGAGTTGCAATGATCATGAGAACGGGGAGGAATCAGCCCAGAACTACACGGGAGGATCTTGTCAATGATCTCAAGGCAGCTGGGACCATAGTCACCAAGACAACAATTGGTAACACACTACGCCGTGAAGGACTGAAATCCTGCAGCTTCCGCAGGTCCCCCTGCTCAAGAAAGCACATATACATGCCCGTCTGAAGTTTACCAATGAACATCTGAACGATTCAGAGGACAACTGGGTGAAGTGTTGTGGTCAGATGAGACCAAAATGGAGCTCTTTGGCATCAACTCAACTCGCCGTGTTTGGAGGAGGAGGAATGCTGCCTATGACCCCAAGAACACCATCCCCACCGTCAAACATGGAGGTGGAAACATTATGCTTTGGGGGTGTTTTTCTGCTAAGGGGACAGGACAACTTCACCGCATCAAAGGGACGATGGACGGGGCCATGTACTGTCAAATCTTGGGTGAGAACGTCCTTCCCTCAGCCAGGGCATTGAAAATGGGTCGTGGATGGTTATTCCAGCATGACAATGACCCAAAACACACGGCCAAGGCAACAAAGGAGTGGCTCAAGAAGAAGCACATTAAGGTCCTGGAGTGGCCTAGCCAGTCTCCAGACCTTAATCCCATAGAAAATTTGTGGAGGGAGCTGAAGGTTCGAGTTGCCAAACGTCAGCCTCGAAATCTTAATGACTTGGAGAAGATCTGCAAAGAGGAGTGGGACAAAATCCCTCCTGAGATGTGTGCAAATCTGGTGGCCAACTACAAGAAACATCTGACCTCTGTGATTGCCAACAAGTGTTTTGCCACCAAGTACTAAGTCATGTTTTGCAGAGGGGTCAAATACTTATTTCCCTCATTAAAATGCAAATCAATTTATAACATTTTTGACATGCGTTTTTCTGGATACTTTTGTTGTTATTCTGTCTCTCACTGTTCACATAAACCTACCATTAAAATGATAGACGGATCATTTCTTTGTCAGTGGGCAAACATACAAAATCAGCAGGGGATCAGATACTTTTTTCCCTCACTGTATATGCTCTGTAGTTAAGGACTAGGTCAAATAGTTACATAGTGAACTACACCTACACACAGAACCATGTGGGGTGCCTTTGTGGTGTTAAATATGCACTATGCAGAAATCGCTCTGCCATTTCCTGGTTGCTAAAATTCTGATAGTTCGCCTAATTTCAGCTTATGTGACCAAACAAAAAGTGTAGTGTAGAGAATCATTGTACCATCTAAACCTGTGTGAAATATATTCTCCATAACCAAAAACATTGTATTTTCAGTTGTTTGAAGCTGGTGTACAAAACTGAAAGTAAAAGACACAAAAAATAATCTTAAAACCGGGAAGCATAGAAATAGTGCACATAGAACTGCTTCTTAGACTTGCTTTCAATGGGAATGACAGATCTATAACTCAAATTTCTGTGTGAATTTGGTCAGGTCGCCCAAAAAGTGACATATTGCAGCTTTAAGGAGTAACCATATGGGGCTATGCTTCTGTGTTAAGGTGTAGTTCACTATGTATTACACTATGTCCTCCTGGCTCCATGCAACCTGCAGCACACTCATTTAATTTCAAGACACTGAGCACCCCAATTACCTCCCCCTTACTCCAGCTGCTCCCTATGTGTAGATGCCCATCACAGGAGGTTGGTGGCACTATAATTGGGGAGGACGGGCTTGTGATGGCAGAAGCGGAATCAGTGGAACGGTATCAAACACATGGTTTCTATGTGTCTGATGCCATTCAATTCGCTCCGTTCTAGACATTATTATGATCCGTCCTCCTCTCAGCAGCCTCCACTGCTGCCCATGTAATTACTGTAGGGTCAGGCCCAGATCCTTAAGGTGGCTGTTGATAGGCTGCCTTGATTGCCATGTCACTGTATTGCTGCCTATCGGGGCCCACAGTGCTGCATTCCCAAGCAGCGTCTGTCTGACTGACTCCACAGCTTGCATTTCAAAGCGATTGAAAAGTGGGTCTCATGAGATTTCCCATAGTTGCAGCAGAAGCTTTCCGAGACATACCTCATTGACAGCAATACTTCATGTCTAACAATATATCTGGAACGGCATACTCTATATTCTATTTGGATGTAGGGGGATTTCCATTTAAGTCTTAAATTTGCCTTTCGTACTCCTTGATTTGATTGAATGATATTACAGTTCTATATTACAGTTCTATGTTACAGTTCTTTCCCTGCTTTCAGATATAGTTACACCTGATAATCACAGGGCGATAGAAGGTTCTTTCATGAAGAGATGGTAGGCATCAGATCTGTAGGGGGTAGTTATGTATTTTTCTCCCTTTCTGCCTTTTATCTCGAGACAGATCCTTAAATTAGACAGGGCAGTGTGAGATGTCTACCTTTGGTATGGCATTTGATGGATGTGCCCATGGATGTGATGTATGATTTATTATAAAGCAGCATGTTCCTCTCATCTTATGAGCTGAAGTCCATCTCTGAAGCACTCCGTTTTCTCAGTCTACTCAACAATAGCCTCTACCACTTGTTTTTGAATTGTGCGTCCCTAATCACACCCTTCTAGCCAAGGACATTTTCTGCTTAAATAACGACGTCAGTTAACAACTTCAGTTAATTAGGTGTGAGGACAAAATGAGAGGCCCTCAGAAATGAGTAGCCATCAGGCTGGTCTAATGTTGTGGCGCATCAGAGTCAGTATATTATACTCTCTCTGGGAGGAAAATACCTTTAACTGGCTCCAGCCTTCATCAACACAGAGTGGTTGGGTATTATCACATGCACACGCACACACAAATGAACAACACAAAAACACACACACTAAGGAGAGGAGTGTTAGGCGTGAGGCCAAAGCAGTAGATCAACGAGAGGAGGATGTTTGTGGGGATTTAGAGCTGAATGGTCTAATCCACCCAGATGCATTTTCTCCCCCATCTCTCCAGCCCCCACCCAGTCCAGTGTGAAGACAGTACTTCCTTTTAATTACCCAGAGTGCATTGTTGTCTGCCAGTTGTCAGTCAGGGGCGGTGACAGGGCTGCGGTGTGGTGGGACGACAGTGGCTCTCTTTCTTCATTCCCTTCTCTCTCTCTCTCTCTCTCTCTCTCTCTCTCTCTTTCTCTCACTCTCTCTCTCTTTCTCTCACTCTCTCTCTCTCTCTCTCTCTCTCTACGCAAGACTTTACTGTCTGCTTCCTGCTGTCATGACAACCAATACAATAGCTCACATCAGTCAAAGACTACTGTCGCTTGATGTTAATAGGCTTCTATTGTCATTTACATCAAATACTTAATTTGTGAATTAAGCTCTACAACGCTTCATTGAGTGAAGGGAAAAAGTTGAACCTTTTTGGGATAGGGGGCAGAATTTTCACTTTTGGATGAATAGCGTGCCCAGAGTGAACTGCCTCCTACTCTGTCCCAGATGCTAATATATGCATATTATTATTAGTATTGGATAGAAAACACTCTGCAGTTTCTAAAACTGTTTGAATTATGTCTGTGAGTATAACATAACTAATATGGCAGGCGAAAACCTGAGAAAAATCCAACCAGGAAGTGGGACATCTGAGGTTTGTAGTTTTTCAAAGCTTGCCCTACCGAATACACATTGAGATATGGATAAAGTTGCACTTCCTACAGCTTCCATTAGATGTCAACCGTCTTTAGAAACTTGAATGAGGATTGATTCCATACATCGTTTGACATGTTTCTAAAGGACTGTAACAGAACTTTTAAAGTTTTTGTCTGGATGAAGTGCCTGCGCCTCTTGAGGATGGATTACTGGGCTGAACACGCTAACAACAAGTGGCTAATGGACATAAATTATGGAACAAATCAGTAATTTATTGTCGAACTGGGATTCCTGGGAGTGCCTACTGATGAAGATCATCAAAGGTAAGTGAATATTTATGGTGTTGTTTCTAACTTTGTTGACTCCAAAATGGCGGATATTCCTGTGGCTGTTTTGGATTCTGAGCGCCGTTCTCAGATTATGCTTTTTACGTAAAGTTTTAAAAAATCTGAAACAGCGGTTGCATTAAGGAGAAGTCTATCTTTAAATCATTGAATAACACTTGTATCTTTTATCAATGTTTATTATGAGTATTTCTGCAAAATCACTGGATGTTTTGGAATCAAAACATTACTGCACGTAAGGCGCCAGTGTAAACTGAGATTTTTGGATATAAATATGCACATTATCGAACAAAACATACATGTATTGTGTAACAAGATGTCCTATGAGTGTCATCTGATGAAGATCATCAAAGGTTAGTGATTCATTTTATCTATATTTCTGCTTTTTGTTACTCCTATCTTTGCCTGGGAAAATTGTGTTTTTTCAACTTGGCTATGACCTAACATAATCATATGTTGTGCTTTCGCTGTAAAGCATTTTTTAAATTGGACACGATGGGTAGATTAAGAAGATGTTTGTCTTTCATTTGCTTTATTGGACTTGATAATGTGTGAAAGTTACATATTTCAAAAAAATATTTTTGAATTTCGCGCGCTGCCTTTTCAGCGGAATGTTGACGAGGGGTTCCCGCTAGAAAGATTAACTAAGTTTTATTGAGTGTCAGGATTTTTTTTATTTTTGGTAAAAATTATTATTCTTTAATTGAATGTTGAGAAAAAGTTAAAAAGAGCTTTGTTGAAAGCCTGTCTTTTCCGTTTCCGTTATGGCAATCCCAGGATCAGGGAGAAAACATGAATATGATACTGAAACGATATCCTGTTGATATCCTGTTCATTCAAATAGCGTTTGCAGGTCAAGGTGTTGTCTCTAAAATAATAACCTAATTCAACATGAGGGGGAATTAATACTTTTTTAATTTTTTATTATTTCACATTTATTTAACCAGGTAAGCTAGTTGAGAACAAGTTCTCATTTACAACTGCGACCTGGACAAGATAAAGAAACAACAACACAGAGTTACACATGGAATAAACAAGTGTACAATCAATAACACAATAGAAAAAAAATAAAGTCTATATACAGTGTGTGCAAATAGCATTAGGAGGTAAGGCAATAAATAGGCCATAGTAGCAAAGTAATTACAATTTAGCAGATTAACACTGGAGTGATAGATGAGCAGATGATGGTGTGTAAGTAGTGATACTGGTGTGCAAAAGAGCAGCAAAGTAAATAAAAACAATATGGGGATGAGGTAGGTAGATTGGGTGGGCTATTTACAGATGGACTATGTACAGCTGCAGCGATCGGTTAGCTGCTCAGATAGCTGATGTTTAAAGTTAGCGTGGGGAAATGTAAGTCTCCAGCTTCTACGATTTTTGCAATTCATTCCAGTCACTGGCAGCAGAGAACTGAAAGGAAAGGCGGCCAAACGAGGTGTTGGCTTTGGGGATGACCAGTGAGATATACCTACTGGAGCGCGTGCTAGGGGTGGGTGTTGTTATCGTGACCAGTGAGCTGAGAAAAGGCGGCGCTTTACCTAGCATAGACTTATAGATGACCTGGAGCCAGTGGGTCTGGCGACGAATATGTAGCGAGGGCCAGCCGACTAGAGCATACAGGTCGCAGTGGTGGGTGGTATAAGGCGCTTTGGTAACAAAACGGATGGCACTGTGATAGACTACATCCAATTTGCTGAGTAGAGTTTTGGAAGCTATTTTGTAGACGACATCGCCAAAGTCGTGGATCGGTAGGATAGTAGGTTTTACTAGGGTAAGTTTGGCGGCGTGAGTGAAGGAGGCTTTGTTGTGAAATAGAAAGCCAATTCTAGATTTGATTTTGGATTGGAGATGTTGGATATGAGTCTGAAAGGAGAGTTTACAGTCTAGCCAGACACCTAGCTATTTTTAGTTGTCCACGTATTCTAGATCAGAACCGTCCAGAGTAGTGATGCAAGTCGGGCGAGCGGGTGGGGCAGCGAACGGTTGAAAAGCATGCATTTTGTTTTGCTAGCGTTTAAGAGCAGTTGGAGGCTACGGAAGGAGTGTTGTATGGCATTGAAGCTCGTTTGGAGGTTAGTTAACACAGTGTCCAAAGAAGGGCCAGATGTATACAGAATGGTGTTGTCTGCGTAGAGGTGGATCAGGGAATCACCAGAAGCAAGAGCGACATCGTTGATATATACAGAGAAAAGAGTCGGCCCCAGAATTGAACCCTGTGGTACCCCCATAAAGACTGCCAGAGGTCCGGACAATAGGCCCTCCGATTTGACACACTGAACTCTGTCTGCGAAGTAGTTGGTGAACCAGGCGAGGCAGTCATTTGAGAAGCTTAGGCTATTTAGTCTGCCGATAAGAATGCGGTGATTGGCAGAGTCTAAAGCTTTGGCCAGGTCGATGAAGATGGCTGCACAGTACTGTCTTTTTTTGACGGAGGTTATGATATCGTTTAGTACCTTGAGCGTGGCTGAGGTGCACCCATGACCAGCTCGGAAAACGGATTGCACAGAGGAGAAGGTATGATGGGATTCCAAATAGTCAGTGATCTGTTGATTAACTTGGCTTTCAAAGAGTTTATAAAGGCAGGGCAGGATGGATATAGGTCTATAACAGTTTGGGTCTAGAGTGTCACCCCCTTTGAAGAGGGGGATGACCGCGGCAGCTTTCCAATCTTTAGGGATCTCGGACAAAACGAAAGAGAGGTTGAACAAACTGGTAATAGGGGTTGCAACAGTCGCGGCAGATAATTTTAGAAAGAGAGGGTCCAGATTGTCTAGCCCAGCTGATTTGTACGGGTCCAGGATTTGCAGCTCTTTCAGAACATCTGCGATCTGGATTTGGGTGAAGGAGAAGCTGGGGAGGCTCGGGCAAGTAGCTGCGGGGGGTGCGGAGCTGTTGGCCGGGGTTGGGGTAGCCAGGAGGAAAGCATGGCCAGCCATAGAGAAATGATTATTGAAATTTTCTATTATCATGGATATATCGGTGGTGACCGTGTTGCCTACACTCAGTGGAGTGGGCGGTTGGGAGGAGGTGTTCTTGTTCTCCATGGACTTTAAAGTGTCCCAAAACCTTTTGGAGTTCGAGCTAAAGGATGCAAATTTCTGTTTGGAAAAGCTAGCCTTTGCTTTCCTGACTGACTGTGTGTATTGGTTCCTGACTTCCCTGAATAGTTGCATATCGCGGGAACTATTCGATGCTATTGCAGTCCGCCACAGGATGTTTTTGTGCTTTTCAAGGGCAGTCAGGTCTGGAGTGAACCAAGGGCTATATCTGTTCTTAGTTCTACATTTTTTGAAAGGGGCCTGCTTATTTAAGATGGTTAGGAAATAGTAAGTCCATCTGTCATGAAAAGAGCTGAGGTTTCTAGTACTACTTTCCCTGTACCATTTAACAGAATCAGCTGACACTGTGATCTCTAGCACAAATAATCAGTCTAAGAGAGAATAATTAAAGGAATTGTACAGTACAATCCCAAGGAAATGACTGATGTAAAGCAAGCAAAATGTCTCTCTCTATTGCTCTCTCGCTCAGAGACTGAAATAATAGAGTGAACGGGATGAAGGAGGGCAGATGATTTAGTAGCGGAGCTAGACTAAAAGAGAGAGGGGAATAGAGAGATAGATGAGAGGAAGCAGCCAGAGTTGTCCATAGAGATTGAATGGTTTATAGTGGGTGGCGTAAAAAAGCTGCCAGTAAGGCAGTGTGTTTTCGGTGGGTGTCTAAGACCCAGCAGAGCATGGGGAGAGGGATCAACAGTATCACTGAGAAAAAGGAGTGCGAGGGTGAGTGATAGAAAGAGAAGAATGATGGAGAATGAGGGGAGAGAAAGGGATGCAGGAGAAATTATGGCAAACAATGTGGAAAGAGAGAGGGAGAGAGTGATAAACAGAGATGGAGGAGGAATGATTGAGAAGAGGGGAGAGAGGTAGGTAAACATGATGAGATGGATTGAACTCCCAGTGAAAAGTGATGGGAGGACGGAAAATGTGAGGACAAAGAATAGATCATTCTGCCACTGAAAGAGATGGGATAAAGAATATGAATAGATGTAATAGTGTCCACTCTCAAAGTGTGACAGATAAGGCAGGAACACAACTCCAGAACTGTGATGTCAAGCTAATCCAAAGAAATCATGAGAGCATCTCACCATTTTGTGGGATATCCACAGGACTTTCCTTTGATTACGCAACACAACATTCAACTATACCAAAACAATGTTCATTTCCAAAATACATGGACTTCAGCCCTCTGAACCTCTGAACATTTTATTTGTCAGATGATAATCCTTTGGATACAGTAATATAAATGTTCACCTATGTTGATGCACAGATGTCATATTGCATTATCCAAAGGATTATCTTTGTGACAATTAAAAGGGACACATACAGTGGTTCATCCTTTAAAAGTTGTGTCACACTGCCGCAGCATTCTGTGGCACGTCATTTAATTTTCAGCCATTTTGTCTGTTACTGCAAGTTATTGCTAGTTTGACCACCAGAGGTCATCTTTCAGAAGCATTTGATACTATTCCGTATTGGCATTACCAGAGAATTCAAAACCTTTTTTTGTAATAACATAGTATATGGGAATGATTTTACGAAATTTGGCTTAATTAATTTGATTAATATTATGGTGTTTCTATTCAGAGAAAAACAAAACCCTCAGGGTTTCCGTTAGGATGGAATGGAAAATATGGCGTTGTACAACATGACGGTCGGGAGTAGGCTACAGGATTGGAGGATTCTAAATTGTTTGCCTTCATTAGACAACTTTGTTCCAATATTTCTGTAAATCAGTGAAATTTATTCCCGTAGAAATTCGTTATGGATCCATAACTAAATCAACATCTGCATTTTGAAAGAATATTTTTTTATCATTATTTTATGAACAAAATGTGTTTTTGTTTATTAGGATACTTATTAGGATACTGTGCAGTCTACAATACATACTGTAGTAAACATGGAATGAGTAGGTGTGTCCAAACGTTTGACTGGTACTTGCTGGAACGGAAATTATGGAGCTGTACAACGTGACGGATGGCAGTACAGTACTGGGCTATTTAGCTAAAGAATCCCAGCAGGGCATGAGGAAGGACTAGGCTGTCCTTGTAAATAAGAATGTATTTCTTAACTGATTTGCCTAGTTAAATAAAGGTAAACACTAAGAGCATAACATTTCTGCACCCTCATTTTCTAGTTTTTGTCTAACCAATACCCAAACTGAGATTAAGTGAAAATAAAAATCTCATTGATTTATCAAGACCAGTCCCCATGCTTGCCTCAGAGCAGCACGTAACGGTGCTAAAATAGTTGTAGGCTTTTGCTTCTAACTTTTAGATGCTCTTTAGATAAATAAGACCTACACCATTTTTAACAGCACGTTACTAAACACTAGTGAGACTCATTTTGCCTATGGTAGGACTACAATATATCGAAAAATCTTTTTTTCAATGACTTGACTCTCTGCCAATAATTACATTCAGAGGATTGGAGGACTCTACATTAATATCTAAGGGGAATTTTCCGTTAGGATTTGTGAAAATATCTGAGAATATCTACGTTTTTTAAAATATAATTCTAAATTCATTTATAATAATAATAATCGCTTTGTTTAAAAAGTAACAATATTTTGGAGATTTCATTTTCATTTAACCTAGAGTGAGCGAGAAAAAGGCCATTCTTGAGCATGGGGTGAGACATTCTCACTAATTTGTAAATAAAGCCTGTTTGTTATTTAGAATTATTTCTGGAGAAACCTAAATTGATTATTTAGCAGACATCACTTGCTTATATTCATGAAGATGATGAGCGATTGGCAAAGGCAATCTGTAATCTGCTGGCATCACAGTACGACATCAACATCGCTCTAATTACAGTCAGAAGACAGTCGAAGAAACTTGTGTGGACTTATGGAAAGGCTCGGTAAGAAATGTTTTATATATACAGTGGGGAGAACAAGTATTTGATACACCTCCGATTTTGCAGGTTTTCCTACTTACAATGCATGTAGAAGTCTGTAATTATTATCATAGGCAGACTTCAACTGTGAGAGACGGAATCTAAAACAAAAATTCAGAAAATCACTCATTTGCATTTTATTGCATGACATTAAGTATTTGATACATCAGAAAAGCAGAACTTAATATTTGGTACAGAAACCTTTGTTTGCAATTACAGAGATCACACGTTTCCTGTAGTTCTTGACCAGGTTTACACACACTGCAGTAGAGATTTTGGCCAACTCCTCCATACAGACCTTCTCCAGATCCTTCAGGTTTCGGGGCTGTCGCTGGGCAATACGGACTTTCAGCTCCCACCAAAGATTTTCTATTGGGTTCAGGTCTGGAGACTGGCTATGCCACTCCAGGACCTTGAGATGCTTCTTACGGAGCCACTCCTTAGTTGCCATGGCTGTGTGTTTCGGGTCGTTGTCATGCTGGAAGACTCAGCCACGACCCATCTTCAATGCTCTTACTGAGGGAAGGAGGTTGTTGGCCAAGATCTCTCGATACATGGCCCCATCCATCCTCCCCTCAATACGGTGCAGTCGTCCTGTCCCCTTTGCAGAAAAGCATCCCCAAAGAATGATGTTTCCACCTCCATGCTTCACGGTTGGGATGGTGTTCTTGGGGTTGTACTCATCCTTCTTCTTCCTCCAAACACGGCGAGTGGAGTTTAGACCAAAAAGCTCTATTTTTGTCTCATCAGACCACATGACCTTCTCCCATTCCTCCTTTGGATCATCCAGATGGCCATTGGCAAACTTCAGATGGGCCTGGACATGCGCTGGCTTGAGCAGGGGGACCTTGCGCGCACTGCAGGATTTTAATCCATGACGACGTAGTGTGTTACTAATGGTTTTCTTTGAGACTGTGGTCCCAGCTCTCTTCAGGTCATTGACCTGCCGTGTAGTTCTGGGCTGATCCCTCACCTTCCTCATGATCATTGATGCCCCACGAGGTGAGATATTGCATGGAGCCCCAAACCGAGGGTGATTGACCGTCATCTTGAACTTCTTCCATTTTCTAATAATTGCGGCAACAGTTGTTGCCTTCTCACCAAGCTGCTTGCCTATTGTCCTGTAGCCCATCCCAGCCTTGTGCAGGTCTACGATTTTATCCCTGATGTCCTTACACAGCTCTCTGGTCTTGGCCATTGTGGAGAGGTTGGAGTCTGTTTGATTGAGTGTGTGGACAGGTTTCTTTTATTTTTATACATGTAACGAGTTCAAACAGGTGCAGTTAATACAGGTAATGAGTGGAGAACAGGAGGGCTTCTTAAAGAAATACTAACAGGTCTGTGAGAGATGGAATTCTTACTGGTTGGTAGGTGATCAAATACTTATGTCATCCAATAAAATGCAAATTAATTACTTAAAAATCATACAATGTGATTTTCTGGATTTTTGTTTTAGATTCCGTCTCTCACAGTTGAAGTGTACCTATGATAAACAATGACAGACCTCTACATGCTTTGTAAGTAGGAAAACCTGCAAAATCGGCAGTGTATCAAATACTTGTTCTCCCCACTGTATATATATATATTTTTTTTTAATTATCAGAACACTAACCATGTGTGTTTGCTTGTTTTGTACTGTTCTGTAGTTTCGACCCAATGATTCATCTGGCAAACAAAGATCTTTGTGTCCTGCAGGTCCAGGTATGGATAAAAGCTGGCGAGACATTCAACAATGTCATCTTCACAGACGAATCAACCGTGGCCCTTGAGCAATTGGCTCAAAATTGCTACAGAAAAAAGGAAGAAGATCAAGCAAGCCAAGCCCCAATTTCCCTTCAAACTCCATGTTTGGGGGGCAATTTCTTTCCAGGGACCAGGCCCATATTTGATTTTTGTTGGTAAATTTGGCTATTTACAAAGCAAAAGGTACATAAAATATTGTAGCCTACACCTCACAGACTGTTATGTGTTCCACAATAATTCACTCTTGCCTCCTTTTTCAGGTATCATGGCTCAAGAAGAAAACATCAAGAGATATGCTGGGCCCTATGTCAGAGAGGTATTTCTGGGTACACATCATTTCTATCAAGGTAGGATTATAGAAATATTAGGTTACGTTTAGGGCGATTTACATTTCTATTTCTATTATTGTACCTAATGTTGGCTGTTAGGCTAAATGTCTTGTTTTCTTCTCCAAATGCAGACAATGACCCAAAACACACTGCCGCCCGGGTTTGCATTGCAAATGAGGGCATAAACTGGGTCAGAACGCCAACAGAGTAAGTAGACTTTTATGTAGTAAAATAAAGGTTCAATGAAAATACCTTCGGTAGACCTACAGTATATCTAAAAATATATATTTTTTTCATCTCTACATGTAGGTCTTCTGATTTCAACCCGATCGAACTTGTTAGGCATCAACTGAAAACATTCATCCGTATCTCTGCCAAGCCGTCAGGCAAAGATGAACTGGTCAAGACCATCGAGATGTTTTGGCTAGAGAAATTGACGATACAACAATGCAACAAATACACTGATCATCTCAGCAAGGTTTTACCTGTGGTCGTGGAGCCGGGTGGAAGCTAAAATGTAGTTAATATAAACATCTGCATTTGAATGTCTTTTTTCTTGTTATTTTATTAACAAAAGCATAAAGATGTTGATGAAGAAATGCTGTACTGCTGTTTTGAGTTAGAAATGTAAGACTTTAGAGTACTCTAGCATTGAATACATTGCAAGTTGAGGGATTTTCACAGTAGCCGGGCTATAAGAAGTATATTGTCCTGCTAATAGGAAACATTTGCATGACGGGCTACATTCTTTATTGTAACCACAATTCCGCACATCATTTGTATCTACTTTCCAATTACTTTTAGAGTTTGGGATTTACAAATGTGCGCTTTTAATTATTAGTTACTTTGTTTTAGTTCGAATGTGCAGACTTTTCTTCTTTAAATTGTTATTTTATGTAGGATGCTACATTTTTGACCAGTTGCAAATGTAAGTAGGCCTAATAAAAAAAATCCTACTTCTATTACGCTGTTAAGCCTCATAGCCTACCTCAGCCAGTTAAGTTATTTTATATAGGTCTAGGCTCTGAAGAAATAGACTCCAATTAAGCCCTCTTGTTGTTTGTAAAGTCAAATTAAAATTCATTTTTTTGTTGAAATGAATTGCTCGACTGGTGTAGGTTTTCTTTATCTGTTGGTGTGCAACACTTGCATAACAAGTCAGCTATATTTTCAGCACCAGCCCCTGTTCACCTCCAATTGATTGTGCTGCGGTTGCAGCCAGTTGTTTTTTAAATTGAACCTTTATTTAACTGGCAAGTCAGTTAAGAACCAATTCTTATTTACAATGAAGGCCTACCCCGGCCAAACCCGGATGACGCAGGGCCATTTGTGCCCCGCCCTATGGCACTCCCAATCACGGTTGGATGTGTTACAGCCTGAATTCGAACCAAGGACTGTAGTAAAGCATCTTGCACCGAGATGCAGTGCATTAGACCGCCACTCGGGAGTCATGACCAATATATACAATTGAAGTTGGAGGTTTACATACACTTAGGTTGGAGTCATTAAAGCACATTTTTCAACCACTCCACAAATTTCAAGACAGGGATTTTATTTTCAAATCTGAGCTACAGTTGAAATCAGAACATACACCTTAGCCAAATTCATTCAAACTCAGTTATTCACAATTAAAAATTCCATGGCTTAGGTCAGTTAGGATCACCACTTTATTTTAAGAATGTGAAATGTCAGAATAATAGTAGAGAATGATTTATTTCAGCTTTTATTTCTTTCATCACATTCTCAGTGGGTCAGATGTTTACATACACTCAATTAGTATTTCGTAGCATTGCCTTTGAATTGTTTAACTTGGGTCAAACGATTAGGGTAGCCTTCCACAAACTTTCCACAATAAGTTGGGTGAATTATGGCCCATTCCTCCTGACAGAGCTGGTGTAACTGAGTCAGGTTTGTAGGCCTCCTTGCTCGCACACGCTTTTTTCATTTCTGTCCACAAATGTTATATAGGATTGAGGTCAGGGCTTTGTGATGGCCACTCCAATAGCCTTGACTTTGTTGTCCTTAAGCCATTTTGCCACAACTTTGGAAGTATGCTTGGTGACATTGTCCATTTGGAAGACCCATTTGGGACCAAGCTTTAACTGCCTGACTGATGTCTTGAGATGTTGCTTCAATATATCCACATAATTTTCCTCCCACATGATGCCATCTATTTTGTGAAGTGCACCAGTCCCTCCTGCAGCAAAGCACCCCCACAACATGATGCTGCAACTCCCGTGCTTCATGGTTGGGATGGTGTTCTTTGGCTTGCAAGCCTCCCACTTTTTCCTCCAAACATAAAGATGGCCATTATAGCCAAACTTTTCTATTTTTGTTTCATCAGACCAGAGGACATTTCTCCAAAATGTACAAACTTTCATCTTCCCATGTGCAGTTGCAAACCGTAGTCTGCCTTTTTATGGCGGTTTTGGAGCAGTGGCTTCTTCCTTGCTGAGCGGCCTTTCAGGTTATGTCGATATAGGACTCGTTTTACTGTGGATATAGATACTGTTGTACCTGTTTCCTCCAGCATCTTCACAAGGTCCTTTGCTGTTGTTCTGGGATTGATTTGCACATTTTGCACCAAAGTACGTTCATCTCTTGGAGACAGAATGCGTCTCCTTCCTGAGCGATATGACAGCTGCATGGTCCCATGGTGTTTATACTTGCATACTATTGTTTGTACAGATGAACATGGTACCTTCAAGCATTTAGAAATTGCTCCCAAGGATGAACCAGACTTGTGGAGGTCTACAAATATTTTTCTGAGGTCTTGGCTGATTTCTTTTGATTTTCCCATGATGTCAAGCAAAGAGGCACTGAGTTTGAAAGTAGGCCTTGAAATACATCCAGAGGTACACCTCCAATTGACTCAAATGATGTCACTTAGCCTATCAGAAGCTTCTGAAGCCATGACATTATTTTCTGGAATTTTCCAAGCTGTTTAAAGGCACAGTCAACTTAGTGTAAACTTCTGAACCACTGGAATTGTGATACAGTGAATTATAAGTGAAATAATCTGTCTGTAAACAATTGTTGGAAAAATTCATGGTATCATGCACAAATTAGATGTCCTAAATGACTTGCCAAAACTATAGTTTGCTAACAAGAAATGTAGTGGTTCATTGGAACTTTTGGTGGTTCATTGGAACCACTCGATATGATTGGTCATATAAAAACCTTGGGAACCAAATGCATAATGAGTGCTCTAACTCCCCCTTGTGGTGGTCTAGAGCAATGAAGCTGTGACGCTGGGTACTTCTAAATCCCGCAACGTAAACTCGGAGGTACCACTGTACTGTGGGATTAATCTTTGGTCTCGACATACAGGTAACTGCCAAAATAATGGAAACACTTGTGTAAATGAGGGATACAAAGTATAATGAAAGCAGGTGCTTCCACAGAGGTGTGGATCCTGAGCTAATTAAGCAATTAACATACCATCATGCTTAGGGTCATGTATAAAAATTCTGGGCAGGTCATTATTTTGGCCAATATTTTGGCTACCATGGCTATGTACCCAATCCACGGGGGGGGCATAGCCTGTTGTAATTTGTAGAATCTATGCCAATGTGCATTGAAGCTGTTCTGGCTCATGGTGGCCCAACGCCCAATAAAGACACTTTATGTTGGTGTTTCCTTTATTTTGGCAGTTACCTGTACATTTCCGCATGGTGTAAAACAGTTTTTCATCAACACACCTATAAAGACACACTTTTTAAAATTCCACACCACAATCAGTAGTCTCACTGCTGGTAGCAACAGGTGCATGTTCCCTGAGTAAAACCCAGTAGAGTGCCTCTCACTTCTTGTTACTGTAATGATGGAAAAATGCACTCTTTACTTTGATCCAGGACCAATGCTGTTGCTGCCTGTGATGGAAACACTCACTGAGCATGGTGGGCTTTTTATCAGAGCTGACTGTCTTTAATCATGTCTTTCATCATCAAAGCGAAACAAAGGTTATTTTGTGATTCATTTTGCTCTGTCATAAACCATTCTAAAAAGCAGTGTGTGTGCATACATATACCAATGAGATATATATCCATACAACTCATAATAATGGCGCCAGAGCATTGTGGCATTAGTTCTCTGGATGCTACAGTACCTATTCCACCAAGTGAGGAAGAGCTCATTACTGAACAATATTTCCCGTCATGCCAAGATCAATGTGTCATTGAGAGAGAAAGAGGAGAGAGAGAAGAGCAAGAAAGAGAGAGAGAGAGGCAAGGGAAGAGAGAGATATAAAGAGAGAAGGAAAGAGGGAAGAAGAGCGAGAGAGAGCGAAAGAGCGGACCCAGAGCATTTCCCTCGGGAGTGTTTCTTCTTGAGGAGACTTTTCAGAGAGTAAGAGTGATATTGCTGATTTGACATGGCGTATGCAGCGAGGGAAGGACAAGTGGAGATAAACAGTGTTTGTAAACACAAAGTAGCCAGAACTAAAGAAGAAGAAAAAGCAGGACAGAAATACACTGCCAGAGGACGGCTTGGAAGAGTATTCACTCACCTAAAGCTATAGAGATCGTCTCACATGTTGAGTTATGTGTTATTTGTCATTATAGGAAACAAACAAAGAGGATCTTTCTGTATGTTTTTCTAAGCTCATACTAACCCTCCTCATAACTCCACGCATGTAAATACTGTAATTTTGCCAAAGAGTTCTGAAACCTTCTTGTTAAGACTTGACTAAATTGTTTTTTTAATCTGTTTCTGTTTAGAATCAAGTGCTGGCGAGAAGAATGCAAGGAAACGCCCCTAATGGAAAGGAATAGTACAATGGCTGCATCGAGGAAAAACGACAACCCTCCTTTTCAACCAGAATCCCACCACTAGGCTGTATTAAAGCAGTCGAAGGTACTGAATTAATGTCAAGCGTCTCGTGGAGGCAGCATCATGCTGCACCGCTGGAAGTAGCTGGAGGACCACCCATGGAGATTCCGCCTTCTCGATGTTCTCAATGCTCCTAACACACACCAAGTAAACAGAAATGCCTTCAAAGGTCAGCTGCTTATACTTGTTGACGGTCGTTTGCTGGGCTAGCGCTCTCTGGTACCTGAGTCTGTCCCGTCCCTCCACCTCTTACGTGGGCCAGCTGTCCATCCCCATCCGCCAGAAGACCAAGCTCACCAAGAACGTGACCTTCAGCAATATACGGACTCGGCCGCTCAACCCGCACTCCTTCGACTTTGTCATCAATGAGCCCAAGAAGTGTGAGACGGTGGCACCTTTCTTAGTCATCCTGATCAGCACCACCCACAAGGAGTTTGATGCACGTCAAGCGATTCGAGAGACGTGGGGCGACGAGAGCACGTTCGGCGATGGTGTTCGCGTCCTCACACTCTTCCTGCTTGGGAGGAACACGGACCCGGTGCTCAACCAGATGGTGGAACAGGAGAGCCAGATCTTCCACGATGTCGTGGTGGAGGACTTCATAGACTCCTACCACAACCTCACCCTCAAGACCCTGATGGGCATGCGCTGGGTGGCCACCTTCTGCTCCAAGGCACAGTACGTCCTCAAGACGGACTCGGACATCTTCGTCAACATGGAGAACCTGGTCTACAACCTCCTCAAGCCCACCTCCAAGCCGCGGAGACGCTACTTCACGGGCTACGTCATCAACGGAGGTCCGATTAGAGACATGCGCAGTAAGTGGTACATGCCCAGAGACCTTTACCCTGAGGCTAAGTACCCGCCTTTCTGCTCGGGCACTGGGTACGTGTTCTCGGCAGATGTGGCCGAGCTCATCTACAAGACGTCCCTGCACACCAGACTGCTCCACCTGGAGGATGTGTACGTGGGTCTGTGTCTTCGCAAGCTGGGCATCCACCCCTTCCAGAACAGTGGCTTCAACCACTGGAAGATGGCCTACAGTCTGTGCCGTTACAGACGGGTCGTAACGGTCCACCAGATCTCCCCGGAGGAGATGCACCGCATCTGGAATGACATGACCAGCAAGAAACACCTCAAGTGTTAATCAGCTACCTACAGTTAGTGCCAATATGAGGAGGTCCGGAATTCTTCTTCTTCTTCTTCTTCTCCTTTCTTGCTTCTCCTCTTCCTCCTCCTCTGCCCCTTCCTCCTCTTCCGATCTCTGCTTTTCTTTGTCAATGTACAGCACATGATCCTGAGGGAACGGTACTGTAACAATAACCTTCTGGCCGTTTGCATAGTCCAAGAGACGCTTCGCTAAAAGCCTCTTTATCAGACCAAGGTTTCTCTCTGCTGTTGTAACTCCTGCATTCTCCCCCGTAGCTATTGATGAGTTTAAAGGCCACAGGTAAGAAAAGATCATAATTATAGACATTTTCAGAAATATATTTGATTAAAATGACTCAATGACTTTACTTTACTCTTATGAAAATCAAATAATGTCCCACAATGCAACAGTATGCCATTTGCACCATATGTTGTTTATGAGATTAAATCCCTAAAACACAGAGGTAGAAGCTTAGCAGTGGAACAGAATAGCTCAGATGCTATTAGGCTAATCTATGTAGGTAACGCTGCTAATTTACAGAAAAAGTCTGGCCCCGTTACTGAAGTAGTAGGGATGATAAGAAATACCAAGATATACAACCTATGTAAAATGCTCTGCTGTCAGTTAGGTTGATAATGAATGTCCACTCTTAATTTCCAGTCTTTGTATATTTAATAAAGATGTATTTGTGGGATGTACTGTTTTGGTACCGCAACAGATGTTGTCATAGTGAAAAGACCATGATAAGTATACAATGTAACAACGTGCTGTCGACATAGATTGAGTGTTCATTGGAATGATCTAAGATCGTTAGAACAGGAGACTAACAGTTCAATGGACCTACTGTGTGACACGACGGACATACTTGCCTCTGCAGTTGAGTTGTAATATATTGTTTTAAAGATCAAACCTATTTTCTTACTATGTATTTGGAGTCCTTTGTATTGTACTAGGCAGAGAATGGCTTCATTTCTTGAACACCAGTATTTCTTATGGGACGGTACAAATGGCGATGTAACAATATTAACCACATGCATTCCCCGGTGAATGTTATTCTATCTGTATGTGATGTGCAATAACTTCTTCGCTCTTTAAGCCGCGCTGTGACAAGACAGACTGCAGAGTGTTATATTTTATATTACTTGAAGCCGCATTACATTAAAGATGTATTTCATTTGAGAGTGTATCCCTTTTTTCCTACGTATTTGGGATTTTAAAAATGCTGTAATTTATTGTGTGTGATCCTAATAAGAGGGCAGTTTATAATATTGTTTCATTATTCAATGAGTTTTATTTCAATACATGCAGTAGACTGCCAAATACCTATTTATACCTGAACTAATGACTTCAGCTTTACCCAAGTCCCTCTCTGTAGTTGCAGTGCATCCGGTAATGAATTGTAAACATGTTCGGCGCTCATTAAGATTGCCTATCAACACAACTCTCTGTGTAAAGCTGTCAACACGCCATGAACAACTACTCAGAGAAACGCCTTCATGCTATGACTCTGAACTACTCGACTGAATACTCAAGATTTGCATTTGCTCATCTGTAGAGGTGTGTGTGTGTTTTGAGTTGTCAATTAGGCTCCCCATTAGCTGACGCCATTGGCGACAGCTAGTCTTTCTTGGGTCCGACACATACATTACAGACATTTAAAAACGTGTGTGTGTGTTGTGAGTGTGTGTGCGCGCACGCGTGTGTGTGTGTGTGTGTGTGTGTGTGTGTGTGTGTGTGTGTGTGTGTGTGTGTGTGTGTGTGTGTGTGTGTGTGTGTGTGTGAGTGTGTGTGTGTGCGCGCACGTGTGTGTGTGTGTGTGTGTGTGTGTGTGTGTGTGTGTGAGTGTGTGTGCGCGCACGCGCGTGCATGTGCGTGTGTGTGTGTGTGTGTGTGTGTGTGATGTATGAATAGAGCTCCAGTAATTGGTTCTTCCTATCCGTGAGAGCAGGTTTGTCAGATGCAGACAGGTGTGTGTGTGGCGGAGGTGAGAACACTTTGAAACACAAGTTTACCAACATGGCTCCTGGGAGCTGCTAGGAGCCTCTGGGGAGTTAGATAGATTCTATATAGAACAAAAGGGGATTCTCAACAGTATATATGTTGAACACACAAAGACACACTGTGGTAAAACATTTACAGTGTTCTCACAAACAATATGGACTTGAAATCTTTGGGGACAGACACATCCCTATGTCCTAACCGTTTTCCTCAAAATAAGAGTATTCCCAGATGCTGTTCTGGTTGAAAATCTATTTGGTTAACTTGTGATCAACTTGAAACCCCTTGAAATGTAATTGGACTTTTAATACTGTAGATAAATGGTGTTTTGATGGCTTGCTCCATTCTAAATGGATCCACTTAACCACATGTTCTTTCCCAGAGATTGTTCAGTAGATTGGCCATTCAGCTGATGGTTTTCTATTAAATGACTCATGGGTGATATATTCACTATATGACTCATTTTCCATAGATTGCAGTTATATTTGCAGTGTTGTACAATAAACTGAACAATTGTGAATAACATACTGTAGTAATGGAAGACATGTGGACAAGGAGACAAGGACAAGGAGGCATCAGCCAGACGGAGAAGACAAACTGCTGTGTTGACAGATAACGGTAGTTCTGGTGAGTCTTTGAAGTGGATTCATTTGTGTGTTTATTTCAATAGACTCTAGGCCATTGGTAAAACAAATTGGAAAATAAAGAGATACAAGTTTCTTAGTAGACTTTTATCACATTCAAAGTGCATTTACGTAAAAAAACTGAACCACATAAAAATTTGCGACCCACTTTTTTTTTTTAAATGGTACCAATCTGAGGGCAGCATGTACCATCTGCCATGGTAGCAAAGGGCTCCTTCAGATGAGGGCTCACTGAAAGCAGCTGGGCACACAATAGTTTTTATTTTCAGTGACGCTATTGTGTCACAAAATGATCTCTGAATATACAATGGGATTATGGAGTGTTGCTGTTGGCTGGTGTTGTTCAGCTGGAGGAATACGCATAGGGCTTTTCTGCATCTGTTTCACAGAGGGCGTTGGTGGATCTAATAGAGGGAAGTTATCTAGGCTACTCATTGTACACTGTTTCGTGTTGAGCCTGTGGTCTGTGTGTATGGGAGCACACACACAGGAAGAGGGGGGCGGGGATGCTGTTGCCCTGCTTTTCTGAGTGGATGAGTGCAGATCACTTGTTGTGAGTGTTGAGGAAAAGCCTTGAAATAGAAATGATCGAAGAACGAGACATTTTTATTCTAGTGCCAGTCTCCTGGGAGACAAGCTCCCCCACGCACACTGTGATGAAGCAGAAAAATGAGTTGATTATGCAGATTTTAAAATCTTATCGTTTTTTCCCCCACATCTGCCAATCAACAGCTATCTCCTCTGGAACTGTCTTGCAAAGCAGCGTGCCGTGCTGTATGTGAGCAGGCCTGTCGGGGCGTGCATGTAGGCTTACACATGCCAAAGCAATACTCCATCACATGGGTAAATACCCCAGCTCAATCCTCAGTGCCGAGTAGTTCCAAACATCTATTGACACGGTCTTGTACTCTGGAGAGGGCACAGTGTATTTGGCAGTTGGTGACATTTTCTTATTACTTAGAACTGACTTAAAGGTCAGGATGTGATGCAGTGCCTCTATGATCCTCCCACGTGTTATTCATCTTTGTTACAGTTGCTGGAGTTTAAAAGTGTGATAAATATGCATGAAACAAAAGTACATTTGTTTGGATTGGAATGTTTTGGGATTGAATTTGCATTGCCCCCCTGCAAATCAGATCAATCAGAATACTTCAAGAGAGGCAAGCAGAGAGACAAGCTGAGTTTGTGTTCTTGTGTCTGCTATCTTTTACTCCGTTGAACCACGACGATAATATCATGCCCATCACTGCAGTTTTTAGGGAAGGGATTTTGCCTGCCTCGTTTTTTCAGACAACACTTTATATTTGCCCCAAGACGATTTGTGAAGGCAGGCTTTGAATATATCACACCAAATCACATGCAGACATTGCCTCAGACATATCTTATATTTGTAAGACATCCTGTTGACATGTAATCGCTAAAGCTAATGCAATACGTCGTTCATGGAGACCCTGACTGCTTTGAACATTCAGTAGTCCAACAGTCCAATAGTTAGAGGATAAAAACGTCATATTCACCGTTCACTAAAGACGTGTCATCTAAGCACAAAATCAACTCTGACTCATACTGAGTCAACTCTGACTCATACTGAATCAAATCTGACTCATACTGAATCAACTCTGACTCCTACTGAATCAAATCTGACTCATACTGAATCAAATCGGACTCATATTGAATCAACTCTGACTCATACTGCACGGTTGACATTCATTAATTCCCTCTCTTTCTGTTCTCTACGCCACAAGCCTGTCTGCATCTAAAACAACTGCTTTCTCTTTTTCTTTCTCTATCTCTGTCTCTTTTGCGATCTCTTTATCTATCTTTGTCTCTTTCTCTGTCTCTTTGGCTATCGCTCTCTTTCTCTATCTATGTCTCTTTATCTATCTCTGTCTCTTTCACTATCTCTGTCTCTTTCTCTATCTATGTCTCTTTATCCATCTCTGTCTCTTTATCTATCTGTGTCTCTTTCTCTATCTATGTCTCTTTATCCATCTCTGTCTCTTTATCTATCTCTGTCTCTTTCTCTGTCTATGTCTCTTTCTCTATCTCTTTCTCTGTCTATGTCTCTTTATCTATCTATGTCTCTATCTCTGTCTCTTTATCTATCTCTGTCTCTTTCTCTGTCTATGTATCTTTATCTATCTCTGTCTCTTTCACTATCTTTGTCTCTTTCACTATCTTTGTCTCTTTCTCTGTCTATGTCTCTTTATCTATCTCTGTCTCTTTCTCTGTCTATGTCTCTTTCTCTATCTCTTTCTCTGTCTATGTCTCTTTATGTATCTCTGTCTCTTTATCTATCTCTGTCTCTTTCTCTGTCAATGTCTCTTTATCTATCTCTGTCTCTTTCACTATCTTTGTCTCTTTCACTATCTTTGTCTCTTTCTCTGTCTATGTCTCTTTATCTATCTCTGTCTCTTTATCTATCTCTGTCTCTTTATCTATCTCTGTCTCTTTCTCTATCTCTGTCTCTTTCTCTGTATCTTTCGCTATCTCTGTCTCTTTATGTATCTCTGTCTCTTTATCTATCTCTGTCTCTTTCTCTGTCTATGTCTCTGTATCTATATCTGTCTCTTTCACTATCTCTGTCTCTTTCCCTGTCTCTTTCACTATATCTGTCTCTATCTCTGTCTCTTTCTCTATCTCTCTCTTTCTCTGTCTATGTCTCTTTAACTATCTCTGTCTCTTTATCTATCTCTGTGTCTTTCTCTGTCTATGTCTCTTTCACTATCTCTGTCTCTGTCTATGTCTCTTTATCTATCTCTGTCTCTTTCACTATCTTTGTCTCTTTCTCTGTCTCTTTCTCTGTCTATGTCTCTGTATCTATCTCTGTCTCTTTCACTATCTCTGTCTCTTTCTCTGTCTATGTCTCTTTATCTATCTCTGTCTCTTTATCTATCTCTGTCTCTTTCTCTGTATCTTTCGCTATCTCTGTCTCTGTATCTATCTCTGTCTCTTTCACTATCTCTGTCTCTTTCTCTATCTCTCTCTTTCTCTGTCTATGTCTCTTTATCTATCTCTGTCTCTGTATCTATCTCTGTCTCTTTCTCTGTCTCTGTCTCTTTATCTATCTCTGTCTCTTTATCTATCTCTGTCTCTTTCTCTGTCTATGTCTCTTTATCTATCTCTGTCTCTTTCTCTGTCTATGTCTCTTTCACTATCTCTTTATCTATCTCTGTCTCTTTCTCTGTCTATGTATCTTTATCTATCTCTGTCTCTTTATCTATCTCTGTCTCTTTCTCTATCTCTCTCTTTCTCTGTCTATGTCTCTTTATCTATCTCTGTCTCTATCTATCTCTGTCTCTTTCTCTGTCTCTGTATCTATCTCTGTCTCTTTATCTATCTCTTTCTCTGTCTATGTCTCTTTATCTATCTCTGTCTCTTTCTCTGTCTATGTCTCTTTCACTATCTCTTTATCTATCTCTGTCTCTTTCTCTGTCTATGTATCTTTATCTATCTCTGTCTCTTTCACTATCTTTGTCTCTTTCTCTGTCTCTTTCACTATCTTTGTCTCTTTCTCTGTCTATGTCTCTTTATCTATCTCTGTCTCTTTCTCTATCTCTGTCTCTTTCTCTGTATCTTTCGCTATCTCTGTCTCTTTATGTATCTCTGTCTCTTTATCTATCTCTGTCTCTTTCTCTGTCTCTGTCTCTTTATCTATCTCTGTCTCTTTCTCTGTCTATGTCTCTTTATCTATCTCTGTCTCTTTCTCTGTCTATGTCTCTTTATCTATCTCTGTCTCTTTCTCTGTCTATGTCTCTTTATCTATCTCTGTCTCTTTCTCTGTCTATGTCTCTTTCACTATCTCTTTATCTATCTCTGTCTCTTTCTCTGTCTATGTATCTTTATCTATCTCTGTCTCTTTATCTATCTCTGTCTCTTTCTCTGTCAATGTCTCTTTATCTATCTCTGTCTCTTTCACTATCTTTGTCTCTTTCTCTGTCTCTTTCACTATCTTTGTCTCTTTCTCTGTCTATGTCTCTTTATCTATCTCTGTCTCTATCTCTGTCTCTTTCTCTGTATCTTTCTCTATCTCTGTCTCTTTCTCTGTCTATGTCTCTTTATCTATCTCTGTCTCTTTCTCTGTCTATGTCTCTTTATCTATCTCTGTCTCTTTCACTATCTCTGTCTCTGTCTATGTCTCTTTATCTATCTCTGTCTCTTTCACTATCTTTGTCTCTTTCTCTGTCTCTTTCACTATCTCTGTCTCTTTCTCTGTCTATGTCTCTTTATCTATCTCTGTCTCTTTATCTATCTCTGTCTCTTTCTCTGTATCTTTCGCTATCTCTGTCTCTGTATCTATCTCTGTCTCTTTCACTATCTCTGTCTCTTTCCCTGTCTCTTTCACTATCTCTCTCTCTATCTCTGTCTCTTTCTCTATCTCTCTCTTTCTCTGTCTATGTCTCTTTATTTATCTCTGTCTCTGTATCTATCTCTGTCTCTTTCTCTGTCTATGTCTCTGTATCTATCTCTGTCTCTTTCACTATCTCTGTCTCTTTCCCTGTCTCTTTCACTATCTCTGTATCTTTCTCTGTCTCTGTCTCTTTATCTATCTCTGTCTCTTTATCTATCTCTGTCTCTTTATCTATCTCTGTCTCTTTCTCTGTCTATGTCTCTTTATCTATCTCTGTCTCTTTCTCTGCCTATGTCTCTTTATCTATCTCTGTCTCTTTCTCTGTCTATGTCTCTTTCACTATCTCTGTCTCTTTCTCTGTCTATGTCTCTTTATCTATCTCTGTCTCTTTATCTATCTCTGTCTCTTTCTCTGTCTATGTCTCTTTCACTATATCTGTCTCTTTATCTATCTCTGTCTCTCTCTGTCTATGTATCTTTATCTATCTCTGTCTCTTTCTCTGTCTATGTCTCTTTATCTATCTCTGTCTCTTTCACTATCTCTGTCTATGTCT
This sequence comes from Oncorhynchus nerka, assembly GCF_034236695.1. Taxonomy (NCBI): domain Eukaryota; kingdom Metazoa; phylum Chordata; class Actinopteri; order Salmoniformes; family Salmonidae; genus Oncorhynchus; species Oncorhynchus nerka. The sequence continues at coordinate 23,746,047 of NC_088397.1, read as the reverse complement.
CTTTCTCTATCTCTCTCTTTCTCTCTCTGTCTCTTTCACTATCTCTGTCTCTTTCCCTGTCTCTTTCACTATCTCTGTCTCTTTCTCTGTCTGTCTCTTTATCTATCTCTGTCTCTTTCCCTGTCTCTTTATCTATCTCTGTCTCTTTCTCTGTCTATGTCTCTTTATCTATCTCTGTCTCTTTCTCTGTCTATGTCTCTTTATCTATCTCTGTCTCTTTCTCTGTCTATGTCTCTTTCACTATCTCTGTCTATTTAGCTATCTCTGTCTCTATCTCTGTCTCTATCTCTATCTCTGTCTCTATCTCTGTCTCTTTCTCTATCTCTGTCTCTTTATCTATCTCTGTATCTTTCTCTGTCTATGTCTCTTTATCTATCTCTGTCTCTTTCTCTGTCTATGTCTCTTTCACTATCTCTGTCTCTTTCTCTGTCTATGTCTCTTTATCTATCTCTGTCTCTCACTATCTCTGTCTCTTTCTCTGTCTATGTCTCTTTATCTATCTCTGTCTCTTTCCCTGTCTCTTTATCTATCTCTGTCTCTTTCTCTGTCTATGTCTCTTTATCTATCTCTGTCTCTTTCTCTGTCTATGTCTCTTTATCTATCTCTGTCTCTTTCTCTGTCTATGTCTCTTTCACTATCTCTGTCTATTTAGCTATCTCTGTCTCTATCTCTGTCTCTATCTCTATCTCTGTCTCTATCTCTGTCTCTTTCTCTATCTCTGTCTCTTTATCTATCTCTGTCTCTTTCTCTGTCTATGTCTCTTTATCTATCTCTGTCTCTTTCTCTGTCTATGTCTCTTTCACTATCTCTGTCTCTTTCTCTGTCTATGTCTCTTTATCTATCTCTGTCTCTCACTATCTCTGTCTCTTTCTCTGTCTATGTCTCTTTATCTATCTCTGTCTCTTTCACTATCTCTGTCTCTTTCACTATTTCTGTCTCTTTCTCTGTCTATGTCTCTTTATCTATCTCTGTCTCTTTCTCTGTCTATGTCTCTATCTCTGTCTCTTTCTCTGTATATGTCTCTTTCTCTGTCTATGTCTCTTTATCTGTCTCTTTCTCTGTCTATGTCTCTTTATCTATCTCTGTCTCTTTCACTATCTCTGTCTCTATCTCTGTCTCTTTCTCTATCTCTCTCTATCTCTGTCTATTTAGCTATCTCTGTCTCTATCTCTATCTCTGTCTCTATCTCTGTCTCTTTCTCTATCTCTGTCTCTTTCTCTATCTCTCTCTTTCTCTATCTCTGTCTATTTAGCTATCTCTGTCTCTGTCTCTATCTCTGTCTCTATCTCTCTCTGTCTCTATCTCTTTCTCTATCTCTTTATCTATCTCTGTCTCTTTCTCTGTCTATGTCTCTTTATCTATCTCTGTCTCCTTCTCTGTCTATGTCTCTTTATCTATCTCTGTCTCTTTCACTATCTCTGTCTCTTTCTCTGTCTATGTCTCTTCATCTATCTCTGTCTCTTTCACCATCTCTGTCTCTTTCACTATCTCTGTCTCTATCTCTGTCTCTTTCTCTATCTCTCTCCTTCTCTATCTCTGTCTATTTAGCTATCTCTGTCTCTATCTCTGTCTCTGTCTTTGTCTTTCTTTCTCTATCTCTATCTCTGTCTCTTTCCCTCTCTGTCCCTCTATCCATGTAGTTGGACAACCCCACATTCACTTTCCTAAAAGTCATTAGATGACATAGATGGCTATGAATGCGTCACATCCTTTATTGCCACTTCAACAGCAGGAAGTATTTATAGTGTTTCCCCATTTCATTTTGTCCAAGACCGAGACGCCATTTGCAAACCATCAACCAGAAAAATGAAAAACATGACATTAATATTGAATTCTTCCTTACGAGACTGCCCTTGCCGTGGTGGATAGACAGGATTCAGCCCTATGTGAATTATGCTCTGTCATACATAACAGATGGATGTGATTTCAATGGGCCGCATACATCAGCCAGAGACTAGGAGAAGAGCAGTGAGACTGACAGATAATTGTGACACCCAAGGAAACGGAGGAATTCTCCTGTGATAAATGAACTCTTTAAAGTGCAGAATGAAACCATTCTGTTAGATGTGATGGAGATGTGAGCTAGGCCTATTCCACCTTCCTCCTCCGACTCCGTTCATTTCAATGCATTGGAAAGTAGTAGTATTTATGGTTAGCGCCTCCCACCGCCTCAGACGAGGCAGCCCTGCTTTATTTGACTGTGCGAGGAGAGGCGGTCGTGCCCGTGGAGGTGACCACCATAAATACCTGATGGGTTTCATAAAGAGGGTGATTATGACCACCGGTGATGCTAAATAGACCAGGTACCACACTGAAGCAGACCGTGTCAAGGCAACTCCATTACAGAAACCATCCTAAAGCCAGCAGCACTCCATTGCTTAACATTACAGTCGCATGCCGTTATACCCCAGAACATCGCCTGTGGCAGAAACAGTAATTGGTTACTTATGTCACAAGGAAGGTGTTATGTGTCAGATGCCTCCCATGTCTCTTCTGTCTCCTTCCCCCAATCCACAAAGAAGATATTGAGAAATACCCGACCTGAAGTCCCCTTGTGATAATAGACATTCTATAAGGTAAGCCTGCTGCTTACAACATCCTGTTTTGAGGCCATGTCTAGTATTGTACCATGGTGAATCACAGTGTTTATGTGGTGTTGTCTCAGTGGGACTGATAGGGGTCAAGGCTGTGTTCCTCTGTTCTCCCGACCATGACAGACTCAGCAGTGTTCACAGCAGCATACCTAACCCATCCGGACAGCTAGGAGGGTTCCTCTAGTCTACACTAGCCCAGCCTAGAGACTCAGCCCTGGGATAGCTCTGGGCAGCCCTAGCTTTATGAATCGTAGTTCGGATCC